>NC_047093.1:66916369-67535432 GCF_902459505.1 Geotrypetes seraphini | reverse complement strand
GTGTCAGTTCTAGTTTTATGCAGTTATACCCACATTGAGCTAAATTACTCTCAGCGCAGTCCCTGCACCCAGGTGCCTAGTTGTTAATGATTTACGAGGGTCACAACTTATGTGATGGTTTCTTGGTAGACTATCAGTGGGTGATTTGCCATTGACTGCCCCAGTAATTTTTACCTTCCAGCTATAACCAGGGCCTCTGGCCAACTCAGTCATCTATCCATCCTATCTCAGGGGGCAGCAGGGCTACAAATTTATATATGTACAGGGTGTGTGTGTGTGTGTTAAAATCCTGATAGCTCAACCTGTCTCATGATCTATAGTAGCTATCTGACTGCTTTTCATTATATATTACAAGTTGCTTTGGATCTTATGGCACCCTGGGATCCCCTGGTAGATTACTTCTAGTACAAAGCAATCAAATGCAATAGTTTTCTGCTATGAATGGCTCTGTCCAGTTTAATCTTTAGATCATTTCATCATAATTTGATGGTTCATTCACATAACACAAAATGATAGCCCTGAGCTCATTTTTAAAAATGATAGATATGGTATTTTTACTGCAACTATTATTTACATTAATTTCCAAGTGGTAATGCAAAATAAAATCTTATTTAATGACCACCATCAACAACTACTAATTCACCACCAGCAGTAAAGAGAGAAGATTTCTCTGCCAAATACCTTCCCTTTTATCCATTTGGAACAAAAAATTGTCAGTCCTACAGTTTCTCTCGTTCTAGTTTTGTTAATAGCTTGAAATGGTCTTCTTTTGCCACGTTCCAACTTTTCCTTCTCTCCGGTAATAGCAAACAATCTGAAGGATAAGATTACTGTATTCCTAAATCAATCATCAGCTTCTGAGAACCCCCTAATCAACTCTGGAAATTGGTCCCGACACTTCCACAAAACCAGATTTATACCCTCCCTGACCACCCTATCAACTGCTCCCCAAACCTCACATACAAAGACACATTCTGTCTGATTTATGAAAATACTGGGCTATATTCCATCAGATACACAAGATGGGGGGGATGAGGGGGGCTCATCCTCCTCACTTCCATCCACTTCTCTCTCTCCTCCTCACTTCCGGGGGGGGGGGGGGGAGGGAGAGGAGGATTTGAAAGCACCATGATTATTTAGATGAAGGTTTAGAATGAAGGTAGATTAGTATAATGTGCCTTCAGCAGTCACTCCCAGAAGTATCCTACTCGATAAGTAGGCAACAAATATTCAACAATTCTTGTACAAACTGCAGAAAAGGCATTAGAAAGAACAGCTAATACACCCAGTGAGAAAACACTAAAGTGACACATTTTGATGTATTTAATCCACACTCCTCAAAGGAAATAAGCATCGTATTTCTCACACTTTTACACTCCCCACAGATGCATTTTTCAAAGAACTTAAACTGCTCTAGCTATATTCACAGCCCCCTAACCAGATGGATCTATTCACCGCATATCTCCCTCTGCATTCAGAGCAGACACATTAAACAAACTGATGAAAGGAAGACTGGAAATTTATGTCACATATGAACGCAGGCTCCGACAGAAAACTCTTTTCAAATCAGAAACCAAAAATTCCAGCACATGTATCTGCCAATTTTTACCTAAAAACGCATTAAGCAACACCAGCACACAGCCGGCTTACAGTGCTGCCAGACTCAACGTGCACAAGAGAGCAAAAATACCGCAGGTGTGGTGTTTACCGTTGCGTGAAGCTCAGCAGTTTGGTAGAAGCTGGGTCCGCACTGTTCATATCCATAATCCATGCATGAGTTTCCTCCCCCCTTCCAACCAAGCAATTTACAGGCAGTTATGAGAGTGCATTCCTCTTGCTCTTTCAGTCTTCTCTGTGCTGCCGCTGTTCCCTCCCTTCTCGCTCTCTCTTTCAGTGACAAGAATTTGCAGGTCTCCTGCTCGCTGTCATTGGTTGCCTGGGTGCACCTGTGGACCACCAGACACTGAAGTCTGGAAGCAAGAGGAGGAGAGAAGTGGGGAGGGCGAGTTCTTTCTGAATGTGACTAGGAGGGACCTGAAGAACTGGGAACTGCGAGCAAAGACTGCCTCTAGCCTGGAATATTTAATCTGGTGCTGTCCAACATTCATATCACATCTTCAACTGCCAGAAGCCCGTCCTCTCTCCCTTTCTTCCCTCCTTCCTCTGCTCTGCCTCCTGCAATAGCTGCACCAGGAGTAGTTCTTGCTGTCACAGATTCATACCACTGTCTGCAAAAAGCCACTAAACCCTGCCCTCTGCTGCCTGGAACCTCATCCTAAGTACTGCCTTCAGACAAATTCCTCCTCTGTTCCTCCCGTCCCTCCCTCCAGCCTTCCTTACCACCAGCTCCCGTTGTTCCCTGCCCTGGGAATCTGGCCCTCTTCTGACCCTTATTTCATTTGTGCATTATGCTCAAAGCTAACAAGACCCCAAAGAGCTCAATCTGAGTTCCTGCACTTACTCTGACAATACAACACAATTTTATTCCCTTGGGACGAATGTATCAAATCTGTAACAGAAACGGAGATGTAAAAGTTTTTTGTTTGTTTAAGTATGCAAAAATTAAAGAAATAAAAGAAAAGAAACATAGTAATAATGCATTGGTACATAAGGACCATTTAGTCTGCCCAATTGGCCTCAATCCAGTGTTTGGAGCTCGCCCAACCAATTGGGTTTTCAGGATAGGCACAGCATTCAAATCTATCTTATGCACATTATATCCTGAAAACCTGACCGGGTGTGTGTCCCAAGGACTGGGTTCAGAAACACTGCTCTAGACCCCACCTAGTTTCTGCTTTTCCTTTTATATTTTTACATCTAGGAATCTTTGTGCTTATCCCAGACTCTTAAATTCTTTTCCTCCTCCCCACCGGGAAGCTGCTCCATTCATTCACTTTCCTTTTGTTGTAAAAACATATTGCCTGATATTTTGGGAGATGCTGGCTGAATCTTTCAGCTTTGTCATGTACCCTCATGTTCTAAGGCTAGGATCAGTGACATACCTAGTATATGTGACACTCGGGGCCCATTATTTTTTTAACACCCCCCTCCTCTATATGAAAAACATGATTTTTTTTTTAGTAATAATCCACATGTCACTCAACAATAGTGTACCTAGGAAAAGGCAGCATTTTACATACTGTAGTGAGCAGTAGAACATCAATACACCCATTGTAAAACTAAATAAGTCAGACGAACAGATCGACCCTCCACAGTCAAAGCTAACAGTATCCTATATAATAAAACCCTAAGTGCGCATGCGCACTTAGGGTTTTGTGATCCCTGCTGCCGTGTTTTCTGATCTGTGGCCGAATTCTATTTTAGAACACGGCAGCAAGGAACAGCATGGCAAAGGAGAAGGGCAGGCAGAGGAGCGCCATGAGCAGGTCGGAGAGCGACAGCGACAGGATGAAGGCGTTGGTGACAGTGCGCAGCTGGCGGTGCTTGACGATCACCAGGATGACGGCACAGTTACCCAGGCTGGAGAGCAGGAAGATGATGAGTAGCACGAGCGCCTGAGCCGCCACCCTTGCAGGAGGAGGCCAGCCCTTGCAGGAGGAGGCCCCCGCCGCCAACGCTTCCTGGTCTCCTGAGCCACGTACTCACTGCCCCTATTGCTGGCCGCGGTGGCCGCCACTGCGCTCATGGTGAAACCGCCCAGTACTGCGTGGATCAAGGTTGGGCTCGGGGTCAGCTGTAGCGCGCGCTCCGTCAGGTTGGGCGGCGAGGTGCATCTGCGACTCCATCGGGCGCGGTGACGGCAGGACATGGGCACAGGCAGGCGGCATCACTTGGTGGTGCGGGAAAATTCCGCATCACACCCACCGCGGCGGCTGCTCGCTTGCTGTATTGTCTAACCCCCTCCCCCTCTCTTTCTTCCGGGTGGTTTGGACGGCTGGCAACGTAGACAGCTGTTGCAATGAAAACAAAGCTTCTATTACCGCAGGGAACTAGGGCTGGGGTGGGAAGGAAATTAGACCCAGATAGGAGAAGGCAGGAACTCAGTTCAATTAGGTCATTACTTCACTGCTTCAGGGTCGATTAGTACACACTACTAATGCCATAAGAGGGCTGCATTGAGAAAAGGCTAACTGTATTGTAACACCTTTACAAAAGTAAAAGTATTGGTTAAGGTTTAATAATGTATTGATTATCCTCTATATTAAAACCCTAAGCGTGCATGCGCACTTAAGGTTTCGTGTTCCCAGCCACCGTGATCTCTGGGTCTGTGCCAAATTCTATTTTAGAACACGGCGGCAGGGAACACTCTGGCAACTCCCCCCTCCCGCCCTCACTCACCAACTGCAGCCGCTCCTCTTCAAAGCAGCCTGCTGAGGTTCGCCAGAGGGAACGTGCTATCGAGGTGGAGAGCGGCCTGCGAGGTTCGCTACAGCTGGCCAGCAAACCTCAGCAAGCTGCTTTGAAGAGGAGCGGCAGCAGTTCGTGCCGGTGGGAGGGAGGGTAAGAACAGCTGCTATCTTAATAAAAATTATTTTAAAAAAAGAAAAACAGGCATGGCACAACAGAGGGCAGGGGGAGAGGGGCCAAGGAGAGACACAGACAGAAAGAATGACAGACAGACAGCATCCAAGGAGAGAGAGACAAAGAAAATAAAACAGACAGACAGACAGACATCTACTCTAGCACCCGTTAATGTAACGGGCTTAAACACTAGTGGAATAAGTAATCATAAACTAAAAATAGAAATATGTTCATTTCATTGGTTGCCACTTCGTATTTTCAGCTCTCACGCATATTATTTGTAATGGCTGTTTATATCTATGCTGTTATTCTCAATAAAACATATATTTTTAAAAATAGAAATATGTAGACAAAAGTTAAACTGAACTACCAAGAAGTCAGATTCTGTATACAATGCAACACCACAGAAACCGTGATGCGTATCACCTAATATTGTACAAAACATAAAGGTAGCAGATGTAAATTTGAAAAAATGGAGAAACAGCAATCATTTATTTTCTGCTTCTGTCTAAATCCTTTCTTACTAGCCAGTCCTTAATTTTCCTCTTTTGACTGTGTTTTGCCTACAGCTTGCCACCTCTTTCCCTCACCCCCTCCAGTATTTCATTAACCATCCAGCATGTGCCTTTTTTATTAATCCCCTCCTTCTATCATGTGCCCTCTTTCTCTACCCCTTCCATCCAGCATCTTCTTCTCTCTGTCCTCTCTACTTCCACTCGGTGTCTGCTCCCCTCTTTATCTCCTCATTTCTAATGAAGGATGATAGGGGACATCTACAGCACTCCACAGCACACATTGCGCAGATTTTTAAGGCTCATTTCCAGAAGATCTATGGTCGCCAGGACTCGGGAGATGCTCCACTTATTAGGGATTATTTGGCAGATTCCGGCCTAATGCCGCTCTCTGACCCTGATGTTGAATTTCTCAATGCAGCCATCACACCTAAAGAATTGTCACATGCTATTAAACAGCAAATAAATTTCTCGGCTCCGGGGCCGGATAGCTTTACAGCTGAATTTTATAAACTTTTAGCGGAGCAGCTGAGTCCCTTCCTTAGGGACTACTATTCGCAGGTTACGCGGGATGAACATTTTCCCACAGAGGCGAATGAGGCATTGATTACTTTGATTTTGAAGCCAGGTAAAGACAGCACTGCTCCTGAGTCCTATCGACCCATATCTTTATTAAATGTGGACATAAAAATTTTATCCAAAATATTAGCTGCTAGATTAGCCACTCTACTCCCGAATATCATCGCGTCTACACAGGTGGGCTTTGTAAAGGGCAGGCAGGCGGTCCATAACGTTCAAAAGGCACTCTTGTCATTGGCCCATACACAATCTCATGACACCCCGATGCTATTACTCAGCTTGGATGCAGCGCAAGCCTTTGACCAAGTCAATTGGACATTTCTATTTGAAATACTGCACTATATGGGAATTTCGGGCTGGTTCGCCACAGCGTTACGCACGTTATACTCGACACCGCGGGCAAGACTGCTTGTTAATGACACTATCACTGACCCCATATTAATTGAAAGAGGCATACGGCAGGGATGTCCTTTGTCCCCCCTGTTGTTTTTATTGTACTTGGAACCCTTTCTGCGCACTGTATCTCTGGATCCTGATATAGTGGGGGTGGACTTCGGGGATCAAACATTAAAGGTGTTAGCTTTTACAGATGACATCTTGTTTATGCTTACTAACCCTTCTCACTCTATCCGACACCTTATACAATCCCTTAACGAATTTAGATTTTATTCGGGCTTTATCTTAAATTATCAGAAATCTGTTGCTTTAGCCAGTCCGGTAACACTGCAGCAGACATGGAGGGGCCATTTCCCTTTCACATAGGCTGTGCACTCGATTCGATACTTGGGGGTTTGGATCCCCCGAGACCTCAAGACTCTTTATGATTGTAACATTTCCCCACTACTCCATGACACTTTATGTGACTTACAAAACTGGTCCACTTTCCCGCTCACAGTAGCGGGACAGGTGGCTCTTTATAATATGGTGCTCTTTCCCAAATGGTTATACCGATTTCAGGTCCTGCCCTTGCTTTTATCCTATTCTCATAAAGCCCGGTTAATTAAAGGATTACAACGTTTTCTTTGGGGAGGCAAGTGACCCCGCATGCAATTTCTTAGAATGTGCTTACCTAGGGATAGAGGGGGTTATGGCTTATTAAATGTACATTGGTATGCTATTGCCTGTCAGATGAGACACATTAATGATTGGTTTAGGGGGACGTCTGACTTTACTGCGATGTCATTGGAGTTGTCATTGCTGGCTCCGTTTCATGTGAGTTATTTTTTGCATGTGTCGGACCCGCGGCTTCGTCCTTTGGTGGCCCAGTACCCGATATTTGCACCGGCTCGATGAGCATGGAAGTGGGTTTGCAAACTTGCTAGATTGCCTTCTGAGGTTTCATTATACTTACCCATCCAAGGCAATGGAGCCTTTCAGCCTGGACTGCAAAATACCGCCTTCCAGAGATGGGGTGTGCAGGGACTTCAATACCTATTACACTTATTCTCCTAGGAGGGGAAACTGGCGACTTTTGCTGACTTACGTCGGACATTTATTTTACCACCTGATGATTTTTTTGCATATTACCAAATCCGACATTACGTTCAGTCTCTTCCGGCGCACCATCTTGAGGAAGATAACAGGGAGGCTCTTTCAGAACTCTTTAGCCTTTCTGCACAACAGCGGATTCCGCTTCGATTTCACTTAGTGGGGATCCGGGATGGGCACTCTGGCCCCAATTTGGCTATCTTAGCGGCAACATGGGCTGAGGACTTGCACTGCATGCTAACGGCCCAACAGCTACAGAGGACGCTGAAAAATATTCTGAAGGTGTCTCCTAATATTGTCCACTGGGAAATGCAGTTAAAAATTGTTTTGAGACTCTATATCCCGCCGGAACGAGCAGCCCGGATGGGGATTACTACAATTCATTCTTGCCCGAAATGTGCACATGCTCACGCATCATTGGGGCATATGCTTTGGAATTGTCCCAAAATTCAACAGTTCTGGCGACAATTAGGGCACTATATTACGCAGCTCTGGTGGAGGCGTTGGCTCCCACAGCCGACAGCTTTATTTGGACTTTATAATATAGCCACGCCCAAACCCAAAGGAATGTCAGCTTTTGTCACTAGAGTGCTTTTGATGGGGAAGAAAGCAATTCTTACTAACTGGCTGTCCCGAGATCCCCCTTCCTACGCTCAATGGAGAGCGTTGATGATTGTTCATGCGACGCTGGAGCGGAGACTAGTGGGAGATTTAGATCGTGGACCGGGCCGCAGATTCTGTCAGACCTGGGAATGCTTCTGGCAGGACCTCACACCATATGCTCGAAGTAGACTCTTGAATTGTTAGGACTACCTTACACTCTCAGCCATGGTAGTGGCATTGGACTTTTGGGGTTGGGAGGGAAGGGAGGGATGGGGGGGAGGGGGTGAACTTGCACTGTTATTTTTTGGATTTGTATGCAACTTCTATTTGTATGTTCTGGTTGAAATAATAAAAATCATTTGAACATATCTCCTCATTTCTTCCTTCCTGCATCTGCTCTCCTCTTTTTCTCTCTCCTCACTTGCATCCAGGTCTGCTCCCCTCTCTCCCATCCCCACTTCCATCCAGCATCTGATCCCCATCCCTACTAATAATCAATGTCTGCCCCCTTCTCTCTCTCCACCCACCCCAGTTCCATCAACATCTGCCCCTTCTCTCTCCCTCCAACCCAATTCTATCCAGTATCCTTCCCCTTTCTTTCTTTCTCCCTGCACCCCAATTCCATCAGCATTTGCCCCCTCTCTTTCCCTTCACCCAACTTCCCTCTCCCTCCACAACCCACCACCAGTATCCTGCTCCCTTCTCTCTCCTTCCACGCAAATGCCATCCAGTATCCTGCCTCCTCACCTCTTCACCGCTGCTCTATGCTTCTCAAACCAGCAGCAAAAGCTGTAAACTTAAATGCAGGCATCGCAGGACCTTCCTGCACCTCCCTGCAGCTGTCAGTTCTGCTCTGGAATAAAGAAGTGACATCGGAGGGGTTGGACTAACAGTGCAGGAAGGTCCCACAATGGCTGAATTTAAAAATTACTGCCACTGCTGCTGGTTTGGGAAAGCAACAGCAGCAGAGCAGTGTGGGAGGTCCTGGACCAGTCTGCTGGCTGTGCATCCCGTTAGAGCATGCACCTGGGGTGGACCGCCACCCCTACCCCCAGGTTGGTATGCCACTAGCTAGGACTGTTGATGAGATGGAGGATGGGAGAAAACAAAATCATCTGAGTCATTGACTCTTCAGTCACCCTCCGGCACTTGAAGCTCTGATTAGAAAGGCCAATCATCTGCTTTTTGATGGGAAAGTCCAGTTTCTAATGATTTCATATGGTACCCAGTGGGATGAAATAATTAGGCACTAAAAATCTGATAATATTAATAAACACTTCAGCTCTTTCCTCTTAAAACGTGTGAAAAGAGGTCCAGACCTCTAGCAAAGGGAAATAGCTGTCAGGGTAGTAGACAGAACCTATATACCTCTCTTCAAGCATTACTCTTCCATTTTGGAGGAGGTGCCAACCTAGATGGCAACAGATAGGGATCTCTCTGCTGCTGGCTAAACTAGATGATGTTCTAGAAACATAGAAAGATAACGGCAGATAAGGGCTATAGCCCATCAAGTCTGCCCACTCTATTGACCCACCCCTTTAAGTCTACTGACCCCCTTAATCATACTGCCACTATACTGACCCGCTCCTTCAAGTCTATACCCTAGCGACCCTATTCTTTGACTTGACCCTCGTAGGGATCCCACATAGGTATCCCATTTATTCTTAAAGTCTGGGATGCTGCTGGCCTCGATTACCTGCACTGGAAGCTTGTTCCAATGCTCAATCACTCTTTCCGTGAAGAAGTACTTCCTGGCGTCTCCACAAAACTTCCCTCCCCTGAGTTTGAGCGGATGCCCTCTTGTGGTCAAGGGTCCTTTGAGAAGAAAGATATTTCCCAAGTAGATCCTTGGGAGGGGATCAGGGATGGGGGAAGAACAGGTGATGGGCAGGGTTTCCGAGGCCATGGATGGAACTTCTATGGCAGGATAGGGTCATGGATAGAATGACCATTAGGAAAATAATTTTATAAAACAACCTGGGTATATACTGTAGAACAGCCTGTTGCATAAAATTACCCCAATATGTATATGCACAAAAGTAGGTGCCAGGAAAACACAATGATTACTTTTATGAGATATATGCATAGGTATTCCTGAGGGTGGAGAATGGATAGAGTTGGGATAGGATTAAGTCTTATATGCATAAAGGCTCACTTTCGAAACAGAAAAATGTCCATAAACATCACAAAGCAGCAAATGGATGTTTTTCTTACAAGCACATCCAAATCGCTATTTTTGAAACTTGCTGTGGATGAGTTTTGGGTGGGCTTATGATTTGAACATTTTTCTGCAATAATGAAATATTGTAAAAATGTCCAGGGCAAAAAAAATAAAAAATAGGACATTTTGGGCTAGACCTGTTTCAATAACAACTAAGTGCCCAAAAAAAGATACCCAAGCTAACCAGATGATCACTGACCCAAACTAACCCAAACTAAGGTGAATGACAGTATATATCAAGCTTTATGAAAGCAGCAGATATAATGGCCATTTCTCTTCCAGAGCACCAAGTAGGTCCCTTAGAGTTAGCAGATTTTACCGAAGGAAAATCTGGTTCCATGGCCATGCCCCCCAGACCCGCCCAGTTCCATTCGCAGCACGCCCCTAGCCCCACCCCCTTAACCTGTTTGTGTGTCGAGACGGCATCCGCAAATGTGCGGATGCAAAGTGTTAATGTTAATGTTTGCAATCATTGTACTTATATCATCCATTTACATTTTTAAATAGGTGCTTTTATTATTATTAAATCTTTTTTTATTGGTAAAGAGAATAACAACTCACAACCACAGAACACAGATAAGGATTGTAACGTTTCCAACAACAGGCAAAAGAGGGACACCTCCCCCCCCCCAAATAAATATGTGCTTTTAAGTAAGTGGTTCTCAACCTTTCTTCTGTTGTGACACATCTGTTGTGACTATGGTCATGTGTGTGATATGCTGAACACTAAAATTCACAGATGAATTAAAATTAAATCCTAAAGGCTTCTTATACTAAATGGTGCTAGAGGATTTTAACATGGGCCAGTGAGGTAAATGCTCCGATGCTCATAGAATTACTGGAGCATTTACCTCGCCGGTCTGCGCTACAAAAGAAAAAAACTCTAGCGCCGTTTAGTAAAACCTAACATAAATATTTCATTATTAAAAATGATGCAGGAAAAATGTAAAATAGTCTAAAACAGAATTTATTTTTAATCGACTGCTAAAATGATCAAATTTTATTTTTTCTTAAATAAATATAGATTGTATGCTAACTGGGAGTATACAAAGGGCAGCTGAAAAAGTTCTCAGCCCAACCAAGAAGAGTTATGAAACTTACAAGTTATTCCACACTTTTCATTTCATATCATTGAAAAAAAAGTCTAAAGAAAAGCATGGAAGAGCTTGTAAGTTTCATGGCTCTGCATCATTCTCTTTTTGGTTGGGCTAAGAACTTTTCAGTGGATCCTTGTATATAAATTTTGATATGAGATTGAATAGCAGACAAATTTATTATTAATTTATTTTTAACATTTTTATTCCACTTAAGACCTAAGTTACAATTTTCATAAATTACATTATCTTAAGGCACTTTTAGAAAACTTCCCGCTCTGTCCCAAATGGGCTCACATTCTAAGCTAAAGTGCCTAGTAAATACAGAAAATTGCAAAATATTATATTTATGTATTTTTTGTATGAACGTATCTAGCAAAAATGAAAGTAAGGAATATAAAATAAAACCAGGAGGCAAAAAAAATTAAATAGAACTCAACAAAATAAAAAAACAGACTAAGGGCTGCGCTAGCGGTTTTAGCGTGTGCTTAGCACGCACTAAATTACTGCACGCGCTAGATGCTAATGCCACCATTGAGCTGGTGTTAGTTTTTGGCATGTAGCGCAGGGTTAGCGCGCACAGCAATGTAGCGTGCGCTAAAAACGCTAGCACACCTTAGTAAAAGGAGTCCTAAAAAAGAAATAAGTAGAATAAATAAAAAAAAGTTCAGTCAATTTGATGAAGGCCGAGTTAAGGTGGAGGAGCAGGGAAGAAAGATAAACTCCATGTAGACCTTCAGGACTCTCTAACGGCGATGCAGGAAAGAGCCAAGAACACCAGGCAGGACCATGGACGCTTGGATGGCCATTGGCTGTACAAAAGACACGGGACCGCACCCATACTTACTTAATGTCAACATCAATAAACTTTTACCCATTCTAGATTTATTTATTTAAAAAATTTATATACTGCACACAATTATGCGGTTTCCATATCACATACATAAAATCTTATTTCCCTCCAATTATCACATATGACAGACATGTCAAGACAACATCATTAATCGTCCGTTATAATAGGGATAGAGCACAAATTCAATCAATTCAGAAGTGCAAAGCAAACGAGCTTTAAATTGTACATTGATATCAGAAAAGTTCTAAAAGGCGATTATCAACTGAAATATATCATAGCATAAGAAAGCATTGGCAAATAATTGAGTTTTCATCATTTTCTTAAAAGTCATCCTCCCCATACAAACCGCAGGACATCAGGCAAGGCATTCCATAGTTCTAAGCCAGCCACAGATATCATTGATGCTCCGATCCTAGCATGCATAGTCGACATTCTACCCTCCAAACTTGATTTCATCCCATTTACATCTATAAATTCTGGTGTCGCCTCAGTAACAGCAACACATTATTCCTCCAATGCCAGATACTGTACAGAGTAATATAAAACCCTGCAAATATGCTACACAGAAACCATGTAAAAAAAACAACCTATAAACAGCAGATCTGCAATATTTCTAGTTGGAGCCAGAAGCAGTATTTTTTTTGTGTATTTCTTTTAGTTACTGTTAACCTAAACCTAGTCGAGCTCCATTTTGGTTGAAGACCCAGTATACAAAGCTAAGTTTTAGTTTAGTTTAGCAGTAGTTATCATTGGGGATAGTGGGGAAAGAGAAAAAGGGACCAGTTAAGGGATGCTCATGGGCGAATTAACTTGACCAAGCACACACAAGTTATTCAAAATGTTGTTTATAGGGTGTGGGTAAGGGTTAATCATTAGGCTGGATGGCAGGTTAATTGTGGGTTTGAGATTGGTGCTCAGGGAAATGGGTGAGGGGTGAGGAGGTGTTGTGGGGGAATACTTTAGGCAGACTTTCTTTTGTGGGAAGTGTAGGCAGGAAGGAAGGGTGGTAGGGATTTGAGCAGGATTTGGGTTTTTGTCCCTCCCTCCCACCTAGGTTGAGTAGGGGTTGGGGTAGTTTTGAATGGGGTCTTGTAGGGGGGATGGTCAGTTGCAGCTTTTTTGGGAAGGTTTGGGGTTAAGGAGTCATTGTGGGGTATTATTTGGAGTAATGAAATGGTATTTTGTATGCTCAAGTGTGTCCAGCTTCAACTACGAGTTGTTGGGTTGCTGTTGGGTTTTTTGAGGGGGGGGTTAGCAATACCATGGGCCTTTTGGGGTGAAGTG
Organism: Geotrypetes seraphini; assembly: GCF_902459505.1. Taxonomy (NCBI): domain Eukaryota; kingdom Metazoa; phylum Chordata; class Amphibia; order Gymnophiona; family Dermophiidae; genus Geotrypetes; species Geotrypetes seraphini. The sequence continues at coordinate 67,522,316 of NC_047093.1, read as the reverse complement.
TGCTTTCCCAACTGGTTCAATACCATCTAGCAGGATTGGGAAAAATGGAAGGAGATGTTATATTAATCGTGTGTGACATTTTGCTCTGTGATGTATTTTCCAGAGTTTATAACAATGAAATCTGTTGGACGTTAAGTAATTCTGCAGCCATTGAATTGCCACCTAGTTTTGTCTCAGAATATTTTGAGAAATGGGGGTAGGGTTGAGGCTGCAAGGGTGAATGGGTTGTGAGTGCCTAAGTTAAGAGGATTTCATTTTCAAGTACTTGGCTCTCTGGGTCTCTGCTCTCCCCAACTTGCAGGTACAGGTAGTTGTTCAAGTAAACACAGAAACATAGAAAAATGAAGGCAGATTAAGACCATATGGCCTATCTAGTCTTGACTGCTATCCCTTCCAGATCCAATGGACTCGTCCAAGCTATCTTGAATTCAAATACATTTTTCATCTCCACCACTTCCACCAGGAGACTGGTCTACGCATTCACCACCCTTTCAGTGCAAAAGTATTTTCTGAGGTTACTTCCGAGTCTGTCCTAATTCAGCTTCATCCTATGCCCCCCTCATTCCAGAGTTTCCTTTCAAATGAAAGAGACTCACCTCATGTGCATTTATGCAACATAGGTATTTAAACATCTCTATCATATCTCCTTTTTCCCGCCTTTCTTCCTAAGTATACCTATTCAGATCTTAAGTCTGTCAACATATGCTTTATGATGAAGACCAGCGATATTTTTAATGTCCATCCTCGGGACCAACTCCATCCTGTTTATATCTTTTTGAAGGTGCGCTCTCCAGAATTGTACACCATATTTCAAAAGAGGTCTCACCATAGTTTTATACAGGGGTTCATTAACTCCTTTTTCCTACACCCATTCCTCTTCCTATGCACCCAAACATCCTTTTAGCTTTTGCCATCACCTTTTCTATCTGTTTGGCCACCTTAAGATCACATACGAACACACCCAAGTCCTGTTCCTCTTTCATTCACAAAAGTTCTTCACCCCCTAAATTGTACCATTTCCTTGTGTTTTTGCAGCCCGAATTCATGCCCCCGCATTTCTTAGCATTAAATCTTAGCTTGCTGTCTATGCAAAATTTTTGGTGACACAGCAGTGTGTTCCGATAAACTGTGTTTTAAATTAATGAGAATATTTTTGTGTAAGCTTAAGTAGCAGGTTTACCTCTGTTTATGTATTTTCATTGAGGCAACATTTAAAGAGAAAGCATGCATGCAGTCTCCCTTTTAAAACTGGTATAAGTTTTATCTGGTGGTTTTTGTATGTGGAGACATAAGCGTAAAATTAGGATAAGCGTTTGAGACTTTTGGTCATGCAAATAAGATAAACTGTTAAAAAATTATTTCCCCAATGTCAGCACCCCTTCAGAAGCACTGGATTAGATTCATTTACTGGCTGTGTTACAATTATTTAATACACCCCTTTTTATGAAGTCCCGTTGGGCTTTTTTTTATCACTGGCCATAGCGGTATTAGCTCCAACACTCATATGAATCTATGAGTGTCGGACCTAATACTGCCAAGGCTGGCATTAAAAAAGCCTAACGTGGCTTCATAGAAGGGGGCCTTAATGAGTTAAAAGCAAGTATCCTAAACATCTACACATCCTTTCCACTCATGCTCTTCATTCTCATGCTCTTACTCTTCATTCCAGAACTTCCTATCAACTGAGAGACTTACGGTACCTCCTGTGCATTTAGGTTAGGGAGGTATTTATATGTCTCTATCATATCATATCATCGTATCAATCAGCTCCTTACTGGTTTCAATCTCTCTGGGAGGTCTATAGACCAAACAGAGCTTTGAGATCAGAAGGTGCCATGAGATTATTAATAAAAACAGAAGAAGGTGTGAGATATGTGACCACGAAATTGAAAATGTTTTCAATTGCTGGAGTGTCTCTCTGGAACAAGCTGTCAAGACACCTAAGATTATGTACTGACTGCCTTAGTTTTAAGAAACTGTTGAAAACCAAGCTGTTTGTGGACGCTTATTTGTAGAGCCATATTTTTAAATATGTGCTTTTATTATTATTAAATCTTTTTTTATTGGTAAAGAGAATAACAACTCACAACCACAGAACAGCCTTGGTTAAGTTTATTCCTTATGGAAGAAGTAGTTTCTGTATTGGTTCTTGGAGTTCACAAGCTGGCTATTTTTGATCATCCTATGTTATGAATGGATTGTTTGTAGGATTTTCAATGCTGTGAATTGGTTGTTTGCTGTGAGTGAGTGAAGTTTGTAATTTTAGTTAGGAGTGAATGGAAGTTTGTTAATTTTAAATTTATAATTATATATGTTCATTTTATGGAAACCACTTATAATATAGGCAGTATATAAATTTTTTAAATATAAATAAATCTCTCTCCTCTCTGGTCTTTCTTCAAAAGCATATACAGTATATACATACAGTCAAACCTTGGTTTGCGAGTATAATTTGTTCCGGAAGCATGCTTGTAATCCAAAGCACTCGTATATCAAAACGAATTTCCCCATAGGAAATAATGAAAACTCAAGACGATTCATTCCACAACCCAAAAACCTTAATACAGAATACTATATGTACTTGTATTGCAAGACCTTGCTCATTTAGAACAGTCACTGCACTCCTGCAGCATCAGAGAGAGAAGAACCATTGACTCACTTGTGATGATGTGACGCGTATGTACTCGTATTGCAAGACTTTGCTTGTTTAGAACAGTCACTACACTCTTGCAGCATCAGAGAGAGAAGAACTATCAGCTCAGTTGTACTGTGTGTATACTGTATGTACTTGTATTGCAAGATATTGCTTGTATATCAAGTTAAAATTTATTAAAATGTTATGCTTGTCTTGTAAAACACTTGCAAACTAAGTTACTTGGAAGGTTTTACTGTATATATATTATGTGACAGGGAAGTTCCTGTCACGGTTAAAAAGACTGCTAGCCCAATCCAAAGTACAACCCTCAAACCTGCAATCCCTAAAATAAAGTCTTCAAGTGTATAAAAAGGTGTACAATATCACAAAATGCTGCTTTGGAAGGACGTATCGCGTTGCCAAACACTGCGACTTGCAGCAACGTCGCAGTGTTTGGCAATGTAATACATCCTTCCAAAGCAGCATTTTGTGAGATTGTGCACCTTTTTATACACTTGAAGACTCGTAAGACTCCTGAGGCAGGCCGTTTGGGCCGAAACATGTGCATGTCGGGTCGCAGAGTCATTTTTTGAATTTTGGATGAATAAAGGCATTTGGATTTATCAGATGAGTTGAAAAACACTTTTTTTGTGCACCATTCTGATTGGGACAATTCCACTTTTGTTCTGTGCTTTTGAGGTTGTGGTTTTGCTTCCCCTGTTTTGTCCTTGTGCAGAGTTAAGTGTGCCAGAGAAATGGATGGAAACCTGATTTATAAGTTATAAATAGTGTCATTCCTCCTTCTAAAGTAAGGACTGCACAGAGAAGCCTGTGCTTAATTAAATGTCATAGAAGCAGAGGGCAGCAGAATCTGTCCATTTGAACCAGGCTTAAAAGCTGTATTAGCAAGTAAAGTCCATAGGTAACAGAAGCTCTAAGACTGTGGTAGCATTTGGGAGGGCCTGAACACCTGGATACAAAAGGGCGGCTTGCTTCCACACAGACTGCAGAGCAGGACTGTGAAAGTCCTAGGAGGGACAAAAGTGCTAACAATAAAAGCTGAGAAAAAAATGGGGATTTTGTACACTATTGCTTGGAGAAGTGCTGACCTCAGCAGTGCCTGAGCAGTGCAGGCAAGGACTGTGGCTTGTAGTAGCCAGTAGTAGCCAGCAGCCCTAAGAAGGGCAATCTGGGATTCTGAGAGATTGAGGAGTCCTATTTTTTTTATTTTCCTTTTGCATAGAAAGTGGTGACAAGGACTGTCTAGTCCCTGGACTAGATTTCATACAACAGACACTGGAATTAGGTAAAGTGAACTGTGTGACTAGAGACTGTGAAAGGGAATTCTTTTCAGTTGGATAATTTTTCTTTTGCCTTATAATAAACCCGGTGAAGTTTGATTTGAAAGAAATCCAGCATCCGGGTTTTCCTTCTACCAACCACATAAAAGGTGCACTGAAAATCTTACCTGTGGTCCAAGCCGGGGTTTCCCACGTACTGGGGGCCTGGCCCAGCCACAATATATATCTTTTAGTCTGCCTCCTTATGCTTGTAGATGCAGTCTCCATGACTTGGAGACTGCATCTATAAGCATAGGGGGATAGACTTAAATATATATATATATATATATATCTAATATAATAAAATGATAGGCCGCACATGCGCACTAAAAAAATTGTGTTCCCTGATCTGTCGCGAACATGAGAGTGCGCATGCGCGCTTACACGCATCGGGCTTACCACCGCTGCCGCAAGCCGAGGTCTGCGCATCGGGCTTATGCTCAAGCCGCCGCCACGGCTCCTCTCTCGAATCACACCAGGCAGGGATCGAGAGAGGAGCTGCAGCGGCGGCTTTGAACTAAAAAATGAAGTTGTTAGAAGGGGAAGCCGCAAGGCTGCGGCGGCCTTCCTCACCCGGCTTTCACGGTGCGGCTGAGCGCTGGCGGCCGGCGAAACCCTAATGCTGACACTGAATCCAAGCCGACCTTCTTCTCCTTTTCTGGCCCGGCCCGCTGAGAGGGAGAGCGGCGCTGGCACGGCCGCTCCGTCTCTGCGGGGCTAACAGCCTCCGAAGCTCCTCAGAAGCCTGTTTCGCCCCCTAGAGAAGGGCTCGCCTCCCTGCTCGCGCACATCTCCATCAAGGAAAAACAGCACTACCGGCCAAAGTTTATTTTTAAAGTTTAAAGCTGCTGCGGTGGCTCCTCTCATCAGCCACACCTGCGTCAGAGAAGGCTTCTGACGTAGACAGCGATAGTGTGAGGAGCCGCCGCAGCGGCTTTAAACTTTAAAAATAAACTTTGGCCGGTAGTGCTGTTTTTCGTGATGGAGGTCTGCATGAGCTCTCCCAGAGCCTGGCCCGCACCAAAACACGCTCCTACGGCAGTAGGCTAGCGTGACTGCGCCTCTGGCCGAGGGCTACGTGGAGCACCGGGTGGGCGACGGCGATACGCTGTAGGGCATGACCCCAGTCCTCCCGTGAAGCGCTATAGGGGGAGAGCCAGGCCGGGAGAAGAGGGCCCAGGGATCTGGGTGATAGGAGGAGAGAAAGTGGAGGGTGGTGTGGGCACTCGGATGCAGGCGCTGCAGAAACCCAGGCAGAGGGTGCAGTTACTGCTGCATCGCGATAGCGGGCTCGAGTGAAGCGGCAAAGATGATCGCTGGGAGCAGTACTGCTGAAGGAACTGAGAAGGGGGAAAGGGCCACTTCCAGTTGCAGCAAGTGGACTTTCTTTTTACACCTGATACTACTGCTGCTCTGTCACTGAACTTGAAATGTTGTAAAAGGATGACACTGGATATTGTTAAGGGAGCCATGTTGGATGAGGGGGAAGGGATACAAGGGATTGACAAATAAATTGGTGATGGATGAGGGAAGAAATATATAGAGAAAGATGGGGTGATTCTTGATGGAGGGCAAGACAGAGACAGCAGCATGCTGGATGGGATAGCAGAGAGAGAGAGAGAGAGAGAGAGAGAGAGAGAAGATGGAATGATGCTGGATGGGGAAAAAAGGTGGAAATAGGGAAGGTAAAAGGGGAAATGGGAGCCTGAATATGTGTAAGTAAAAGGAAAGGAGAGGGTTTACTGCTGGACACGGGGAGCAGGGAAGGGGTACTACTGGAGAGGGGGGAGGTAAAAAGAAGGGAGAAGGGCTACTGCTGGACAGGGGGAGCAGGGAAGGGGTAATGCTGGACATGGGACAGAAAGAAATAAATACCTCAGCGCCCCATTGTGCTAAAAGTCTACACATCTATTCTAGCACCCGTTAATGTAACGGGCTTAAAGACTAGTATATAAATAAACTGGCCCTTATAGCATGACATAAGATACCCAACAAAAGTCCTCCAGACATGTTGAATTATATTTTTAAAACACTCTCAAAATTAAAGAGTGTAATTGATCCCATCAGATCATAGAATTATGCGGTAATATTTAATACGGGGCTTCTCTGTAGTCTTTTGCTTCTGCCATATTCTCTGTTTAGCATGTTTATTGGATCTGGCTTCAGACAATTAGGGAAGATTTAGGCTCATCAACTTTGAACAGTCAAGGCAGATCTGGGAAAGAACAGCAGGATGGGCTATGATAAGTTTATCTGGGAGTAGAATAAAGGAAACCAGACATAGAAACAATGGCTGGCAAACTGAATGAATGTCAAAATATTAGCATTGTATCTAATATCGTTCCACATGCTTCACATCTTATTTATATTTAACAAGCTTCTGTATATGGCATATCAACATAAGATGAACATTAATGCGGTGACACAGTAGCTGTCAACAAATAATAACCATTTTGCTGATCCAATCTGCCCAGTTGCCCTTGTCTCTTCTGTTACCATAGACGCTACTCGGCCTCTGACCCTTAACCTCCCTTACCCTTGCCCTTTGTTTCTTTCCCAAGCATGCTTGACTTTTATAACTATTTTTGTTTCCATGACATCTGCTGGTAAGCGATTCTGGCTATTTGTACCCACTTTCTATTTTCTGAGATTTAGTCTGAGTCTTTTTCCTTTCAATTTCATATCAAAAACTCATCTACTGGGAATGGTAGTGCCATGTGTGTGCAGTTCCCAGTAATCAAGCAAACGCTTAAAGCAAACACATTGCCTTAAATTTTTCTCCTTTGGGGGGCAGTGTCTGATCTCAGGAAGTGATTGGAGTTCCTGAATGTGCCTCAACCTAAATTCAAGGAGCCAGAGAACTAAAGAACTGAAAAGGGCTACATTATTTGTTCTGGAACTATCTTATAACTTTACAAGGGATGAGGCAGAGAAGGTATGGAAGACGGCAAAATATTTTTCAGCGTATTTTTCAATATTTAGGAGATAAGAACTTTTAAAATTATCTATTCAAGTTTAAGGATGTGGTAAGAGCGGATAGCCTAGCTGGTTTTAGGAAAGGTTTGGACAAGTTCCTGGAGGAAAAGTCCATAGTCTGTTATTGAGAAAGACATGGGGGAAGCCACTGCTTGCCCTGAATTGGTAGCATGGAACATAAGAATTGCCACTGCTGCGGCGGCCCTTAGGTCAAAGACCAGTGCCCTAACTGAGACTCGCCTTACATGCGTACGTTCTGGTTCAGCAGGAACTTATCTAATTTTGTCTTGAATCCCTGGAGGGTTTTGGCCAGGTACTAGTGATCTGGATTGACCACCGTGAAAATGGGCTACTGGGCTTGATGGACCATTGGTCTAACCCAGTAAGGCTATTCTTATGTTCTTATGGAACACTTTTCAGAGAAGATCTCTACTCAAAGATCAAAATAGGAGAAAATCCTTTATGAATACAATGCATAGGTGTTAACAGAGAAGTAGTTTAAATCGTAGATATTGACAAAACAGTACAATCATGTCCAGTAGTGAATTTTTGACCAAGGAAAGTCTATCAGAAAGAGACATCTGTCTCATTAGCTAGTCTGTGTCCTACTATGTACAACTGTCAAGGAGAGGGGGCTGATGATGAATTCAGATGCATTGTTTGAAGTCAAGTACAGGTCTAGCCATCCTGAGAGATTAGCAACCAAAGAAAGCAGGTGCTAAAGGTTAATATTTTATGCTGAAAATAAACAAGCAATGATGATTGAAATTAATAGTGAAATGGGCATTGTTAGCTGAGTAGACATACTACCAGGTACAAAATTGGTTTGGAAATGAATCTCCAGTTAGGTGTTGGGCAGTAAAGGGAATGGAGATAATTATGGCATTCAGGTTTCTTCTAATGCTATTAGACAATTTGCTTTTTTGCCAATCAAATTGTTCTTCCTTTCCATAGATTCTATCATATAAAAATGCTTAAATTAATGTTTGAAACCTGTGCACAGTTGTCAAAGTTTCAGCCTTTGATACTTTAATATTCATTCGTAGTTCATGAACACTCATATTCATTTACCTTTTTTTCATTTGTTTTCTCTTAAGATTCTTAACATACCCCCCCCCCCTTTTTTTTATCAAGATGCGCTAGAAGTTGATAGGTAGCTGAAAATTTAAAAAGGAGAAGGATGAGGAAGGGGGCGAGATTTGAGTGGACAGTGGCAGAAAAAAAAAGGAGAAAAGTTGAAAGGGAAAAAACAATATGTTGGAGACAGGGACTGGAGCAAGAGAGAAGAGGAGAAAAAATGGACAGCAGACACTGGAAAGAGAATTAGAAGATAGACAAAATCAGAAAGACAAACTGGGACTAAAAACAGACAACAAAAGGTTAAAAAAAATAATTGTATTTTCTTTTTTGTGATTATAATATGTCAAATTTGAAATGTGTATCCTGCTAGAGCTGGTGTTGGATAGCAAGCGTTAACTAGGACCTAAAAGAGAGGAAAAGTCTTTATTTATTCTGTAGCTGGCGTGGGGTTGGAGAGGTTGTATCCCTATACTTCTACTAAGACTAACCCCCTTCTTTGCTGGCACACAGCATGGGTTTTTGTGCCAGCAGCAGTGATTGATCCGACGCTCACAGAAGTCCTGTGAGTATCCCACGCTGTGCATCAGCAAAAGAGGGGGTAGGTATCTTAATAAAAAAAATCTGCCCCACGACTTATCCTGTGTTTTAGATTTCGGCCCCTTATGTGATTTGAGTTTGACACCCATGGTCTAAATTGTGAATGGGGAGAAACAAGGCATATGGATGGCAGCATTCTTAGAAAGTGGCCACAGAGCCATCCAGGCAGAGAAAAGGGGCAGCCTAGTGGTTAGTACAGTGGACTGTAACCCAAGGGACCCAGGTTCAAGTCCCACTTTAATTCTTTGCTTTTGTAACTGTGACCCCTCCAGAATCGGAAAAACACCTACTGCACTTGAATGTACACCACCACTTCAGTAGCGTTCAGGCTTAAAAAAAAATTAAAAATGAGTTAAAGTAAGAATTGAACCTGGGCCTTTGGTTCACAGTCCACTAAGCCAACCACTAAGCTATTCCTCGGATCTCTATGCTATTCTATTCAGAATGCCTATAATAGCTGAAGCTGTCACAGAGCCAATTCCTTTCCAGTTTTACTTTCAGGGGAGAGGGAGGGGGGACAGCAATTATTGAGGGATTAAGGAGGTGTCATGTCCCTCTAGTGATCAGCTGCTCAATCAGAGCTCCTTTTTGTGCTCTAGATGTGACTGACACAGGTCTAAGGATGTCCTTCTTTTTAGACATGGGTATTTCCTTCCCTTCAGTAATCACTGTTGGACAACCTAATTTTGGGCCCTCTCTTGTCCCACCGAAAAAAAGTCCACAAACACTCCCCCTTATTATTTGGGCATATAGCGGTATCGGATGTTCAAGTCATGCCTTTGCAAAATCGGGAATTAGACGTTTCAAGCACATAGATGTCCATGTTGACATTTTGGGACATCTGTATGTTTTGAAAATAAGCGCTATAATAACGTAGTAAATAATGGAATAAAAAGACCTACATGGTCCATAGTCTGCCTAACAATCACATTCATTATAAAGTCATGATTGAGCCAACAATAATTAACATTTTAACATTTGTTAACTTGGGGGGGGGGTGCACATACTATATTCTATATTATTAGCTAGTTTGTGAGGAAGTTCTTATGATAATATTATATATATCCTATTTCTTTATCTTATCTCTAGCTTTCCTATCCCTAATGGAGTTCCTTCGTAAACCACTTAGATCTGTAATATGCTTAAGCGGTATATCAAATGTTAATAAAGCATAAACAAATGTTTTACTCATCAAGTTCTACTTTAAGATGTCTTCCCCTCCCATAACAAAACATACAGCACCTGCACTCACTCACTGGTATAAATGTGTCTGTATTGTAAACCTTCTCAGAAAACGCTAACTCTATATTGTAATACCTTTACAGAAGCTCGTGTAAACCACTCTGAATTGACTCCCCAGTCATTAGTAGCAGTATAGGAGCTTTCTATAAACAATGCGCATCCATTCTTGCCATTTTCAGAGCTCAGATCATAAAAGTTTGCCTTCTTCATGTGTCTCCCCTTCAAAATCATATCGCTTTCCCGTTTCTTTGCGACACTGTACAGCGCTGCGTACGTCTGGTAGCGCTATAGAAATAATTAATAGCAGCAATACATTGGCCTCAGCAAGATTCTACAATGTACACCGGCTATCTTCAAGTAGGGGGGCAGACCACAAGGTATGAATGATTTACCTTTCACCAGAATTGTCACACATGTTTTGGTCTGCCCATGTGGTTAAGGAGGCAATTTAAGAGTTTCAAGAAGTCCATTCCACCTGCACTCCTGTGGGGAGATTCTCAGTCATCTGATGCCCAAGCTAATTTCAGCAGCAAAATCTTCAAGACATGTCTGCCCCATCTTCCTACAAGCAGAAAAATCACTAGACAAAATGGCAGCCTAGGCAGTCCAGGACCCGCCTCTGATGAAGTGGCCAATAGGGGGAGACCCCGTACAATGATGCAGCCTGCCATGGAAATACCGATGCCTCTCATAATGTGACCCAGGAATGACAGTTGCTGCGACCGCCACTAATTTCTACCACTGATGATGGCATAATGGCACTGCTGGTTCCCCAACCCTGATGCCTATCTCATTCACCCCTTCTAATAGTATTCATGACTTATGTGATCATGAGACTAGACAGATAGATAGATTTTCAGTGGCATGACTCGAGGAGAGTATTTATTGTTTTGTTGGAAGCTTGCTCTTTGTTTCACTGACTACAATAAGGGTTCAAGCTGAGTCGGACCAGAATGTGAAAATTGGTGCTTCTTGAAATTGAAAACCTTTCTGAGGGAATTAAGGGCTCCTTTTACTAAGGTGCGCTAGCGTTTAGCGCACGCACGAAATTACTGCGCGCTAAACCGTGCAGTACACTTCTAGAGTAATGCCAGCTCAATGCTGGCGTTAAGGCCCTAATGCACCTTAGTAAAAGGAGCCCTAAGTGTCAATACAGATTACTGTATTCTGGGTGGGTTGGATTGAGAGGTGCTTATTCCGGAGTATCAGAGGAAGGGAAAATGGGGACAGAGTACGTAGCTAATTTATGTATAAGCAAGAAAAAAGCTTGGAAACAGAACACTAAAAGAATGTTTTAGCAGCTGAAACAAAATTGCCTTAGCAATACCAAAATTATAGGAAACCCATGATTTGATTTGTCATTAAACAAAAGCTGGAAACCACCCACATAGTACGACTCATGTTGGAGAAGTGTGATGGCTTATTATTGTACTATATTTGCTAACAGAAGGGCTTTCTGGTTGATCATGACAATTTCATAAGGAAATGAAAACAAGCCATGTTTTTTTACCAGAGATTTCACAGTTTATCATAAGGTACTATGAATTAGTTAACCAAGGAGAGTTTCCTTAATTGAATAGCACATATGACAATGTCAAATATTATAGGCTTGATTTTATAACAGGGTGCCTAGGGTATTTAGGAAGTAGTTTTGCTTTCGTTTATAAAAGCAACGTAGAATTCTGTGGGCCTTCTCTTGCACAAATATCCTCATGTTATTTATATGTATTATCACAGGAAGGAGGTCTTCTGCTGGCAATTCAGGTCCATGCAGTAATCAGACATGTCTCAGTACCCCATCCAGAAAAAGGGTTCTTCTACTTTCAGGATGGGTCTGCAAACCTAAAAAAAACCCAACAACCCAAGAAAACCAATGTCTCTTATCCTACTGATCGCTTCCTGGGTCCTGGGTCTAGACTACCTTCTCATTCAGAGTGAACAAATCAATTCAGCATCCAACATTAGTCTGTAGAATCTACAAGATAAGATCCAACTCCTGGATTCCTTCCTTAGCAATTTATAATCCAGGGATTTTAACTGGTTACAAATCAAGTTTGAAAAAATTCAGTACCTTCTTTAGTCTGTCCTCCGATTTGGGCTCTCTCATCTTTATGAGTTCTGGGGACCCTGACAGTTCCTCCTCTTGGGATAGCTTTCTTAAATAACGGGTACCATCCACTACCCCATAGCTGTCAACCAGAAAACTATAAGTTGTAGCAAATATCTAGGAATCCCTTTTCCTCGGTCATTTCCATAGTTTGTGGTTTGACCCAGTCGTATGCATTGAAGCAGTACATAAACTTTGCTTCTGACATCTGAACCTCCCCTTGTTTTATCTGAATTTGGTTTTATTTTTGGCTCTCTGCTTCGTATTTCTCAATTTGGTTTATGTACTTAGTGGCAAAGTAAGAGGGGATGGGACAAGGGGGCGGTCCACCACAGGTGCCATATTGGGGGGGCCACTGGCCGCCGTCCTCCTCTCCACCCCATCTGCCTCTTCCCACTCCTTCCCTTGCCAAATGCACATCCCCTTCCCCTCTCCCATGCCTCTAGTTCTTCACCACTACAAGCAACAACTTGAATGTGTTCCTCGCGACCGCGTCAGCTCTCCCAATGCTGGATGTCACTTCCAGGTGCCGCACATAGGAAGTGACATCAGAGGGAGAACCGCCGGGGTTGTGAGGAGCACGTTGATGTTGTTATTCACGGCAGTAAGGAGCACGTTGATGTTGTTATTCACGGCAGTGAACTAGAGGTATGGGGAAGGAAAGGGGGGCACAAGTGCAGAAGGAGCGGGGGGGAGGGCGGGGGGACCTTTCACCTTTGCTACGCCACTGAATATGTACTGTAAGGCTTGTGACAAGTTTGTTGAATATTGTTCACAGATGGGAGTAATCTTTGACTCCTCTCTCTCCTGCTCTGCTCAGATCCAACAGACCGCCAAATCCTGTCGCTTCCTCCTCTATAACATTGCCAAAATCTGTCCTCTTCTCTCTGAACGCACGACCAAAACCCTTGTCCACGCTCTTGTCACCTTGCGCTTAGACTACTGCAATGTACTTCTCTCGGGCGCACGTCCCCTCGCGCCTCTTCAATCTGTTCAAAATGCTGCTGGGCGACTCATATTCCATGAGAGCCGCCATTCTCACGTTACCCCTCTCCTCAAGTCGCTTCATTGGCACCCCGTCCATTTCCGAATACAGTTTAAACTTCTCTTGCTGACCTACAAGTGCGTTTGCTCCAAAGCCCCCCCCTATCTCTCATCTCCCCCTATGCTCCACCCCCCCCCACCCCACCCCCATGATTTCCGCTCATCGGACATGCCCCTCTTATCTATACCCTTCTATTCCACTGCACTCCGTCCCTTCTTTCTTGTGGCATCGTATGCCTGGAACAGGTTGCCTGAATCAATACACTGTGCTCTGTCCCTGGCAGTGTTCAAATCCAAGCTAAAGGCCCACTTTTTTGAAACTGCTTTCAACTCTTAACTCCCCCTTCACTGCTGTAAGATACCTATACCCATTATAATCTTCCCAGTCCTGCTGCTGTCAGAATCCCATACCCACTATAACCTCCCCAACCCTGAAATGTCCTGTCTAAATTAGATTGTAAGCTCTTCTGAGCAGGGACTGTGTATTGTATGTTAAAATGTATAGCGCTGCGTGTGCCTTTCAGCGCTAAAGAAATAATAAATAGTAGTAGTAATATGGGTATTCTTTAAAAGGTAGGCATTAGACCAGGCTTGTCCAACCTATAACCCTGGGGCCAGAACCTGGCCCTCCATGTGCTTTTTTTTTTTTGGCCCTTGGAAGATTGATAATTCTTGTGATGCTTATAGCAAGATTCCTGCTTCCCCACCATCACTCAGGTTTCTGTAAGTTTGAGCTGAGCAGTGCTGGAAGTTTGAACATAAGAACATAAGAATTGCCGCTGCTGGGTCAAATCAGTGGTCCATCGTGCCCAGCAGTCTGCTCCCGCGGTAGCCCTTAGGTCAAAGACCATTGCCCTAATTGAGTCTAGCCTTATCTGTGTACATTCTGGTTCAGCAGGAACTTGTCTACCTTTGTCTTGAATCCCTGGAGGGTGTTTTCCTCTATAACAGCCTCCGGAAGAGCGTTTCAGATTTCTACCACTCTCTGGGTGAAGAAGAACTTCCTTACGTTTGTACGGAATCTATCCCCTTTTAACTTTAGAGAGTGCCCTCTCGTTCTCTCTACCTTGGAGACGGTGAACAACCTGCCTTTATCTACTAAGTCTATTACCTTCAGTATCTTGAACGTTTCAATCATGTCCCCTCTCAGTCTCCTCTTTTCAAGGGAGAAGAGGCCCAGTTTCTCTAATCTCTCGCTGTACGGCAACTCCTCCAGCCCCTTAACCATTTTAGTCGCTCTTCTCTGGACCTTTTAGAGTAGTACTGTGTCCTTCATGTACGGCAACCAGTCCTGGATGCAGTATTCCAGGTGGGAATGTACCATGGCCCTGTATAGCGGCATGATAACCTTCTCCAATCTGTTTGTAATCCCCTTCTTAATCATTCCTAGCATTGTACGGATGGCTTCATTGACTTGTCAACCAGTACTCTCAAGTCTCTTTCCTGGAGGGTCTCTCCGAGTATTGCACCGGACATCCTGTATGCGTGTTCAAGATTTTTGTTACCGACATGCATCACCTTACACTTATCCACGTTAAACCTTATTTGCCATGTCGTAACCCATTTCTCGAGCATGTTAATATTACATTGCAGGTCTTCGCAATCCTTCTGTGTCTTCACTACGCTGAATAACTTCATATCGTCCGCAAATTTAATCACCTCGCTCGTTGTACCAATTTCCAGGTCATTTATAAATATGTTGAAGAGAACAGGTCCAAGCACCCCCTGCGGCACTCCACTCGTGATGCTTTTCCAGTCCAATTATTGTCCATTTACCCCCCCCCCCCCAATTAATTTACCCATGCTTGATCTATGGCTCGAATTGTACCCTTTAGAGGATGTTGCTCAGCTGCTGGGAGAAGGTTTTCATTTTGGTTTTGTGATTCCTTTTGCTGGGCCACCCCTTGCTCATCATTGTCATAATTCTCCTTCAGTTGAACAGCATGTGGAGGTGGTTCGTGTTAAGTTGCAGAAGGAGTTGGAGTTGGGGAGGATTGCTGGCCCATTTTCTTTTCTGCCTTTTCCAGACTTGGTACTATCACCGTTGGGTGTTGGGCCTAAAAAGGAGCCGGGCAAGTTCCGGCTCATCCATAATTTATCATTTCCTTTGGGCTGTAGTGTGAATTCTTTTATTGACCCCCTTTTTTGTTCTGTGCAGTATACCTCGTTTGATGTGGCCATTGCTATGCTGCGTAATCTGGGTCCGGGGGCGCTTTTGGCTAAGGCCGATATCGAGTCTGCATTTCGTTTACTTCCTGTGCATCCAGATTCTTTTTATTTACTTGGTTTTCATTTTGAGCATCGCTTTTATTTTGACAAATGTATGCCCATGGGTTGCTCTGTTTCTTGTTCTTATTTTGAGGCATTTTCTACTTTTATTCATTGGGTTACTCAATGTGTTTCTGGCTGTGTGACTATTGCACATTATCTGGATGATTTTTTGTTTGGGGGTCCGGCTGGTTCTTCTCAGTCTGCTGAGTTGGTGGGGACTTTTCATGCAGTAACTCAGAATTTGGGGGGTTCCCTTAGCATTGGATAAATCTGAAGGGCCAGCTACTTCCTTAGTTTTTCTGGGGGTTGAACTGGACTCTGTGCGTATGGAGTCTCGTTTGCCTGCTGTTAAGGTTGCTGCCTTGAGAGAGGCTATTCAGGCAGCATTGCAGAAATCCAAATTGACATTGCGGGAAATTCAGTCTCTGGTGGGACACTTTAATTTTGCTTCTCGGGTGATCCCAATGGGTCGGGTTTTTTGCCGTCATTTGGCAATTTTGTCTCGGGGCTTGCAGAAACCACATTTCCGTTTGCGCATTACACTCTCTGTTTCCTATCCGCCAACCAGTTTTTAATCCACGTGAGTATTTCACCCTCGATTCCATGGCTTGTAATTTTTCGAAGGAGTCGTTCATGCGGGACCTTGTCGAATGCCTTCTGAAAATCCAGACATACAATGTCAACCGAGTCACCCTTGTCTATCTGCCTGTTTACTCCCTTGAAGAAGAGCAGCAAGTTCATCAAGCAAGATCTTCCTTTGCTGAAGTCGTGCTGGCTGGTCCTCATCAGATTTTGTCTGTCAAGGTGATCAATGAAGTGGTCCTTTATCAGCGCCTCTACCGTCTTTCCTGGTACCAAGGTCAGATTCACCGGTCTGTAGTTTCCCAGATCTCCTCTCGAACCTTTCTTGAAGATCGGCGTAACATTCGCCACTTTCCAGTCTTCCGGAATCCTTCCTGATTTGATCTTGTGAGACTTGAAACCATGAGATCATCCTGAACTTCCGGTGCCATGCAGCTCAGGCTTGTAGAGTCACGATGGGGAAATAGGAAGCCCATTGTTTTGTAGTTGAAGCTGGGTGAGGGGAAAGAGGCAGTAAAGCCTGGGATGAGGGGGGGGGGGTTAAATGAGAGATCAAGTAGACTGGATGAAGGCTGTAGGTAGATGAGAGACTGGCTGGGAGGAGATGACACACTTGTATTTTGCCACTATTTGATGAAGTATATGGCAAAATGCAACAGTGCATGTTCTGACCCTCCAAATGTTACAAAACATAAAATCTTAACCCTGATAGTAACCTAGTAAATGATGGCAGATAAAAACCTGAATGGTCCATCCAGTCTGCCCATTAGTTATATCCATTAAAAATACATGATTAAATAAACTTGTCTCTTCTTTGATATTTCTGGGTCATAGACTGTCAAGTCCACCTGGTATTGTTCTACATTCCAAATGCTGAAGTTGCCATCCAAGCTCACCCCAGCCTATCCAGCCATCCTGTTTGCAAGATATCTACCATGAAGTCTGGCCAGTAACATCCTCATGTTTCAACTTAGTGGAGTTCCCATCAGTGCCCTCCCCAGCTCCATCCTACACCAAATCATCACATATGGGACACAGACTGTGCAAGTCTGTCCAGTACCAGCCTTAGCTCTTTAATTTACATTCTTTGTTTTCTAATTAGAGATCCTCTATGTTTATCCCACGCTTTTTTGAATTCCATCACCGGTTTCCTTTCCACCACTTCCCTCGGGAGGGCATTCCAGGCATCTACCACCCTCTCTGTGAAAAAGAATTTCTCAGCATTGCTCCCGAGTCTTCCTCTCCTTGCAACCTCAAATTATGCCCTCTTGTTTTACCATTTTCTCTTCTCTGGAAAATATTTGGTTCTATATTAATACCTTTCAAGTATTTAAATGTCTGTATCATATCTCCCTTGTCCCTCCTCTCCTCCAGAGTATAAAGGTACATATTTAGGTCTTCCAGTCTCTTCTCATACTTCTTTTGGTTCAAACCCCTTACCTTTTTCATCGCCAAACTCTGGACCGCTTCAAGTCTTTTTATATAGAAAAAGATTGGACAAGACAGCATTAGATCCTTGTGTTTCACCGTCCCTTTACTCTCGCATTCTCTGCTTCCTGATTTACACCCCCACCCCCACACTTTTACAAAATGATGGAAATGAGTTTTAGCGCAGACCAGCGCGCTGAATGTTCTGTGTTATTCCAGACACTCATAGGACCTTTCATGGTTTTGTAAAAAAGGGGGGAGGAATGTTATTTGGTTCCTTTGTCATATCTTCTGTTCTGGTTCATAGTAGCATATGATAGTCACAGATTTGCTTGAGCTTTGGTTGTTTTTGCTTATATTGTGCATTTCTTATTCACTTTTTTTTTTTTTTTACACCCCATTGAGCTTTGGTTGCTTTTATTCACTTTTGCTTCTTCATTTGTTTTATCACAAACAGCTTGTTTTATCCTCGTTCATGTTGTATACCTATCAGTAACTGAGGTTTCTTCATTTGCCTTATTTTAAATATATTTTCTCTCTTGTTGAGCTTTTGTACTTTTTCTACATGTATACCATTTTCATTGTGTTATTTCATGTATCTGTACAAAGTGTTATTCATTTTTTCTTTTTAAGGACTCCTGAGGAAGACACTTTTGTACTGAAACACGGACCATATTGGGTCCCCCTTTTTGTTGATATCATTCCCTATCTGGGATTGTTAGTGCTGTTTATTTAATAAACTGCTGTTCATCCAGATCAGGGGTGTCAAAGTCCCTCCTCGAGGGCCGCAATCCAGTCGGGTTTTCAGGATTTCCTCAATGAATATACACTGAAAGCAGTGCATGCAAATAGATCTCATGCATATTTATTGGGGAAATCCTGAAAACCCGACTGGATTGCGGCCCTCGAGGACAGACTTCGACACCTGTGATCCAGATCTACCGTATTTTCACTCATATACCGCGCACCCGTGTAAAACACGCACACGGGTATAGCGCACGGGAAACTGTAATTTATGTAAATAAATTTTTATATACTGTG
This sequence comes from Geotrypetes seraphini, assembly GCF_902459505.1. NCBI lineage: Eukaryota > Metazoa > Chordata > Amphibia > Gymnophiona > Dermophiidae > Geotrypetes > Geotrypetes seraphini. The sequence goes on along the minus strand of NC_047093.1, from coordinate 67,503,973 downwards.
CACACCCGTATACCGCGCATGCCGCCCCGACTATCTCGTCGCGCCCGACTCTCCTTTCGCCCGCCCCGACTCTCCTCTGGCCACCCCGACTCCCCTCTGGCCACCCCGACTCGCCTTTTGCCCGCCCCGACTCTCCTCTCCCCCTTGAAGTCCTGTCCCCACCCTGAAAGCCTGATGCTCCCCCAATGTCCGATTAACCCCCCCGCAGGACCGCTCGCACCCCCACCCCGAAGGACTGCTTGCACGCACTCGCACCCGCACCTCCACCCGAAGGACCGCTCGCACGCACTCGCACCCTCACCCCGAAGGACCGCTTGCATCCCCACAACCTCCCAACCCCCCCCCCCCCACATCATGTAGTAGCTCCTACCGTTGCCCTGCTTCTTCCTCTTCCGGCGGTCCCGGCCCTTCTGTGAGCCCTGCGTCTGCGCTGCTTCCAATTCCAGCGGTCCCGCCCTTTCTCTGACGGTCCTTCGAGGTGGGGGTACGAGTGCGTGCGAGCGGTCCTTCGGGGTGGGGGTACGAGTGCGTGCGAGCAGTCCTTCGGGGTGGGGGTGTGAGCGGTCCTGCGGGGTGAATCGGACGTCAGGGGGGGGGAACTATGTAAAACAAAAGTTGTAAAACGCGCTCACGCGTATAACGCGCATGGTTATGCACGGTTTGTAAAATCGTGTATAATGCGCGCATTCTATGCGTGAAAATACGGTACTTTGGGGGGGGAGTTTGTTGGCTTTGATTCATGATGAATATCATGAACAACTGATTTACCTGAGTGTGTCCTGAGGCCAGGGTCAGAAAACTAGTGGCCATGAAGTGCAATTTTTAGCAGGCGCAGGCTTTACATTAGAACATAAATACTGCTAGGATTCCAACTAGCAATACATTCATTTATTTTCATGCTGCCATTAGAGAATCAATATAGGACCTCATCAAACCGACATAGAATATATTTCACATTGTGTTGTTTTATAACAATCTCCATTTCCTTATATAGCTTGATCGTCCCACTCAATATTAGAAAAAGCAGCAGCACACAGTACAACGGGAGCATGCTGAGAAACACCCAGTATTGATTAAACACTAACCCCTCAGGACTAAGCAATATGAGCAGTCAGATCAGCAGCACTTAAAAAATGAACTTGCCAGCACCTTGTCTGCTAACTACATGTAATCACACTCAGAATGCTATGTGTGTACATTCTTCAGGGTCATTTTACCTTATGATATATTGTGTTAATGCATCGTTTCAATAAGTGAAAACAAGGCAACATGCGTGTAAGTGTGGGAACCTTGGTAATATCCTCTTTCTGATAAGAATCTGTTTGGATTTTATTGCCAGAATCCAATCTTTGACTTCCCTTGACTCAATGGCATCAGTTAGAATCAGGACTGGGGCACAGAAACCTCAGTTAAACCTTCAACCTCAGGCCTCTTACTGTTCATTTAACTTTCAGGCCCTTATTTCCCTGCCCTAAGATCATGTTTATCTAAACACCAAGATCCCCCAAAACAATCCTATAAAATCACACAATTGGACACAATATTTTTTTAAAATATTAAGGACCCGATATTCAAAATGAATCAGTGCTTTGGTCAAAAACTGCTTCTACAAACTTAGGATGATAAGGTCTTTGGTCCCTCTTCTTGACACAAATTCTCTTAGTATCATAATTCACTCCCTTATAATATCCAAAATCGATTCTTGCAACTCATTATATAAAGGGTTGTGTCAAAAAGATATTAGGTGCCTTCAACTCATACAAAATACGGCCATCAAAATCATCTCTGGTTCCAAAAATTTTGATCACGTCACCCTTTTGTTGAAGAAAGCTCAGTGGTTGCCTATCCCACACCGGATTATCTATAAAATTGCTCTTCTAACCTTCAAAACTTTACAGACTAATGCTCCTATATTTATAGATAAGACTACTGATACCATATGACAACCCTGAACCTTAAGATCAGCCTCACAACACTCTCTTAATGTACCGTCCTTAAAAATAATTGGTACCTGTCGTACTCTTATTTTCTTAGTTACTGCCCCTTCAATTTGGAATTCTCTTCCCTTACACCTCAGAGCTGAACAAAACTTGGATAAATTCAAAAATAGTTTAAAATGCTTTCTTTTTAAAGATGCCTACAATTGATTTATCACATATATGTATATTCGCTTTATTATCACTTAATCTGTCACATCTTCCCTACTATACCTCCCTTTTATGTGCTTTTTCTTAATAAACTGTAGCTCCTCCTTATGTTCTCCCTTTTTTTCCCTATTGTTCTCATATCACAACCCCAACCAACCAAGTATGTCAGTCGTGGATGGTCTATGTTTACTATTTGTTGTTTGTTCCCTGTTTATATTTAAATTTTTAACGTACAACGCTTTGTATTCCAGGAGAAGCGTTTTATCAAATTTTAATAAGCTATGAACCATGAAACTATAGGTGTTCTGGAGCTGGAGCTGGCATTTAGACGGTTAAGTGTTGATTTTCAGCCCTTAACTGGCTAAAATAACTGCAGAAATAGGATCACATAAAGTGCAGGCCTATCTTTATACAGTTTACCATAGCTGGTTAAGTGCTGAATACCACACTTACTCCCTCTTTTACTAAGCTATGGTAGAGGTTTATACTGTACTACATGCTCTGATGCTGCTCCGACGCCCACAGAATTCCTATAAATGGTGGAGCAGTGTCGGAACATTTAACGCTCTAGACTGAAGTAATAACCTCTACCACAGCTTAATAAAGGGGGAGGGGGTTATCAACTGTGTTTTCACTAGCTCTGTATATCCAAAAATTCAATGCCAGAGCCTGGACATGGCCTCACCATTGAATTTCCAGAGAGAACGCCATTGGCAGTCGGCAAAGTGTTGATCACCACCGACAATATCGGGCTCTAAATTCTGTTTTCTATGTGTGTCACGAGGATAGTTTTCAAAGGCTATTTATCCAGGTCACAGAGATACTTCAAAACTGCCCACCATCCCTGTCAAGTCTTGCTGATGATTAAGCCAGCCCTGGTCAGAATCACTGTGGAGGAAGAGCTCTTTCCATTTGCGATGTAGATAAATAGAGTTCTTTGAGACTGCCCATATCAATATGGAAAACAAGTTCAAAGAAGAAGTACCGCCTGCTGTCCTGAGCATATCCTGTCTTGGGATTTATGTTTGAGAAATGGGCCTCCTTTTCTGTCCTACTTCTCTCCCTCTCACACCCTGCCTGTCTACTTTATTTTCACACACTGTAATGCAGGGATCTTAAAGTCCCTCCTTGAGGGCTGCAATCCAGTCGGGTTTTCAGGATTTCCCCAATGAATATGCATTGAAAGCAGTGCATGCAAAGAGATCTCATGCATATTCATTGGGGAAATCCTGAAAACCTGACTGGATTGTGGCCCTCAAGGAGGGACTTTGAGACCCCTGCTCTAATGCATATCCATCTCCTTTACCCTTTCGCAATTCCTTCTCCTTTTCTCCACCTGCACACATCATTCTGAATTATTCTAGTAGAGACTAGTCTTTTAAGCTCATTGAGGTGCCATTGGAAAATGGAGAAAGCTTCTGCCTCTTCTACTTTTCTCTCTCTCTCTCCTAACAAAAACCAGAGATCAAGGGGAATAAAAGCAGTGGTGTGCTGGAGTCAGCTCACACTAGCTCATGAAAACCGTTTGTTAAAATTTGGGAGCTGGTTGTTAAAGTAGCCCCCCCCCCCCCCCCCCCTTGACTACATTTGCAACTGGCTCCCAAACTTTGAGCTTGGGCCCCCTTCTTAATTTCCTTTTACCTTTGCTGGCAGGGCTGATGAACCCTCCCATCCAAATAGATATAACTGCCACCGCCCCCCCACTGCTTGTTTCCAGCTTTGAGTAGCATGCCTGGACTTCTTGTGCATGCTCAGAGCATGAGCAAGAAGTCCCAACATGTTTCTCAGAGCCAGAAACAAGTAGTGGGGAGCGGTGGAAGTCCATTTATTTGGCTGGTGGGGCTCAGCATCCCTGCCAGCAAAGGAATGGCTAGTGCACCTGCATTGGGAGAAGGGGGAGGGAGAAGGGGAGAGAGAGGAATGCATTGGTCCCAAGCCCACCTCTGCCACATCCAAATGGCAGGGCTGGTTATGCCCGGAGAAAGAACCCAATATTAAAAATTTACCAGCACACCACTGGATAAAAGTGACATGCAGGATACATAGGAGACACCTCTACCTTTGCTCCCAATATGAAATGGGGTGTAGGATGTCAGCAATGTAAGGGAGAAGGCCATAATAATTGGGATCATTTAATTGTACCTTTGCTTCATGTTATATTTTTGGACACTATTCGTGAATCTAGTTTTAGGTTTAGAAGACCAACTCTTTGAAATTCATTACCTCAATATTTACAATTAGAATCTTCTTATCTGTCATGTGGAAAAAACATTTATTTACAGATGCATTTGGTGGATAAATATATTGATTAGGATGAGGCAGTTAAAGCAACTTGGGCCAGGACAGGAGGACTTAAGCAGTGTTTTATCTTTAATGTTATTGTTATCTTTAATGTTTAATGTCAATCTGGGATAGTCAAAAATTCTTTATTGGATAAACCCTAGACGAGCCATGTTTCGGCGTATGGAAATGCCTCCATCAGGGGGTCCAATGTTGGATGATCATGTATCAAATAACCCTTGATCATAAAGAAATGTCAAGATTGCACTTACAAGTGACTTGAATGTAGTGACTAGAGGTGTCTATAATGGGTCTTACTGCTTTCATCTTTGGTCATACAACATCAGACCCCTGACACAGGCATTTCCATATGCCAAAACACAGACAGGTTTATCTATTAAAGGATTTTTGACTATTCCAGGCTTGATGGACTATGGTACACATTTCATGCTAGCTTCTTGTTTTGTGCTTGGACCCTCTCCAGTATTGTTAAACTTGGAAGGTGGAGGGAAAACAAGTTGATATTTGAAGAGAAGTCTGCCATGAAAGCAGTTGAGATGATGAACCAGAAATAGTGAAGAACAATGTAGGGGGGGAGGGGGGCCTGAATTAAACAGTTTGTGAAGACAATTATTAAATACATTTAATTCTGACATTAGTCTCGATGTCTACTCCCCCTTGCAGGGAGTCTGGATTAATACTACAGACAAGAGACAACCAAAATGACCTGTTTCATGATTACGAGTTTACACCCAGTAGCGTCTACCACGAACTTTCAAGACTCAAAGTAGACAAAGCCATGGGACCTGACAATCTACACCCCAGGATACTCAGAGAGCTGTGTGAAGTTCTGGCTAAACCACTATCCGTGCTCTTCAATCTTTCCATACGCACGGGAAAAGTACCCCTAGACTGGAAAACAGCTAACGTAATTCCACTCCACAAAAAGGGCTGCAGAACAGAGACAGAAAATTACAGACCGGTGAGTCTTACATCCATAGTGTGCAAACTCATGGAAACACTGATCAAACAGAAACTCAACAAAATTCTAGACGAAGAAAATTTATGTGATCCACACCAACACGGATTTACCAGGGGAAGGTCCTGCCAATCTAATCTGATTGACTTCTTTGACTGGGTGACCAGTCATCTGGATGCCGGGGAGTCCCTGGACGTGATATATTTGGACTTCAGCAAAGCTTTTGATAGCGTCCCACACCGTAGGCTGTTGAACAAACTAAAAACGATGGGATTAGGGGATACACTCACTACATGGGTAAGGGGTTGGCTAGGTGGTAGGCTTCAAAGGGTGATGGTAAACAGTACCCCCTCCAAAACGTCAGGAGGGACGAGTGGAGTACCTCTTAGGGCCGATTCTATTCAATTTTTTCATAGGAGATTTGACCCAAGGGCTTAGAGGAAAAGTATCACTGTTTGCAGACGCCGCCAAACTATGCAACATAGTAGGCAAAAGCAGTATGCCTGACTTTATGACGCAGGACCTACGGCAGCTGGAACAGTGGTCATCAACTTGGCAGCTAAGCTTCAAAGCTAAAAAATGTAAAGTGATGCACCTAGGCAAAAAAAATCCACACAGAACTTACACACTAAATGGTGAAACCTTGTCCAGGATCACGGTGGAACGTGATTTAGGAGTGATCATTAGTGATGATATGAAGACTGCCAATCATGTGGAGAAGGCTTCGTCCAAGGCAAGACAAATGATGGGCTGCATCCGTAGGGGTTTTGTCAGGAGAAAACCTGAAGTCATAATGCCACTGTACAGATCCATGGTGAGACCTCATCTCAAGTATTGTGTTCAATTCTGGAGACCACACTACCGGAAAGATGTGTTGAGAATTGAGTCGGTTCAGCGAATGGCTACCAGGATGGTCTTGGGGCTCAGGGATCTCACGTATGAAGAAAGGCTAAAAAAACTGCGGATGTACTCACTGGAGGAGCGAAGAGAGAGGGGGGACATGATTGAGATCTTTAAGTATATCACGGGGCGTATAGAGGTGAAAGATGATATCTTCAGTCTTACAGGGCCCTCGGTGACCAGAGGACACTCGCTGAAAATCAGGGGAGGGAAATTTCAAGGTGATGCTAGGAAGTACTTCTTCACTGAAAGGGTAGTCGATCATTGGAACGAGCTACCTCAGCAGGTGATTGAGGCCAACAGCATGACAGATTTTAAGAGAAAATGGGATATTCACGTGGGATCTATAGGGGAGTAAAAGTCAGGGAGTGGGTCATTGGTATGGGCAGACTCGATGGGCTGTGGCCCTTTTCTGCCGTCAATTTCTATGTTTCTATGTTTCTATCTGCAATTTGTTGAATGCTGTGAACATTTCTATCCTCATTCCTATTACTCACTGGCTTCAAGAGAAAACATTAGTTGAAAGTTTGGAGACACTGAAAAGTCTTTCTACAAATGTACCTCCCTTTCCACATGACACACTAATGTATTCTCACACCAAGAACGATTCACCATTTCACAAACTGTTACATCTTTATTTGCTGTTAGAACACAATTAGTCTGTAGTATAATCATGGAGGAAGGGAAATTCCAGGGCATCTCTCAATAATGCTACCTTTCTCAACCTAAACTGGGATTAATTCTAGGTTTGAAAGACAGTCAAGCAGCAAACAACTGGAGAAATGGATTTCAAACAATACCACTGGGGAAGAAAACAGGAGTATCTAGTATGAATACAATTTGTGCCCTATAATTGCAGCGTAATTGGTAGGTTGCAAAACAGGGATTGCACTGACAGAATAAATGCTTTTTATATTTCTGTTTCTATGACCCATTCCTTTCAATTTCCAGTATGTTTCGCAAAGTGGAACACTTGCACGTTAAAACAAACTGTTTATTTCAGATTGAAATACATTATTGACATGGTTAGGCTTCCGACAGACTGTTTATTCCTTTAATCATTGCAGTTTTGCTGTAGTTACTGGTTTCTGTCTATGAAAACACTGGCAGTGTTAAAATCAGCACAGCTGATGAGCCGACACTCTATGAAAACAGCGCATGCATTAATTTAAATGTTGGTGTAGCAAATCCTGCAAGATTCAGAGGCTTATTTGCTCCCCTACTCCAGTCCAGAACATATACCACCGATCCCCTGTCTGCCAATATCTAATTTACATCTGCATTCTTTATCTTATCTCTCTTCATAAACTTGCCCTGCCTTCCCCTCAAACTTTGTTTCTCATTCTCCCCATTTCATCTGCTTTCTAACTCCTCCCTTCCCTCCGTTCCAAAATTTTCAGAAAGGACATAGGGTGAAGTTAAGAGATAGGCTCCAGAGTAATCTGAGGAAATACTTTTTTTTTTTACAGAAAGGGTGGTAGGTTCGTGGAACAGTCTCCCGGAAGAGGTGGTGGAAACAGAGACTGTGTCTGAATTCAAGAGGGCCTGGGATAGGCACGTGGGATCTCTCATAGAAAGAAAGAGATAATGGTTACTGTGGATGGGCAGACTAGATGGACCATTTGGCCTTTATCTGCCGTCATGTTTCTCTGTTTCTATCACCATATAATCCTAAAGTTGGGCTGATAAAAAAGTATCCATCTTGAAAATAATCCACATGATGCAGGGGAAAAACCTACATATGTACTTGTTAGCAACATCTCCATAAGACGGTAATGCAAAAAAGCTATTAAAGACATTAAAAACCTGGTTTAACAAATAGAATATTGAAACCAATAATGATTCTTGAATACACACCTGTCCACGTCATGACAAAATTCATCTATTTGCTTTACAGAACTGTTCAATTTTATTTCAAAAACCCGTCATTTGTAAATGCTGACAGAGAAAGAGACACCACAGCTGCGGACATTATATGCAATGGACTTAATCTCTAGATCTCTGAGTGGACCAGGTCAGATATATTTTAGATCAGCAGGCCTTAAGAAGCTTGGGTATTGTCACTCTGGGATTCTACTGAAAGCTATCAACATGTCAACTGCCTGATTAAAAGAATGACATGACATTCCTTAGATGAATGCAGCAATCCTGCTCATGTTCAGTAAGGCAGAGGGAGGGGCATAGCCTATATAAAGCTACTTTATAGGTTCCATACCATTACTGCAATTTTTTATTCTACAGCAGTGGCACAAAAATATTATAAATGAGAAAAATAATACCTTGAAAAATATTTTATTTATGGAATCTAGGATCCAGTTAGTGTCCTTATCCTATCAGAGGTCACGTCAGTAATGAAATAATGCCTCCACTGCTTGGTTTCAAGCCTCACATAGTAACATAGTAAATGACGGCAGATAAAGACCCGTCGTTTGTAAATACTGACAGAGAAGTAGACACCACAGCTGCAGACATCGCATTAGTCTAACTCCTCCCAGTCCTCCTAAATCCAGTCTGCCCAAACATACACTTTCTCTATAATTTAATGATTTAATTTAAATTGATCTTTTTCTTAGATATTTCTGGGCCAGAAACCCAGTGCTCGAGTCTCCATCAAAGCTCACTCCATCTCATCTAAACCATTCCAGCCCATTCTCAACTGAATGGCCGTGTACGGGACATACGTGCAAGTCTGTCTAGTACTGACCTTAGTTCTTCAATATATACCTCTGTGTTCAATATAGTTCTTCAATATATACCTCTGTCCTCCGTGTTCATTCCGTGCTTTTTTGAACTCCGTCACCGTTTTCCTCTGCACCACCTCCCTCGGAAGAGCATTCCAGACTCTGAAAATCTACTAGTAATAGTGAAGCAACTGTCAGCCTTCTGGAAGTTCACCTCTTGCCAGAAGGTGACAGCAGGCTCCACCAAGCTCACTGGTTGCTTTGATCCATTCCTTGTCTGCCACTTCCTCTTGGACATCATCTTCCTCCTTGTTGATTGGTATGTAAACGTGGTTCTTAATTGGCCTCTGTGCCAGAACTTGGTCAATGTTGCCTCATGTTTGGATTCTTTATTGCCTTTTTTTCTGGACTTTGGATGCCAATCCTTCTCCACTGAAATCCCCTTCTTCCAGTATTACTACCTCTGTTGCAATTCAAACTTGCATCTAAGTCAAGACTCCTCATTGAGTGCCACTGATATTTGCTTTCTCCTTCTGGGTAGCTCATTGTCTAGCATGTCTCATCAAGCCCTGTGTCTTGTGCAGCTAAGGCCTGGTGGCCACCAGTACCAGAGGGTTCAACTTAAAGAAAAGGCAGCCGCTACAGGAGGGATGCCATTTTGACCATTCCCTGGGCCATGGGATGCCATTTCTAGTGGTAAGCCTGTCAGTAGTCCTCAATCTGCTCAGTACTCCCAGATCTTTCTAATTGACACAATCCATTACACCTATAATCATAGGTAACATTTTCTCAGAAGAAGTGTTAATAAATGGTTAAAAACTTAATGGATCCATTTAAAACCATACAATATTATTTCCAACGCTTTGGCACAGGGCTTGTGAAAATAGATGAAGTGCCCATTCAACCTGTTGTTTATTAAGCCCATTGTCTGGACAATAAATGAGCTTAGGCACTTTAACTCAATTTGTAGCATTTAAGAGGAAGTATAAGTGTGCAATCTCTCTCAAGTTTTCATACAATGGAAAAACAAATAATGTGAATACGTGCATTCCTAAATACAATTGCCAGAGAAATACAGGCATAATAGATACGCCTACAGAGAGATTTCCGCACCACATAGCTTCTGTGCATGCATCCCCAGTGTATTTAGTAAGTGAAATGCTGAGCAAAAGGCAGATTGGAACTTTTCAACTACAGAAAAAACACACGATTGATTCTAAGTAACAATGTGGGGCAGAGAAGTGTACAAGAAGCGCAAATGATACCTTAATGCTAGTCAACCAGATTAAATACAGAATCAACAAAAGAATCAGTTCCAGCATAGGGGGAGGGGAATTGGAATTTACCATATATACTCGAATATAAGACAATCCAAATATATGTCAAGGTACATTTTTACCCCCCAAAAGGGAGGAAAAAGGTTGACTCGAATAAACCAGGGGGGTAGGGGGGGTGTTAATATTCATGTACCCTGCCAAGTTCTGCACCCAGCCCCCTCCCTCCCTGCACTGCCAGGCTTTGTGCCCTGCCCCCCTCCCTCCCTACCCTGCCAGGCTCTCCTCCTTGTCCCATCTCCTTGCCCTGTACCCTATCCCACCTCGTTCCCGATGTCCTACAGGCCTCCACCAGGCCTACCATATGACCTGATTAGCAAGGACAGGAGGGATCCCTCCCATGTCCTGTCGCGGCCAATTGACAATATTTTTCACTTCCCTCCTGCCTCCCCCTGCATATCTTTTTGCATCCCTGCTGATCCAGCGGTGTACTAGACAGGAGAAAATTTTCTGTGCTCCTGCCTCATGCTGAGGCCCTCCCTGAATGGCTGCCTCAAGTTCTTGCGGCCCAGCGGTGTGCCTGGCAGGAGCGAGCTTTCTACTTTCCTGCCCAGCCCTGAGCTGTTCCCGTGTTCTCCCCCCCCCCTGCTTCTTCCCATTCCTCCCCTGGCCGTGTTTACACTTTCACTTCCCCCCACCGTACCGCTAGCTCTTCGCTGACACGAGCAGCAACTCCAACCTGCTACTCACACCAGCATCAGCTCTCTCTCTGATGTCACTTCCGGGTCCCACACCTACAAAGTGATGTCAGAGGGAGAGCTGACGCCGATCATGCTGGGAAAGTTAAACAGGTATGGGGGAAGGGAAAGGATACATGTGCGCAGCAGGGGGGGCAGGAACGGAGAGGAAGGGGGGCAGAGAAGAGGGCGGGGATGCGTTCCACTACCCCAAGCACCTCTCACCCTCGCTACGCCACTGACCCTAGTTGTAGGTGCCTAATTTTAGGTGCATTTTATAGAATTTGGAGGTAAGTACCATGTGACTCATAGGTATAAAATAGGCTGTGTAGCATTCAGCATCCACTAATATCCAGGTGGACTCTTTGGTTAGAAAGGGTTGGTTTTTTTTACTCTTTGGCAGCTTCAGTCCATTAGAGCAGTGTTCTTCAACCTTTTTACACCCGTGGACCGGCAGAAATAAAAGAATTATTTTGAGGACCGGCAAACTACTAGGACTAAAATTTAAAAACCCCGTTTACGACCCATCTCCGCGAGCTCAGTCCCCGCAAACCATCTGATCCCATCTGCACAAGCCGCAATTATGATTTTTTATTGAACGTATTTTATTAAAGTATAAAAAGAAACAATATTTTGAACAATTGTGATTTATAAATACAAATATACAGAGCACGGACCAACAAAACCCCTGTCTCCCCTCCCCTTCACATATATCCCCTCTACTATCAAGAAAACTGAACAAGCCAAGTTATTATAGAATGCTACATAGAAATATCATGCTAACAGAATACTGCAGTCTCCAGTTATGTCTCTAGAAGGATATATATTTCAAATCTGATATATTCTAATGACAAAATAGAAATAAAATTATTTTTTTTTACCTTTTGTTGTCTTTGGTTTCTGCTTTCATCTTCTTTTCACTCTTTTCCTTCCAGCATCTGCCCGTTCCATCCAATGTGTGCCCTCTCCCCCTTCCATATGTATCTAACTTCTTTCTATGCCCCTCTTCCCTGTCCATCCAGCCTGTTCCTCCTCTCCTTTTTGACATCATTCATTCCAGCTTCACTGCCTTCATTTTTATCTCTCCTACACCAGATCTAGCATCTTTATCCCTCTCTCATTTCTCTGCTCACCCCCTTTCCAGCATCAATGTCTCTCTACTTTCTCATTCCTCTCTCTCCCCTTTCCCTCATCTGATCTCTCCATTCCACCCTGACCCCCTTCCCCTCCTGTAATCTCCCTGCCAGCTGTTTCCTTCCTTTTTTCTTTCTCCCTTCCCTCCTTCCTTTTTTTCCTTCTCCCTTCCCTCCTCCCTCTATCCAACATTAACTCTCTTCCCATCCCTTTCCCTCCTCCCCTTCCAGCAGCATCTCTCCTTCTTCTCCCTTCCCTCCTCCCTCTATCCAACATTAACTCTCTTCTCTTCCCATCCCTTTCCCTCCTCCCCTCCCAGCAGCATCTCTCCTTCTAACTCTCTCCAAGTCCAGTAACAGCTCTCCCTTTATCCAGCAGCTTCCCTGCCTCCTACAGTGGCTGTCTCCCCTTCCAGCAGCTCTCAGTATTTGCCTGCAGGACGTTGCCAGTAAATCACTGCCCTGGCAAGTAGGAGAGCTGGTGGGAGGGGAGGAAGTCACTGTGAAGGCTCCCCAGGATCTTGCTCGCACACGCTGACCATCTCCCTCACCTGCACCTGAAGCTGCAGCTCTCTCCGCGGCCCTCTTCAGCAACTCGGCAGGGGCGGCGATCAAGACAGGCTGCCACGTCGGGACCTTCACTCTCTGAGTCCAGTCTATTTTGTTTCAACTTCCTGTTTCTGAACAGAGACTCAGAGAGGAAGGCCCCGACGTCGGCAGCCTGTCTTAATCGCCTGAGGCTGGGAGGAACATTAATGAGCAGGAACCGCAGTCGCCAGGAAATTTAACTGCCGAATTGATCTCGCCGGCCCTGCGCGGACCGGCAGAAATTTTCTGCGGACTGACACCGGTCCGCGGACCAGCGGTTGAAGAACTGTGCATTAGAGCATATTTTGATGCTTAATCATTTAGAATTTTGGTACAATGCCTTATACCGAGCCAACTTGACTACTGCAATATCGCCTGTCTGGTGACTTCCCAGAAGAATATGCAGCAATTACAAATGGTGCAAAATGCGGCGGTCAGGCTGATTTTTGGGTTGAAGAAGTTTGATCATGTAACTCCTTCCTACCGACTTCTGCATTGGCTGCCGATGGAGGCACATGTGAAGTTTAAGTTTGGATGTTTTTGCTTTAAGGTACTATTCGGCCTAGCCCCCAAATATATAACTGACCTTTTCTCTTTCTCAACCAATAGACATAAGAGAAGCTCAAACTTGAATTTTATTTCTCCACCGGATAGAGGATGTAAATTTAAAAGACATCATCAACATGTTTTCTCATATCAGGCAGCATTATGGGGGTAAAGATCGGAAACAATTACTCATGCTTGTTAACACTTATGGGGAATTTAGGAGACACCTAAAAACATATCTGTTCCTAAAGTACTTAGGCAGTTGATCTGGACAATCTTTCCCACAAAAACTGATCTCTAGAGCTGTTAGTCGCTAGACTTTAACTTTGTTAGTTCTACTCAATCTGTAACATTTTTAATCATTGTAAACAGCATAGAACTTCACAGTCCTGCAGTGTATATAAACTGTTATTATTATTACTAGTCTTATAGCCCGTTACATTAACGGGTGCTAGAATATATGTGTGTGTGTGTCTGTCTTTCTTTCTTTCTCTCTCTCTCTCCTTAACCGCTTTCTGTATTTCTGTCTTTCTTTTTCCTCGGCTGTCCACCCATTCTCCCTTCCTTTTACATTCCCTGTGTCCACCACCACCCCTTCACTGCTCCCCTTATCCAGCAGCAGCCCTTATCCCTTTTTTTTTATCTCCCCCTTGTCCAGCAGCACCTCTTTACTGTCCCCCTGTCAAGCAGTAGGCCTCCCTTCCTTTTTCTTCCCCCCCTTCACCTGTCCATCAGCACCTCTTTCCTGCTCCCCCGTCCAGCAGTAGGCCTCCCTTCCTTTTTCTCCCCCCTCCCCCGTCTCTTCCCCTGTCCAGCAGCACCCTTACCTCACGTCTGCCCTCCGCCTTGGGAGAGAGAGCGAGATATGCGTGGAAGCGCGCATGTGCACTCCTACCTGCGGGGACTTACAGCGCACGGGAAATGGGAACACGCTGGTAAGAGTGCGCATGCGCGCTTAGGCTTTTATTATATTAGATTATTATTACCTTTAGTAAAAGGGTGCCTATGTTTGTACCTGAGGCAATGGAGAGTGAAGTGACTTGACTAAGGTCACAAGGAGCAGCAGTGAGATTGCTCCTAACTTTGAGAGCGGTGCTCATAAACTGTCCTCTTTGAAAATTGGCCTCAAAATTGGGTGGCAACAGGGGGCAGATTTAAGGCAGGGAAAAGAAGGGAGAAGTTTAGCCCTAATTTTTTCAGTACTAGGCTCATAAATCCAGGCAAACAAATGGCGGTCCTCAATTTATGGGACATTGTTTCTCCGCCTGCAAATATTTATTCATTTATTTGATTCGTTTTCTATCCCGTTCGCCCCAAAGAGTTCAGGATGGGTTACAGGTTAATATACATAATTTACACACACACACACACTTTTACAAAACCATAGTGCGTTTTTTTAGCACCGGTCGCAGCAGTAACAGCTCCGACGCTCGTAGAATTCCTGTGAGCCTCGGCGCTGTTACCTCTACGGCCAGCACTAAAAACCGCGCTATGGTTTTGTAAAAAGGGGGCGGGGTCAGTTAACGGGTTACAATTGCCATAGTTACAGTACAAGTATAAACCATTAGGCAACTCTAATCTAGAGCTCAAGCTGCAGCATAAAGTTATGTTCTGATAGTGTGGTTCAAATATGCAGCACTGGGGGACGGGGACACATGTAAGGAGGTGATACTATTATCACTATTATTATTAAAATCCAGCTTCAGGATCCTAGACTAGACTGAATCGCAATTAGGTGCTTAATATATTGGCTATATTGGCTGAGTACAAAGTAGACCCTTAATACAGCAGTCATAATCAATTTGATAAAATAGAGATATTTTTCTTTTACCATCCTGAAAGGAGAGCACACAAAATTCCCAAAGGCCATTTTTACACTAAATTACTTGGCATAATTAAAAAGTATTAAATTTCAACACTTAGGGCTCCTTTTACAAAGCCGCGCTAGGGCTTTAACGCGCGGAATAGCGCGCACTAAATTGCAGCATGCGCTAGCCGCTACTGCCTCCTTTGGAGCAGGTGGTAGATTTCCGGCTAGCGCGGTGCGTGCATTAAAACCGCTAGCGCGGCTTTGTAAAAGGAGCCCTTAATTCTTGTGTAATGCTCAGATATCAAATTGCACCCGGATCTGTTCACTGGCATCACTGCTAACACTAGGTTACACACAGATGGGCAGACACAACCTCCCCCCCAAAAAAAAAAATAAAACAAACAAACCAAAAAACCCAAAATTTTTTTCTTTGTAAAAAAAAGGACTAAAAAGCAGAGTGCACAGACCCAGTTAATAAACAGATATAAAAGAGAAAACCTCCTCTGGTTGATTGACATAACTTGACATTTTGATAGCAGCTGCCTGAAAACGTGACGCCGACTGTCAGCTTTATCTTTCCGAAAGGGTGGAGCTACAAAGCTTTGTGCCATGTTTCACAAGTAAGACGGACTGTATCTACAGATCAGGCCAACAGATCAATGCACAGGTTAAATGCAAAGGTGAAATGATCCGTGAGATACCGAGAAAACAGCAAGTTGCTGCTACTACAGACAGAACAGCGATAAAGGTTTTGTTCTATAGTAGAGAGTTGCTCAGGGACAGACATCAAACCCGTCCCCACAAGTAATCTCTTCCATCCCTGCCCGTACCCATCTACTTCAGAAGTAGTTATTTCATTTAATTATGCTACTGAATTAGAGGATCTGGTAGAGCCTATTTAAAAATAAGCAGACACTTTATTAATTTGGAAATATTAAATGGGAAGAATACATAGAGGGGCATAATTTAAAAAAAAAAAAAGTCTAAGTCCCTTTTTGGCCTAAGTCAGTAGACACTGAAGTTGGCAGCAGGGAAATGTCCATTCTGAAAAAACACATCCAAATTGAAGGGTTTTTTGAGAATGGCCTGCAAGTTCAGCAATCTACTGGCTCAGACTGCCACTATGTCTATCCCTACACCACATTCCCGACCAAAAAAATCGCCCAAACCCAGACCTTTTAGGCGAAGGAGGGGCCAGTCCTTCACCTAAAAGCAGGATTGTACCGGCATCTGTTACAGAATCCTGGAACTGGCCCACCCCCTACCACAACGATCGTGATCCCCCCTGACAAAACCTTGAACCGACAGGAGGGATCCTAAGCCCCTCTATTCTGTAGCAGTGGCAAAGCTAGGAATTTTTAACAGGAGTGTGTCTCTCTCCCTCCATCTGCCTCCCCCCCCACCCCACAATCACCTCCAGTATTCACCCAGGCTGCAGCAAAGGCACTTATAGGCTGATTGTGGACTGCGCCAGGACTTTCTCTCTGAACTGTCTTGCCCTTCAGAAAACAGGAAGTTGTGTCAGAAGAGACCGGATGGTTCAGACAGAAAGTCCTAGTGGAAGCAGCAACCAGCCTAAGAATTCTGCTAGCACCCGTAGGCATAAAGAGAGTAATTTTATAACAGGGCACTTAGATTAAGAGGCCAAGTAGACACTTAATTAAGCACTATTTTATAAACACATATAGCAGCCAACGTGTCATTAAAAAATGCTCTTCACTCAAGGTTCATTCCCAACGTTTCAATGTGACATAATGATATTTTAAATAATGTTGCCAATACAACTCGTATTTTCAGGGATCCTCAGACCGCCACCCGAGTAGTATAACTCAATGCAGCACCAATCCTCATCGATCCCAAGAATGCAACTTGCTATGCTGCATATTCTTTGTTTGCATATTTTCTTAATACTATATGCATTTTATTCATGTATTTTATATATGCTTTTTATATATTTGCATGCAATGGAAGCACTGAATGCAACTACCGTAGATCTCATACATATTCATTTGGAAATCCTGAAAACCAGGATGGGTTGTGGACCTTAAGGACTGAATTTGAGGATCACTGCTTTCAAGAATAAGCACCTACCAGGTGCTCTGTTCTAGAAGTGTCATACTGAGATGGTAACAGTTACCAAGGCCATGTATTAAAAGCACAAACTAGTTCAACCACGAATTGATTAAAGTACTTTAAAAAAAAAAAAAAAAAAGGCCTCCTAAGTTTCAGGGCCCTAAATTTGAGTGCACTTTCAACTGTAAAACTTAGGCTTTTAAATTCAGCTGAAAATCCACTTAAAATTGGGCACCCATTCTAGGAACCGAGCCTTTGCTTAAAACTGACCCCCATATCTGATTGCATGGGGAGATAACAGCCATCCTGAAACCACCAAACCTGGTCCATAAGAATGACTGTTTCCAGTGATTTGCTGAAAGCGACTCCCGAGTGTCCCTCATCAGATTACTTTATGAAAGCTGAGAGGATCAGAGCTGCTGAGAACCCCTTTGATAAACAAAAATAATAATGATGAGAGCCCCTTGATAAGAAATTGGCAGCACAAGTACATTGCTGGCTCTTCCTAGCTGTCTCATTATTGAAGAGTACATTTTATTTCATTCAAGTATATTAACCATTAGATGACTTATGTTTTTTAATGTATTGCATATTTATGTCAGCCATTTTTAATGTGGACTGTACCTTTGCATTTAGCATTCTGTGGGTATTCCCAAGCCACAGTTTCTTCAGACTAATATATAAAAGGAAATTGTACCTAAAGATAGACACCAATTGGTCACATAAGTGATAGAATAATAGCAATTAAACATATGATTAGGGCCAAAATTAGCATTTATGTACATAGCATGCATGCCAAAATCGCTTCAGCCCATATTCTATATATGTCACCTAAAAAACTCGGCGCTGAAAAGAACGGCGCTTAGCACGATTCTATAAAACGCCTCTGAAGTTGGGCGCACTTTATAGAACATGCAGAGTGCCCATACACGCGACTAATATTTATGTGCACTCATTTAGGCCAGTAAAAACCAGGCCTATATACCTGCGCCCAAGTAGTGCGCAAATCGGGTATATTCTATAATAGTGTGCTTAACTTTAAAGAATGCCCATGACATGCCCATATTCCTCCCTTGGCCTCGCCCCCTTTTGAGATCTGCATACTAGAATTTAAGTGCACCACTTTATAGAATACGCTTAGAAAGTTGTGCAAGTAACTTCTAATTAGTGCCAATTACTTGTAAATTACCATTATTGGCACTGATTAGCTTGTTAACCAATTGTTTTATTACTTGGGATCTAGCAAGGTACTTGGGACCTGGGTTGGCCACGGTTAGAAACAGGATACTGGGCTTGATGGACCTTCGGTCTGTCCCCGTATGGCAATTCTTATGTTCTTAAGTTGTATGTGCAAATCAAAAAAACTCTGTGGCGTGACGATGTTCCAAAATGGACTTTATTTGAAAGTGTCAAAGTTCCAAAGGTACACTGAAATCATCCACATAAAATAAATTCATCCACATAAAAATAAATTCATCCACATAAAAATAAATTCATCCTTGTGACCATGGGCAAGTCACTTAGTCCTCCATAGCCCCAGGTACATTAGATAGATTGTAAGCCCACCGGGATAGATAGGGAAAATGCTTGAGTACCTGATTGTAAAACCGCTTAGATAACTTTGATAGGCGGTATATAAAAACCTAATAAACTTGAAACTTGATCCACATAAAAATAGGTTATCCACATAAAAGCCTTAAAGGACCTAGTCCGCTAGGGATACAGGACCCAACACAGTCTGCGTTTCGACAAAAAGTCTTCTTCAGGGGTCCCTGCGGGTCCTATAAAGGTGAATACGTGGGAAACAATTGTGTGGTAAATTGGAAGTGAGACCCCTGAAGAAGACTTTTTCTCGAAACACGGACCGTGTTGGGTCCTGTATCCCTAGCGGACTAGGTCCTTTAAGGCTTTTATGTGAATTAATTTATTTTTATGTGGATGAATTTATTTTATGTGGATGATTTCAGTGTACCTTTGGAACTTTGACATTTTCACATAAAGTCCATTTTGGAACTTCGTCACTCTACAGAGTTTTTTTTGGTTTTCTCTGGATTTTCTTCTCTGTGGATATTTTGGGGTCAATTCCTTTCGTTTTTTGTATGTGGAAATCAGCAATGTGTATAGATTTGTGTGCACAACAAAAAGAAATCCAACCAAATCTGCAGGAGAAACACCGAAGCAGGAAAACCAAACAAAAACTGCAGGCAATGTACACGTTGCAGGCAAAAATTTATTATTCCAAAGTTAAAATGCAGTAATATAAAAACCTTTTTACCAACCAAGGGACCCAACATGGTCCGTGTTTCGGACAACGCACCTTCGTCATGGGTCCATGGTAAATAAGGTATAAAATGTACCGCAAAAAATGAAGGTAACAACAAATGCCTGTATGTAAAATCCGCCGAAAGCACTGCCAAAATTGAAACCACTCAACACCTTTGGTTGCAGTACGCAGATTAAGCAGTACATAGAATAATGCCCTTACCCCTAAATTCTGTACAAGGTATCTTAAGTTGTGCGCACACAACTTACTTGAATAATTGGCCTAATTGTTGCCGATAATAGGCAACTGACAGTAATTGGGGGAGAGTGTGGCGCAGTGGTTAAAGCTACAGCCTCAGCACCCTGAGGATGTGGGTTCAAACCCACACTGCTCCACGTGACCCTGGGCACATCACTTAATACCTCCCATTGCCCCAGGTACATTTTGTTTAAACAATTTTATTGTGAGCCTACTGGGAAAGACAGGGAAAAATGCTGAAGTACCTGAATAAATTAATGTAAACTGTTCTGGCTCCCTTAGTAGAAAGGTACGGAAAATTAAATAAATAATTAAGTTACACACACAACTTAGAAAGCACAATTCTATAAAAAGTATGCACTGGTTGCAGCGTGTAAATCTGAAAAGGGGGAATGTCCAGGGGCAGATTGTGGGCATTTCTAAAAGTCATGCACATTGTTATAGAATATGCCCCATCCGTGCACAATGTAGGCCCAGGCATTTAGGACTGGTTTTAGCTGGCCTAAATGGGTGCGCCTAAAAGTTACGCAATGCACTGGCACTTAGTGCGATTCTGTAAAAAGGTGCACACATGTGGTAGAATCATGCTAAGTGTCATTTTGGTCAGTACCAATATGTTAGGTGCCATATATAGAATTAGGCCCAAATTCTTTTTTTTTTCAGGTCAAAATTTTTATTGAAAATTTCAGAAAAAGAAATATAACATAGGAAAAGTGGGAATCATAAAGAACAAATAGTCCAATGTATATATATCACTATAAAGACAACGCTTAAAATCTAAGCGGAAATCAGAGAGTGACAAGGAGAATAAAGAAATAGGGAAGGTGAAGGAAAAGGAAGAAGAAGAAGAAATATACAAAGAAGCAGTATATATGTAGGTAAGTATCAGGAGTGGTCAGCAAACTGAGTACATAAAACAGTCCAAGAATTTCCAAGGAGATGGAGGACCGGAATATATGGACAAGCTTGAAATAGCACATTTTTCAAATGCATTTAGGCCCAAATTCTATACATGATGCACTGGTCAGTTAGGCTGTGGTAGGAAGCCTACCACAGCCTAACTTCAATCAGGGGGCACGTTTAAAAAAAATTGAAGGCACCATTCTAAGGCACCAGTCTCACGTCAATGGAAGAATGTGCTAAGAATGGAATCAGTTCAACGATTGGCTACCAAGATGGTCTCAGGACTTAAGGATGTCCCTTAAGAAGAACGACTAGGTAAGTTGCACCTTTACTCTCTCGAAGAACGCAGAGAGAGGGGTGACATGATAGAGACGTTCAAATACGTTACTGGCCGCATTGAGGTGGAAGAAGATATCTTCTTCCTTACAGATCCTACGGTGACAAGGGGGCATCCGCTGAAAATCAGGGGCGGGAGATTCCATGGTGACACTAGAAAGTACTTCTTCACTGAAAGGGTGGTCGACCATTGGAATGATCTTCCACTTCAGATAGTTGAGGCCAGTAACGTGACTGACTTTAAGATCAAATGGGATCAACACGTGGGCTCACTTCAAAGAGGAAAGTAGAGGGGAGGGTTATTTGAGTGGGCAGACTTGTTGGGCCATAGGCCCTTTTCTGCCGTCATATTCTATGTTTCTATGTTTCTAATGGAGGTGAATAGGGACGCCTAAGGCTTGTTTAGGGAATATCAGTGGCTTCCGATAAAATTTAAGCTGATGCATAAAGCACTAACTTTGGCTTTCAAGGTTTTGATCAGTGGGAAGCAGTCATCAACTTTAAATAGATTGACATCTACTCATTTAGTTAGGTTAAAATCTACTCAAAACCTGGTGCATCGGTGCCATATTTATGGAACTCTCTTCCTAATGAACTTCATTGTGAGCCTACCTATACCAAATTTAGAGCTTCTTTAAAAACCTATTTATATGGGTTGGTATTTCCTTCCTAGTTTTGTTTTTACCATATGGGGTTTTTTAAGTTCATGAAATGTTTATTGAATTTCCAAATCATACAGAAAAGTATACACAAGATGCACTCATTGAATATGTCAATAATTTCAGTCAATGAAGAACATGGTTATAATGCAGATATGTTTGTTTTAATCTTTGGTTGGGCATTGGATCATACAACAACTAAAGGAATTTTTTAAAACTTTCTTTTCTCTACACCTGTACTATAATTATTGCCGTTCTTTTCCTTTTTAATTGATGTACACCGCACTGATGTTGTAACAAAGAGTGGTATATAAATACTAATAAACATAAACATGTGTCTGTAGGCATCCCTATGGGCCTCCCGTAGGTGTGAGACTGGTGCCTTAAATATAGGCCTTTAAAATGCTGGCCTACATTTAAGGTGCCAGTTTTACAAAACAGCCACGATTCTTCAAACGGCGCTGGTGCACGATTGGCACAGTGGCGATCAGTGGCCGTTTCTTAGGCGGCTGTCGATACTGGCGCCATTTATAGAATCTGGCCCCGAGTACATATGTTTGAGGGGGTACATATGTGGGCAGAGAGTGAGCGGGTCATGAGCATGTCTCCAAGTTATGCTCGTAACTTATAGAAAATTCTATAAGTTGCATGCACTTCAAGACACAATTTGGTGCCAACAGTTACAACTGTCATTGGCTAATTTTAGGTGCACCAATGCCAACTTATTCTCGTATCCTGTAATGGAATCTTGGTACCCAGATGCCATTATAGAATTAGTGTTAAGTGCATGGTATTGTGGTGCCTAAATGTTTGTGGCATTATATAGAATTGTATATAAAGTACTTCTGAATTTGAGGCATGCATTCTCATAATTTTGGTTCACGAGAAGGAAAACTATGTTGCCTTCTTTGGCCTACGTGAGCAAATCTATCTTCCAGCTACCACATTCAACTCGGCTATCAATGCAAACAAACGTTCTACAATTTACCTATCCATCTACATAGAGTCACATTCAGTAAGGGGTGTTCCCATTTTCTCCTTGTATGGTAGATCTGCAATGAGGTTACTGATTGCATTGTCCTAAACTAAAGGGTCCTGATGTTGAGGACAAAAATGTATTTGTTTTCCTCTGTCTGTTTAATATTCCCATTGCATGGTCTTTCAAGCTGGAATGCATCCCAGTATTGGGGAATGTGTGCAATAAATGTTAGCCGTTAAGTTGAAAGACAAGCAGCTATAGGGATTTTAAGGTGGGAGCCTCATTTCACCAGAGGTTTCTCAGCTGAGAAAGGTCTGGGGGTAGCATATTTACCCTACCCAAGTAGTTATATGCATATACAGTGGTGCCTCGCACAGCGAACGCTGCGCACAACGAACTTTATGTCTTGATTCGTACAACGGACTTCGTTTCACACAACGAAGTCCGGGGTTCCTGCGGGGTTGGATCGCAGCGGGGTTGGTCGAGCCGCGAGGGTAGTCTCCTTCTCCTTACCTGCCCTGTCGCAGCACACAGCCGAACGGAAATCTTCCCGATGTCAGCGCTGACGTCGGAGGGAGGGCTTAAGCAAAGCCCTCCCTTCCTCCGACGTCAGCGCTGACATCAGGAAGACTTCCGTTCGGCTGTGTGCGGCTGCGGCAGGGCAGGTAGGAAGAAGGCAATGGCGAACGAAAGAGGGGGGAGGGGGCGGTCCGCCCCGAAGAATGTGCACAGCTGGTCAGGTCCCCCGATCGACCGACAACAGGCCCGGCCGACAAACCTCCCTGCCCTGTAGCCGCGAATCTAAATTACCTCTTACAGCAGCTTCAATAATCCATCTGCTGTAAGAAGGTAATTTAGATTCGCGGCTACAGGACAGGGAGATTTGTCCGACCGGGCCTGTTCTGTTGTCGGTCGGGTGCAAAAGCGCCACAAAGGTGGAGGCAGGGAGGGAGGAAAGGTGGAGTGGAGAAGAAAAGACGCTTAAGGGGGGAGAAGGCCGCTGAAAGCACATGTTGGAGCAGGGGATGAGAGGGAGGGAGAGAAGGGGAAATATTGGACAAGGGCAGAAGGGATGCTAAATCATAGGGTGACAGGCAGAGAGAACAACAGGAAAAAGAGTGGAAGCAATCTTGAACCCTGAGGGTGAGGGCAGAGAGAGGTGGTGAGATGATTGATCATGGGGAGAGGGACAAAAGGGAATAGAGATGGGATAGGAAGATAGTGGAAGTAAAAGGACAGGGAGATGTATGTTTTTAGATGTATCTAAATAAAAATAATAACAAAAAATTTATCTTTTTTATGTCATCTTAGCATATTTTATGCTGCAGAACGAATTATTTTTTTTTACATGTATTCCTATGGGAAAACGCGTTTCACATAACGAACGTTTCACATAACAAACTTGCTCCTGGAACCAATTAAGTTCGTTGTGTGAGGCACCACTGTACAGTACACCCCCGCAAATTCGCGGTCCATGATTGGCGGACTCAGTAATTCACGGGGTTTTCCATGCTAGCGTTACCGCTCTCCCCTCCCTCTGGTCCACCGTCGCTTCCTGGTCTCCTTCCCAGACAGCCAGACGTAATCTGCCAGCTCTCCTTCAGGCACCCTCTTCCTTCACTGCCCATCTCATATCCCGCCTTGCCGGAAACAGGAAGCAACCTTGGAAGAGGGCGGGACCCCAGAGAAGGGAATGATGTGGGTGATTTTGGGATGAGAAAGTACTGTACAGGGTAATTTACAATATTTGCAGTTTTTTTTAAATTTGCAGGGGCTCCAGGAATGTAACCCCCGCAAATTTCGGGGGAATACTGTATACAGAGCAAGGATAACAAAAGACAATGACCAATATTTTCACCCTATTTCATGCACACTACATACAAGGGATCTTCAAAAAGTTTCTGCACTTTCATATTTTTGCAGGAAATGGTTGGGGGCGGGAGAAGTGGTAAGAGGGCGTTTTGCAGAATGTCATATGACTAGACAGACAGGCAAGCCAGCTCACCTTGCTTTTGAGATATTTAATAAATAGTGTTTATAAAAAAAATTAAACTGTGGAAACTTTTTGAAGATCCCTCGTATATAATTAGAGCTTCCGGTTTAAGCTTTTAAGCAACAGACACCAATGAAACACCACTAATGTGAAAAAACTAAAATGTGTGTTTTTTGGATTAACACTGGAAAAGCATCACTTCCCCCAGTACTCTCACCTCTCTCTTGGGCATGTATATTCCACTCATTTTTTGGGCCTTATCTGAGCTGCCGACTTCTAAGTGATACAAAGACATATTCGATTCCTTCAGAAAACATACGCTGTAGTAGTACCGATGATGTCTAAAACAGAGGTGGTTTTGTACCCTTAAACCCCCTAATTAGCTGGAGAATAAAGTACCTAAATTTATAATCTGTAAACACCTATAAACAGAAGCCCTTGTTTTATATTTTATATCATTTTTACAGTTAGAAGAACTTTTGTTTTATGATAACCACCTCACCTAGAGTTCAAACAGCTAGAAACTTCTACAAAAGCAAAATTGGTTAATGATCAAAATAACATTAAACTACTCAGTCATATTAGTTATATATTTTCTGATTTCTAGTTCTACCCAGTACCTGGCTCTCCTTGTAAAAGAGAAAGTCTCTTTCTCGGCCCATAGTATTGCTATTTTATTCACTTTTTTCCCCCCAGGAAAATTTAGCTTATTTGTAATTCAATGAAAGCTTCAATCAGTTATATAGATCAGTCAAGAGCTCTCAGAGGTTGACAGTAAATGGGCAGGTCTTCATGCCGACTCTATATTGGAAATATGACATACTCAATAGACACAGCTTCACTTTGCATCCTATGATGTGCTTTTCTCTGTCTAAACACAAAAAAAGGGGGAAGCCAATTCCACTGCAAATCCAAACCGGCAACAGTAACAGCGGAGGAGATGAAGAGGCAAAACAGTCTATGGCGTTGAAATGCACAATTTGTGTTTTGGCCGAGAGGCCTGCAGCAGGAGTCTGGTGCATTTTTAGAAAAAATGGGCCCACAACACTTGAATTCTCTAAAGAACCTCTAAGAGGCACTGAATTGTAGAAACAAACCCATTGGTATGACACGGTGGTAGCCAAAACAGGGGGGGGGTGGGAAGTGCTCACTGCGAGCATGGAGACAAGGCCATCCACCGCCCCATGGAGCGATGAATGGCCTTGTCCCAGCAGTTAAGGGAGGGAAGGCGCGCGGTCACCGATCGCTCGCGGGCCCCTCCCTACCTCCGGCCAAATCTCCCTCCCTCCCCTTTACCTTTGTGGCGCTTTAGTAAATAAACTGAAGCCAGCGAAGCCTGTCTGTACCATCCTGCAGTCGCGCGTGTGTGGGCAGAAGCTTCTCCTCTGACGCAACTTCCGGTGTCTGCCTGTGCCGCCCACACACACGCGACTGCAGGGCAGCACAGGCAGGCTTCGCCGGCATCAGTTTCTTTTCTAAAGTGCCGAAAAGGTAAGGGGGAGGGAGAGAGATAGATTTGGCTGGAGGGGGGAGGGAAGGGATCGCACGCCTTCCCTCCCTTAAGTTTCTTTACACCACGAAGGTAAGGGGGAGGGAGGGAGATTCTCGGGCCGCTGAAGGGCAGTGAGGTGGCGAGAGGGAAGGGTGGATGCTGCAGGGAAGGGGACAGGGCGGGAAAGAGGACGGCGGGTTCGGCAATGGGGCAGTGAAGGGGACGGGGTGGTGAAGGGGATGGTGATGAGGCAGTACGGGGACAGATATTTTTCCCCGTGTCATTCTCTAGTACAAACCAGTGGGTTTGTTTCTACAATCCAGTTTATCTTAGTGGTTCTTTAGAAATGTCATGTTTTCAAAAAGATTGAGTAAGGAAAAAATTCAAATTTGTTCAATGAACTAACTTGCATATAATAGAGAACAAACTTACATCAAGTAAATTTAATTATCAGACCTCAAACACCCAAGGCACTACCTATTAATTTTTTGTACCCTTACTGGGGTGGTGTGTTCATCATCGGTCCTGGTAAAGTGATATGTGCAAATTAATTTTAATTTATTTTTAACAGGCTCTATAAAATTCTAAAGTGCTTGTGGTGCTTACTATGGTGCAGACTTTTGGTGCTCACTATTTTGTTTAAGGAAAGATTTATTCACCAGAAAATTGGTGCATGTACGTAAGGAGGCCTGGCCCCTGATGAAACCAAGCGTGAAACGGTTGGGCAGCCGTCGGGCATGAAAGATAAGTGCCTTCCTTTCATATCACCACAAGCACTTTAGAATTTTATAGAGCCTGTTAAAAATAAATATTAAATTAAAATAAAAATAATTTATAGAGCCTGTTAAAAATAAATATTAAATTAAAATTAAATTAAAATTAATTTGCACACATCACTTTACCAAGACCGATGATGAACACACCATCCCAGTAAGGGTACAAAAAATTAATAAGTAGTGCCTTGGGTGTTTGAGGTCTGGTAATTAAATTTACTTGATATAAGTTTGTTCTCTATTAAATGCATGTTTTCAAAAAGACCAGCGGTTTGTGTTGCGCTCCCATTTTTCTAACAATGCACCAGACTCCTGAAGCAGGCCTTTCGGCCGAAACATGAATCGTGTTGAGTCACCTTTTTCTTTTCTCCTCCACTGTTACTGGTGCTTCTCTATATAGCCAGTACATCCAAAATTTGATCTAGGGACTCTCGTTGTCTTCAGATTTAAGTAACTTGTTCCTTCAAGGGCCATACAAATATC
The DNA here is from genome assembly GCF_902459505.1 of Geotrypetes seraphini. NCBI lineage: Eukaryota > Metazoa > Chordata > Amphibia > Gymnophiona > Dermophiidae > Geotrypetes > Geotrypetes seraphini. The sequence goes on along the minus strand of NC_047093.1, from coordinate 67,476,686 downwards.
TGGCTTTCAGTAACCAAATTATGCAAATAAACCCAATTCATAGACCTAAATATGTGTGCAGCTATCTCATTTTTGGTGGATGACTAGAGAAATAGATCTATTGACAACACTTGAGCATGGGGCTACCTGCCTCAGCAATCAGTACAAGTAGATAAACCAAGCATCCCTGTCAGCCTTCTTTTCTGCAGATGTGACCTCCAATTATAGAGACCATGGGCCACTGGTGTTTGCTCAGTAAATATATTAGCCAAATGATAAAGATTGTATAATTACTTGTAAGTCAAACGGGCATATGGCCTACTGATTCATTACTCTGCTTTCAACTGTCTATTTTATGCTTTATCAAGTTGCTGAAAGGATAATACAATTCCTAGTATACAATACTTATTTTCAACTGAGGTTATATAGCTAGTTTCCAAAAGGCTGAGTTAGACCAAAAAGAATTGGCCTGATAACTAAATTGCCATCACTGTACCTTTCATGGAATGCTGTGGCTCTGACAGTTCTGGAAGAGGCAGCAGTGAAAGGAAAAAAAACAACAGTAGAAAAAAAAAGCATTACTTTATACTTCAAAGTCAGGTACAAAATAAGCGATTTTATTTTTTTAAGGTGATATTTTATTTGCACTAGAAGGAAAAGCAAATAGAATACATGCACGCATTTAATACATGCAAGAAGGTGTACTGCAAGGACTCCTCTCCAGGAGGGAAATTAACCTCAAGAAGTGGCTTCAATATTTTGACACATTTTTTCAACAGCTATGACTGATTAAAACTATATGAGCAGCAGGACAGAGCATCCGTTCTAAACAGCAGCCTTCGGGCAAATGATGCTGTAACACAGCTTATGAATTATCCTGAAATCCAGTCTATTATATTCACTTGCACTTTTTCCAAAGGGCAGAGGATTTCTATTCTTCTTGGGTGCCACCAAGAATGAGGGTACAATATGGCCTTTCATAAGCATTGCTCCTTAATATTTATCATACATACCCAGGATAAATATAACCAGCATTTACCTGTATAGATTGCTTTGATTATTGTCAGCCCAAAACCCAGACACTGAATATGGCATATTTTTCAAATACTGGCTGCAACAATTTAAAAGCATCCAGATATTCAGGGCCAGTGTCCAGATAGTGGGCAGTGCTGAATATCTGGATAGAACAGTGACTTGGCATTATCAGGATAGCACTAAAGCAGTAAGGAATGATTTTCAGTGGCACTTTTTTTTAAAATTTTATTTAGGTTTTTATATATTGCCTATCAAGATTAGCAATCGGGTGCTCAAGCATTTTCCCTATCTGTCCCTGTGGACTCACAATCTATCTAACGTACCTGGGGCAATGGACCAGCAATGGTCAGGGCAGGGGCAACAAAGAGGCGACATGTCTGGGAAGAAAGATATGGACTGAGAAGGAAGATACCCACCACTAACACAGCAACCTACTTCCAGCCAAAGGAATAACATTAAAATTAAGACTTGAAAGAGGAAACTGCACATCTTCTCTCATCCTCCAAACCCTCTACCTGCCCCTCTGATCCGATTCCAACTCACCTACTCGGCACTATCTCGCCCGCTGTCATCCTTCCTATCTGTCACATCTTCAACCTATCACTCTTCACTGCAACTGTCCCTGATGCCTTCAAACATGGTGTTGCCACATCCCTCCTCAAAAACCCCCTCACTGGATCCCACGTGCCCCCTCCAGCTATCGCCCCATCTCCCTCCTCACCTTTTTGTCCAAGTTACTTGAATGTGCTGTTCACTGCCGTTGCCTGGACTTCCTCTCCTTCCAAGCTATTATGGATCCGCTTTAGTCAGGCTTTCGCCCCCCCTGTACTCCATGTAAACTGCCCTTACCAAAGTGTCCAATGACCTGTTCCTGGCCAGATCCAAAGGCCTCTACTCCATCCTCATCCTTCTCGATCTATCTGCTGCCTTTGATACTGTTGCTCACTGATACGTTGTCCTTAATGGGATTCCAGGGTTCTGCTCTCTCCTGGTTTTCATCCTATCTCTCCCATCACTCCTTCAGTGTATGCAGTGGTGGTTCCTCCTCCACAGCCTTCCCACTATCGATTGCTGTATCTCAAGGCTCTGTCCTGGGACCGCTCCTTTTCTCAATCTACACTTGCTCACTTTGAGCACTGATCTCCTCCCATGGCTTCCAGTATCACCTCTATGCTGATGACTCCCAGATCTACTTCTCAGCACCAGATATTTCTACTGAAACCCAGACCAGAGTCTCAGCCTGCCTGTCTGACATTGCTGCTGGATGTCTCACCACCATCTAAACTGAATATGGCTAAAACGGAGCTGCTCATCTTCCCACCTAAACCCACCTCCCTGCTTCCCCCGTTCTCGGTCTCTGTGGACAATACTTTCATCCTCCCTGTCTTGTCTGGTCACAATCTCGGGATCATATTTGACTCCTTTCTTTCCTTCGTTGCCTAGATTCAACACATCGCTAAAACCTGACGCTTCTTCTTCTATATTGCCAATATTACCCGTATCCACACTTAGACTACTGCAACTCGCTACTCTCAGGCCTTCCACTTAGACATTTCGCTCCCCTCCAATCCATCCAGAATTTGGCTGCACGACTCATATTCCATGACAGCCGCTATACTCATGTTACACCTCTCTTAAAATCACTTCACTGACTTCCCATCTGCTTCTGAATATAATTCAGACTCCTCTTACTGACCTACAAATGCACTCACTCGGCTACCTCTCACTATCTCTATTCACTTATCTCACCCTATGTTCCCACCCCCCACCCGCAAGTTCTGCTCAGATGGTAAGTCTCTCCTGTCTGTGCCCTTCTCTTCCTTTTCCAACTCCAAACTCGGTCTCTGCTGCGCTGTATGCTTGGAACAAGCTCCCCGAGTTCATATTGTGGGCTCCATCTCTGGCAGTGCTCAAGGCCCACCTCTAAGAGACTGCTTTCAATTCCTAACTCCTCTCATTTTGGGTTCTGCATCTTTAACCTTATATGTCATGTCTGTCTGCCCAAGTTAGATTGTAAGCTCTTCTGAGCAGGGACCATCTATTAAATCTCAATATGTACAGCGCTGTGCATGCCTTTCAGCGCTATATGAGTGATAAATAATGTAGTAGTAGATGTAGTAATGAGCCCCCTAGGCATACTATGTGGGGTAAGAAGTAGCTAGAGAAAATAAGGGGAAAACAAGAAATGTAAAAGAAAGAAAACAATAATCTATGTTGTCTTCATCAATGAAAATATCAAGATATTATTCTGTGGTTTATGGTTTATTATATATAGTGAAAATAATATTAAATATTTAAGTGGTTAACAATGTAATAACAGACTTCAGCATAAACAAATGCACTTAAAGCAGGGGTGTCAAAGTCCCTCCTGGAGGGCCACAATCCAGTCGGGTTTTCAGGATTTCCCCAATGAATATGTATGAGATCTATTTGCATGCACTGCTTTCATTGTATGCTAATAGATCTCATGCATATTCATTGGGGGAATCCTGAAAACCCGACTGGATTACGGCCCTCGAGGAGGGACTTTGACACCCCTGACTTAAAGCAAATAAAAGGAAAAATAAACATCATCATTGATCTAGTCCATATTATACTGGTCGCCAGTTCGCAATCTAGGAAATTTAAATCTATTTATATATCACCATCATTGACAGGCATAGTTTCTGGCTTACTTTACTATATCACAACATCCTCCTACAATGAAAAAAAAAAAAAAAGAACTTTCAACTTTCAACAAAGGTTTATCTTTAATAAAATCTTCCAACTGGGCCGGATCTAAAAGCACATATTTATCACTTGCATATGAAATAAAGCACTTGCAAGGAAATTTTAAAAAGAAGGTCGCACCCACTGCTAAGACTTTTGGCTTAAACAGTAGAAACTGCCTTCTCTTGAACCGAGTCTGTTGATATTCATGAATGCTTGTTATTCAATTGTAACAAATGATAAATAAAGAATTAAAAAAAAAAAAAACCCAAGGTAATAAAACCAAGATAAAAGCAGCAAAACAACTAAGCATACAAATCATAAAAGTAACAAATTAGAACAAAATTAAATTAAACATCTACTACCAAATGTATTACACTAGTGAAAGTTATTAGTAGGAAAACTGTCAAATGTACTTGGCTCAATATGCTTTTGCAGGGAAGGTTTTTGTTTTTTTATTTTGGCAAAATCAGCTACAGATGCACCGAGTCTTTTTTTCTTCCTATTCAATAACCATGCCGGGAGAGAGGTATTAGACAATCAGAAGCAAGTTGGACTTGATGGACCTCTGGGTCTTCTTTCAACCTAAATCAAAAATAGAACTGTGTTTTCCAAAGAATTTTGTTATTGGCACAGAAGAGGAGATAACTCATGAAAAATGGAACCTCTCTCAACGTGTTACAGCAGAATAAATTATGATACGGTAGCTGCAACAGCCAAAATCAGTTAAAATCAGATAGATTAGTCCCTTGAAATTGTTCCTAATATACGTAGTGAATTGTTTTATTTTGGTTGCAGAAATAGCTGGAAGGCAGTCAAACTGCACAAATATCGTTATGAGTGACGTCTGTATTGCTAACATTCAGTTTACCCAAATGAGCTGAGTCTGAAATGCTTCCAAATATTCAACAGGATTTCACATTTTCCTGTTGAGCAAAAGTCCCAGTTAAGAACTAGTGAAAGAGGGATGGGCAGACATTGTAAACCGTTAAGTGCGGAGCAGCTCCCTTAAATGAAAGGTCAGTTCATAGCATGCATTTCCTCTGCGAGTGGGACCTGCGTGGTCATAATGGACAGTAAAATGGGGAAAGGCTTCTAAGGGAGGGAAAAAATGGAAGCGTGGAGGCAATCAGAAAATGGTGAGTGTGCGAAAAGGTGTTGGCGTGAGATCCAATATGTCTAGGGAAATTTTGAGGAGATGGGGAAACAAGAGTAAAGAAGGGAATGACTAATAGAAAACCAGTAAGGGAAAAGAAATACATTTAGGGCTCCTTTTACAAAAGGTGCGCTAGCGTTTTTAGTGCATGCACCGGATTAGTGCGCGCCAAGAGGAGGCGGTTGCGGCTGGCGGGTGCGGCATTTTAGCGCACGCTATTCCGCGCATTACAGCTCTAACGCACTTTTGTATTTATTTGGTTTTCTATCTCATTTTCCCCAAAGAGCTCAGTGGGGGGTTACAGGTTAACATACATCATATACAGTTAGCAGGTTACAATTTTGTCATAGTTACAATGCACGTTTTTATCCCAACTTGACACATACTAGGATAAAGCATGATCAAAACCAGTGAACGGAGAGGGGCCTATGTGGGAGGTACTTGTGGATGATGTAACAGCGTGAAGAGAGTATGAGAGATTGGGAGTGCCCCTCTAGAGTAAAGAGATGAGAGGGAAATAATGCTTGAGTGGGTCAAATACAGAAGAGTAACAATCTGGAACCTGTGGCTGAGGGAATGTAAGGGATGAAGGGGGTAGGAAGTGGGGGGAGTCAAATATGTAGACAGAAGAAAGGGGAGGGGAAATGAACTGGGGTGAAAGAGAAATTTGCAGTATATCTAATCTAATCTAATCTAATCCTTAGGTTTGTATACCGCACCATCTCCACGTTCATATATCTGCTGTTCTGTCCTTCTTTTCTATAATATTGCAAGGATATACCTAATGTAGATTTGCAGTCCCTTCCTCCTGTTCTCTGGGAGTCATGAGCTATGTTCATTTTCCATGATGAACAGAGCACAAGGTTTTGTTAAAAATCAACATGTCCAGTCAAAAAAGCTGTACCTGTCCCGCAGTGGTCCACAGCAACACCAAAGGTGGAAATTGGACCTCTAGAAAAGACTCAAATATCAACAAAGTTGACTTGAGGTACCCAACCACTTTGATATGCCGCTGTCACTTTGACTCTTGCTAGCTTTGTTCTATTCAGTGAGACATTTTGGCCCTGATTCTGCAAAGCGCGTCCTTTGTAGAATTGTGCTTAGCACTGCTTAGACGTCCTTTGTAGAATTGTGCTTAGCACTGCTTAGACGTCCAATTTTTGAGACGTCCTTTAGAGAATCGGGTTTTAAGTGAAAGTTAGATGTCCAAACAATGGTCCTTCGTGTTATAACACCCTTAAATGGCTCATTAACCACTTAGTTAGGATGCCTAAGTCCTGCTCAGTGTTACGTACCCTTTATAGAATCAGGGCCTTTATGTCTTCATAAAATATATATACAAGGGGCTTCTGGGAGCTCCCTCCAGCACACACCACTGGTTCTTTTATTAATATAAGAACATAATAGCCTTACTAGGTCAGACGAGTGGTCCATCAAGCCCAGTAGCCTGTCTTCATGGTGGCCAATCCAGGTCACTAATACCTGATAAAAACCCAACTAGAAGCAACATTCCATGCTACTGATTCAGGGCAAGCAGTGGCTTCCCCCATGTCTGTCTCAATAACAGACTAAGGACTTTTACTCCAGGAAATTGTCCAAACCTTTCTTAAAACCAGCTACGTTAACCACTCATACCACAACCTCTGGCTATGTATTCCTGAAATTAACTATTCTCCGAGTGAAAAAAATATTTCCTCCTATTAGTTTTATAAGTATTTCTCTATAGCTTCATCGAGTGATCCAGAGTCTTAGTAATCTTTGATGGAGTAAAAAATCAAGCCACTTGTACCCATTCTGCACCACTCAGGCTTCAATCATATCAATCAGGCTTGTAGGCTTCAATCAGCCGTCTCTTTTCCAAGCTGAAGAACTCTAACCTCGTTAGTCTTTCCTTACGAGAAGAGTTTAATCCACCTTTATCATCTTGGTCTTTCTTCTTTGAACCTTTTCTAGTTCCGCTATATCTCTTTTGAGATAAGGTGACCACAACTGAATGCAATACTCAAGGCGAGATCGTACCATTCAGCGATACAGAGGCATTATAACATTCTTAGTCTTGTAAACCATCAATTTTTAAATAATTTCTAGCATCCTGTTTGCTTTTTTGGCCGTTGCTGCACATTGGACAGAAGGTTTCAGCATATTATTTTACAACAGACTCTGCAATGGCCCAGGAACTCGGTGTCAGTTTAATAAAATGTAAGGATGGTCGCACCCCCACAATGTTAGGTGGTAGGGGTTAAGTGAAATGCGCACTGACCAACGCCAGGTCCCAGGTTCAGTTCCCTCACCGATGACTCACCAGGAAGTAGAATCAGAGGCACAGCCAGAGGTTTTTGCATAAAGAATATATTATAGAAATAGTCTTACAGAAAAGCAATATTTATAATCATTACAATTAAGTAGAGAGTATTACACTTAAATAGAGAGCCCAGCAGTTCCCCTGCCTTACAGAGTCCAGAAGGAATTGAGTGTGAAGTTTCAGGTTAAGGCAGAGAGAGAGAGAGGGGGATGGGGTGATGTTTCGTGTTCCATAGATAGAGAGAAGGATAGACAGAGAGATAGAGAGAGCTCAAGAGAGAACCAGAGTGCCAAGCCAAGAGCCAAGAGATAGCTAGATAGAAAGAGAGAGAGAGGGCCAAGACCCCTCTCCTGATAGCTTGATAGGAACAGAGACATTGATAGCTCCATAGAAAAAGAGACAGACCGATAGAGCAGAGAGCAGGCTTTTATACCTTGGAATCTTATTCTGACTAGAGAAAATATTGTATCTCCCAGTATCTTTCTGTTTAGAACTTGCAAACTGTTTGAGACAATGGTCAATTTAATTGACAAAGGAGAGTGTGACATCTGCAAGCATAGTGATGGGATTAAGTCTCTGGCTTGATCTGTGCACCATTGGCCTAAGCACCCTCTTAATCAGACATTAACACCTTTTAGCTAGTCATGATTCAATCAGGGAAACTTAATACAGTCTCCCTGCACTAAGGGTCTATCTGCCTTCCCATGCCAGAGCCAGATTGATATAATCTCCCATAGGCCTCTAGGCTGACACTCGGTACCACTTATTGTAGTCATGTGGAAAGGCTCTGATCCCCAAATCAGCTTTTCTTTGTTCTTCATGGTGTACTACAAAGACAGCATTCACAGACCCTGGGGAAAGTTAGATGTCCTTTTAAAGAATAGCACCAAGTTTCTGGATTTAGAGTCCATAATTCAGGTTCAGTGAGCAGGGCCGTTGGAAGCTCCCTTAATTGAAAATGTCAGTTCACAGCATAACAGTCAAACCTTCAGCCTTGCATCCCACAGTTACTTTTCAGACTCCTAGACACCTTCCCATTAAGTGTTAATAATTAAACTTGGAGTACCCTATTATTATTTGTCTCCAAATAAATCTGTGAAAAATGACCTCATACTTTTAAAATATTAATGTGGTAAATGTGCAGGTTGATTAGGTTGATGGTTCTCTGTGTGTAGCTAACTGCACATGCTCTTTCCTGATACTCCTCCACCCCCCCCCCCCCCCAAAAGATACCACCCCAGATGACCACTTAGTTTTCCCAGTGGTTATCTCAGCCCTGTCTGGAGAAGTCCTAGTGCACAGTTCTGGCCCAAGTCTACAGCTGAATAATCAGTTTAAGAACAGCAGGAAGGTGCAAAAGTAGACTTACAGGCCCTGATTCTATAAATGGTGCCTAACTTGTAGGTGCTGGTAGATGCGGTTCTCAACCAATCGCTAAGCGCCGTTTACAGATTCATGCCTACAGGTGTCTAATTAGGCATAGGCATCGCTAGACATCCTAGTGGTAGGCACCAGTATATTAGGCCAGGGGTTTCCTGGCCTAATTTACCGGCACCTAATGACGTCTAAGTCAACCATGCCTACCTCTGCTCCTAACCACACCTACTTTTCAGGTAGGCGTCATTAGACGTCTCTAGGCGCTGCGCAGTATTCCGCACAAAACTAATTCATTGTTTTTTAAAATGGTTTTTAATGGCGTGGTTAATTACTACACCAATTACATCAATTGAAAACAATTCAGTTTCACATGGAATTCAGTTAGGTGATGAGAGCACCCAGTGCATTTATAGAATTTCCCTCACTGTGCCAAGGTCTCAGTGTCCACATGGATTCCTACTAAGTGAAGAAGGAGTTGCCAGCAAAAAAGAAAACAAACCTCTGCCTTGTGGCACCTGCTACTTCAGTACAGAATATTTTGACTGCCTTTCCTGTAAGCATGAAAGATGGGGTACTGCTGCACACAAAGATCTGTTTCATGCGCTTTTGTCTTCTTGCCTTCTAATAAAGCAGAGAAGAGCACTCTGCGATATCTCTGTGGCTATACACTGAAATCGAGCAGTCAGAATGGTTTTCTGGGCAGTATTTATGGGTGTTAAATTTGAAACACTGTAGGCTTTCCTGCACATGTTCAGATTTAGGGGTCCCCGCTCACCGCTGATTCTGCAGTGCAATTATTTAGGTCCCTAAACCCTCCCTGGTACATGTATATTCATATAGATAGGTGAAGCTGTGCCCGCAAAGTGGAGCAGTCACAGGCTTTGCTTCAGATTTTTATTTCCACCTTCCCCCCTCCCCCCCCAACCTTGAATAAAGGCTCCAGAGAAGCAAAGCATTTGAAAAGGGCTGGACGTTCCCTGCTGTATTCCTGCAGCCAAGACTGAATCCCATTCCTGTTCGGGAAATGCAAATGCTTTAACCCCGGTGGGAGCGGAAAGATCGGTAGCCCACTTCCACCATACCATTCTGTGCTCTGTGAACTTTCCAGCACGCAGCCTTAAGAAAAACATGCTTAGCGCACAGTGTCCCCCTTTGCTATCATGAATGCCCCCTCCCTTACCTCATGCTGTCTCCATTTCTTTCCCATTTTACTGTACATCACAAAAGTGCAACGGAAAAAAAAAAAAAAAAGGCAGATGTGGAAAAGAAAACAAAGAAACTAGGCCACTGTAAGAAGGCATGCAGAAAATTCATTGGCACGGGCTCCGTCTAGCTTAAATTTGGGTGATTTCAGTTGGTTGCTAGCAAGGATGATGGATGTTCCATTATTCTGTGTTGGGTGCTGCAAGACGCAGCACATTCACTGCAGTGTTAGACTGGCAGAGACACAAGCCAGCCGTCTGCTTCAGCTCTGTTTGGAGCTGGGGGCTGGCACTGAGCTACGGCTGCCTCCCCCACACCAAAGTCACTGAAATTAGTATCAGGAAGAAGAATTCAGAGTGGTGTAAGCAGGTCTGCAAAAAAAAGAGAGAAATGTACATTCGATGATCCTAAGAGAAAACTAAAGTAAGAAAGAGAGAGAGAAGGGGATTGACATTGGGGTGCAAGACTGAAAACTAAAAACTAAAATGATGCAGAAAAGAGGAGCCATCCCAGGGGTAGATTCCAGAGAATCAGAGAACATAAGAATAGCCTTACTGGTTCAGACCAATAATCCATCAAGCTCAGTAGCCCGTTCTCACAGTGGCCAATCCAGGTAACTAGTACCTGGCCAAAACCCAAGGAGCAGCAATATTCCATGCTACCGATCCAGAGCAAGCAGTGGCTTCCCTCATATCTTGCTTAAGTTTCCAAGTTTATTTATAGTTTGATATACCGACCATCAGCGTGTATCTGGTTGGTTTACAATGCTAAAAATTTAAGTAATAAAATGTAAAAATAAGAAAATTAAAAATTGGGCGGAATGAGGACAGGACTATGACATTGACAAAATAGATGAGAGGTGTTGGGGGAGGGGAAGATTTGAAATTACATCAAAAACTAAAATTAAAGGGAGGTACGAGGGGAAGGGAAAAACCAGAAAGGAAAGGGAAGTCGCTTCTTAAAAGTGGTTCTCATGGTTTGTAGGATGTGATTGGATAAAGAATCTAATCTGGAGCTTTGGTAAGCATCTTAAAATAGAAAGGTTTTGAGTTTGATTCCAAATTTGTCAAGAGAGTTTTCATAGCGGAGATGTGATGGCATAGCATTCCAGAGGGCAGCGGCTGTGGCAGAGAAGATGGTGTTTCTGGTGTAGAAGAGTTTTTTAATCAGGGGTACAGTCAGTAAGTTCTGGTTGGTGGATCTGAGGGCCCTGGATGAAGAATAGGGAATAAGATGTTTGTCTAGACAAGCTGGGGAGTGGGTAAGTTTAATTTTGAAAATGAGTAGAAGTATTTTATATGTTGTTCGATGGGAGACTGGTAACCAATGAGCTTCTCGGAGTAGTGGGATAACGTGGTCATATTTTCTTGCTTTGTAGATAAGTTTGATGGCGATATTTTGGATCAGCTGTAATCGATGGATTTTCTTTTGAGTTATTCCATGATATAAAGAATTGCAATAATCGATATGAGAGATGATCAGGGAATGAATTAGGGTTTGGATAGAGGCAGGCTCGAGAATCAGAGGTTATGGAGCAGATAAGATGAAGTCTGTAAAAATATTTTTTGGTCAATGAACTGATTTGGTCTCGATAGATAAGATTTATGTTTACGATGATTCCTAGTAATTTTACTTTGGGTTCCATTTGAATTGGACAGGATTCAATACATATTTTGCCTTTTAGGGTTTCATTGTTTTTAACTGAAAAAAGTACCCCTCAAAATTTGGTTATGTTGAGAGATAGTCTGTTAGTTCGGAACCATGAGCTAATTTTGTCAAGTTTGGTATTAATTTCTTGAATATCATTAATATTTGTGGAGTTGATAGGATGTAAAAGTTGAATGTTGTTGGCATAGGCGAAAGTAGTAAATCCAATTGATTAAGCTAAAGTCAGTAGAGGGGCTAAGAAGATATTAAAGAGTAGAGGAGAAAAAACAGAGCCTTGTGGAACACCATAAGACTGGGTGATTGGGGTAGAGGATGTTCCTTTGGAGTGAACTTTGAAGTTCCGATCTGCGAAATAGGAGGAAAACCAGAGGAGAGCAGAGCCTGAAATTTCGCTGTTTTTTAGACGATTGAGGAGGAGGTCGTGATCGATTGTGTCAAATGCTGCCGATAGATCAAGGGATATCAGAAGAACAGATTTGCAGTGGTCATGAAAATAATACATAGTGGTGGTGAGACTGAGAAGAGACAGTTCTGTAGAGCGATTCATGCAGAAACCCGTTTGATTTGGGTGAAGTGCATTTGTTTTCTCGAACAAGTCTGAAAGTTGACTGAACACTATTTTTTTGGTGAGTTTGGCAATGAAAGGCAAGTTGGCAATAGGTAGGTAATTAAAACATTGGGTTTCATCTAAATTTTGTTTTTTTATTTAGGAGAAAACTAAGGTGGATTTCCAGATTTTTGTTACTAAGTTGGTTGAAAGACTTTTGATTTATCATTTCTAGAAAGAAGGGACCAAAAATAGGAAATAATTTTTTTTTTAATGGATGGTGGAATATTCTCAGTAGGGTTGTTAGAGATATTCAAGGACTGAATAACTTTAAGTAGATCTGCTAGAGAGGGAGGTTTGAATTTGGAGAGTGTACTAAAAGAAAGATGGTTATCTGGTTGATAGGATCTGGAGACCTTATTGGTGAAATGTTTTCGAAATTTGTTCTGAAGGTTTTTATATTTTGGGCAAAGTAGTTAGCCAGTTCTGTAGCAGATAGTTGGTTGAGTGATGGAGGAGAGTTTTTTTTTTAATATGGAGAGAGAGATGGTTGGTTGAGTGGTGGAGGAGAGGTATTTTTTTTAATATGGAGAGTCTCTCCACTATGGCCTTATCATGTTTCAAGTTTATTTAACATTTGTTATCCCACGTATCTAACTTCTAAGCGGCGTACAAAGTTAAAAATATAAAATCAGGGATTTACATATGAATATCAAGGACAGACATACATTATCAGACAAGAGGTTAGGGGATAGAAGTACAATAGTAGATAGGATAGAGAGACGTAGATGGGAAGTACATTATCTTCCTTGAGCATTCCTTGATCATCCAACGGTTCCACGGATTCCCTCAAAGGTTTTCTGCTTCTGATGTACCTAAAAAAATTGTCATGAGTTTTTGCCTCTTTTGCTGGTTTTTTGGCTTTAAAAGCCTCTTTTAACCATGCCTTGCTATATAATCTGTTAGGGAAAGACAGGGTAGGAAGAAAAAGAGGAGTAGCGTTGTATGTTAAAGATCATATTAAAGCCACACAAAATGCAGTATCTGCAGGGCAAGGAAGAGGCACTGTGGATCCATTTGGAAAGAGGGAATGGTAAATGTCTGAATTCAAGAAGGTGTAGAATAGGCACATGGGATCTCTTAGAGAGAGGAAGAGATAATGGTTACTGCAGATGGGCAGACTAGATGGGTCATTTGGCCTTTATCTGTCATCGTTTCTATGTTTCTATGTAACCCACTTGTTTCTGGATTCATCTGCTGCTGGTGCTAAGGAACACTGTATATGCCTTCATCTTAACAGAGAAACAGCTGGGGTGAGTTGTATGGCTGTCTTCCAGTCTTTCTTTTAATTACCACCCAACACCTTATAAATATTGACACAGATCTCAATCTTGCAGCCTTCAACAGTTAGATAAATATTTTAGGATAGATTTACAAGGGGGTGCTGAAAGTTCTCAGCCCAACTAACTTCCTAAATTATGAGCATTATTTTACCAGAGTTGCTGAATAGAGTGTTATTTTATTTTGTAAAGTGCCAAGTTGCAGACTCATAATGCTATTTTTTGACATTGTTGCAGATCATTGATTGAACCATGTCAACAAAAAGTGTGGAATCTTCAAGTGTTGAACTCGGAGCCATTATGAAGTTCCTATTCCTGCAGAAGAAATCCATGAATGTATAATGTAAACATTGACCCCCCCCCCCCATCTTTTACAAAACCATAGTGTGGTTTTTAGCACCGGCCACAGTGGTAACAGCTCTGATGCTCTTAAGAAATCTATGAGTATTGGAGCTGTTACTGGCGCTAAAAACTGTGCTACGGTTTTGTAAAAGGTGGATTGAGTGGCAAAAGCCCATCCTACTTCACAGTGAAGAAGTGGTGTGCAAACACTCAAGTGTGGAGATTTCGAGATCAAAGCTGCAGCAAGATCTGGGAGGCCTCAAATGGTGTCAGCCCCTGAAATTGTTGACCAGATCAGCGAATATTGGCTAAAACAATTTGCTGAGAAACTACAGCTATTCAGGGAACGTGTTGGGTGTATAATCCACAAACAGCTAGGTATGCAGAAGCTGTCAGCCAAGTGGGTGCAAAATGTTTGAATGCTAATGAGAAACCACGTCGAATGGACACTTCCAAGTTGATTTTGAAGAACTTTCAGCAAACTAGTGTCAACATTTTGGAATGCCTAGCTACTGTTGGTGAAACATAGTTACACCACTATGATCCTGAGACAAAACAACAGTCCATGCAATGGTGGCACTCAGGATTTCAAAGGCCAATGAAAACTCAAGACCCAAAAGTTAGCAGGAAAGGTCATGGCCATTGTGTTTTGGGATCAGGAAGGTATTGTTATGACCAAGGGGGCCATACAGCTAATGCAGAATACTACTGTAACTTGCTGTGCTGATTAAAGGAGGCATTGAAAGAAAAAAGGTGTTCTCTTTTGCAAGACAATGCACTTGTTCACAAGACTGGCAAAATGATGGATGTTTTGATGCACTTGGGGTTTCAATGCATAGACCATCCATCCTACTCACCAGATCTTGTTCCATTTGACTATTTTCTGTTTCCAAACCTTAAAAAGAGTTTGAAAGAGCAATAATTTTCTAGAGATTTGCAGGTGAATGCAGCAGTGGAGCAGTATTTCAGTAACCAGACATCAAGAGTATTTTTGAAAGGGTTACAGAAACTTCAGACATGATAGGCCAAGTGTGTTGAACCTAGGGGTGAATATTTGGAATAACTTGTACGTTTCATGGCTTCACGTCATTCCCTTCTTGGTTGGGCTGAGAACTTTTCAGGACACCTTCAAGGGTGTCCTAAAGGAACTGACGAATCAGAATTGTAGGCCACTCCCAGCGCATCCCAGAATCTACTGGGAGAGAGGCCTATGATTCAGGTTGGCCCACGTGCCTATGGCTCCTCCTATGGGAGGGGCCTTAAGGGCCAATCAAGGCCTTAGGCCCCTGTCTGGTGCATCCCATGATGCACCAGGATGGGGCAGGCCCGTCATTCAGTTGGAAGCGGGCCTGCTGGCCAGAGGGAGGCAGCATCCTTCCGGCTGGCCAACTTAAAAAAGGTACTGTGGGCTTGGGGGGATGGGGAGCATGCCCTTTGGTGAGGGTGAGGTATCGGCAGGAGGGACTGGGCATCCTACCTATCAATGATCTTAGGGGGGTGGGGGATTCCAGCAGGAGGGACTAGGTATCCCTCCTGCCAGTGGATGTCTCGGCGAAGTGGCAGCAGGAGGAATTGGGCATCCCTCCTGCCAGTAGTCTTCACGGGGGGGGGGGGGGGGGGGGGGGACGGGTTCCTGCTAATCTGATTGCAGCAGGGAGATTCCCTTGCCCTGAGCAGCTCAGTGGCATCCCGATTCTCTAACCGGCGCTTCTTGACATAGACGCCAGTTAGAGAGAATCGTGATGTTAGCCAATTCTATATATAACACTTAGGCAGCTTCTAAGACCGGGTGTTCTTTACAGAATCCAGCCATTAGACCTGGTTTCACATCATCTAAGTCACAACATATATGAGGCCAGGCAGCCTCATAAAACTTTCAATTATCCTTGCAGTCCATCCTACCCATCTCCCGTCCTCAACATTCCTTCAAAAACACCCCTTTCTGCTCCGAGCATACAGCAGGATTCAGAGGCCTAAAAAGTCTCTGGATACATCTAAATACTGGTACCCCCCACACCCCTGGTTGGAGCCCTTTAAAATAGTGCTTTTCTTCGGCACGCCGTCAACCTTGCGCTCAGTTGTCGGCGCGCCGTTGTCTCGCGCGATTAAGTCCCGTCACCGCCACCAGCTGCATATAGTTTTTTCCTGTGCTTTTATTCATATTTTACAAGACTATTCATTCCAAGAGCCTTTTGTAAAATATGGTGCAAATTTGGAACATCCCTTTCCAGAGCTGGATGACCTATATGACAATTAAGGCCTAAAATAGACTACGTCATGCCAGTTCTTCAGGAATTATACAAGTTACCTGTTAAGCAAAGAATCCAGTTTAAAATTCTCTCTGTAATTTCCAGATGTCTCCACTGAGCTATCCCATAATATGTGCTGAGCTCACTGTGCTATTATGTATCCTGGAGGTCTTTAAGATCTTCACAGTAGGGTTTACTAAAGATGCTGTTTTTTCCAACTGTGAGCTTGGATGCAACTAGGACATGTGTATTATTTCGCTTTTGCACCAGCACTTGTGGAACACAGAAATCCTGGAGAGCCACTGGGAACTTCATTATCTTACCTTTGGAGTAAATTAAAACTTACCTTGAATACTATCTCCCCCCTTCCCCCCCTCCTTTTTACAAAACCGTAGCATGTTCATAGGAATTCTATAAGTGTTGGAGCTGTTACTGCCTTGGCCAGCGCTAAAAAATGCACTATGGTTTTGTAAAGAGGGGGGGGGGGGAATGTGCAATTCTGGTCGCCGCATTTAAAAAAAAAAAAAAGATGTGGAGGGGCATTTTTGATATGACATCTAGATCTGAGTTTAAATGTTTTGTGAATCACGCACAGAAGCACCTGTACTGCTTTTGTATTGTAGACGGCAGTGGCTGTCACAGTGTTTCTTGTCTTAATAAACATGATATTAAAAAAAAAAAAAAAATCATAAATAGCAACATTCTAGAGCTCAGATTGTGATGTCATAATGCCTCATTCTACCAATGCCTAAGCTCCGTCCTCATCTGCACACGCCTCAAACACTTCAAAATCATAAGTGTTTAAGGCTTGTGCGGTTAAGGCAAAGCTCACAGGAATGGGGCAGGGAAAGGAATAGCGACAAAACTCGCGGGGACGGGATGGGAAAATTGAGTTCCTGCGGAGACAGGGACAGATTTGTCCCCATGTCATTCTCTAGTATGTACATGTTCAGCCTATACATGATATGGTGAGGGTCATTCGTTTGATATACTGCTTTGGTATATCAAACGAACGACCCTTTTATGAAGCTGCGCTAGAGGGTTTTTTTAGCGCAGGCCAGCGAGGTAAGTGCTCCAATGCTCATAGGAATTTTATGCGTATCAGAGCATTTACCATGCTGGCTTGCACTAAAAACCTCTAGCGCAGCTTGATAAAAGGGGCCTCTTCTACTAAACCGCGCTAGCGGTTTTAGCGTGGGGAGCCGCGCTGAATGGCTCACGCTGCTCCGGACGCTCATAAGAACTCTGAGCACCGGCAGCAGCGCGGGCCATTCAGCGCAGCTCCCCGCACTAAAACTGCTAGTGGGGGCAAGTTTTTTGTACATATAAATAGTGTTATTTTATTAGTGATTTCTATCCTGCCATATCCCCACAAAACAGAGTTCAGAGCAGGTCACAATAACAATATAATAAGTGCATCTTTCTAACAATAATAAGCCATCAGAAGAGGAAAATCATACAAACTTTTTTTTTTAAAATGTTTTTAGTTTTTTTTATGAAAAGCCATATAAAAAGGAATCAAACGAATTTCTATAGGTAATGAGTTCCAAGCCTTAACCACTTAATAGCAGATAGATTTTTTTATATGCAGATTTAAGTTTAAGTCCTTTCATTGATAGATTATAACTCTTGGTGAAGCAACTGAAATAAAGTAGGTAAAATCTTCTGGTACCTCCCCAGTGCTTGTTTTAAAATCACTGCATTTACATGCATGCTGATTTACCAGTATAAATGGCTTATTTTTTTTATACATAAAAACCTTTCTAAAGTCATCTCCTATATTTTCCCCCCTCTACAAGGCATAGATGGAACTGTTTCAATCTCCCCTTTTACGAAGCCATGTTAGGCTTTTTTTTTATTGCTAGCTGGGGCCGTATTAGCTACGATGCTCATAGAATTCCTATGAGCGTCTGAGCTAATCCCGCCGTGGCCGGTGATAAAAAAAGCCTAACGCAGCTTCGTAAGGGGGGGGGATTATGCCAGTAGGCTCTGATAAAGAGAAAAGCAGTAACCAAACCTTCCTATTATTAGGGAGATCTTTCTTTTCCAATAAGGGTCATACCGCATCAGTCTTTTAAAGACATAAATAAGGTCTTAATCATACAAGATATTTGTGCGTTAATTTATTTATAGCTGAGAGTACAAACTCTCAAACTACATTTTTGCATTTCAGAGTAAACCCTGAGAAAATCCCAGAATTGTAAGAGACAGTCCCTGCTCCAAGGAGCTGACAAAACCCTAATTGACAACACTGGGCATCTGCCCACTGGTAACTAAACCGAGCCCCACTAACTTGAAAGACCACCAAAACTGTGTCTGGGTTTCTCTGATTTTAAGCTTCTGCCAATCTGAGCCATCCATCCTTGAAGCATTTTGCAGATATTATTCAGTATTGTTGTGTAGCATTTGTAAAAACATTGTAAATCTGACCCTAAAATATTGTAGGGTTTAAAATCAAAAGCTCTCTGTGACTGTGCAGAGCTCAGCAGTCTTTCTTCTTTCCTGTCAACAGCTTTCTTGGCATCTTACTAATGTGTTAGTTTTTGCCATCTCTAAGCTTTAGGAAGGTCTTATTTTTTTTGGAACTCACAGTAGTTTTCCAAGAAAAAGAAAAGCACTCCACCCCCGCCCTTAAAACTGAAGTATATGTAAACAATAATGCACGCTTTAAATGTAATTTATATACACATATGTATAAATACAGATGTAGACGCAGATAAGCCATTTTTCTCTATAAAATCTTGCTGAGCAGGACGTGTTGCTGTTATTATGAAAATTCATTTGTTCTATAATGGTTCCAAGATCCCATCATCCTCTCCTAATGCCAGACAGATTTATATAATAACAGAGAGCAGAAAGTCCATTGCCTTTTCAGGGGAAAGCTGACAGTGCAAGACTCATTTATGATTAAGAACTTTTGGTTCTGCCAAAGAAAGAAAGAGAGTGGAGAGGGAGGTGAAAATAAACAGCAAAGGGGAGAAATGGAAATAAACAGTGAGGAGGAAAGAGAGAGAGAGAGAAAATAAACACTGTTAGAAAAATCAGTAAAAGAGAAGTAGAAACAGAAGAAAAACTAAATACAAAAACAACATGAGAAAGAGAAGACCTGAAAGAGAGAGATGTAGTGTGGGAAAGACACATAGGCCCAGATGCAGATAAAGCCAGCGATCGTTGCTAAACCTGCGATGGTCACATTTGCCGATCCGATGCAGAAAACAGCTCACCATCTGGATTTCTGCATGATCGCTCATTCCCCGATACGACCATGCAAATAAGCTAATTAATATTAAAATGCCATGTTAACTAATAGAGCGATTGATGCTCTAACATGGCTTCCCAATGCACTAAAAAAAGTGATTGCTTTTAGTGATCCAAAAAAGCAACTAACCTTTTTTTTCAATGGGCACAGATGCTGTGCATGTTACATATGCACAATACCTGCCCCATTAAAAAAAAAAAAAGAAAAATAGCCCCCTCCCCCCCCCCAACGATGACGGCTTTTCCCATGAACTGGCACCACGAACCGGTACCATAATGCCACCACCCCCACATACACGCCAGCGAAAATGGCAGGAAGAATGTCCACTCCCTCCTGCTATGGCGACTCCCCCACCCCCTGTGGAGCAAAACAGCAGGAAGAATGCCCACTTCCTCCTGCCATGCCGAAACCACCACCCCCTCCCGGCAAAAGAAAATTGGCAGCAGGGATGCCCACTCTCTCCTGCCATGCTGACCACCCTCCCCTTGCAGCAGCAAAACAGCAGGAGGGAAGCCCACTTCCTCCAGCCATGCCAAACCCTCCCCTCGTGAAAGAAAAAATTGGCAGGAGGGATGCCCACTCCTTCCTGCAACCAAAGGCCCACCCCCATGTCAGGTGCCCCTCCAAACATCCTCTACTCTCCCCCTTTCCCCCCGATTAAAAGGCAGGAAGGATGTCCACTCCCTCCTGCCACCGGAGGTCCCCAAAAAACCCACCCTCACCCTCTGATGCCACCCCTAGTACCTTTTTAGAGACATTGTAGCGGAAGGGAAGCTCAGTGCGTTCCGCTCATAGATCTGCCAATTCAAAATAGTGGTCCTTTCCCTCCCCAGTGCATCATATGATGCAAAGGGAGGGGCCTAAGGCCCTGATTGGCTGAGCCAATCAGGGCCTTAGACTCCTCCTCCTTGTATCCCAGGATACAGAGGGAGGAGCCTAAGGGCCTGAGTGGGGGTGAGCCTTAGGCACCTGAGCCAATTACGGCCTTAGGCCCCTCCCCATGCATCACATGATACACCGGGGAAGGAAAGGCCCGCCATTTTGAAGTGGCTGGCTTACGAGCGGGATGGACAGAGCTTCCCTCCTGCTCCAACTTCCCTAAAAAGATATGGAGGGGGGGTCATGGGGGGGTTTCGGGGGACCTCCGGTGGCAGGAGGGAGTGGGCATCCCTCCTGCTGTTTCACTGATGCAGGGGGACGGTGGTCAGGGAAAGCCATCATCAGTGGGGGGTGCTGGGTGCTTTTTATTCTTTTTTTTTTTTAAATGAGACAGATATTGTGCGTCTGTGCCCATTTAAAAAGAAAAAAAGAGGTTTCCTGCTCCAAGCAGTTGAGTGGCAGGAGGCTACTTTTAGGGCTTCCCCTGCCAGCTCTGCGCATGTGTGAGAGTCGCTCTCACAGCAATCATCGGATGGCAGAATAGGGGACTACGACAAAAATCCACGTGAATCATTTGCATGCAAACTTTTTAGTGCATCAATAGCTCTTTCTGAATCGGCCAAAAAATTAGATTGGTGCAGACCCACACGGTCTTACCAAACCTCTTAGTGCATCTCAGCCAGAGACAGGGAAACAGAAACAGCAAAAAAAGAAAACCACAGAAGAGTCAGAAAATAACATGAGAGAGACAAATAGGAAGCCGAAACTGTCCTTTTATAGGACAATTAAATAATAAGGTGCCCAAGGATATGCACCCTTTTGTGTGTTTACATGCAAATAAAGTTGTGCTTATGAATAAGGCATAAGCACTATTCTATAAGGGCAAATTTAAGTGGCATAATGCACGAATGCAAGAGGAAGTACACATAGGCAGAGTATGGGCAGGGCATGGGCATGCCTCCCAGTTATGAACATAACTTATAGGACTCTATACATTATGCCACATTTAGGCATGGCCAATTACACCAGGTTTGAGGTTGGTGTAACTGCACACACCTAAATGTAAGGTGAACCAAGGCTGGGTTACACCAGTGCTCTGTAATGGACTCGGGGTGTCACAATGATGTTATAGAATAGACTCTCACTAAGAGACATTGGGTCACCTAAAAGGAAGTCCCCACTTATAGAATTACCCCTTATATTGCAGCTCATTGGCACATTTCCTCTTCTGAATTTGCAGACTCCAATATATCTACCCAATCCAGAAACAGGGGCTGTAGAAGGACTGCGTGGACCTGATTCTGTATAGGACGCCAGTCTCGGCCTAAGAAGCGGCTGAGAATTGGGTACCAGCATTCTATGCAGAATCGCGTCTGCCCTAACTGGATGATGGGGAAGCTGGATGTTGGGGAGTCCCTGGACATCGTATACCTGGACTTTAGCAAAGCATTCGATAGCATACCACATCGCAGGTTGCTGAGCAAGATGAGTTCTATAGGATTGGGCGACACATTGACGAAATGGGTTGAGAACTGGCTTGGAGGTAGGCTTCAAAGGGTGGTGGTAAACGGCACCCTTCTCCGAAATGATGGAGGTGATTAGTGGAGTGCCCCAGGGCTCGGTGTTGGGCCCGATCCTATTCAACATCTTTATAAGAGACTTGGCAGAAGGGCTTCGAGGTAAAATAACATTATTCGCCGATGACGCCAAACTAAGTAATGTAGTTGGCAAATGCACAACGGACGAAGATTCAATGCCCGACAACATGATGCACGATCTACTCCTACTGGAGCACTGGTCTAGGGCCTGGCAACTCAGCTTCAATGCCAAAAAATGCAAAGTTATGCACCTGGGCAGCCAAAATCCATGCAAGACTTATACCCTTAATGGCGAGATCCTAACAAGAACGGTAGCAGAACGAGACTTAGGGGTGATCGTCAGTGAGGACATGAAGGCTGCCAATCAAGTGGAGCAAGCTTCATCCAAGGCAAGACAAATCATAGGTTGCATACGCAGGGGTTTCGTCAGCCGTAAGCCGGAAGTCATTATGCCGTTGTATAGATCCATGGTGAGGCCCCACCTGGAATACTGTGTGCAATTCTGGAGTCCGCATTATCGCAAGGATGTGCTGAGACTGGAGTCGGTTCAGAGAATGGCCACCCGGATGGTCTCGGGACTCAAGGATCTCCCGTACGAAGAACGGCTAGACAAATTGCAGCTATACTCGCTCGAGGAGCGCAGAGAGAGGGGAGACATGATCGAGACGTTCAAGTATCTTACGGGCCACATCGAGGGTCCCACGGCAACAAGAGGGCATCCGTGGAAAATCAGGGGTGGGAAACTGCACGGGGACACCAGGAAATTCTTTTTCACTGAAAGGGTGGTTGATCGCTGGAATAGTCTTCCACTGCAGGTGATTGAGGCCAGCAGCGTGCCTGATTTTAAGCCAAATGGGATCGACACAAGGGATCTATTCACAGGGCAAAGGTAGGGGAGGGTCATTAGGGTGGGCAGACTGGATGGGCCGTGGCCCTTATCTGCTGTCTATTTCTATGTTTCTATGCTTCTAACAAACAGATGCCTAACCCCCCAATTCTCTAACCGGTGCTGGTTAGAGAATTGCGCCTTAGCCTGATTGCAATGATAGGCGGCTGAGCCGCCTATTTTTACAGAGGGATTCCTTGTCATTAGCCTATTATGGCAAGAGAATCCCCAATCAGCTGAGTCGGCAGGACTCCCTGAAGCCATGCTTCGGAGTGTCCTGCCAGCTCAGCTGATCAGGAGGAAAATACCCCTGCCGCAATCCGCTGAAACAGCTGCGGCTGAGGACCCCCTAACATGCACCCCCAAAATCAGCAGGAGGAATGCCCACTCCCTCCTGCCACAAGCCCCTTTGATCCCCCAAACCCCCAATCTGAAATTGGCAGAAGGAATGCCCACTCCCTCCTGCCAGCCCCTTCGATCCCCCGATCCTCCCCAACCACTGACACCCTCCAAACCCCCAAACGCCCCACCCCAACACCCACCCAAAGCTCAACATCTCACCCTGATACCCTTAAGTCCACCCTCTGGCTTGCAGGCCCGCCTCTTCAAAATGGTGGGCCTTCCCCTTCCCGGTGCATTTTGATGGCCTACATTTCAGGTGTCTGTTGCGGCTCTCAGGAGATGTCTAGGGCTTCTTACACTTGCCCAAGGCCACTTCCGTGGAGAACCATGCCCACACCCAGCCTTCTGCAAGCTTGGGTGTCTCTACTCTTCTCCCTAGACCAGTGATAAACACCTACAGTCTAGGCATCCTGCCTCAGGGAGTTTTTTTTTCTAAAAACGTGAGTCCAGATTGGCTGCTAAATGGCAATAAGACGCCTACCACTGCCTATAATTGGGACACCTCTCTGTGTCTGTGTGTAGGGCTTTATGTGTAGGTGATTGTGAGTGTGTGGGTGGAGGAGGCAATGTGTGTTTGATCTGGATTCAGAGGTTGTGTAGGTATGGCATGTTCACGTGTCCAAAGAGGGAAGCATGAGGTATGTATACATGTGTGGCTCTGTCTTTACCCATGTTGCTTCCAAATCATCCAGATGGCAGAACCTAGTCTCCTTGCCACATCACCACTCTGGGAAGAGCTCATGGTGAGGCCACAAAGTGTGGACTCCCCGACTCCCTTTCTGCTGCATGCTGCTGCCAGCTTCTTGTTTGTTGTCTTCTTCAGGTAACAGGGCCTGACCTCTCCGCCATTCCCTTCTTCAGCCACCACCATTGTTCCCGCCATTATCCCTGTTCTTCCTTATCCAGTCAAAAGTGCACGAGAAAATCACGTGTGGACAAACCCAATCAGACAATCGCACACAGGACGTCAGCGCACTGGATTTCAACACTATTTTAAAGCACTCTGAAGGGTGGGGGTGGGGGGGACCCACCACTTTACTTAGAAATGTTGCCGCTCCCGTTGGAGGAGTGGGGGTGTGAACAAACAGTAATTTTTCCCTAAAAAACAGGGAAAAAGGCTCCCCCCCCCAACGGGGGCGCCAAACTTTCTAACTAAAGTGAGGGTTTCCCACACACACACACACACACACACACCCTCAGTGTTTTAAAATAGTGTTGAAATCCAGCGTGCTGTTATCCTGCATGCGATTGTCTTGCGTGGTTTCGTCTATGCAGCCTGTTCTTCAGGTGTCAGCTAGGGCCTGACCTCCTTGCCATCCCTTACTTCAGCTGCCAGTGTCACCTTATTCTTCAGGGCCTGGCATCCCTGCCACTCCAGGGGTCCTGCTCTGTCTCACTATATCTGTTCACTCATACACAAATAAGCATGCATATGGACGGACAGATAGACAGATCAACATACTCTTGACAATAACTGTTCACAATGTGGTGAAATGCTTCTAAAAAGAAAAGATCCCTTGAAGGTCTCCTCAACTTTAGGAAAGCAATAGAAACGTACCTCTTCACCTAACCCCTGCCCTTGACTGATGGGCTACATTGGTACCAGAACCCGTTATGTGTCACCTAAGAAAAACAAATCCAACCTATAAGCTGTCTATTTGTCAAATAGGATAAAACTTGTACTTGAACGTTTGCTATTGATACCAGTATAATTATACCAGTAAACTGTATATTACTATCCTAATATTTGTGTCTAGCTAGAAAAAACCTGTATCAGAAACATGTACTGAAACTATGGCTAATCTAGTGTAAATTGGAACCTGTTAACTAATACGTATGTTAAACCTGTAACCCATTCTGGGCTCTTTGGGGACAACGGGATAGAAATCAAAATAATAAATAAATAAAATATAGTGACAGAGAAATAAGAGAGACAGAAATCAAATCAGGAAAATAGTCAGAGAGAGTGAATGAGTGAAAAAGCTGGCCCAGTGGCTGAGTGGCTGTGTTACAACATGCTGTCATTTAGAGATCCTCAGTTTGAACTGAGCTAGGTCTTCTGCTCCCTTATTTGGCTGGAGCTGAAGATGCTAAAGATACAGCTTTCACAGCCCCCACAAAGGGATAAATTGCAGCCATTGCTCAAGGTTAAAACCTAGTTACCGTATTTACGGTTTATGATTGCTGGGTTGCAAAAGAAGCCCCTGTGCATGGCCCCCCAGCTGAGGATTATTGCAGCATTGACCAAACTAGGAATATTGTCAGAGCGAAGGTTGATATTGTCACAAACCCGAGCCCAAGGCCGGCCTTGTGCCAGGGAAGAATCATAAAAAACATCCCCTGAAACTGGTCCGGGCTAACCACGTTGTCCCTGTTAGGCAGGAACAGGACCAGGAAGCACAGGCTGTGTTCAGACCTGCTTTAGAACACAGCCTGGTGAAAACTGGTAGGGCCCCTTTAAATCCTCCATTTTGTAAGAGGCTGGCTAAACAGCGTAGAAGGCAGCCTCAGCTGAAAGAAGTCCGGCCCCTGAGTAGGACTGGGTGTGGTACAGCAGCTTTGCAGCATTTGGAAAGCTGGCTGTCCAGGAGAAGGAAAGAAACAGGAGAAGCTCTCAGGTGGAAGGAGCCTCTAGTTCCTCCAGAGTAGAGAGTTGCGCGGGGACAGAAATCCCACCCGTCCCCACCCGTCCCCGCCAAAATCCCACCCATCCCCACCCGTCCCCGTGAGGAATCCCTCCGTCCCCACCCGTCCCCGTGAGGAATCCCTCCGTCCCCACCCGTCCCCGCGAGGAATCCCCTCCGTCCCCACCCGTCCCCGCGAGGAATCCCCTCCGTCCCCACCCGTCCCCGCGAGGAATCCCCTCCGTCACCATCCTTCCCTATAAACTTCAGAAATAGTTATTTTATTTAATTATGCTACTGAATTAAAGGCTCTGGTAGAGACCCATTTACAAATAAGCAAAGAGACTATTAATTTGGAAATATTAATTGGGAAGAATACATACTTTGTAAATGGGTTTCTACCAGAACCTCTAATGTAAATATAAAATATAAATACTCAGCTGATGAGAACCCACAAACTGTCAGCTGAGGACTTCCTTTGCAGTTGGCCTGGGGTCCCTTTTGCCAAGCTTGGCAGGCAGCAGTAGCGTCCCTGAGTCACAGATGCTGGCACCTCAGTGGCTCATGGATGCTGCCAGCGACTGCTGCGCTTGGTGGAGGGGAGTTCTGACCATCTCTAGAGGAGGTCCTCTGCTGGCGGTGCTTGGGGATCCCCACCAGTCACAGCAAGGGCCAACAAGTACTTCAACACTGTAGAAATAAAACCAGATATCTGCCATATACATTTCCCAAGGCAGATGACTCTATGCAATGTCACCTCGGTAACAAAATACAAAAATAGACAAATACACCCCCTCCCTTTTTACTAAACCACAATAGTAGGTTTTAGCACAGGGAGTTACGCTGAATGCCTCGCGCTGCTCTCAATGCTCATAGGCTCCCTGCGCTAAAAAACAATATTGCGGTTTAGTAAAAGGGAGCCATAGTGCAAAATATAGACAGCAGATATAAATTCTCAAAACAGACACATTTTGATCACTAAATTGAAAATAAAATCATTTTTCCTATCTTTGCTGTTTGGTGATTTCATGAGTCTCTGGTTGCACTTTCTTCTTCTGACTGTGCATCCAATCTTTCTTCCTTTCTTTCAGCATCCTGTATGTTTCCTCTCCTCCAGACCTCATTCTCTCCACCAACTTTTTCTTTCTGTCTCCCTGTTCCCCCTTCTTTCTGTCTCTCTGTCTGCCCCCTTTCTTTCTTTCTCCGTGCCCTCCCCCAAGCCACTCGGTTTGCTGCCACCGCCATCGGGGAATAGTCCCCAAGCCACCGCTGTCCCAAGCTTTCCCTGCAGAAGCGTCGCGCTGACCAGCATTCCGCTCCCTGACGTCAATTCTGACGTAGGAGAGGAAGTTCCGGGCCAACAAGGCATTTCTCCTCATTCCATCCAGCCTGAGCCCCATCTCTCCTTGATCCAGCATTTCCCTTCTGTGTCTGTCAGAATTACCATTCCACCTATTTTCCAGCATCACCCTTCTTTGTGTCCATCTCACCTATATCCCTATCTCACCACTTTTTCAGAATCTTCATTTGTCTCTGTCCTTGTCTTTACCCCATATTCACCATTTGCCCTTTCAATGTCTTTATCTCCCCCCCCCACACACACTTTTTCAGCATTACTTCTATGTCTCTATTTCACCTCCTCTTCATGTCCCCTCTGTATCTCTATCCTTATTCAGAAGGTCCTGCTTACCCTTTCTCTTCTTTGTGTCACTATCTCCATTTTCAGCTTTCCCCCCTTTTCCTTTGTTACTGCACCCTGTAGCCAGAATCTTTCCACCCTCTCTCCACTCCGGCCCAGCCCAGCCCAGTATGAAATATTTCCTTTTGTTTCTCTCCCCTCTCTCTTCTCCTCCCTCACCCACGAGTCCTGCATCTGGCCCTCTCCCTTCTACCTGCACCTGGCAACACCCCCCTGCTCCGCGGCTCTCTTAAGCAACTCGTCAGCAGCGGTGATCAAGACAAGCTGCCGACATCGAGGCCTTCCCTCTACGAGTCCCACCTTTGTGGAAAAAGGAAGTTGAAACAAGCGGGACTCGCAGAGGGTAGGCCCCGACGCCAGAAGCTTGTGTCGATCGTTGCTGCTGAGTTGCCGAAGAGAGCCGCAGGTAGAAGGGAGAGGGAGATAGGAAGGCTGTAGAAGCTCCGGAGCATGACACCGAACCCGGCCAGGATGATTTCTTTTTCAGGCTGCTGCTGCCGCTGCCATCCCCCACCCGAAATGACAAAAAACAGCCTAATGCCCGCGTCGGGAAATAGCCATGCTGAGCAGTGAGCTCAGCACGTACACAGATGAAAGCCTTGCTTGCTGATTGGTCCGGCGGCTCGGTGGGGCGGGGCCGCCGGACCAATCAGCAAGCAAGGCTTTCATCTGTGTACGTGCTGAGCTCACTGCTCAACATGGCTATTTCCCGACGCGACGCCAGACTTGTAAGCTGCATGCTTGCATCGCCAGAATTTAGGTAGGTTGTTTTCATCCCCGTGGGAGTCCCGTGGGCAAGGGGGCGTCCCCGTGGGAGTCCCGTGGGTCAGGGGGGCATCCCCGTGGGAGTCCCGTGGGCCAGGGGGCGTCCCCGTGGGAGTCCCGTGGGCCAGGGGGGGAACCCGCGGGACCCGCGGGATCCCCGCGATCCCCGTTCCCGTGCAGACCTCTACTCCAGAGCCCAAGGATGTTGAAATGCTAGACACAGAGTCAGAAGGAACAACCCTGGTAAACCCAGAACATGAAGCAATGGAATGGAGTGCTTTACCAGAGATGGGACTGACTGAAGAAATGGATGTTAGTTGATTTAATCATGCACTGGTGTTTGGTATAGCGTGCTTTGAGGTGAACTTTTCTTTTTGGTTTATTTTTGAATGTTGCCATTTCTTCTGGGACAATAAGGATTTTCCTTGAGCATGCTAGCTAAGGGATGTATGCTAGCAAAGTGTTTGCTTTCATTGGAAGTTTTTTTTTTCCTTGTTGCCAAGATGGCTCCTGTGAAAGAACTTCAGCAATTTCTTTCATAGAGTGGGAATATCCTGAAGGCTGGGGCAGGATTTGCGGGTTATTTGCTCTTTGCAACAAGGAGACGTTTTTGCAAATCCGCCAGTTGAAAGGGCAGTGCTGCACATTGTAGTGTGTTCACCCAAGGTGATGTTGTAGATCACCCTTTATACCTTGTAACTAAGATGTATCGATCAATCTTTATGGCCCTCAGAGATGCCACCCAGGGATCAATATGATCATATCCCTTGGCTTTACACACCCTATCGTCATCGGGTCAATATCAAATGTGAAAATGATATAAACTTTTTTTCTTTTTTCTTTTTTGCTTATTTTACTCGTATGTATTAAACTCTTTTTGCTAATTTTAAAACAATAAATATGACTAATGAGTTTAAGATAGATACTTAGCTTCACCGGGATGGTTAGTAGCTGTTGGTAAGGGATACATATGCCAACATGTTTCACCCCTAAGAAGGGGGTTTCTTCAGGGCTACTATCCCCTTTTATGTTAATTATACACGGCTGGCCACCCGATCTAAGTCTCTTTAAGATGCTTAGATGCTCTTAAAGAGACTTAGATCGGGTGGCCAGCCGTGTATAATTAACATAAAAGGGGATAGTAGCCCTGAAGAAACCCCCTTCTTAGGGGTGAAACATGTTGGCATATGTATCCCTTACCAACAGCTACTAACCATCCCGGTGAAGCTAAGTATCTACCTTAAACTCATTAGTCATATTTATTGTTTTAAAATTAGCAAAAAGAGTTTAATACATACGAGTAAAATAAGCAAAAAAGAAAAAAAGTTTATATCATTTTCACATTTGATATTGACCCGATGACGATAGGGTGTGTAAAGCCAAGGGATATGATCATATTGATCCCTGGGTGGCATCTCTGAGGGCCATAAAGATTGATCGATACATCTTAGTTACAAGGTATAAAGGGTGATCTACAACATCACCTTGGGTGAACAATTAACAGCACCTTGTAAGAGAATAATGTTCAAGCCTATTGTCCTAATTTATTAAGCACATTGTAGTGTGCCATAGTTTGTTTTTCAATTTGCAAGGAAGACTTTTGAGAGTTAAAGACTGCCAGAGACTCTGCTCTACCTGGGACATTAGTAAAAGAACTTTGGGAGAATTAACCAGACCAGGCTGGTAAACACAGTATTATTTTGCTTGCACTATTTTTGCCATTACCTTTTTGAGACTGTTATCCTTCATGCCTTTTTTTGTTTGGCCTTGTTTGGATACACAATAAATTTGATTTCTTTATTTGATAACTTACCTGTGTGAGGCCATTCTGGGTTTTTTTCACAAAGGATAGTTTATCCACAACAGGGTCTTCCTCCCTCTTGGGGAAGCACGCAGGGAGAATATTTTAAGGGTGGGCCGGTTACCGCAAGCCTCGAGGGCCGGCCACACTACAATATAAAACAAGAAAAATTTTTTCAGTGGCTGTAAATAAAGACCTCTGATGCCAGGATCCCAAACCTGGTTCCTGCTGAAGTGGCGAAAGGCGTGTCAAAAAGAAAGAATGAACGAACTTTACAGAGAAAATAGTGACGGAAAGAATTCCCACAAAGAATGAGCTGGAAAAACTTCATCTAAGCTTCAGATAAACAGAAATACAAGTAGAAAGAGCAGCAGATATGTCATATCCTAGAAGAAGGCCAAAAATGGAATATGACCAGAAATCTGAAATTACCTCAATTGCTTTTTTTAAACTTCATTATAACTATTTTATTATTTTTTGCTTTATTTTTATTTTTAATTTTTTTTATTATTGTGTGAATTATATTGGTATCACATATATGGAGGTGAATTTTCAATAGGAAGTCTAAGTCTGAGTTTGGATGTTTTGAGAAAGATGTCCAGAAATCCAGTAGAGAAAAATATCCAATTTCAAAACTGCAAGAAGTCTAACTTAGTTTTTTTGAAAATGACCTATCTAGACATTTTGGCCCTTAGAGTATCTATCTTTTTTGGCCATTTTCAAATACGAATGCATCCAAATGAAAAACGCAGAAATACAAGCCATTGGGACAACCAGAAGTCAGCACTCTTAGCAAACCGCTAAGCAAAGCAGAGGGGAACTCTACGGGGGGTACTGCAGTGAATGTCACATTACTGTACCCACCTGTACACTACAACAATAGCTTTTATACTTGCAGGTGTCTTCTCTATGTAGGTATAGTAGGTTTTAGGTGGGTTTGGAGGGCTCACCATACAATATAAGCAGGTTATAGTGACATGTGTACCTAGGAATTTTTAATGTGACATTCACTGAAGTACCCCTTAGTGCCCCTTTGATCTGCTGAGCTGTATGTGGGCATCTGATGCTGTAATGCAAGCAGGAATCCACTCTTCCTTTCACATCTTTGGGTGATGGGAGGGGGTTAGTGACCACTGAGGGAGTGGAGGAGTCATCCCTTAATCCCTCCAGTGTTCATTTTGGGTACCTTTTTGACCCTTATACTGGACTATGGGAGGTGCAGACAGAAGAGACAGAGGGGAGAGAGACCCTGAGGAAGAACAGAGAGATGCAAGATCATAACAGAGGAGGGAGAGAGAGGGAGACGTTGCCAATAGGGGTGAAGGAGAGAAGAAAAGTTGGACTCCTGGAGGGACAGAGAGAGATGTTGGTTAGGGAATGGAATGAGGTCTGAAGGACAGAAGAGGTGCACTCGGTATATATATAAATAAATATGGGGATTTTTACTAAGGCGCGATAAATGCTAACGTGTCCTTAGAATATAATGGGTGCATTAAAACTTAGTGCGCGCTAAATCGGCTAGTGCACCTTTGTAAAAAAGAGGGTATATGTTTAGTATTTTTATTGTTGGTAGATCATTGTGACTTGGTCATTCTAAAAGTAGCTCGCAAACCAAAAAAGTGTGGGCACCCCTGTTCTAAAGAAACTTGCCAAAGAACTCACAGTGAAAACCACACAATATCCGTTCTCACTGTGAGTTCTTTGGCAAGTTCCTTTAGAAGTTTGGCTGTCAGTACTTCTTTCAGTACATTCCTAAATGCCTTTTTCAAGGCTACCTGAAATAGAAGATGACCCGTCAAAAGCGCACAGGACAATCCTGCCCCGACATTTCTGCACAGGACACATGCGTACCGCCGTTTCAGCTGCTTTCAGGCCTTCCCCTTTGCGCTCTGAGGGGGTGTGGGGGAACCCCCCCCCCCTACTACACTTACAACTCCTTGTGCTCGTGCTGGGGAGGTGGAGGGAACTTCCCCCCCAACTACACTGAAAACTCCCGAAGAGTGAAAACGTGGTCCTAGAGAAGCTCCAGATGAGAAGTCCTTAACTGGAAGTAGGAGTCAAACGGAGGACTCCAGAACCTCCTTGAGGCAGCTTCTCCCCAGAGGACTGAACATTGCCGGCACAACCACTTCCCCGACTTGTGTCGGATGACACAGTGAGGAGAGCGAGGCAGCCAAGCCTGCAAACCGTGAGGAGAGAGAAGATCTCGCAGTATGACAGCTTCAAATTCATTCATCATTACAGATGCCATTGTATGGTGCTTTGAAGTCGACAGGGGAGAAGCAGGATCCATTTCCTATTAACTTACTCTCAGGTACTGTGAAAGCTAACGATTTTGGATCTATATCCTTGATACCTCCTTTAAAAAGACCCAGTTATCGTTTTGGATTCAATTTGGGAAGCGATTTCCTCATTACAATCTTCTCTGGATACTCAGATACAGACTTTAACTTCTCACTGTACTGGAATGCTCTCAGAATTGTCGAAAATTAAAGATAGAGTGGAAAAATTGGAATGTAAATATCTAGAGCAAGAAACTAAAATAGAGACTTTAGGAGCACAAAACCAGCTCCTGATGAAAAACAGTGGGAATGTCAACTTTAAATTGGAGGTGTCAGAGAATATGACTAGGCCATCTTTTTTTCCTTAAAAAATATGTGGTATAATTATTTGATCTCCATAGTTTTTCATAGCTACCTCTCCATTAATCATGGACTAACTAATAGTGCAAGATAAATAATTGTATTTCTGCTTTTTTTTCTTTTTTTGCTATTGTACTGTTAATGCTGAGTGATTTATTTGATCTTGGAAAAATTGATATCTTAATAAAAATATTGGGGAAAAAAAGCCATATGTGGTATCAGGTCAGTTGTTTCCCCATTCGATGACAATTTCATTGTCAACGAATACCTGTTTTGCACACACCCAGAGTAATCTCTTCCATACTAAATACTGATAAACGTTCTCTCTCT
Organism: Geotrypetes seraphini; assembly: GCF_902459505.1. Lineage (NCBI taxonomy): Eukaryota > Metazoa > Chordata > Amphibia > Gymnophiona > Dermophiidae > Geotrypetes > Geotrypetes seraphini. Next base: position 67,443,894 of record NC_047093.1, on the reverse strand, counting down.
CTTTCTTTCTGAATGCTACCAGTTTTAAGATTTCTAAGCTTCTAACTTTTTAATCCAGAGATTTTTCTCCCTCCTTTTATACTGCAATTGTTTACTTCCAGAAAATCCCATAATAAAACATGTCTTTCATATCATTCAGAAAGACTGTATAAATGAATACATCTGCAAGTGCACTCCTACAACTTCTAAAGAAACTGTATATACACAATCCGTTTGTAGCCTTAGAATATTTATGAAAGATGTCAACAGAAGGGCTTGGAAGATGACCCCGATTCATTTTGGCACTCTCACTAATCACCAACTATGTAGGAGCAAACAAGACTATCATCTTCCATCATCAGCATGAGTCCCCTTAAAATTGAAGACCAGACTAGTGTAATATACAGATGAAAAGAGATGAACAGTGCAGAGGCAGTTTGATGGATTCTCTCTGATGATGTTGTGATGAATTGTCATTAGAGAATAATGAAACATCTTTCACGTACAGCTCCCATAGCATTACTAGATGGAATGCAGCATACAGAATGAGAAAGCCAAGCAAATGTTATTTTGAATTGTCCATACCTAACTGGCAAGACACAATACATCCAGTTTCTAATTTTAGTATCTATCAAACATATTCTATTACTGGACCTCATGCATTTTATCCAGTAGATATGACATCATGTTACCACTCTTTGGCCACATTTAACAATCCTGTCTAAAGATAAGTAAATAAGGATGAATATACCCAAAGAATAATAGTCCATTCTTTGTGATGGATAAAATCTCGTTGTATTTGCTTTAAGGCAAACCAGCAACGCCATTGACCAGTTCTAGATAAGTTTAATTTCCTGTGCAGGCTGCCATGCACAGTTTGAAAGACAGAAGAGATATTCAAGATTAGGAACCATAAAGATCTATCCCAGTAACTTATGAAAAGCAAAGCATCTTTGAACTATAATTTATATTTAACTTTATGAAAAATGATGCATTAAAATTTATTCCAGGGGATACTCAATAAAGTTCTAGGGAAATACTTTTAAAACCAATAGAAGGAAACATTTTTTCACTTGGAGAATAATTAAGCTCTGGAACACGCTGACAGAGGTTGTGGTAAGAGCAGTTACTGTAGCTGGTTTTAAGAAAAATTTGGACAATTTCCATAGTCTGTTATTGAGAGGAGAAGCCAGGCCCATAAGCTATTCTAACCACTACATTTATAATGGAAAGTAAGAGCCCACCAAAACTCTACTATACTGCCTTATAGTTGCCACCTGCAGCTATAAGGGCTATTAGGATGATAAACAAGTGAGTATAGTAGATTTTAAGGGAGTTTTGGAGGGCTCACCATACAAGGGAGTTATGGTGAGATGTACTTCTAGAAATATTTATGTGAAGTTCAAGCAGTGCCTTCTAATGTGCCCCAATGTTCTGTGTGGCCAGTCCATTAGAAAGCTGGCCTCTCCCACGTCCAAATGGGCTTCTTTTGGACTTTTTCAATTTGGCTGGTATTGTGTTTGAAAATGGGAATAAAGTTAAATGTACTGAGGTTGGATATGTAGTTGGATGTCCTGGTGGCTAAGATTTCCAACTAGACAATTAAAAAAAATAAATAAATAAAATATATAGCATTTTCAAAAACGGGCGCTTCTGGAAGTCCAGTCTTGGATGTTTTGCAGGAAACATCCAAAGTCAGATTTAGATGTCCTATCGAAAATGTCCCTTCATGTGCCTAACTTTTATAGAATCACACTTTTAGGTGGACTATATAGAATGAGGTCCTTACAGCATGACACAAAAAAACAGTGGGAATGAACAATGAACACTCCACAAAAGATCACTGATGTAAAAAAAAAAAAAAAAGGCCTTGTTTATTCCAATAAAGAACATACACAAACTGTGGACCTGACACAGCACTATGTTTTGGCAAATCAAAACACCTGCATTAGGGGTCACTGTAGTGTTGTAATCCACAGATAACAAGTCCTTTGTTAGTACAAGGCTAGGTTGCTCAAACGCAACAAAAGACGAGCGCTGAATAACTGGTCAACATTCAGCTGGCGGTGATCAGTGATTATTTTAAACACAGAATTAGGCCCCGATATTCAATACTGAACTATGTCTGAGCACCAGTTTTGAATATCAGTGGCTGACCGGACTTGTCAGGCTGCTAATCCTAATGTGGTCCCAGCTGACATTCAGCAAAGACCCACATAAGTCTTGTGTCCATGCCCCCCTCACAGGTCCCCTAACAAGTCAAAACCCTTCTCCAACCCCTGGGCCTATCTGAACTCTCAGATGGTCCAGCATAGCAATGAGGAAAGGAGCCTTTATCGTTCCTGCCCATAGCAGCTCCATGGTAGAAATGGCTGCCACGCCCTCTAGTGATACTAGCACAAATAATACATTTCTCAAGTAACTTGTGCTTATTAGCATGATGACTTCATAAGGTAGCAAGGCTCTTAAACTTGTCACTACAGTTAAAGGAAGTAGAAATATATCACAATGAAGAAGCTTTGCTATAGGTATTAGCTCTCTATGTTTTGTCTTCATATCTTAAGATTCATTGCTTGATAGAATCATTCTACAGCAGCTCTGCAGAAAGAAATGGTCTTGTCGGAGCATTTTATTTCCTTGGTTCCAGCTACACGAATCAGCAACCACTGATTCATTCCCAACTCAGGAAGATGCTTAATTTCTCCTAATGACCTTTCTTGCCAAAGAACACCAGTGTAAATCACTACATGGTTCTCTTTGGTGTATCGAAGGCTGTTTCACAAACTGAACTATGGAGGCGAAGAGGATACAGTAAAACCTTGGATTGCAAGTAACTTGGTTTGCAAGTGTTTTGCAAGACAAGCAAAACATTTGATTAAATTTTAACTTGATATACAAGCAATGTCTTGCAATATGAGTACATACAGTATGCATGTGTCACATCATCACAACTGAACCGATGGTTCTTCTCTCTCCGACACTGTGGGAGTGTAGTGACTGTTCTAAACGAGCGAGGTCTCGCAATACAAGTACGTATAGTATTTTGTATTAAAGTTTTTGGGTTGTGGAACGAATCGTCTCAAGTTTCCTTTATTTCCTATGGGGAAATGTGCTTTGATATACGAATGCTTTGGATTACAAGCATGCTTCTGGAACGAATTATGCTTGCAAACCAAGGTTTCACTGTATTAGAGATGTACTGTTATGATAAAATAGCATGGAAACAAAAGCAAATTGGATATTTTTGCTTCTGTTGTTTCCAAAATGAAAATACTCAATATTCAAAGTGATTTAAATGGGATTTTTGCTTATGTGTCTTCCAAAATGAAAATACTCAATATTCAAAGTGATTTAAATGGGATTTTTGCTTATGTGTCTTCCAAAATGAAAATACTCAGTATTCAAAGTGATTTAAATGGGGTTTTTGCTTGTGTTTTTTCCAAAATGAAAATACTCAATATTCAAAGTGATTTAAATGGGATTTTTGCTTGTGTTTTTTCCAAAATGAAAATACTCAATATAGAAAGTGATTTAAATAGGCAGGAAAGCCTCCTAGCAATTTCAAATGCTTGTGCCCATCCAGCTGTTCATATTTAGTGACACTTAACCAGATATGGCACTCCGTAGCCATAAATCTAGTAGGCAGGCAGATTTGTTACAGGGGGTGGATCTTGGGAGGAGCCAGGAGTTATATTGGTTGGCACCTGCAATACCTCCAGTACCAGTAGGCACATGTTTCCTCCCCTCCCTCCCACACCACATTTGTACTATTTGTGCTGATTCTAGAAAAACTCAAATGTAAATAAAGTGCTCATTTTTCAGTCGATATGGGACATATTGTACTTTCTCCATTGTTGAAAAATGCAGACTTAAATCCGACTGTCCCTGCAAGTTATCGTCCCATAGCAAACATACCAATAGTGACTAAATTAATTGAATCTAGTGTCTCTAAACAGCTTTCAAAATATTTGGATAAATTCTCAATTCTGCTCCTTTTTCAGTATGCGTTTCGTACAAATTATAGTATAGAAACACACCTAATTTCTTTGGTAGCGAAAGTTCAGGGTCGATATGCAATTTTGCTACAATTTGACTTAGCAGCTTTTGATGTCATTAACCATAATATTTTGATTCAATTGTTAGCTAATAATAGTGGTCTTTTTTTTTTTTTTAATCTTTATTGATTTTCAAGGCATATACTATATTTTCACGCATATAACACGCGTGTTATACACGATTTTACAAACCGAGTATAACCATGTGCATTATATGCGTGAGCGCGTTGTACAAATTTTTTTTTTACATAATTCCCCCCCCCGACATCTGATTCATCACCCCGAAGGACCGCTCGCACCCCCCCAGCCTCCCCCCCACATGGAGAAGCTGCCTACTGTTGTTTCCCGATGCCAGTGAGCCCTGCTGCTTCCTCTGCCGGCGGTCCCGCCCCTTCTCTGAGCCCTGCGCTTCACTGCTTCCTCTGCCGGCGGTCACGCCCTTTCTCTGATGTCAGACAAGGGGTGGGACCGTGGCAGAGGAAGCAGCGCAACGCAGGGCTCAGAGAAGGGGCGGGAACGCCAACAGAAGTAGCAGCAGGGCTCACTGGCATCGGGAAACAATGGTAGGCAGCTTCTCCGTGCGGGGGGGGGGCTGGGGGGGTTCGAACGGTCCTTCGGGGTGGGGGTGCGAGCGGTCCTTCTGGGTGATGAATCGGACGTCGGGGGGGCATCAGGCTTTCAGGGTGGGGACAGGACTTCAAGGGGCAGGGCTGGAAAGTGAGAGTCGGGACCAGAGGAGACTCGGTGCAGGGCTGGAAAGGAGAGTCGGGGCGGCGACAGGAGAATCAGGGCGGCAAGCAGCATGTGTGCGTGCTATATAAATTTTTTTTTACATATTTCGGTTTCCCGCGCGCTATACCCGTGTGCGCGTTTTACACGGGTGCATGTTATATGCGTGAAAATACGGTAATAAGTGCAACAATTATACATTCATAAATACAATTCACTGAAACAAATTACTCTCCCCCCTCTCCTCTCTCCCTACTTGGATGTGTGTGGAAACCTAATTCATTCAGGGCGCTAAGGTATTAATCATTCTGCTGTTTAACAAATGACTCCAATGGACTCCAAATATCCTTAAAAGTTTTACTATTTCCAGCTTGTTCTTCTATCATCCCTTCCTATCTATAGTATAAACATAGGGCTCCTTTTACAAAGGTGCGTTAGCATTTTTAACGCCCGCACAAGATTAGCACGCGCTAGCTAAAAAATTATCACCTACATAAAGAGGCATCATAAAGAGGGGCATAACTACCAGGACGCGGGAAGTCATCATGCCACTGTATCGAGCGATGGTGCGTCCGCATCTGGAATACTGCGTTCAATATTGGTCGCCGTACCTCAAGAAAGACATGGAGGTACTTGAGAGAGTCCAAAGGAGAGCAACGAAACTGGTAAGAGGGCTGGAACACTACCCATATGCTGAGAGGTTGGATAGGCTGGGGCTCTTCTCTCTGGAAAAAAGGAGGCTCAGGGGTGATATGATAGAGACCTTCAAGATCATGAGGGGCATAGAGAGGGTGGATAGGGACAGATTCTTCAGGCTGAAGGGGACAACAGGTACGAGGGGGCATTCGGAGAAACTGAAGGGAGATAGGTTCAAAACGAATGCAAGGAAGTTTTTTTTCACCCAGAGGGTCGTGGACACTTGGAATGCGCTACCGGAGGAAGTGATCAGGCAGAGTACGGTACAGGGATTCAAACAGAGACTGGATGGATTCCTGAGGGATAAAGGGATCGTGGGATACTGAGAAAGCTAACCAGAAAATAAATGTAGAAACCCAACCAGGTTGTGCAGGTGCAAGACCGGAGGGCTGGGACTTTGATAGGAAGATAGGACTCAATTAGGAAACCAAGGAGGCATGGGGGCACCATCTGGTGATTTAGACAGGTCGTGAGCTGTTTGGGCCGCCGCGGGAGCAGACTGCTGGGCAGGATGGACCTATGGTCTGACCCAGCGGAGGCACTGCTTATGTTCTTATGTTCTTATAAAAGGAGGTGGTATCGGCTAGCGCACGCAGCAATTTAGCGCATGCTATTCCATGCGTTAAGGCCCTAACGCACCTTTGTGTACCTTTGTGGAGCCCATAGTGGAGCCCACCAAAAAGAAAAATTTAACTATCCCAGTTTTTCCAAGTCCTAGTAATTAATTGTATGGCCACCCCCCTCATAATAATAAGTCTATTTTTATATTTGTCAATTGGACTCTTAAGTGTTAACAATGTCCCAAATAAAACCATGGAATAGAAACACCTAAAACCAGGTTGATTTTGCACCAGAAATTGAGTACCAAAGGACAATAAAACAAAAGATGATCCAGTGTCCCTACTTCAAGTTGACAGTGCCAGCATCTATTAGATTTTGAGTTATCCAATTTTTGTTAACGAATAGGGGTCCAAAATATTCTACATAACAAAAAAAAAACCAAGTTTGTCTCATAGATGCTGATGCTGTACATCTTATTCTCCATGTCCAAATCTGTGGCCATTCCATAGCAGAAATATTCTGCTTTGTTTCTATGCTCCAAATGTTTTTCAAACTTGTTTTTGGGTTTTTCGCCAAATATTCAGATATTAATTTATACCACTTGGCGGTCTGATGCCCTTGAAAATATGTCTAGAAACATAGACCAGCAAACTATACTGATTTTTAAATTGCGCCAGTCAGGGAACCTTTTCTGAATGGCCTGTTCCAGCTGCAACCATTTATAGCATCGAATGATTGATGCAACTGTAATAAAGATACTATTTTTCCATTCAAAATTACAACATCTAGAACAGTGGTTCCCAACCCTGTCCTGGAGGTACCACCAGGCCAATCGGGTTTTCAGGATAGCCCTAATGAATATGCATGGAGTGGATTTGCATGCCTGTCACTTCCATTATATGCAAATCTCTCTCATGCATATTCATTAGGGCTGGCCTGAAAACCCGATTGGTCTGGTGGTCCTCCAGGACAGGGTTGGGGACCAATGATCTAGAGTACATATGCCTGCCTGCAACCACTGTTTCTAGAGGATTTTAGACTCGCCGATTTGTATCTTGGAGTTTAACCATAGGGACTGACACTAAGATTGCTGTATTGGAACAGGAGTTAAAGCATCTATATATTTTAACGTATTCCAAGTTGAATGAAAAATAATGTTGTCTTTGTAAATTCTAGGAAGCTTGATAATATGTTACTAAGATGAAGCGGGGCCATAAGGTGACTTTCAAGAATCAACCAATCGGGCAGATTCTCCATGAGTTCAGGAAGGATCCAATACATACCCTGACACAAAATAAATGATTGATGATATCTGTAAATATTTGGAAAATTTATCCCTCCCATCGAGTGAGATTTTTGTAAAGATACTAAGGCTATTCTAGGAGCTTTACCAAGCCAAAAAATTTTTGAAAGAATCCCATTTAGGTTTTTGTAACATTGGTAACATATTCATTTGGTAACAAACTACAGGCAAAATCATCATTTTGATGGTTTGAACTCTCCCCCACCAAGAAAGATGTAATAGATTCCAATGCTCACACATTTCATTGACCTTTAACAATAAGAATCTTTCATTTAATGTAATTGTATCTTCCAATGTGTTTTGAATCATTATACCTAAGTATTTTATTTTCTCTTCCTTCCAAAGGAATGGGAATGGATCAAATATTCCTTTTACACAGTGTACATTCAATGGAAGAACCTCTGATTTACTCCAATTTATCTCATATCCGGAAAATTTAGCAAAACGATCAATCAATTCCAGTAAATGAGGGATGGTTGATTCAGGATTCTTCAAATGAAGCAATCTATCATCTGCATAAACCAAAACTTTATAATCTCGACCTCGTATGGAATTCCCTGCATCTTCTCAGCCTGCTGTATAGCTAACAAGAGTTTCATAACAATATCAAAAAGCAAAGGAGATAAGGGGCATCCTTGTCTAACTCCCCTCTTTAAACGAAAATGTTCCGAGAACATATTATTAATATACTAGTCTTTAAGCCCGTTACATTAACGGGTGCTAGAATAGATGTGTCTGTCTGTCTTATATTCTTGCAAACAACTGAAACAAATTATCCTATCCCCTCCCCCCTTTCCCTCCCCCCCTACCTGGATGTGTATAAAATCTAAGTAAATCTAAGAACTAAGAGGCTCATAATGAAAATTTTTTTAAAAGTCTACAAATTAGCCTAAATGGGTACTTGGACGATCAAAAAGCCTAATTGTTCAAGTATCCATAACCAAAGCTGGTTTTAGACGTATCTAAAACCAGCTTAGGCCTTTCCCCTGCCTCTAAATGCATAGAGCAAAAAGAGGCGTTTTTAGAGGAGAGGAAAGGGTAGGAGGTTGGCAGGAGGTAGGCCGACCTACACTTAGTCATACAGCAGGTATAACCAAACCTTTTGACAAGTTGCCTAGTCAGCACTTATATACATTTTGACTTAGACCAAGTCAAAACAGGTATAAGTACCGAAAAAGGGGCCACTGAGCTGATCGCAGCTACCGCGATCAGCTCATTGGCTCCAACACCTGCCTACCCCCCCCCCCAGCAATGACTCATCTCTCCTGCCGCGATAGCAATCGCCCACCCCCCGAACCACGGCACTTTGGAGTGAGGATCGTGGCAGGGCATCTCCCCTGCCACGATCCTCACCCCAAAGTGCCGCAGTTTGGTGGGGTGGGCGATTGTTATCGTGGCAGGAGAGATAGCCAATCTCTCCTGTTATAATCTCCCCTCCCAACACGACAGGGGCAGGAGGAAGCCCAAGCCCTCCTGCCTGAACAACCCCCACCCACCCCCGATATGACCACCCTATCCCCACCCCCACTAAAATATGGGCAGGAGGGAGCCCAAGCCCTCCTGCCCGAACAACCTCCACCCACCCCCGATATGACCACCCTATCCCCACCCCCACTAAAATATGGGCAGGAGGGATCCCAGGCCCTCCTGCCCTGATGCAGCCCCCCACATCCGGCCCCCCCGTACCCACGATCGGCCCCCCAAACACCCCCACCCACCGACCCCGCAACCCCACCCCCCCACGCCCCCCGTACCTTAAGAACGTTGGCCAGATGGATGGGTTCCAAGTCCGGCCAGCAGGCCCACCATCCTCAGAATGGCGAGCCTTAGGGCCTGATTGGCTCAGGTGCCTCAAGCCCCGCCAACAGGTGGGGCCTGAGGCGCCTGGGCCAACCAGAATAGGCCCCTTTGCCTTAGGCCCCTCCTGTGGGCAGGGCCTTAGGCACATGGGCTTGACCTCCCTCCTACCCTGATCGTGTCGGGGAGGGTAGGGAGTAGCCGGGCAGGAGGGATTGGGTTCCGTCCTGCCCCGGTCGTGTCAGGAGTTGCCAGGCAGCAGGGCAAAATCATCATTTTGATGGTTTGGACTCTCCCCCACCAAGAAAGATGTAATAGATTCCAATGCTCACACATTTCTTTGACCTGTGACAATAAATTTTTCATTTGCTGTAATTGTATCCTCCAATATTTTTGGAATCATTATACCTAAATATTTTATTCTCTCTTCCTTCCAAAGGAATGGAAATGGATCAAATATTCCTTTTATACAGTGTACATTCAATGAAAGAACCTCTGATTTGCTCCAATTTATTTTATATCCAGAAAATTAGCCTTAGCTAATCTCAGAGCCAATAGTTTAGCCAAAATTTTTCCATCCACATTAAATTAAAAAATAGATCTATAGTTTGAAACCAACATGGGATATCTGTTTGGATTTGGCAAAACAATTGTTAAAGCTTCTGCCATAGTACCCGATATCTGACCATTCGTCAGTTGTGATTGATACATACATAGTTGAAAAAGATGAGGTAATAGTATATTTTGAAAGGATTTGAAAAACTCCACATATATCCATTACCACCCGGAGCAGATCCTGCTCTAAGAAACTTCAATGCTGACTGTAGTTCTGAAATATAAGTGCCTCAAGATTTTCATTTACCTGCTCTGGAATTTTAGGTCCATGAATTGAATTCAAAAGTCTGTACCTTCATTCTCTTTATTTAAATATAGCTCAGAAGAGTATAAAGCTTTATAATAATTCAAAAATTGGTTTAAAACATCAGTTATATGGGTATAAATCTTGCTTTTTTCATCTTTAATGGCCACAATCTTTTCTCTTCTCTTTTTAACTTTAAGATAGTTAGCACTCTTCCCGCTTTATTCGCGTTTCTATAATACACTGCTTGCTGACAAAACAAATCTTTTCTAGTCAATTCTGAGCAAATCTCATTATATTTGTATTTAGTTTTCATTAGGGCAGTTAAAATTTCTGGATTCCATTTTAAAGCCAATTTTGATTCTAAATCAGAAATAATTTTTTCCAAATTAGAAAACTCCATTCTAAGTAATTTCCTAACATGCACTGAATAGGATATAATTTGCCCTCTTAAGGTTGTCTTAAAAGCATCCTATATAGTTTGCAAAGGGATTTCCTCTGAGGCATTGAGTTGAAAAAACTCCTTCACTTTTATTTGAATTTCCTCTAGAAAGTTTGTCTGTCAAAATAATAGGATCTATATTAGCTTTTGTGACCTGTTGAATTAAATGATCTGAAACAAAAAAAATAATCAATTCTTGAAAATGATTTATGAACTAGGGAACAAAATGTAAATTCACGAGCATTAAAATTGAAAATCCACCATATATCTTTTAAACCGCAATTGTTCATGAAATTATCAAGACCTAAAGATTTCAATTGTCTGCTTGGTTGTTTATCCATAATTGGATATATTACAGCATTGAAGTCTCCAGGTACGATTAAATTAGGCATAGCGAGTGAAAGAATTACTTGTTGGAGTTTTTTTTAAAGAATTCCACCTGATTTGTATTTGGTGCATAAATATTGAAAAGCATCAAGGTATCGTTTCCTGAAGTCATGGATCAGCCTGAAAATGATCAAACTTAGCAGATATTGTCTTATTAATCAGGATTGCCACACCTGCTTTTTTCCCCAATCGCTGGAGCAAAAAAACAATGTTTTAGCCAGCCTCCTTCTAGCTTAGCCAATTCTATTGCTGACCAATGGGTTTCTTGTATAAAATATATGTCCGCTGTGTTTTTATCAAAAAGGTAAGTATCTTTTTCTTTTTGATGGGATGATTGAGTCCATTAACATTAAATGAATAAAATTTCAAAGCCATTTTATTAGAATCAAAAAAATTAAAAACTTTCAATATTCCAGTTAATATCTTTCAGATTTAATAATTCCGCACACATCCAGAACCAGAAATATTTAAACTCCTGCAACCCTTCCCTATCCACCCCTTGAAAATAACACGAAAACTTGAGTGCACGCATGAAGACCCGCAATCTATATCTTCCCCAAGCACTAAAAATTCCTCCCTAAAGTAAATTAACACAAATCAAATATCTTACAATATCCCAACTTATATAAAAAAAACTATCCATATTGTGATAACAATAATATGCAAAAGTATATAAATATCTAGATTTTTAGAACCAAACTTTAAATACATCTAATTGAACAAGGGAATATACCAATTCATAAAGGTAAACTAAAAGAATAATCAATAATAGTAAGAATAATCAATAGCAAGTAATATGACAATGTCCCTAAATTAATTAACTTCCCAATTTATTATATTAAATACTGAATAATTAATTAATATAAATCACATCTATTTAATAATTAGAAAACATTTCTCTAAGTTAATATCAACTCTTAATTTAATATATAAGTTATCAATTCAGTTTGCCAGAACAAAATTTTTTTTAATGTATATATATCAATTTAAAAAAATTAACTGAATTAAAGGAAATATAAATGATATTAATGATAACGAATAACTTTCCAAGCATGCAGAATAAATTGAAATATTTATTACCTGACAAAAGAAAATGAAAATGGAATTAAATCATTAATAATTAATAGATAATATAATCATATTAAAAGAAACACCAATACAGGAATATTTAAAAACAATAAAAGTAGTATATTGAGTTAGTGCGCAAAGTAGCCTGAACCAGTCCTTGGCAGAAGTACTGGTATACCAAGTACTCTGTCTATCATTTCCTTAAAACTTCCACTCTTCATCAGTTTGTTACAGAGACATCGTCAGGAGCACACCAATCTTCAATTTGTAAAGCATTCTCTACAGCTGGGCAACCAAGATTCCCTGACTCTCATTCAGGATCTGGAGGGCATAATGGTTGTAAAATGAGATGTAGGTTTCTATGATGTGAATCCCAGCTGTATGGGATTAAGGCATTCTGTGCGGAAGCTGGTATTGGTGGTATGGGGGTAATTTCCTCTCGCAGTTGCACCCTGTAAAGCTACAATGTATGTATAGTTTCCCCTCGTGCTGCCAAGAGGTTTATCGCTGCAGAGTACAGTAGGGTTGTGGAAGATGGGACCCTGTGGAGAAGGTCATGTGTTGAGCTTGGTACAAGCATTACATTGTTATACCCAGAGGAGTAGCATTTTCTTGCACAGTGACTGGCATTAGCTGAAACTGACCCCCAGATCAGGATATTAAATTGATTTCACAAAAACCTATGTGTTTCTTGTCCACATAATGCCGTCTGGCAATCAGTGGGTTTTTGAATGTTGAATGGCAAAGTCCACAAAACTTGTCTGAGTCTGTTGAATCCTAACTTTTTATTTTTAGGGAGCACAAAAGGACCAGCAAAGTTTATTGGGGTCCTCTGCCGAAAATAGTTTCTCCACAGTGTCATTCTTTTATCCTCAGGTTCTTAACATGGGTTTTGCTCTCAAAATGAGACTATGCCACAACAGGTGCTGAGAAGGCATGTTGCAGATAGGACAACAGTTAGTACAATCCTCATTACCATTACTGCTCTCCAAGTCACCAACAGTATTGTCTCTTATGCCCACACAACTCCACCAGAACTGCACCCATCCCAAACTGAAAGCTCACTTGTTTTGCCAACTCCATGTCCATGGAAGCACCATTCACAATATGTGAGCTAAAACTGAAAAATCAAGCAATTCTAGCCCCGAACACACCAGAGCCCCTAGGAGATTGACATATGCAGTTCACTGTTGTTATAACAGGCATCTCCATCTTGTTTACACAAAAGCACCTTGAAGTTCTGCCCCCAGAGAGTGGTGTAAAACACTCTTCCAGAGGCTGTTATAGGAGAAAACACCCTCCAGGGATTCAAGACAAAAGTTAGACAAGTTCCTGCTGAACCAGAATGTACGCAGGTAAGGCTAGTCTTAGTTAGGACATTGGTCTTTGACCTAAGGGCCACCACATGAGCGGACTGCTGGGCACGATGAACCACTGATCTGACCCAGCAGCGGCAATTCTTATGTTCTTTACTTACTATCCTGTATTCCATTGGCTCTCTTAAAACCTATTACAAGTTTATCAAAAACTCTTTCATTAGAAAAAATAAAACTAAGTTCTAAGAAATTAAAACTAATACCTTGTCCAGACCTTTGCATGATCTTCCATTAAAAATCCAAATTAAGCAAAAAGATTTATCACTTTTGAAAAATAAATCCAGTCTTTCCTTGTCACTCCCTATGTCAGCGATGGCGAACCTATGGCACGCGTGCCAGCTGTGGCACGCGAAGGCCTTGCAGCTGGCACGCGGGAAGGTCCGCAATAGAGAGCTGCACGGGACGCCCCCTAGGGTCGCGGGGATCCCGTGGGGATTCCTCCGAGGGTCGCGAGGTTACTGCGGGGCTGGATGTACTAAGTCGCGCGGCTTTTCTCCCTACCTGCTCTGCTTGCAGCACAGAGCCGAACGGAAGTCTTCCCGACATCAGCGCTGACGTCGGGAAGACTTCCGTTCGGCTCTGTGCTGCAGGCAGGGTAGGTAAGGAGGAGTAGCCTCGCGGCTCGAGTGGCTACCAAGGGAGGGGGGCGGTCCACCCCACCCCGTGTGCAGCACAGCCGGCCAGGTCCCCTTACTTTTGTGGCGCTAACCCGACCGACCGACAACAGCCCTGGTCCGACAAACCTCCCTGCCCTTAACCGCGAATCTAAATTACCTTCTTACAGCAGAAGGAAATTTAGATTCGCGGTTAAGGGCAGGGAGGTTTGTCAGACCGGGGCTGTTGTCGGTCGGTCGGGTTAACGCCACAAAAGTAAGGGGACCTGGCCGGCTGTGCTGCACACGGGGCGGGAGAGAAGGAGGGGGGAGAAGGACGCTGAAAGGCCATGGGGAAGACGGGGTGGGGGGGGAAGGACACTGAAAGCATTTGTGGAAGACAGAAGGGGGAGAAGGACGCTGAAAGCACATGGGGAAGATGGGGGGGGAGAAGGACGCTGAAAGCACATGGGGAAGACAAAGGGGTGGAGAAGGACGCTGAAAGGCCATGGGGAAGACAGGGGGGAGAAGGACGCTGAAAGGCCATGGGGAAGACAGGGGGGAGAAGGACGCTGAAAGGCCATGGGGAAGACAGGGGGGAGAAGGACGCTGAAAGGCCATGGGGAAGACGGGGTGGGGGGGAAGGACACTGAAAGCATTTGTGGAAGACAGAAGGGGGAAAAAGACGCTGAAAGCACATGGGAAAGACAAAGGGGTGGAGAAGGACGCTGAAAGGCCATGGGGAAGACGGGGGGGGGGTGGAGAAGGACGCTGAAAGGCCATGGGGAAGACAGAGGGGGGAGAAAGACGCTGACAGGACATGGGGAAGATGGTGGGGAGAAGGATGCTGAAAGGAAATGGGGAAGAGAGAGTGGGGAGAAGACGCTGGCAGGGAAGCAGACAGAGATGCCAGACTATGGGGGGAGCGGAGGGAAGAAGATGGGTGCCAGACCAATTTGGAAGGGGGGAGAAAGGGAGAGGCACAGTAACAGAGCAAATGGAAGACGCAGAAGGAAGAGAGACAGTGGATGGAAGGAACTGAATGAGAACATGGAGAAAGCAGAAACCAGGCAACAAAGGTAGGAAAAGAATTCTATTTCTTTTTTTCTTTTTTTTTGCTTCAGGATAAAGTAGTATATTAGTTGTGTTGATAAAAATTTATAAACAAAAGAGGCTCTGGTAGAAACCCATTTACAAAGTGTGTATTCTTCCCAATTAATATTTCCAAATTAATAAAGTCTTTTTGCATATTTGTAAATGGGTTTCTACCAGAGCCTTTAATTCAGTAGCATAATTAAATGAAATAACTATTTCTGAAGTTTATAGGGACGGGCGGGGACGGAGGGGATTCCTTAAGGGGACGGGCGGGGACGGAGGACATTCCTCGCGGAGATGGGTGGGGACGGAGGGATTCCTCACGGGGACGGGTGGGATTCCTCACGGGGACGGGTGGGGACGGGTGAGACTTTGGCGGGGACGGGTGGGATTTCTATCCCCGCGCAACTCTCTAGTCCGCAATTAAGATATGCGGCACGGCGGGAGGCGAGTGTGCCGGTGTCTGCTTTGCAGCTCACCTGGCAACAGGGCCGGACTGGCCATTGGGAGGACTGGGCATTGTCCCGGTGTGCCACAGCCCATCCTCCTGTGCTGGCTGCAGTCCTGTGAGTGCATGTTTAGCCTGCCTGTCTTCCCCTTAGTATCCTATGAGCCAGGCAGTGTGTGAGGGGGAAGTGGGGGGAGGAAGAGAAGCTTCACACTGAGTCTGTCACAGGAACTCAGTGAGGCTGTAGTGTGACTCCACATGTGACATCTGTAATCAGGAACAGTTCCTAGTGCTCCCATGCTAGAGAGGTGAGGATATGGGGGGATGTTAATGTGTCTAATAATGTTCTCCTCTGTAAAAACCTCTGTATCTTCCATGGGGGACATGCTAAATTCGAGGAAATAAAAAAGCTGCTTATGATGATTGCATAGAGAAGTTCAGTAAGCTGAGAGGAGGGTTGGGCTCTCTGTGAACAACCAACACACTAATCCTCTGCGCTGTACCTTATGGAAAACTCAATATAGCAAAAAACAGTGTATATATGGCCCTTCACAGTGCTTTTGTAAACATCATAATAAAATAACAAAGGCTCCAATAATGAAAAATAAAAGTCCTTTTCCCATACACTCAGGTTGCACAAGTCTGGTTTTCACCCGGACAGTATATTTTTTGACCAAAACGGATGTCTACAATTAGTAAAATTCCCCAATCACATATTTTTTTATGGGGACAGATTTGTATACAGCACTTCATTAGATTTTTTTTATTATACAAATTTTATCTTTTTGTAGACTTGAAGTCTTGAACAAAGAAAATGAGTACAGCAAAAAAAAGCAAAAACAGATAGTGGAAGACCATTCCAAGAGGCCTGGACAGAGACATATGGAGTGATTGAACGTAGTGGGAAAGCATTGTGTATTATGTGTAATGAAAGTGTTGTGTCTCGCACATCAAGTGTCAAACGTCACTTTGAGACCAACCATAACAGTGTTGCTGAACTTGGTTTAGCTCAGAGAAAAGAGTTCCTTGTAGGAAAATTAAAGAAATATCACTCCCAGTCTCTTAGTTTTAGCAACTATCTTTCAAAAACTAATCATCTTACAGTTGCCAGCTTTCAAATTTCACTGTGCATGGCAAAACATGGTAAGCCCCTCTCTGATGGAGATTTTATCAAAAAGGCAATTTTGGCTGGGAGTAATTCACTCTTCCATGATTTCCAAAACAAGGATAAAATTGTGCAGCGCATCTCTGAGATGCCGCTAAGCAGAAATACTGCAAAAGATAGGGTTCTGCGAATGGCTGCTGATGTTAGTCAACAGCTTACTTGCGACTTACAAAAAGCACCCTTCTACTCCATGTGCTTGGATGAAAGTACAGATATTACTAACCATGCAAGACTAGCGCTCATTTTGCGTTATGCTACTGGTGACATCATGAGAGAAGAGCTGGTAAACTGCTGTCTTTGCCTGGAAGAACACAAGGGATAGATATCCACAATGCTGTGATGGAGGCTTTTTCATCACTAGACATAAGTCCAGAAAAAGTGGTTTCAGTTACTAGCGATGGAGCACCTAGCATGGTGGGGACAACATCAGGATTCATTCATTTCTTTGCTAAGGAAGCAAAACATCCACTGATTCAATTTCACTGCATAATACATCAAGAGGCTCTCTGCGCCAAAGAAAGCAGCAAAAAACTTGACGATGTCCTCAAAGATGTAACAAAAATGGTGAACTTCATCATGGCGCGTGCTCTTAATTTTTGACAATTTCAAGCCCTTCTTGATGAGGTTCAGGCACAATATAACACTTTACTGATGTATAATAATGTCCGGTGGCTGAGCATAGGACGAGTGTTAGAGAGATTTGTGGCCTGCTTGGAAGAAGTTAGGCTATTTATGAACGAAAAGGGGGAAGACTATCCTCAACTCACCAACATGGCCTGGCTTACCAACCTCATGTTCTTTACAGATTTTACTAACCACTTTAATGTACTAAACAAAAAATTACAAGGCATGGGAAAAACAGCAGAAAGCATGTTTAGTGACATCAAAGCTTTTGAGAGAAAATTGCATGTTTTTGAAAAAGACCTTGAGAGTGGAGAGCTAAAATATTTTCCCAACCTAAAAATACATTTGGATAATTCTACAACATTTGTGGACAGTCATAAAAAACACCAGGAAATCCACAAAGCATATTCCACCATTGTAGCCGAAGCAAAGGAGAATTTTAGTAAAAGATTTTCTCAGTTCCGTAAGATGGAGACAACCCTTTCATTTATAACTTCCCCAGAAAAGTCCACATTTGAAGATCTCGATCTTTCCTGCTTACAGTGGTTGGATATTCAAAATTTGGAAATGGAGCTACTGAAATTTCAAGAAAGCTCTATCTGGAAAAGTAAATTCAATGACCTGCGTGCGGCTCTTGAACGTATTGAGTGTGAAAGGGTGACAAATGAAATCACTGCTAGCAGTTCTGAAAATGAAATCCTAAAAGCGTGGAATTCTCTGCCAGACAATTTTAAGTCCATGAAAGCACTTGGGATTGCTCTTCTTACTTTGTTTGGGTCATCCTATGCTTGTGAGCAGCTGTTTTCGGCTTTGAATCATATAAAATCTGATGCTAGAAACAGATTAACGGATGACATGAGTGCTGCATGTGTTGTTCTGAAATTAACGCACTATGAGCCAAGGATTGACAAGTTATCAGCATGCATGCAACAACAAAAATCACATTAATTTTTTTCAGAGCATGCCCAATGCATATATTTACATGAAGCAGTGTTTTCAGTTTGCAGTTAAGACACTTTCTAAGTTATTTAAATATTATTTAAAGATGTTATTTAAAAAAGGGACTTTACATGGCCCTGTTGTATTCCAATCTGGAATTTCCAATAAAAACGGTTGGTTTAATTGAAAGCTCTTTTGTTTTCTTTACATCATATTATTAGAAATGTAATGATTTAACTATTTTCTAATTTGGTTGTAAATTTTACAAAAAAACATGTATAGACTCTTTGGGAATACACACCGAGTCTTGACACAGTTAACAGTTTTAAGAAGTTTATCTTTTTTTTTTACTCAGGATACATTTGACATATTATGTGAATAATACATTTAAAATATATTGTGTAACTGAATCAAATTCTTCCTAAATTCATTAAATTGAATGAAATCATTAAAACATTATAAATTGCCAATAAATTGAAATGAAAACCAAAGGATTGTGAATCAAATTGATTCTCTGACAATACAAAGATTCCAACCTTTAAAAATGATGTTACATAGTTCAGGCAACTTTATAAAGAGTTTTTAGATACTAAAATCTTGTTATTAAGGTTTAATTGACGTGCTGGCACTTTGAGGAAATTATTTGGTTTTGTGCGGCAGTTTGGGCACTCGGGCTCAAAAAGGTTAGCCATCACTGCCCTATGTCATAGGCTCCAAATGCTGATTAAAATACTCATGCAGTTTTATCAGATCATCATAGTGACTGGTTTTATTATTGTAAGTAATCCTCATGACAGCCGAATACAAAAGCCCATACTTAGCCCCAACTGCCGCAGCTGAGGACAGAAGAGCAGAAACTGCTTCCTCAAATTAGCAGTAGCTTTAGCAAAGTCAGGTAAAAGAAGAATTTTATTATCTTGCCATTTCAGCAATTTAATTTGTTTGGCAGTAGTTAAGATATCCAAAGTCTGCTAAAAATGAAGTACTCTGAAAATCATGGGTCTGGGTCCATTTTGTCAGTTATCAGCACGTGAAGGTATGAGGTGGGCTCTCTCTATTTCCAACGGATATTTCAGTTTCAGGGAGAGCAACTGAGGTAAAAAAAATCTTCTTAAAAAACCGATTGCATTTGAGCCCTCTACCCCTTCTAGAAGACCCAATAATCTGATGTTATTTATCCTGCTTCACATATAGGCATCTTCCAGTTCTTTGGTTAAACGAGCCAGTGTTTTATGGTCATTTTTAAATTGATTCAAACTGCCTTCTGCTTCTGAAACCTGGTGTTCTATCTGTTCAGTCCTGGCATCACATACCTTTAACTGCTGAGAGAGAGTATGAACTTCCTCTTATAAAATATTTAGCTTGATTGTATTATCTTGAAGCATTTCTTTTATAGATTTCAGCTCCAATATCACTTGTTCAAACATTTCAGAAGGAGTTGGTGGGCCCAATTTAGCCCGCTTAACAGTACTCTAATGCAGCGTTAAACAAATCACCCTGCAGTTTATGGTAATGAGATACAAAACATACAAATGCATTAAATGCAGCTCATTATTATGTAAATTATATACCACAGCAGTATAGCCATGTGACCCCTAGCGGTAGTATCACCAGAATACTTCTAGTGTTTTCTGGTACTATTCTCAATCCTGATATAGGTAAGGACAGGAGTGTTTGGGAATCACTACTACCAAGGCTCCTATTAGATTCTAAGAATGATATGAAGTAGGCCTGGGGTGGGGGGGGGGGGCGCTACAGGTGGGTGAGTGGCTGTCTGAAATGAGAGACATTGGAGATGGAGCTTCCAGCTAGGGAATTTTGCCTTGGAGGGGAGGAGGGAATTTAATGTTGTAAGAGCCTAGATTGGGGAGACTTAACTTGAGGTGCTCTTTCAGAAAGGGCTGTTGCGTCTGGTGAGGGGCACTCTGGTCCTTCACAGTTCTTCAGGGTGCCAGCTCCTTTAAGAGGCGGCACGGGAACATTGGACCATGGCTTGTTGGCCCAGTGCTGCCAGGACTATGGCATAATGCTCCTTGCAAGGTTGCTTAAGCATTTACCACAGAAGTCAGCAACCTGTGGTTCTGAGATATTCCAGGTTGGTAACTCCCATGGTAAGTCAAGATGTGGTCAAGGCCTGACTTCTACTGTATCTTGATAACTTTCTCCTAAATAGGGTCTCGCCGGGGACTAATCCAAAGGCATTATCACCTCCTTTTTCCTGCTGGCTACTCTTCTCTCTATGCACCTAAGCTTTCTTCTGACTTTTGCTGTCATTTTTTTCTACCTGTTTAGGCACCTTAAGATCATCAAATACAATTGTTCTCATGCTCTTCATTTGTGCACAGGACTTCACCCCATAGACTGTACTGCTCCCTTGGATTTTTGTAGCCCAAATACATAACCTTGCATTTTTAGCATTATATCTTTGTTGCCAAATTCTAGACCATTCTACAAGTTTCCTTAGATCTCTTGTTATATTATCCACACTTTCTAAGATGTCTACCTTATAGCAGATTTTGGTATCATCCACAACAGGTAAACTTTATCTGGCAGCCCTTCTGCAATATGAATTACAAAATGTTAAAAAGAACCAGACCAAGGATAGATCATTGCTAATACCCTTATCCTTAGAGTGAACTCCAATCATTACCACCCTTTGTCATGTCCTTTCTAACCCAGTCAGTTTACATCAAGATTCTTCAGCTCTGGTCTCCAGGGCTGTAAGTAGGTCTGTTTTTAAAAGTCCATAAGAACATAAGAATAGGCTTACTGGGTCAGACCAATGATCCATCAAGCCCAGTAGCCCGTTCTCACGATGACCAATCCAGGTCCCTAGTACCCGGCTAAAACCCAAGGAGTAGCAACAATCCATGCTACCGATCCAGGACAAGCAGTGGCTTCCCCATGTCTTTCTCAATAACAGACTATGGACTTTTCCTCCTGGAAATTGTCCAAACCTTTCTTAAAACTAGCTATGCTATCCACTCTTACCACAATCTCTGGCAACGCATTCCAGAGCTTAACTATTCTCTGAGTGAAAAAATATTTCATCTTATTTGTTTTAAAAGTATTTCCCTGTAACTTCATCAAGTGTCCCCTAGTCTTTATAATTTTTGACAGAGTGAAAAATTGATCCTATTGTACCCGTTCTACTCCACTCAGGATTTTGTAGACTTCAATCATATCTACCCTCAACCGTCTTTTTTCCAAGCTGAAGAGCCCTAACCTTTTTAGTCTTTCCTCATACGAGAGGAGCTCCATCTCCTTTATCATCTTGGTTGCTCTTCTTTGAACCTCTTCTAGTGCTACTATATCTTTCTTTAGATAAGGAGACCAGAATTCAACGCAATACTCCAGATGAGGTTGCATCATGGAGCAATACAGGAGCATTATAGTTTCAAGTTTATTTCAAGTTTATTTAGAATTTATTATACCGCCCACTCGAACCTTCTAGGTGGTGTACAAAAATGTCATAACAATATACCAATTATAATATAATTTAATCTAAAACAAACCAAGGGAAAAAACGATTTAAGCATCCTGTTTGCTTTTTTCGCTGCCGCCACACATTGGACGGAAGGTTTCATCGTATTGTCTACAATGACACCCAGATCTTTTTCTTGGGCGCTAACCCCCAAGGTGGACCCTAGCATCCATCAAAAATAATAACATAGTTCTAGACCAGGGGTTCTCAGTCCAGTCCTTAACCCTTTCAGGACCATAAGGATCGTAGGCCAATTTTTGTGGTTTTGATGACATTTTTATGGTAAAAAGGGCTTGCAGATGCCAAAAAATTGATTTTTTTTGTGAAATATCATTATTTTTTTTTTTAAATCAAACTTCTGGCTTATGGACAGTGTGGCAAGTGAATCTTCTCGTCAATCTGGCAACAACGCTAATGAATGAATGTCGGAACCAGTTTGTTTACATAAAGGCAGTATCATATGGAATCCGTACATATCAAATTTAGAACTGTAGACTATCCCAATCAAAATTTATAGGATTTTAAAGTTATGGGACAAATATGTCCCTTGGTCCTGAAAGGGTTAAGACATGCCCAGCCAGTATGGTTTTCCAAGTATCTACAATGAATATACATTAAATAGATTTGTATACCAAGGAGTGCATGCAAATCTTATCTCATGCATATGCATTTTGCATATTCTGAAAACCTGGCTGGCTAGGAGTACACCAAAAGCTAAGCAGAGAAGCACTGTTCTAGCAGTTTCTCATCAGGTTATTAGCCAGGCTCGATCCTACCTAGCTTTTAATAATCTGCAACTCGCCCAAGCCTGTGCTATCATTGGACCAAGAATAAATAATGCAGCACACGACATTTCAAGCCCAAACAGCCCCTGCCTTCGTATTTACAAGCCTTTGTCATTCTAAAATGCAAAGTAAAATAAGGATAATTGACACTGCTTGCTCTTTCACAATTTAAGACATACTTTCTGGTTAGCTGCAACTTAGGATGTATACTAAGCAGTTCTCTTAAGGATGCCTGGAAGAGGCATGCACAGCACTTTCAAAACAGTCACTGTTATAAGCCCAGTAGTAAGCCTTTTCAGCATTTTTCACCGAGATATTCAAGCAGATAAATAAATTATGTAATTAACACACCAGCATTTTTGATAATGGCAGAACTGGCTTATTGTGAATTATACTACATTGTTTAATTATTTAAACATTTTACGGAGCATCTCAGGAAAGGAACAATATGGTCCTATTTGTTTATTAAATAATGATTAAATTTTTATTTTCAGAGGGGTTTATAAAAATTTTAATTACATTCTCAAGTACTGAAATTAAGATAAATAATTTAGATGAGATATATTTGTTCGCCATAGCAAGTCATTATGGATTTCAGGCTCCTTCTTTCTGTGTATAATAGAGTAACTGGCATTTTGTTTTCATAATCATGAAGAGTTTATAGCCTGGATTTGGAGGAATAACTTGTTAAAGCACTAGTGCCAGCGGTATCTGTACAAAAAAAAAACTGATTGCAGTGCAACATTCTAAAAATTGCTTCTCTCCATTTTGCCATGAGCCTGGTATAAAGCAAAAAATGCAATAATCAGGGTAGTAATCAAACTATATGAAAAAAAGCTCAGAGTATACCTACTACAGAGAACATTTTAGAAAAAGCCCTCTCATTACTCCAAATTCCAATAATTGAGAATACTTAATTCCTTTAATTGCAAGATATTTTTATAAAACAACAAATATCAACCGAGTAACCCCGCCCAAACTCTGCCCTTGACTCCACCCCATAATAATAATAATACTAATTGTAGTGCAATTTCTTCTATCCATTTTTCATATGCACACAATATAGGGCTCCTTTTACAAAGGTGCGCTAGTGTTTTTAGTGTACGCAGCAGATTAGCGTGCATATTTTGCAAAAGGTTCACCCCCAGTTTGAATCCATGCCACGATTTGCTTATGCAAGGGGGAAAAATTTGGGAGATCTTATAACTAGGTCCCAGTTCAGTACAGCAGTGAGACAGGAACAAGACATACAGGGCAGCCATAAAGGATGTGGATCATGTTCTGTATGTTCTCACGCCTTAGTGACATCTCAGGTTTACACTATCAGCACAATTTGACTGGGTTAACAAATTGCCACACACAAGGAGTAGTATACTTGATTCAGTGCTCATGCCTTTTTATTTTACATTGGATATCCAGTGCGCTCTGTGCGCACCCATATCATTGAACATTTAAGCAAAATTAGAAGGGGTGAAGAGGGTGCCCCCTTAGTTAATCATTGGGTGAGGCAAAGTCATTCCTTACAGGATTTGAAGTTTGTAGTTTTGGAGGAGATGTGCCTGCCCCGGGGGAGGTAATTTGGCAGTCAGACTGTGGAGGAGGGAGCAGGAGGGCTCACATTACAAATAAGGGTGTTAAGGTGGGATTTACACCTGGGTCCCTTTAAGCAAAGTCCACTGTACTGACCACTAGGCTACCCCTCTGCTCTGCTGAGATGTCTGTGTGGCCAGTTTACTTGGAATGGTGCCACATAACCTTTTCTATGACTTCTTTTTGTATGGTTTTCCCTTGGAATTTTTTTTATGGTACCTAAAGAGATATGTCCTGAGCACAGAAACATCTGGCAATCAGAGATTTTCAAAACAAACAAAACAAACCAAAAAATCGATGTTCTTCCAGTTCGAAAACTGCTATGTTTAGGATGAGAATTTTAGACATTTTCACCAAAATATCTACAATTGGACTTGGATATCATTTGGAAAATGCCCCTCCAAACTACTATATTAACATACAATAAAACTGAGGTGTAGTTCACTTTCAAATGATTGGTCTGCATTAATGAACACACATTATAACACACATTCATTTGACATGAATTCATAGGTAATGATGTGCTATGCATAATTATTCAGCTCATTAACTATTTTGCCCATATTCTTGGCTGCTGTTCATCACAGCTAAATGATGCGTACTAAAAGTGCTACCATGTATTATCCACGTTAATGCAAGTTAATGACTTTCATAATGCATGCTCTTATGGTTGAAGACAGCGCACATTTTAGTACATCAGCTTCATAGAACTCTTTCCCTCTGGTGGCGTTATTCTTATTTTATTAAATGCTTTCAAAGGGAAATCTTTAGCTATCCTACAGTTTGAGAAGTTGTAAAGAATATCACTCCAGTAACTCAAGGACCATTCCACGGTGCTTTCCTGAACATATACTGGGGTTATAGCCTCATCTGCTGGCAGATCACTGAAGTGCTCAGCTTTAGCCCTTTCATATAAAACAAAGCAGGGTGGTTTACAACCTGGACTTATCTTGCTTACTAAGCAAGAATCCAGATACTGAAATGAGAAAATGTGTTTGAATTAATACAGATTTCTTATGCCTCATAGTGCAAAATTGAGCAGTAATTTCTGCTGAAATAGAGTAAGAGTAAGAACAAAAACAAATGTTTCTACCCATCACCTCTTTGGAAAGCCCAGAGATGGCTGCATATAGATTTCTGAAGCAGAAAAGCCAAGTTACACCATTCTAGGCTGGATACGTTTTGACCAGCCCTGGTTATGAACTTAAATCCCAAAGCACTGCGGGATTTCTATTGTCTTATTGTGCCAATTGAAATCAGTACTGCAAGTCCCATAATACACCAGCATAGGGTAGTCAGAAATCCAGGACTGTCCTAATCTCCAACCTGGAACTGGGTAACTTGGCATCTCTGTTGAAGCATTAAGCTTTATAGCTTAATATATGAATAAAAAGTGCATGTATAGTTTCCTTTATCATATTTTCAAAGTGAAAGCACGCATGCATTTCTGCTTTGGAAAATACTCTGGATAATATGTACACACATTGACACCTGCTTTTTGACATGCACAATGGTTTAGGTTAATTTATGCACACATGTATGTGAATTTTCCCAAATGTACATGTAGCTGAATATTGAATGGATACTTTTCTTAAATACATCTACCCAATTTAGGTGAACTTGCATCCATGAACACAGCAGTGCTGAAAAGGACATTGTTAGCACCTGAATAAGTATGGCTAAACTTTTCATTCTAAATGTGTCTTCAAACTACACTTGCAGAGGGTTATTTTCAAAAATTCAAACTACATAGAAAGCTGGCCTGAAAATCACATCAGCACTGCCATAATGGAACAGACCAAAGATCCCTCAAGCCCAGGACACTGTTTCCAACAGTGGCCAATCTGTCACAAGTACCTGGCAGATCCCCAAAGAATTAAACAGATTTTATGCTGCTTATTCTAGAAATAAGCAGTGGATTTTCCCAAGTCCATCATAATAATGGCTTATGGACTCCTTTTTTTTTTTTTAAGAAATGATCTAATCCTTTTTTAACCCCTGCTAAACAAATGCTTTTACCACAATCTCTGGTAACAAATGCCAAAGTTTAATTAAATGCTGAGTGAAAAAATACTTTTGGGGGGTGAGGATGTGGTCAGAGGAGGAAAATCATACACAAGATTGTTCTTGAAAAATTTGCAATCCTCTACTATTTTAATGATTTTGAATACTTTTGTGTCATTACTTGTTATTCCTTTCTCCAGATCATATATTAGACAACACAGGTCTCAGGACAGACCCTCACAGCACTCCACTACTGGTCTTTTTCCATACAGATAACTGACCACTTGAACTGATGAAAACTTGGCTGTTTAATAAGTATTATGGGTTAATGTTTTTAGAGATATTTTATTAATTTGCATGTATTTTTAAGTTGATATAAGTATTTGTTTTGCTTGATCTCATTCTTTATTGTAAACTGTCTCAAGTTCATTTTGGTTGAAGACAGTATATAAAAACTGTTTTACCATTTACCATTAACACTTCATTCTCAAACTCCCATTTGGTCTTTCATATTTCTCCTTTGTACCCACTCCCACTTCAAAGCATGGACAAAACACATGGCACAGGCTGCCCCTCTTTAGCCCAAATTTTTCTGTGAGGGGTACAGGAACCCAATAAACACGGTATACTATAGCCCAAGGTTTATTTCAATGAGTTTCAGGGTACTAGGTGATTCTAGAGTCCATGTCATTTATACAGGACAAATCACTCCACCTGAAGCCATGAATATATAATTTTACCTTTTTTTTAATTTATAAGAAAGTTTATTTACAAAAATTATCAGGTAAATCAGGAAAAACAAATTAGACAGAAAGTTATTACAATATCTTGTTATGAAAAACACCACATCATAAGAGGAAAGGAGAGAATAAAAATCACAGGAAACAAAAAAAGGAAAAAACACAGGATAATAGAATCCTAATTTTTAGTGCCTATATTTCTTTCCACCACTAATAATACCCTACCATCACGCTGAGAACAACTAAGCCAATATTTTAGGTAAATGAACCTGAAATAATAAAATTTTACGAAGAATAAGACTCTCCAATTGATCAGGTTCAAAAAATATATAACTCTTACCTTCAAAAGTAACTAATAATTTTACCATTATACTATTTGGGTATAATTATACTATTTGGGTTTTTGCCAAGTGCTTGTGACCTGGATTGGCCACTGTGAAAACAGGATACAGGGCTGGACCTTTGGTCTGACTCAGTATGGCTATTCTTAGGTGAGCCAATTATAGGACAGTCAAGCCATTGTGACATCACTGATGAGGTTGGCTATTAGGCATTAGTGGAATGAGGCATTATGACATCTCAATCTCAGCTCTGGAATATTGCTACTATTTGGGATTCTGTCAGGTACTTGTGACCTGGATTAACCACTATTGGAAACAGGATACTGGGCTAGATGGATCATTGTTCTGACCCAGTATGGCTATTCTTATGTTCTTATGCTAACACACAAATTCTATAAAAAGCAATAAAAATTGTGGCATGCAAATTTAATTGAAAAATGAATCAATTAGCGCCAATAATTGGTATCTTAATGAACAATATTGGTGCTATTTGGTTTTAATTAAAATTTACATGTGCAAATTTAGGCATCAATATAGGAAAGACCAAGCATGCATGCATTAAATAAAAGATTGGTTGAGCATCATAGCGCACACAGTAGGAATCTAGCTGGGAAATCTTTAATGGAACATTCAATTAAAATGAATCATAAATTTGATGCAACATTAGTACATGGCCAAATCAGCCATTTTCTGGGCTGCAATAGAAATGGCTTTTAACATACAGGAAAGATCTGTGTAAGGATGCACTAAGGCCATTTTGTACAGCAGCATAGTAAATGTACCCCTTAATTATAGATGGTTTCCATGGTCAGTTGGAGGGGGGGACCAGGTCATAGTACCAGTAAGTGAGGAAGGACCAATTCAACACCAGTACTTGGAGTATTTGAAAGATGTACTACAGCAAGGATGGGCCCGGGAAAGAGCTGACTGCCCCCTAAGGGTTGCTGAGAGAAAAGGCTCTGATCAGCGCAGGATAAGTTTTCCAAAGAAGTGTGTGACTGAGTTTGCTGCAGTGTTATTGGACCCGGAAAAGAACTTGTAGCTTAATCTGTGCCCACAAATTTGTAGGAAATATTTATTTGCAAATTTATGGTATTTGTGAGGGCTGTAACCCAAATACCCACGAATATGAAGGGGGAAAATTTTTTGCATATTTTTTGTATTCGCAAAGGGGCTGCGTCCTTAACTCCCACTAATATGGAGGGAGAGCTGTACTGTTATTTTATTTTTTAACTGTATATTTATGTTTATTAAAACATTTTATAACCTGGCAATTGGCTTGGATGACAATTGTGATTTTATATGACATGTTATTGTTTGTTTTATGATTATTTGAAATGTGATTATCCTACCTATAGGGAGGTTTCAATTAGTGGACTATAACATTTGTAAACTGAGGAGAGGGGGAAAGCCGACAGCCGATCTGATGTTGACGCTTCGGACAACAGTATCCAGAACAGATGCTGAACGGGCTGACTGCAAGGAGGAAGTAGAGAGACCGGTGGATCTTATGATCAGACAGCGAGGGAAACACCAGGTAAGGGGAGCTTGCTGGGAGGAGACTAAGGGGCATGGAGACACAAGGGGACTGGGTGGCACGAGGGCAAAAGCTGAGGGCAATATAGAGGTGCCACAAGGCGAGGGGGATCAAACAGAGGCTCAAGGGATGATAGCCCAGGAGGGGGCCGGTAGGGCTAGAAAACCCAGAGGAAAAGCGGGGAAGTGGGGTGGCGGGGATGTGGAGAAGCTGAAAGCTAAGAGGGTAAAGGCTGAGGGCAAAGCTGAAGCACAGGGAACGGAAAAAATGCCCGAAAACCAAGAGCAAGTGGCCCAGGTAAATGCAAAGGTGGAAGAAAAACGACGGAACCTGAGGTGCTTATACGCAAACGCAAGAAGCCTCATGGCCAAGATGGGTGAACTAGAAGTCATGGCCAAGGGAGAGGACCTGGATATAATTGGAATTGTAGAAACCTGGTGGACAGAGGAAAATCAATGGGATGTGGTGCTGCCGGGGTACAAGCTTTACAGGAGGGACAGGACCCACAAGAAGGGAGGAGGCATAGCACTATATATAAAGGACTCTATCCACTCGGTCGGGATGGATATGGCAACAAAGGCAGAGGGGCTGGAATCACTATGGATCAAATTACCCGGAAACAATGGTGCGGGCATAAAACTGGGACTGTACTATCGACCACCTGGTGCGCCAGAAGGAGTCGGACACGACTTGGAAGCAGAATTGAGACAGGAATGCAGGACTGGAAGTGTAACAGTGATGGGGGACTTCAACTACCCGGGAATAGACTGGAGTACGGGTCACTCCAACTGCACTAGGGAGACAGGATTTGTAGAAACTGTGAGGGACTGCTTCATGGAGCAACTAGTCAAAGAACCGACGCGAGGGGGTACTACTCTTGACCTCATCCTAAACGGATTAGGGGGGCCTGCTAGAGGGATAGAAGTGGGAGGACCACTAGGCAATAGTGATCACAACACGATCAGATTCACATTAGAGGAAGCTCAGAAACATCTTTAGGATGGAGACTGTGGGAAGCGCCTGGACCCTATTCAGGGACACCCTGCAGGAATCACAGAGAATGTATGTCCCCAGTTTCAGGAAAGGCTGCAAGAACAAGCGATCAAAGGACCCGGTTTGGATGTCAACAGAAGTAAAGAGGGCGATAAAGGACAAAAAGGTATCCTTCCGGAGATGGAAAAAGGACCCAACGGAGGAAAATCACCAGACGTACAAGAAATGCCAAAAGGAATGCCACCGGGAGGTTAGAAAAGCAAAGGGGGAATACGAAGAGGGGCTGGCCAGAGAGGCGAAAAACTTCAAGGCATTCTTCAGTTACGTTAAGGGAAAGCGACCAGCGAGAGAGGAGGTGGGGCCGTTGGACGATGGGGATAGGAAGGGAGTGATTAAGGAGGATAAAGAGGTAGCTGAGAGGTTGAACACGTTCTTCTCGTCGGTTTTCACGAGCGAAGACACATCTAATATACCGGACTCAGAGGAGTTCATGAGTGGGGAACAGGCTGAAAAATTGGATCACATAGAGGTAAGTAAGGAGGATGTCCTCAAACAGATAGACAGGCTAAAATGCGGCAAATCACCGGGCCCGGACGGGATCCACCCAAGGGTTCTGAAGGAACTAAGACAAGAAATAGCGGGCACAATCCAGCATGTTTGCAACCTATCCTTGAAAACTGGTGAGGTACCAGAGGACTGGAAATTGGCGAATGTCACACCTATCTTCAAGAAGGGATCGAGGGGTGACCCCGGGAACTACAGGCCGGTGAGCCTGACTTCAATTATAGGGAAG
The DNA here is from genome assembly GCF_902459505.1 of Geotrypetes seraphini. Classification (NCBI taxonomy): domain Eukaryota; kingdom Metazoa; phylum Chordata; class Amphibia; order Gymnophiona; family Dermophiidae; genus Geotrypetes; species Geotrypetes seraphini. The sequence continues at coordinate 67,413,511 of NC_047093.1, read as the reverse complement.
ATGGTGGAAGCTATGATCAAGGACGGCATTTGCGAGCACATCGAGAAGAATGACCTATTGAGAACAAGCCAGCACGGATTCTGTAAGGGAAGGTCGTGCCTAACGAACCTTCTGTACTTCTTTGAGGGAATAAGCAGTCGGGTGGACAATGGGGAACCCATAGACATCATTTACCTCGATTTTCAAAAGGCTTTCGACAAGGTGCCACATGAAAGGCTGCTTAAGAAGCTGTGGAACCACGGGGTGGGAGGGGATGTGCACAGATGGATCAAGCACTGGTTGTCGGGCAGACTGCAGAGGGTCGGAGTAAAGGGTCAATATTCTGACTGGCGGGGAGTCACGAGCGGTGTACCACAGGGGTCGGTGCTGGGGCCGTTACTCTTTAACATATTTATCAATGACCTGGAAAAGGAGACAAAGTGCGAGGTTATAAAATTTGCAGATGATACCAAACTGTGCGGCAGAGTTAGGACCAGGGAGGAGTGTGAGGACCTACAAAGAGACCTGGACAAGCTAGAAGACTGGGCAAACAAATGGCAAATGCGCTTTAACGTGGACAAATGCAAGGTCATGCATATAGGGAAAAAGAACCCGTTGTTCAACTACAAATTGGGGGGGGTATTGTTGGGAGAGAGTAGACTTGAGAGAGACTTGGGTGTGCTGGTGGATGCATCACTGAAGCCATCTGCACAGTGCGCAGCAGCCTCGAAAAAAGCCAACAGGATGCTTGGCATCATAAAGAAGGGCATAACAACCAGAACACGGGAAGTCATCATGCCATTGTATCGAGCGATGGTGCGTCCACATCTGGAATACTGCGTTCAGTATTGGTCGCCGCACCTCAAGAAGGACATGGCGGTACTTGAGAGAGTCCAAAGGAGAGCAACGAAAATGGTAAAAGGGCTGGAACACTGCCCAAACGCCGAGAGGTTGGATAGGCTGGGGCTCTTCTCTCTGGAAAAGAGGAGGCTCAGGGGAGATATGATAGAGACCTTCAAGATCATGAGGGGCATAGAGAGGGTGGATAGGGACAGATTCTTCAGACTGAAGGGGACAACAGGTACGAGGGGGCATTTGGAGAAACTGAAGGGAGATAGGTTCAAAACAAATGCAAGGAAGTTTTTTTTCACCCAAAGGGTCGTGGACACTTGGAATGCGCTACCGGAGGAAGTGATCAGGCAGAGTACGGTACAGGGATTCAAACAGGGATTGGACGGATTCCTGAAGGATAAAGGGATCATGGGATACTGAGGGAGGAGCTGGGATGTAACACAAGTATAGAAAGCTAACCAGGAAATGAGTATAGAAACCAAACCAGGTCGTGCATGTGCAAGACCGGAGGGTTAGGACTTCGATAGGAAGACAGGACTTAAATGAGAAACCAAGGTGGCAAGGGAGCCCCTTCTGGTGATACAGACAGGTCGTGACCTGTTTGGGCCGCCGCGGGAGCGGACTGCTGGGCAGGATGGACCTGTGGTCTGACCCGGCAGAGGCACTGCTTATGTTCTTATGTAAACAAATATATAATTATCTTACTTCTCTGTCCTATTTCTGTGGATAAAACGCTGCTTTATGCATAAAACAGTGGCTTTTAAAATTGTCCTTTAAATGGGAAAAAAAAATCATTTTATTGGTTAACCCTTTAAACAATAAGGAGAGGCCAGAGGCAGCAGTATTTTGGCTGGCTCGGAGCCCTGCACAGGAAGACGGTGTCACATCTAGCAGACCCAGACGGAGACTTGGACTGGGTGAACAGGAAACAAAGTCAGCCCCTGTCTGGGCCCCAACTCACTCCTGTATTTCCTGACAGCAGAAAGGGTCAGGTTTTATGAAATGCTAGTCAGAAAGAGACTAAATGGTATGGCTTTACAAACTGCTTAACTTCTACATATCATACTAGGATCTGGTAAATGAGTTTATAAGGAAGGAATTTTTCCACTTTAGTGGGCAATACATCCTACTTGACTGCATAGTTCTATATCACAGATACAACATAATCTTCAGATAGTCTCTTTCTAAACTAAGACTTCCTTCATCAAAACTGCAATAACTTTCTTGCTTTGAAGAACAGTCAGCTATTCCAGAGACTACGACTGATCTATTTTTCAGAACATCACCAACAATATTTCTTATACAAGATTTTACAACCTAGAACATGTCTTCTTCTCAAAGACAGGAAGCATATGGAAGACATCAGAGAGACAGATCTTCTGTGAGGCTTTTATTTTTTCCATACTCAGGTTTCAATATCACCTGAATTTATTGGTCCCCAGCGCTTAGCACATTTTCAGAATCCTAACAGGCAGGGATATGCTAAAGTTTCTTTGACCGTAGCAATGGATTAACAGAAGGTTGATGCCAGGGCTCCGGGACAGTAGATCATGTTGGTCTTCACTCCCACGCCTCACGTACAACCAGCAAATTAACGCTGGCTTTTACAAAGCCATGGTAGAGGTTTCTATCGCGGGCCGTTGAGGTAAATGCTCAGACGCTCATAGAATTACTATGAGCGTTGGAGCATTTACCTCGCTGGTCCGCAGTTGAAATCTCTACCGTGGCTTTGTAAAAGGGCGCCTAAGTTTTCAGAATATCCCTAATGAATATGCATGAGAGAGATCTGCATAAAGTGGAGGTGGTAGGCATGCACATCTCTCTCATGCATATTCGTTATCCTGATAATCTGACCCACTGGTAGCCTTTGGACTGGGAGTGAATACAAAGGGTGTATCATATTGTTTTCATGCCAGGTCTGATTTGTATCAACCATTTGTGGTATATAGCCCATGGATTTTGGAACAAAACCTATTGCTACAGGCAGATCACTTATGTGCAGCTTTATGGTTACCTTATAGATGCTCAACTTACCTCTCTCTTGCTCCCTTCTCCCCAATCTGCTACACTTTCACTGTCCCATTTTCACTGTCTTGTCTCTCTTTGGCATGCTGTTGTTTGAACATAATCTGAGCCCTATTGGAAAGCTGAGTTTCTTTTCATATACAATGAGTTGGAATATCACACTTGAATAGGGTCATTTGGAAAAGGAAAAGCTTGTATCACTATTTTTTTTATTTCATTTCATCAGGGATGCTCATTTTTAAATTACTTAAAAAGAACTTTTTATTCCATTTCATTTTATGATATGTGATTGGCCATAGTTTTGGGTTGTTTTTTTTTAAAGTTCCCAGGCCCTCTCTCCATCACCCCCTACTCCTGGACTCCCTCCCTCCATCACCACTTCCCCAGGACCTCCTCTACACCTGTATCTTATTAAAATTTATTTTAAACAAGGGGCTTTATTTATGGGGAAATGGAGCTGGAACAAAGCTCCACCACTTCTTTGTAGATTCAGAGCCAGAACAATGAGAATTGGGAGGAGGTTTTTTTTCCCCCAGATAACCTGCAGGAGAGGGAAGGGATTGAGCCTGGGAGCAGAGCAGTCCAGAAAAGGGTCACTCTGCTTCATAATCCAAGCCCTCTTGTTGCTCCTGCCTTTGCCTACCCACTTCTCCAGCTCCACAGCTGCTGCTCCTTCATGTCTACAAATTAACGCTGGGTTTTACTATATGGTGCTAGAGGTTTTTAGCATGGGCCAGCGAGGTAAATGCTCCAACACTCTTACATTGCCAGCCTGCACTATAAATCTCTAGCACAATTTAGTAAAAGGAGTCCTAAGCTCTAAGTAAATACCTTTATAAAGCAATATACTCAAGGCAATGTATAGAAGGTTTAGCTGTATTGCACCCCATCCTGGTTTGTTCAGCACTGGCTAACATATGGCCACCTAAGTCAATATTCAGAACTTAAACGCCATGCGTGGGCTTCGGAACGGGGGAGGTCACAGAGGCCATGGCCTCCCCAAAGATTGGTGGTTAGCAGTCACCGGTCAGTTCCCGCCACCCACACCCTCCTGGTGCTGTACTTTTAAATCTTCGGGCAGGCCTGCCCCGGAACTTTTCACTCCATTTCCAGTGACTGCCCAAAGATTTAAAAGTATAGTGCCGGGAAAAGGTGGGTGGGGGAGTCGGGAGCTGGTGAGAGGATGGTTGAAGGATTCTGCTGGCTAGGATGGAGCCTTTATAGGCCTTCAAACAAAATAGTGTTCCACTGCCTATGGCACCATGGGTTGCAGCATAATGATAGGGCTGTGTTTATGTGGTTCCATTTATTAATAATAATAATAACTTTATTCTTTTATACCACCATAACCAAAAGTTCTAGGCGGTTTACACTAAAAAGAGCTGGACAAACAGTGAAATACAATAATACAGTAAAAAATACAAATATTTGTAAAATAGAATTTCAATAATAAAACTCACTAAGTAATAAACTTATCGAACAAAGTGGTCTTAATTAATTTCCGCCCCTGGAACCCCCCAAAATAGCCAGTTTTCACATAGGTGCTAACCACTAATTTTCAACAGTGCTAACCGCTTAAGTTTCTGAAAATGTAACCGGTCAGTGACCATTTCTGGCTGATTAAATCATTTTTAATATTGACCAGTATATTTATATATGTTTCTATATTTTAGTTTAATTATTGAATTTGATTTTTTTTTTAATATTCAATTTTCAAATTTATGAGGTCGAGATTATACTTGACAAAAAATAAGGTTATTCCTGGGTCAGAATAAATTTTTTTTTTAAAAAAAAGAAAGCAATATACAAAAAAAAGAGTTTCCTGGAAATCAGCTAGTAGACCCACATTATAACCAGGAAAGAAAAGGGAGAAATCTGAAAAACAAAATTGACCTATGCTTCTATGTTTTTAACATCTGGTATGGATGAATGAGGTTTCTGTGGTTTTGAAAAACATGTTCCATTACATGACAGCTCACTCTCAAATCTTCTGTCTGCATATGCTGTGCTTGGATCTGCCACCTCAAAAAAGGTCACTCGCAGCTTTATGAGAAACAAAACTCTTGTCTGAAGGGCTTCAGCATTCTGCTGTTCATTTTCTCCATTCTCAGCCCTATGAGATTTCCAAAGTCTTTCAGCAGCAGTTAGTGATTCCCGCCTGTGGTCTCTGAATCCCTGGGGGTTTCTGACACAGGGAAGAGGAAGAAAATATTGTTTTCTACATGCTGCTATAGGAGCAGAACATAGAGGTGGGATCAGCAGTGGCTGTAGAAATGACAATAGCAATATATGTAAAGTTGGGATTGAAAGTTGTTCTGCAAACAGGCCTGGAGCTGAAGCCACCTTGGCGGCGATGGAGGTATGATCAGAGGTAGTTGCGACGGCTGAAAGTAGGAGCAAGGACCCAGCAGAACCTGCAACATCAATAGATGAGGACTAGCTGAAAGAGGAGGGGAATAGAGAGACAGACAGGGAAACTGCTGGGAACTGGTTTGGGTGAAGAAAGAGACAGGCTGGTGATGACTGATGGGAAGGAGGAAGAGAAAGAGAGACTGATGAGCAAAGGCAGAGCTAAGGGGTGCAAGGGAAGCAGCTGTACCCCATATGGATTTTGAATGAAAGGGTACATATATAGATCAACCCTTCAGACTCACACTGATGCCTATTTTACAGAAGGTCTGCTTCCCCTGACATCAAAACCTGTCTACATGTCTGCTGATGAGGACTGGCTAGGGAGAGACAGAGACTGCACTAAATGGCTTAAGAGAGACAGAGAGACACACAAACAGAAGGAGGAGAGAGACAGATTGGTGGGGACTGATGCAACGATGGAAGGGTTGAAATAGAGAGACTTGAAGGTTTCTCATCAGCACGATAATTTAACAATGGGAGCCTTGACCCTGATGAAAGCTATTTTGAAACATGAGCATGTTGGCAGAGGCGCTCCCTTAGTACTGGCTACTACTATTAAGCTAAGTATTATGATATGAATAAATGAATTTCTATATTAAAAAAGGAATAGAAAAAAAATTAGAAAGTTAAAAAATTCATAAAAAATACCAATCACAAAATTTTGTTAAATTCCTAAATTTAGGAGCATTAAAAAATGGGTGGCAACAGGGGTGGATTTAGGGCAGGAAATAGAAGTTAGAAGCTTAGGCCCAAATTCTGTAACCAATGCCTAAAGTTAGACACCTATGTCGGGGCGCACAACTAGATAGGTGCCTATCTAAATTGAATAACAAGCTCAATTAAGCTTTTTAATCAGCACTGATTGAAACATAGACGCCTATCAAGAATGCATGATTCTGTAACAAGGCACCTCTAAAAATTTAGGCAGCCTTCAAAAAAATAAGCGCTATGCATGTTAGGCGTGGGCATGGCTACATGTTAGGAGACATGATAGAAACTTTCAAGATCATGAGGGGCATGGAGAAGATAGACAGGGATAGATTCTTCAAACTACGGGGAACCACAGGCACAAGAGGGCACTCGGAGAAACTGGAAGGGGACAAGTTTAGAACCAATGCAAGGAGGTTCTTCTTCACACAGAGGGTTGTGGACACATGGAACGCGCTCCCGGAGGAAGTGGTCGGGCAGAGTACGTTACGGGGATTCAAAGAGGGATTGGATGGATTTCTGAAGGATAGGGGGATTGAGGGATACAGATAAGGGTAGATAAGAGTATGGAAAGAGTAAAGATAAAAGGGGCTATAGGGCTATATCAAATTAACATGACAGGTCATGGACCTGATGGGCTGCCGCGGGTGCGGACTGCTGGGCGCGATGGACCTCTGGTCTGACCAGCGGAGGCAAATTCTTATGTTCTAATAGAATCACTGCTCTTAAGCGTGCTTAAGTGCTCGCATGGGCGCCTAACTTTTAGTTGTACCTAGAGCTGGCCTATTTAATGGGCGCCTCCAAAATAGAACCTCTGTGTCTCCCTCCCCTTAGTCAGTCATAATACTTAGTTTAATAGTAGTAGCCTCTATCAACATGCTCATGTTTCAAAATAGCTTTCATCAGGATCGAGGCTCCCATTGTTAAATTATCGTGCTTATGAGAAACCACCCCTCTCTATAGAGTATCCTGCTTTTGGAGAGGAGCGGTTTCTCATAAGCACGATAATTTAACAACGGGAGCCTCGACCCTGATGAAAGCTATTTTGAAACATGAGCATGTTGGTATTGGCTATCAGTGGCGTACCAACGGGAGGGCGGGGTGCACGCTCCAAGGGGGTACACAGCCGGCCGGATCCGGAACCTTCCACCCTGCTCCAAATGGCACCTCAGCGGCTGCTGCGCTGAAGTGAACGAAGGTCCCACAATGATTGCGCCATCTACCGCCTTTGTTCCGGAAGAGGTAAGTGACGTCAGGGGGGGTGGACCGGCAGCAGCAGTCATCGCGGGATCTTGCCACAACTAACTGCGTCTGCCAGACCAGCCCCCTCTGACATCACTTACCTCTTCCATCCGGAGCAGAAGCAGTCATCATGGGACCTTTAGGATGGAGAAAGAAGGAAGCATGGTAGGGTGGTGAAAGGTCAGGGTGGTATAGAAGGGTGTGGAGGGTGAGAAAGGGAGTCAGGCTGGTATGGAATCATGGTGAAGGGTGACAAAGGGGGGTCAGGGTGGTATGGAAGGGTGTGGAGGGTGACAAGGGAGTCAGGGTGGTATGGAATCATGCTGAAGGGTGACAAAGGGGGTCAGGGTGGCATGGAATCATGCTGAAGGGTGACAAAGGGGATCAGGGTGGCATGGAATCATGGTGAAGGGTGAGAAGGAGTCAGGGTGGTATGAAAGGTTGTGGAGGGTGACAAAGGGGGATCAGGGTGGTATGGAATCATGGTGAAGGATGAGAACGGGGGTCAGGGTGGTATGGAAACATGGTGGAGGGAGAGAAAGGGGCAGATGCTGATGGAATTGCAGGGACAGACATAAGGGGGAAGGATACTGCATGGAATTAGGTTGGGCAATGCTGATGGAAGTGGGGGGAAGGGAGAAGAGAGTGAAATGCCAGACCATGGGGTGTGGGAGAGGGAAGGGAAGAAGAGGAGAGGAGAGATGCCAGACCATTGGAGGAGGGAAGGGAGGAAGATGGATGCCAGACTAATGGGGGTGAAGGGAGAAATGGAAGGGGGATGCATAAAGTTTCTAGAATGGGAATAGAAAGAAGATGCCATAAAGAAGAACATAGAAAGATGACGGCAGAAAAGGGCTATAGCCCATCAAGTCTGCCCACTCTACTGACCCACCCCATTAAGTCTGAGTGCTAATGACCTAGATCCTTAACTCAACCTCCGTAGGGATCCCACATGGATGTCCCATTTATTCTTAAAGTCAAGCACGCTAGTGGCTTCGATCACCTGCACTGGAAGCTTGTTCCAGTGATCCACCACTCTTTCCGTGAAAAAATACTTTCTGGTGTCACCATTAAATTTCCCTCCTCTGAGTTTGAACGGATGCCCTCTTGTGACTGAGAGTCTTTTGAGAAAGAAGATGTCGTCTTCCACCTCGACACGTCCTGTGATGTATTTAAATGTCTCAATCATGTCTTCCCTTTCCCTGCGTTCTTCCAGAGTGTAGAGCTGCAATTTGTTTAGTCTTTCTTCGTACGGAGCCCGGAGATCATCCTAGTGGCCATCCGCTAAACCGACTCAGCTCTAAGAATGTCTTTACGGTAGTGTGGTCTCCAGAATTGCACACAGTATTCCAGATGAGGTCTCACCATGGTTCTGTACAGTGGCATTAGAACTTCAGGTTTCCGGCTGATGAAGCTTCTATTGATACATCCCATCATTTGCCTTGCCTTGGATGAGGCCTTCTCCGCTTGTTTGGCAGCTTTCAAGTCTGCACTGATGATTACTCCCAAATCTCGTTCTTCTGAAGTCCTAGCTAATGTTTCTCCATTTAAGGTGTAAGTTCTGCATGGATTTCCGCTACCGAGGTGCATGACCTTACATTTTTTAGTGTTGAAGCCCAGCTGCCATGTCGAAGACCAGTTTTCTAACGTAAGCAGATCCTGCGTCATACTATCCTGCAGATTGCTTTCACTTACTATATTACAGTGGTGCCTCGCATAACGGACGCCTCGCACAGCGAACGCTGCGCATAACGAACTTTTTGTCTTGCTCCCTATAACGAACTTCGTTTCACACAACGAAGTCGCCCGAGGGGCCCGGGGGGGGGGGGGGCGGAACTACTCTCGCCGCTTCCTAATGTGAGCCGGGAACAGCAGCACCCTCCTGTCTGAATGCAGTGTTCCATCATCTCCCTCCACCTTACCTTAGATGCCGAGTTTTCCGGCTTTCTTTTTCGGCCAGCCACACACTTTCAAAGAGCAGCACATGCGCGCATGCTCTGTTGTTCAATCTTCTCCTCTGACGCAACCGGAAACCGGAAGTTGCAGGAGAGGAGAACATTGATCAACTTCAGCAGCTGCGCGTGCACAGCTTTTTGAAAGCGTGCGGCTGGGTGAAAAAGAAAGCTGGCAAACTCTGCATATAAGGTGAGGTGGAGGGAAGGAAATGTAGGGCTGCAGAACGAATTATTTTGTTTTACATGTATTCTTATGGGAAAACAGGGCTGCAGAACGAATTATTTTGTTTTACATGTATTCTTATGGGAAACGCGTTTCACACAACGAACGTTTCACATAACAAACTTGCTCCTGGAACGGATTAAGTTCGTTGTGTGAGGCACCACTGTACATAGTTTGGCGTCATCGGCGAACAATGTTACTTTACCCTGAAGCCCACTGGTCAAGTCTCTTATGAATATGTTAAAAAGGAATGGACCAATGACTGAGCCCTGCGGCACTCCGCTGGTCACCTCCGATGTCTCAGAGAGGGTGCCGTTGACCACTACCCTCTGAAGTCTTCCACTCAGCCAATCATTGACCCATACAGTTAGTGTCTTACCTAACCCCATCGATTTCATCTTGTTTAATAGTCTGCAGTGTGGGATGCTGTCAAAAGCTTTACTGAAATCCAAGTACACTATGTCCAGAGACTCCCCCGAGTCAAGCTTTCCTGTTACCCAATCAAAGAAACTGATGAGATTGGATTGGCATGACCTACCCTTAGTGAATCCATGTTGACTGGGATCCCTTAGATTCCCCTCATCCAAGATCGTGTCTAATTTACCTTTAAGTAGTGTTTCCATGAGTTTACACACTATTGATGTGAGACTCACTGGTCTGTAATTCGCAGCCTCTGCTCTGCAACCCTTTTTGTGCAGAGGAACGACGTTAGCTGTTTTCCAGTCCAGGGGGACTTTCCCCGTACTTAGGGAGAGATTGAAGAGCATGGCTAACGGTTCCGCCAGGACATCGCACAGCTCTCTGAGCACTCTTGGGTACAATTTGTCTGGTTCCATGGCTTTGCTCACCTTGAGTCTTGATAGTTCGCTGTAAACATCAGCTAGTGTGAACTCAAAATTTTGAAATGGGTCTTCCGTGCTTGACTTTGCTTCCAGCTGTGGACCGTGCCCTGGTGCCTCACACCAGGGCACGGTAGTTTGGCTTTGTCCGAATCTGCTTCCACATAATTCCCATCTGGTTCTGAGACGTACTATCCCGTTTGTATTTTTTTTCCTGTCACTAATATACCTGAAGAAGGATTTGTCCCCTTTCTTAATGTTCTTTGCTAGATTTTCTTCCACTCGAAGTTTGGCCTCCCTGACTGCTGTTTTGACCGCTGCAGACCTTGCCCTGTATTCAATGTTAGCTTCTCTTTTCCCCGTATGCTTGTATGAAAGAAATGCTCTTTTTTTCTCCTTGACGAGGGACGAGACCTCATCAGTGAACCATTGGGGTTTCTTTTTTCTTTGTTGTTTATTTACCGATTTTGTGTAGCGGATAGTTGCCTCGTGTAGGGTCAATTTCAGGGTTGACCACATAGCTTCCACATTATCAGTTACTTCTTGAACCTGATGGACGAAATCCCCCATGCGTGCGAAGTCAGTGCCCCGGAAATTGAGTACCTTCGTTTTTGTTTGTGATCTAGGGAAGCCCTTCCTAAGGTTGAACCATACCATGTTATGGTCACTGGTGGCTAGCATTTCTCCCACCGAGACCTCTGAGACGCTTTCCCCGTTCGTAAGTACCAGGTCTAGGATGGCCTGGGCCCTAGTGGGTTCTAGTATCATTTGTTTGACGTTAATATCCTCCTGCTACCACAAGTTGTCGCTGAGAATGTATTCCAGTCTACATCAGGCATGTTGAAGTCTCCTAGCAGAACAGCATCCCCCCGTAAGGTGATATTCTCAATGTCTTCAATTAATTCTGCGTCCTTGTCCTCCGATTGTCTTGGAGGTCTGTATATTACACCAAGGTACAGGCATTTTTCTCCGCCTCTGGCCAGGTTTACCCAGATGGATTCCCCTGTGTATTTGACATCTGTGATCCTGGTTGTTTTGATGTTCTCTTTGATGTAAAGTGCTACCCCTCCTCCTAACTTACCATCTCTGTCTTGGTGAAGCAGGTTGTATCCTGGTATAGTTATATCCCACCCATGAGAGTCTGTGAACCATGTTTAGGATATTGCTACCATGTCCAGGTCGGCATTCACTATTTCTGTTTCTAGTTCTAGAAATTTTGTTTCCTAAGCTGCGCGCGTTAACATACATAGCTCTCCACTCTTTGTGTTTGCTAAGCCCCTGTAGAGAGTTTCCCATCTGAGTTAAAGTGTCTCCTAGCGAATCTTTTGCAGTGAGTGTACTTACCTCGGACTTAAAAGCGGAGTTTTGGTTCACCACATCAGGATTGTTACTTACTGCTCTGGTATGTAAGTGGGTACCCTCCCCCAACTTACCTAGTTTAAAGCCCTTCGAAGCAGGCGGGCTAGTCAGTGTCCAAGGACGTTCTTACCTCTGTTGGTCAGGTGGAGTCCGTCTGGTCCCTGGAGTCCCTGTAGTGCCTCTCCATGATTCAGGAATCTGAAGTTCATTTCCCGGCACCATCGTTGTAGCCACTCATTCGTCTTCCGGATACGTTCATCCCTGTCTCTTCTCTTGCCCCTAACAGGAAGAATTGAAGAGAAAACTACCTGTGCTCCTGTCTGCTTCAGGCGAAGGTGTTTTCTTTATTCTGTGTGTTCGAAAAGTCATGGTTTTCTGTTAGGATTGACTGTGTAGGATTGATCTGTACTAGTCTGGCTTGTTTAGTTTTACAATGGGTTTATTGATGTATTGCTCACTGTAGTATGTAAGATGCTGCCTTTTCCTAGATATTCATGTGTGACGTGTGGATTGTTACTAAAAATCATGTTTTTCATACAGATGTGGAGGGTGTCAAAAAATGATGGGCCCTGAGTGTCACATATGCTAGGTACGCCACGGTTGGCTTCTACTATTAAGCTAAGTATTATGATATGAATAAATGAGTTTATATATTAAAAAAGGAATAGAAAAAACCTAAAAAGTTAAAAAAAATTCATAAAAATAAACAAGTCGTTGATCCAAGGAAGATCGAGTTCTGTGATCTGTTTCACACGAATCATTGGGGTTGTCTAGCCCTCTGAAGATCATCAATATTTTGAAATATTAAATGTTTGGTCTTAATTGGCCAATACTAATTCTAAAGACTGGAAGTTGTCTAGGCTGCACTGCTTTCAATGCATATTTATTGAGGAAATCCTGAAAAACCGACTGGATTGCGGCCCTCAAGGAGAGACTTTGAGACCCCTGGGTTAGAGGCAGACTGTAAGCAGAGTTAGAGCCCACTTTAGGCGCCACTAGATTCGATTCTATAAAGTGCACCTAACCCCCTCTTTTACTAAGGTGCGCGCTAATCGAATTAGCGCGTGCTAAACGCTAACGCGTCTAGAGACTAACATGCATGCGTTAGCGTTTAGCATGCGTTAAATCAATTAGCGCGCGCTAATCAGTCAGCACAGCTTAGTAAAAGAGGGCCTAAGTTTTGTAGAATTGCGCCTAAGTGCCACACCACTCGGCACCTGTTTTAGGCACCATTTATAGAACTGGGCCCAAAAATGTTAGATTACTAAATTAAGATGAATTTTCAGCTGAAAAACTAGGGGTAGATATTTAGCTGGCAGTGGTCAGCATTTTTTGGCCAGCACCAGCGTTATGTTTAGATAGTCAATGCCGGCCATGTCCAGACATCAACACTGAATACCTGGTTTTGTGCAGTTGGCTATCCCAGGGGTAGGCAATTCCGGTCTTCGAGAGCCGGAGCCAGGTCAGGTTTTCAGGATATCCACAATAAATATAAATGAGATAGATTTGTATCTCAAGGAGGCAGTGCATGCAAATCCATCTCATACATATTCATTGTGGATATCCTGAAAACCTGACTTGGCTCTGGCTCTCGAGGACTGGAATTGCCTACCCCTGGGCTATCCCTTATCTGGTAATAAGTGTGATATTCAGTGCTTAACTACTTAAGTGAAATTGGATAAAAAACAGACTGAGCTTTATGTGATCCGATTTGTCCAGTTAACTTAGGTTATGTGCTGAATATCGACACTTAACCTTGGACCGCCCACAAAATCATTGACTATGGGGCCGACATTGAGACTGCGGGAGGGAGGCTGGCTAACTTCCGTGATCAGCATTAAGCCCAGATATTCAATGCTGAGCCATTTTCGGTGACCGGCATTAAATATCCCGTCTATTTTTGGCCCACTCAGTCTTAGCCGGCTATGTCAATTTTAAGCACCAGCCGATTAAGTTAGAGACAGACCAGCTATTTGAGCAGCCCTATTTGGCTATTAAACTTAGCCGGTCTGCATTTAAAACCAGCAACTATCACGCGATATAGCTGGCTAGTATTTCTCTCTTTAATTTGCCTTTGTAGTTGGTTTTTTTTTGCATGTCATTTACATTTCATAGAGAGAAGCATTCTTCATAGACTGCTTGCAGCCTGACTTAACTCCCTAGCTCTGCTCTTCTTGACCGAAGTCACTTACAAATGTTCTCAAATCCTTAACATCTGAACAGTTTTGAAGCCCTACAACAGGGGCGTCCAACCTCGGTCCTCACCAGGTCAGGTTTTCAGGTTTTCCCAAATGCATATGCATGAGACCTATTTGCATATAGTAGAAGAAGTGCATGAAAATAGATCTCATGCAAATTCACTGGGGAAATCCTGAAAACCCAACTGGATTGCGGCCCTCAAGGACCGACGTCAGACAACCCTGCTCTAGAGTATTGCCAAATGTTTCAAATTGTCAGGGTCAGTGCAAGGATATTGAGCATCCTCGATTAACCTTCTACCTTATACATAAGAACATAAGAACATAAGAACTGCCTTCTCCGGATCAGACCTTCGGTCCATCAAGTCCGGCGATCCGCACACGCGGAGGCCCTGCCAGGTGTACACCTGGCGTAATTTATAGTCCATCAAATCCTTATATGCCTCTCTTAAGGAGATATGCATCTAGTTTGCTCTTGAAGCCTAGGATGGTCGATTCTGTCATAATCTCCTCTGGGAGAGCATTCCAGGTGTCAACCACTCTCTGAGTAAAGCAGAACTTCCTGACATTAGTCCTGAACCTGTCCCCCCTCAGCTTCATTACATGTCCTCTAGTCCGTGTCAAATTGGACAATGTAAATAATCTTCTCTGCTCTATTTTGTCGATTCCTTTCAGTATTTTGAAGGTCTCGATCATATCCCCACGCAGTCTCCTTTTCTCAAGGGAGAACAATCCTAGTGTTATAAGTCTGTCCTCGTATTCCAGTTTCTCCATACCCTTCACCAGTTTTGTTGCTCGTCTCTGCACCCTCTCCAGCAGCTTTATATCCTTCTTTAGGTAGGGGGACCAATGTTGGACACAGTATTCCAAGTGTGGTCTGACCATTGCCCTATAAAGCGGCATTATAACTTTCTCTGATCTACTCGAGATTCCTTTCTTTATCATGCCCAACATTCTATTTGCCTTCTTTGCCGCTGCCGCGCATTGTGCCGACGGCTTCAGGGTCCTATCTATCAGTACACCCAGGTCCTTTTCTTGTTCACTCTTCCCCAGAGTTGCACCTGACATTGTATACTCGTATTCCTTATTTTTATTGCCTAAATGCATTACCTTGCATTTCTCCACATTGAACTTCATCTGCCATTTCTCCGCCCATGTTTCTAACCGACACAAGTCGCTCTGGAGTTTCTCTCGATCCTCCTGCGATCTGATTGCCCGGCATAGTTTTGTATCGTCTGCAAACTTGATGATCTCACTGGATGTTCCTTCCTCCAGGTCATTGATATAAATATTAAAAAGGATCGGCCCAAGTACCGAGCCCTGGGGTACACCACTAGTCACTTTCTCCCAGTCGGAGAACTTCCCATTTATGCCCACTCTCTGCTTTCGGTTTTCCAGCCATTTGCCTATCCATCTTTGTATATCCCCCTCTATGCCATGACTTTGTAGTTTCCTGAGAAGTCTTTCGTGTGGAACTTTGTCGAACGCTTTCTGGAAGTCCAAGTATATTATGTCCACCGGCTTCCCACTATCAATTTGCTCGTTCACGGTCTCGAAAAATTGGAGTAAATTAGTCAAACATGATTTCCCTTTCCTGAATCCATGTTGACTGGGTTTCATCAAGTCGTATGCGTCCAAGTGCCGGACTATGCTATCCTTGATCAGTGCTTCAACCATCTTGCCAGGGACAGACGTAAGACTAACAGGTCTATAGTTGCCCGGTTCCCCTCTCGATCCTTTTTTGAAAATTGGGGTGACGTTCGCTATCCTCCAGTCGTCCGGTATCTGTCCAGTTCTGATTGTCAGGTTTGCAAGTTTTTGCAATAACTCTCCGATTTCAAACTTCAATTCCTTTAAGACTCTCGGATGAATCCCATCCGGTCCAGGGGATTTGTCACTTTTAAGTTTGTCGATCTGATAGTATATCTGGTCTAAGTCCACTTCAACTGTGGTGAGGCTGTCTTCTATTTCTCCTGCAAACACTTTCTCCGCTTCAGGTATTGTTGAGGTGTCCTCCTTCGTAAAGACGGACGCAAAGAAGGAATTTAGTTTGTCTGCGATTTGTTTATCTTCCTTGATGTACCCTTTTCTTCCCTGGTCGTCCAGGGGTCCCACTGCCTCTTTTGCAGGTTTTTTCCCTTTCACGTATCTAAAGAAGGGCTTGAAGTTTTTGGCCTCCTGGGCTATTTTTTCCTCATATTCCTGTTTTGCATCCCTCACCGCCTTGTGACATTTCTTCTGATCATCTTTATGTTTGTTCCAGGCTTCGGTTGTCTTTATGCATTTCCATTTTATGCCTTCCTCCTGAGATTTTAAGAACTATACTCAACACTCATGATCAGCCCAACACCATCCCCACCCACAACAGTCCTGTAAAAATACATAATTGGACACCATACTATTAAATATTGAACTTCGCTTTGTGGGCATGTGTGTGCTTACTCTCCCTACAGAGAAACATGAAGACAGATAAAGGCCAAATGGCCCATCCAGTCTGCCCATCTGCAGCATCCACTATCTCCTCCTCTCCCTATTGGCTAAGGCTCTTTATACCTGCATTGTGATGTCATAGAACTTTATGGTTATAGAAACATGATGACAGATAAAGGCCAAATGGCCCATCCAGTCTGCCCATTCACAGTAACCATTATCTCTTCCTCTCTCTAAGAGATCCAACGTGCCTATCCCACACTTTATTGAATTCAGACACAGCCTCTGTCTCCATCACCTCTTCCGGGAGACTGTTCTATGTACCTACCACTCTTTCTGTTAAAAAAAAGTATTTATTTATTTATTTATTCATTCATTTATTTCGCCCGTCCTCCCAGAGGAGCCCAGAACAGGTTACAAGAGTATATTCATAGTACAGTTAGGACATACTTAGATGAGAAATACAGATTCTACAGCATTTACAGTATAGACAAAGGGGTTTGATTACAGTATAGACATAATATGCAGACATAAAATACTGACTTAGTGGGGCATAGGGTGGATTTAATTTCAGCACATTCAGTGTAGATATAATTTGGAGGTAAGTGGATGCATGTTTGTTGTCGGAGAATGTAGTAGTAATTCAGGTTATATTTGCGGTGGCATGCAAGTATTTGGGAGATTCTGTTTGGAGTTTTAGGTCATGTCTAGGAGATCCATTTGTCAGGGTGTAGATATGGGTCTTCAAGGTGCTGGGTTTGTAAAGAAAGTTTTCACGGCTTTTCTGAAGTTCCAAAGACTGTCTTCCTTAGATTACTCCAGAGCCTATCACCTCTTAACTTCATTCTATGCCTTCTCATTCTAGAGCTTCCTTTCAAATGAAAGAGACTCGATTCATGCACATTTACGCCACGTAGATATTACACATCTCTATCATATCTCCCCTCTCTCGCCTTTCTTCCAAAGTATACAGATTGAGATCTTTAAATCTGTCCCCATACGCCTTATGATAAAGACCACGCACAAGCATTAGAGGCTCTTGGACAGCAGCAAAGCACGCAAACTCCCTCAGAATCTTCTGCTCTAGGTAATTGCCTAGTTTTGGCCACTGGTTGGAATGGCTTTGCAAACTAACATAAATCCAAAGCTATCTCAGCTGGGATTAAATTCTGCTGAACAGGGTGCTCATTGACCAGGAAAATTGAATCGTCTGTTCAGCCTGGGTTTGACCCAAGCTTAAAATGGATTGCCAGTTCATAATGGCATTTTTGATTGTGTCATCTATTACTGTTTAATGCTCCTTTCTTGTGCCTTGACTTGCTGAAATTTACAGCTGCCAAAACAATAATGAATAGGCAACAAAGTAAAAATAATTGCCCATTGTTTAGGTGAGTCCAATTGACTGTATGATCACTTCGCATTACACAAAGAGACATGAATCTTCCATCCCAAGGAGTGCACAGAATAGGGCTTGACAGCTAATGATTGTGTCAGTAACATGGCAGATGACGGAAGATAAGCCCAGTTGGCCAATCCAATCTGCCTGGTACTGAAGACTCAGACAAAAGGGGTAGCAAATACATTGAATAGTCAAAATAATCTTTTCTAGCATATCAAAACTATGAAAACAAATAGGGCATTTTAATAGGCAACTGCCCTAGCTACCATTCTAATAAGTTAAACAGACTGAAACTGTGCAAGGGGAAAAAAACATTCAAAAGTTCTAAGACCAAAGCAACCAAAACAAGGGAGTAATTTTAGAATAGAGCATCTAGGCCAGGGGTGTCAAAGTCCTTCCTCGAGGGCCACAATCCAATCGAGCTTTCATGATTTCCCCAATGATTATGTATGAGATCTATTTGCATGCACTACTTTCATTCTATGCTAATAGATTTCATGCATTTTCATTTGGGAAATCCTGAAAACCCGACTAGATTGTGGCCCTCGAGGAGGGACTTTGACACCCCTGATCTAGGCAAAAAGTCTAAAAAGATGTCTATTTTCTAAAGGCTCACTGTTACGTAACAAGACCACAGTTTGTTTTCAAAACGGTACCGTTATAATGAGAAACCAAAGTTAAATCTTAGATCACAGTACCAAACAATCTCTTACAATTTTTAACTTTTTGCAAGGTCTTCAGAAGTGTTTCCCATGGGCTCTCAATTATGCTTCACAAGAACTGAGTACACTACATCTTCTGGAGCATAATTGAGAGCCCATGGGAAGCACTTCTGAAGATCTGGCAAAAAGTAAAAAATGCTAAGAGATTGGTACTGTGATTTTTAGATTTAAACTTGTTTTCTAAAGGCAACATATGTGTTTAAGTGTCTTTCTAGAATAATAATAATTTATTTCTTATATACCGCCAAAGCCGTAGAAGTTCGAGGCGGTTTACAATAAAGAAGGGCTGGACAATCAGCGAATGGGTACAATCAGAGAAAGGGTACAATCAGCAAATACAATCGGTGAATGGGAAACAATCCGCAAAATAAGTACAAAGAACCAGCCCCAGCTGCACCCAGATTCACATGCTCAAATTTACTTCTGCATTTAGCTGTAGTTTGTTTATGGTCATCGAATCCTTTAGTTTGGATAAACAGTACTGTAGTTTCTTGATTTGCTCGGTTTGATTTGGGTTCAGGGGGAGGTAGATTTGGATATCATTGGCGAATGAATGGATTTGGATGTGGTGTTTTTCTGAAATGTCAATTACTGGTCTGACATATATGTTGAAAAGTAGTGGAGATAAGGCACCCTGTGGCACTACATAGTTAAGTGGTTTTGGTTGAGATGTAGCCGGCCTAGTAGTACTCTCTGAGATCTTTCACTGAGGAACGAGGAGAACCACCTTAGTGCAGCATCCTGGATTCCAATGTGCTTCAGCCTGGACAAGAGAAGGTAATGGTCTATGGCAGTGGTCTCAAACTCAAACCCTTTGCAGGGCCACATTTTGGATTTGTAGGTACTTGGAGGGCCGCAGAAAAAATAGTTAATGTCTTATTAAAGAACTGACAATTTTGCATGAGGTAAAACTCTTTATAGTTTATAAATCTTTCTTTTTGGCTAAGTCTTAATAATAATATTGTAATTTATAGCTAAAGAGACATATGATCAAGAAACTGTTTTATTTTACTTTTGTGATTTGATAAACATACCAAGGGCCTCAAAATAGTAACTGGTGGGCCACGTATGGCCCCTGGGCCGCGAGTTTGAGATCACTGGTCTATGGTGTCAAATGCAGTGCTTAGGTCCAGAAGTAATACGTCATCCCCTTTATCAAGAAATTTCCAGCAGTCATCTATGATGTCTAATATGACTGTTTCTGTGCTGTGATATTTCCTAAAACCTGATTGGTAGGTACAGCGGGAATTGTTTTTTTCTATGAAATCCTGTAGTTGTACAAGTACAGTAAAACCTTGGATTGCAAGTAACTTGGTATGCAAGTGTTTTGCAAGACAAGCAAAACATTTTGTTAAATTTTAACTTGATATACAAGCAAGGTCTTGCAATATGAGTACATACAGTATTTTGTATTAAAGTTTTTAGGTTGTGGAGTTTCCATTATTTCATATGGGGAAATTTACTTTGATATACAAGTGTTTTGGATTACAAGCATGTTTTCGGAACAAATTATGCTTGCAAACCAAGGTTTTACTGTACTGCCTTTTCCAGGATTTTGGACATGAACGGGAGATTTGAGACCAGTCTGAAGTTACTTGGATTGATGATAGAGAATAGCCTGGAGTGCGCGTTTAAATATTAATGACCTCTTTGTAATACATTTTCATGACAGAGTCAGAGTCTGCCAGGAAGCTCGGAAAAGACCATGGTGAACCCTTATGATAATTATCAGCAGGTAGAATACTTCCATGCTAAACCAGCTGGAACTGAAAATAGAGCACCTTGTTCCTGCCTTTCTTGGGGAAATAATACCCTCACAGTCAAAGATAACGTCTACAGCCTAGGAGTACTACTGGACTCAAATCTATTTCTTACAGACCACGTTTCCTAATAGTATCAACCTCCTTTTACTACCTCCGCCAGCTGAGGAGCATCCGAACATACTTCTCAGAACCTGAATTTGCCCAGTTACCATATGGACACGCTTTGACACACAGCTCCTGATTGGTGGGGCCCAACTGTAATACAGGAAGAGGCGGTCAGAGCATACCGCGAGTGATTTCCTTCACTCGCCAGTGCTCCGGCTGCCCTCACCTGCCTCTCCGGCTGCCCTCTCCTATCTCCCTCGCTAAAAACTGTATTTGCGGTTTTTCAGCATTTACGGGGGTTCCTGGAATGGAATCCCCGTGAATATCAGGGGAGTACTGTGATGTAAACCACTTAGACGCCTTGCAGGCTATTTTGGCAGTATATCTAAAGCTAATAAAGATAAAGATTTAAAATCTCACTAAATAAGAAGCTCAATGAGTAAAAAAACTAAAATGAACTTATAACAAACATATAACAGTATATATAACACAGAAGGGCACAACATATCAAGAATCAAACTCACTCTTCCTGTACTTACGTAAAACACTCTCAAAATTCATATTATTATTATTTATTTATATACCACTTATATTCCAAGTGGTTTACATTCAGGTACTTTATCATATTTTCCCTATCTGTCCCGGTAGGCTCAAACTCTATCTAGTGTACCTGGGGCAATGAGGGGATTAAGTAACTTGCCCAGAGTCACAAGGAGCAGTGAGAGATTTGACCCCACAACCTCAGGGTGCTAAGGTTGTATCTCTAACCCCTGCGCCACACACTACACCAAGGCATCAAAAGTGTAGTTTGCATACCCAAATTGGTGTAAAATCTCTACAGACACCAAGTTTGATCAAACCTCTAAATGCAAAAACAAAGAGGCAAATAATAGCCTTTGAACTTAGGCATTAAAACATCCTAACCGACTGTACTGAAAACATGACTACAAAGAATGCTTCCCATCTCTTTCCCTCTGATTATAGGTCCTGCTCCAAATGAAACAGAGCATGGTATGCTGCCATGTTTAAAAGCACTACCAGTGTCACATGACCTCATTCCAAAAATAACCTTAATCAAAGATCCTTTATACTGAAAACAAATATGTATGAAATCTCTTACAGAAAGCATAATGCACCTTCAAAAATGCATGAAATTTGTCAATAGTGGACTGTAACAGCATGAGCGGAGGTTAGGAATGGGCCTGTGCTCACAGAGCCAGACAGTCACAAGCAGTAAAACAAAAACAAAAACAAAAAAAACACTTTATTGATTCATCAGAAAATCCCTGCACCCTGTTACTTCACAGGGGCAGGTATATAAGGAACAGTCTTTGTTCCAGAAGCAAAAAGTCCTGAGATGGCTTATGGTGGGTGACTGATGCACCCTAAGCACTCTATAGAAGTCCTTCTTGAGATGGGTAACAAGGTCTGGCCCCAACCAGACCTCAGATGAGGCTCACAGATGTTCAGTAAAGGAAAGGTTGGCTTACTTCAGCCAAGCAGAGTGTCTAGTGGTTGAAGTTAAGACACATATGGGGAATCACCTCTTCCTTCTTATACTTCCTGGCCCCTGCCTTCTCCTTCCCGTGTCACTTCCCCCTAAGGAGGAGCTACCTATCCCCCACTTTTACAAAAGCATAGCGCAGTTTTTAGCACCAGCCCTGGCGGTAACAGCTCCGACGCTCATAGAATTCCTATGAGCGCCCGAGCTGTTGCTGCCGCTGCTGGCACTAAAAACCACAACCACACTACGCTTTTATAAAAAGGAAGGGGGGTATTTTAAGGTAGCTCTGACATTGTGAGAGAGTATCCAGCAGGGGCAGTGGTAGCATCCTCTAGACTTCCGCACGTGGACTGTAAAAAATTGCTAAAATCAGGGGCTCCTAATAAAACTATACAAAAGTGTTATCAATTGATAGAGGATTATCAGGGGAGTTAAAACAGCATCAATTTTATAATTTTATCATCTTCCAAATATTTAAAAATGGTGAAAAACCAACATGCATTCCAGCGACATCATCACATTGAGATAAGAACATAAGAAGTGCCTCTGCTGGGTCAGACCAGAGGTCCATCATGCCTAGCAGTCTGCTCACACGGCGGCCCAACAGGTCCAGGACCTGTGTAGTACGGTAATCCTCTATCTATACCCCTCTATCCCCTTTTCCTCCAGAAAATTGTCCAATCCCTTCTTGAACCCTAATACCTTACTCTGTCTTATCACACCCTCTGGTAGCGCATTCCAGGTGTCCACCACCCGTTGGGTGAAGAAAAACTTCCTAGCATTGGTTTTGAATCCGTCCCCTTTCAACTTTGCCGAATGCCCTCTCGTTCTTGTGGTTTTCGAAAGTTTGAAGAATCTGTCCCTCTCCACTTTCTCTATGCCCTTCATGATCTTGTAAGTCTCTATCATATCCCCTCTAATTCTCCTCTTCTCCAGGGACACATATGACGTGTGTATGCCATTTTAAAAAATCTAAAAACATCTGGAACTGTGCAAAAGCATGAATTAAAGACTAAAAAACAAGTATTCAAGGTTGAAAATTAATCATTTTGGGTAAAAAGTAATACTAACATAGTGCCTTGGTCTTTTAACATGTGTGCAACCAAAAATCAAATATCATTTAAAGTCGAGGTAAATCATTGATACATAATAAAAGGGTACACAATGATAAATAATAAATATATAGATGATGATAAAATGAAAAATCCATAATGATTAATACATTGGCCATAAAGGAGCATCAGAGTACAGGAATAATGAATGTTTGCAGTGGTAAATACAATATAATACATAAAAAAGTGTGATTGAACTTAAAATACATGGCTATAAATATAATAAAACAAAACATGAAAATGAACTTAGAATTCATAAACTATGTGGATTGAATTGAAAAATAAGTCCTTGTTCTGACCTTAACATTACTGATCCAGATTGCCACCTCTCCAACAACTAGCCTGTTGCGTAGACAGGTCCTTTTACTAAGGTGCGCTAATGCGTCTTTGCACGCACTAAACGTTAACGTGTGCTAATGCGTCCATTATATCCTATGGATGCGTTGCCATGCACTAATATTTAGCACGCGCTATGACGTACTAGTGCGTACTAGAACCCCAGAATCTATAAATCCTCAAAAAAGTAGCACATTTGGAGTGAATGTTCCACAATGATTTATCTATGTTTCAGTGCACTTTTATGTTCAATAATTCTCTTATTAAAATGATGCTCAGTTTGCTCAATATACTGTATATTAATCAAAAAGGACATACAGCTCTGCAGACTATGAGGCTCATACTCAAAACTTAAACATGGCTTAAAACCCGCCCCCAAGTCAGCACTTGGACAAACTAAAAGACAGGTTGTCCAAGTGCCGATAATCAAAGCAACCTTCTGGATGTGCCGCGGAACTTTTTATGCCTCTGAATGCTGCTGTGTACCCAGAGCTGACAGGGGCGTATCTGGAGGAGTGGTTAGGGCAGTATGTGGGCAAGATGGAGGCTGACCTAGACTTAGGGCTCCTTTTACTAAGCTGCGCTAGCGGTTTTAGCGCATGCTTACTGCACGCTGCATTGCCGCGCGTGCTAGACACTAATGCCAGCATTGAGCTGGTGTTAGTTCTTGGCGCGTAGCGTGCGCTATAAACGCTATCGCACCTTAGTAAAAGGAGCCCTTAGTCGTCCTGCAGGGGTAATTAGAATGTTTAATAGACATCCTAGATGAAACTTAAACGTTGCGAGTTAGACGATGTAAAAATAATAATAATAACAACTTTATTTTTGTATACCGCAATACCATAACAGTTCTAAGTGGTTCACAATAAAGAGACGGGTATAAGTGCCCAAAAGGTATCCAAAATGACCAGATAACCTCTGCAGAGACAAAATAAAAGACCTCACACACACTCCCCCAGTGTTCATTTACCCCCCTCACACCCCCACAAAGATCAGAATTAAAAAAGTACATACTTGTCTCCATAACATCATCACCTGGTATAAGAAAGCCTCGTAGAGCTGCACACAGGGGTGGGTTAGTTTCAAGTTTCAAGTTTCAAGTTTATTATTTATTTGTTTAATCGCCTTTTCAATATTCAAGGCGATTTACACATTAATAAAGTTACAAAATAAAATAAATTTAAAATAATTAAAAACTCACAAGACTAGACGATAACTGAACAAACTGGAAACAAAAGGAAGGTAGGGGAAGAAGTTACAATGTAATTGAGCAAAGTGGGGAACCAAATAAGGAAAACACAGAAAGGATGAACCATAGAGAGGAGGATCCATGCCCATATGCCACTCTAAGCACTACATTTATGGTGGAACATGTGCACCCACCAAAATCCCCCCCAAACCCTACTCTACTGCCATATAGGTGCCACTGCAGCTATAAGGGCTATTGGGGTTGTAGACAGGTGGGTATATTGGGTTTTGGGGGCTCACCATAACCTATAAGGGAGTTCTGGTGAGATGTTTATCTGGCACCCTTTTTGTGAAATTCACAGCAGTGCCCTGTAAGGTGTTCCACTGCTCTGTTGCCATGTCTGGGTGGCCAGTCCATTACAAGACTGGCCCCCTCCCATGTCCAAAAGGTCTTGGTTTAGGACTTGGATGAAATTTTGGTCGAAAATGTGGTATAAAGATAGATGTCCTAGTGATCTGAACGAACAATAGCCTGGACGTTCAGATGAACGATTAAAAAAAAAAAATTCTAGACATATTTTTTCAAAAATGGGTATCTTCCTACTGCCAACTTTGGGTGTCTAGCGCCATATGCCCAAATCGGACTTAGACATGCCTCTATTCTTAAATTGCTATATTTATATTCATCAACGAAATCCTAGTATATTTTAGTGTGGTAACATTCATGCATGCTCATGGAGCCATGTATGTGTTAAATTTTGTACACAGCTTCTCCAAGGGTTTTTGGTGAGCCTAAGAATTGATTAAACAGTAGTTCATGAAAGATTGTATTATACAGTGAATGAGAATAGAAGCTGTCCTGAAGGCTTTTCCATTCAGCAATATTAAATATTGTATTGAAGAATTACTTACTTATTTCTCAGATCTAGCCAGGGGCAGTTGCAGTTTTCCATTTGTGAAAAGCAAACAAGAAATACTTTTCATATTGCTACAGCATTATGTGAGATTATGTTGCTCACCTGGAGGGGATTCAACTCCTGGAAGAGTTCTACTGAGATGAAGTTTTCACCTTCTACCAATTGATGTCGAACTTATGAACATGCAGGCTATATAAGCTTACTCTGGATTTTGGTGGAGAAGATAAGCACTACGCTCTCTTTGCATAATTTGCTTGTCCAGCTTTTGAGATTTTTTGTTCGGCTTGGATGAACTTTGGCTGCTGTGTACCCTCGGGTCGGGGGGCAGAGACAGCCTGACAATTTATTTCTTTTGAATTATTTGCTTATTTAGTTTGATTCACTATTAGCACACTAATTGTGCACTAATTTAATCACATAAATCACAATTTGGGTTATCCAAGGATGTTTCGCACGTAATACTCTGCTGGGTGTATGATTGTCCAAAGCAAACTAGCTATCTTGCCATGTATAACTCCAAATGCAAAGAACTAAACTTTATATATATAGACACTGGGGATATCTCAGAACGCTACTCTGAAAAATATCAGCGTAGCAACACTCCTCACTGAGTTCACCCTGTATAACAAACCTAATATTTTTTTATTTTTATATTTTATAGTTCAACTCGTAACTTGTCATGAAAATTTTCTTTAAAACATATTAAATATATAAATAAATATATATATATAAATATATAAACATATTAAATATATAAATATTTCTTCATCTTTTTTGCTTATAAAAACTTCATCTTATTATTAAAGCATTCCATTTTCAAAAATTCACTAATGAATAATGCACTTATCTTATATATATATATATATCAACTGTGTGGCCGCACTGTTCCCCACCAACGCGTTTCGCCTTCTTCTTCAGGACGGGGCTAGTGTATGATTGTGGCAGCTGAGCATTAGGGGTGGTGTTTCCCCTTTTGCGGGCTGTGGGACTGAGGACTCAACAAATAAATTTTTATATGGGAATTGTGATCAAGACTGTCTCTCCCCCTCACTCGAATTGGGTCAGGGGAGACTTTCTCTCTTGTTGGGTATACCTCACCTGGCAGGCTGGCCTTGTCTGTTCATAGCATGGCTGCTGTTTCCTGCCAGAAACCATTATGCTTCTGTCTGGACTACATAGAAACATAGAATATGACGGCAGAAAAGGGCCAACGGCCCAACAAGTCTGCCCAATCATGATCCCTTCCACCCTCGAGAAACTATCCCCTATCATACCTCTGTAGCGACCCCACATGTTTGTCCCATCGTCTCTTGAAGTCAAGCGTGCTACTAGCCTCGACTACCTGACGTGGAAGACCATTCCATCTATCAATCACCCTCTCAGTAAAAAAGTATTTCCTGGCGTCCCCATGAAATCTTCCTCCCCTAAGTTTTAGCGGATGTCTCTTGTCACCGTGGGACCCGTAAAAGTGAAGATTTCCTCCTCCTCCTCCTCCTACTGTAATATAAGCCACTGTTCAGTTTTCTTGAAGAGCTCGTTCTCTATTAGTTGCTGCGTTTTGGCTGCCTGTTTCTTCCTGGACCCCGTTATATTCTCTGCTTGACCTCAGCCTAGGGTTACCATATTTGTGAAAACAAAAAAGTGAACACCTTACCCCGCCCTGGCCCCTCCCACCCCCTGCACCTATCCCCACCATACCCCACCCCCTTACCCTGCCTACACCCTGCCTACCAAGCCCTGCCCCAATCCTTTCACTCGTTAGTCCCCCTTCCCATCCTCTGTACCTTTTTACCTGCATAGAATGTGAACACTGCGTATGTCTAGTAGCACTATAGAAATGACAAGTAGTAGTAGTATCAGTCCCAGCTCCATCCCTGTCTCTTCTTCCTTCCCTTGCCTCCAAGGCCATTTTTCTATCCTTGTCCCCATATTCCGCCCATGTCCAACTTCTCCTCCGTCTTTACTTATTCTCCTGTACCCTACCCCAGGACCAATCTCTCTCTCTCTTCTCTTCCTTGCCCCCCCCCCCAAAAGTATTGCATCTCTCTCCCCCTCCCTGAATCCACCATCTTTCTCAATCTGACCCCCCCCCTTCCACCAGCATCTGCCTCTCTCTCCCTCTTCATCTTCTATTCCCCCCAAACTCCCCATGGAAGCATCTCTCCCTACCCCCTAGCCATGGGTGCTTCTCTCTCTTTTTTTTTTCTCTCTCTCTCCTTTCAAATTTCACCCCCACAGGTGCTTTTCTGTCTGTCTGTATCTCTCTCTCCTTCCAGCCCTCCAGCGGAATCCGCATGACCTCTCTCTCCACTTCCCGGCTCCCCCACCTCCCTGGCAGCTGTATGGAATCATCGGGCAACCTGGCAGTGGCAACTAGGTCAGCCTGCTGCTGTTGGCATGTCCCAGAAGTTGCTTCCCACATAGGCAGGACCAGCCTACGGCAGCAGGCTCACCTCATTGCTGCTGCTGAGCTGCCCGAAGATTCAATGCAGCGGCTAGGAAGGAGGTAGGCGTGGGAGTCGAGAGCCAGCTAAACCCGGACAGACTCCCTCAATCTAAAAAAAAAAACCCGTCCGAATACCCGAATAGACCTCTAAAAAAAGGACATGTCTGGGTTTTCCCAGACATATGGTAACCCTATTCCTGCCTTGCTTCTCAATGATGAGTGCCCTGTGTTTGTGTCTCCATTAGAATTTCTATGCTTTCTTGTTCTCTCCTTAGGTTCTGGGTCTGGGCCGCAAACACCTGGCAGTTCACCAGCACTGAAGGGCTCAAACTGAAGGGAAAGTTATTGTTACTGGCAGATGATTTTGCCTAATGTTTCTTGGATCCCCTCCACTAAAAAAGTCATCAGATATAGTCCCAGCCATCAAACTGTGGCCAAAGTTTAAGGATATAGCTAGGATGCGACAGCAGATTCCACAGGCAGCTTTGTTGCAAGCAATGCTCTTACCCAAGGGAATAAGATTCATGGTTTGCTCAGGTCTGCAAGTTCATAGTGATAGGTGCTTTAAATACTTGATCCAATAAAAGGGACAAAATTCTTCAAACCTCACCACAGACACACCGAATTGTCCAACAAATGGGTCTCGCGTATAACTTGCCAGTTGACACATTTTCCACAATTTAGTCTAGAATGTCATGGAGAAGCGAATGTACACACTGCAAGCAGTTATTTTGACGATGTCACTTGTAAGTATGTCACAATGCTTTCTGCCAGGCCGTTCATTACTTTTTCACACAGCCAGAAATCATCAAATCTATCGGAATAATAATGACTCCCATTTAGCGCACCTTACTTTCCTATCTTGCATCACAAGCAGGGCCAGATTCATGTGTATTGTGACCCCCTAAGCTGTAACATTTAAGCGGCCCCCCCCCCCCGCTCCTTCCTCGAGTAATCAGGAAGTCAATTCTAACAGTTTTCCATGCTAATGAAGTTTGAGGCCCCTTTAGAATGCGAGGCACTAAGCCAATGATTCTGAAAACTACACTGACCCATGTGCTAGCTGTCATAGCCAGCAGCTCTTCTGATCCATCCATGTCATGCCTGGTTCCTGTTTCTACATGTGTTAGGCAGCTAATGCAGATCTTTTCCCATGTTGCTGGTTTTAATGCATGGTAGGCGTTAGCATGGGTCCACAGCTTAGAAATAGACGGCAGATAAGGGCCACGGCCCATCAAGTCTGCCCACTCCAATGACCCTCCCTATCTATCTTTGCGGATAGATCCCACATGTCTGTCCCATCTAGCCTTAAAATCTGGCACGCTGCTGACCTCAATAACCTGAAGTGGAAGACTAGTCCAGCTTAGTAAAAGACTGCCTAAATGCAAAACTTAATGAGCAGTAAATATGTGTCAACAGTTGGGAGTATTCCCACAGAGCTACCGCACATACAGAAAAATACTTTTCCTATGCAATTAAAGTGAATGCAGTCAGTGGTGTAGCAAGGGTGAGAGGTGCCTGGGGCGGTGGCACCCTCGCCTCCATCCCGCTATCCTTCCACGATACCACTGCTGCGTGCGCCCCCTCTTCCCTTCCTCCACACCTCTAGTTGAAGTTGTTGCTCGCAACGGTCAACAACGTGCTTCTCGTGACCCCATTGGCCCTCCCTCTGATGTCACTTCCTATGTCCGGCACCTGGAAGTGATGTCAGCGGGAGAGCTGATGGGGTCGCAAAGAGCACGTTGTTGACCACCGCGAACAACAACATCAGCTAGAGGAATGGGGGAAGGGAAGGGGGCGTACGCATGGAGGGGAGGAATGGGAAGAGGCGGGGGGGCAGAGTCCACCCCCCTTACTACGCCCCTGAATGCAGTTGCAGCCTCCCAGTTAGGCAGTAATTGCATCCATGCAAACCACACAAGTGACTGCATGAAGTTTGTTACAGCCGGCCACGATCCTCACGGGAGCAGCACCCGACCCTCAGCGGCTCGAAGCCCTCCTCCCAGCAGCCACCGCTTCGCACCGCCTCTCATGCATGCGTACTCTGCCAACCACAGGACTACAGATCAGGGCGGCATTTTATTATAGTAGATAAAAAGGGAAGAAAAGTTAAAGGAAGACAATCAACAATCGCTTAATATTTCTACAATGCTGGAACTTTCAGACAGGGAAGTCGCAATGCCGGCAACACTTCTTCTTACAGTTGCCTTAGCACCAGATAAGAATTGGCTATTAAGACTTTTCTTTAAAAATAAACAGAAAGAATTTCTAGGGTATAAAATACAAATGTTTCCAGATCTGTCACAAGACACACAAAAACGTCGACGTGAATTTTTGTTGTTAAAGCCAGGTGTTATCGCTCTTAGGCCACCTATTTTCTTCGCCACCCATGCAAATGTGTGATAGTGTATCAAATGTAAAAATATGTTTTCTCTGATCCCTGCACATTGACAGCCTTCTTGTCAGAGGCTTGCCTGAAAAAAGGAGGGGAAATATGAAGTACTCTTAGATTGTTTGATTTCCTGTCTCACCAACATAATTGTTAGCTTTTATTCCTATTTCTCGCTGATTCTACATCTTGGACCCTTATTGAGGACTTGAGTTAAAGTTAAGCTATATTGGGTTAGTATTTTATAGTTTGTTTTGTATTGTATTTTATTTTCTGCCTAACTGTACCTTTCTGTACAAGTGGACAAGTGGATACTTGATATGTTATTGAAAAATAATAAATAAATAATGAAAAAAAATAAATAAATTTATATTTGTGCCAGAGAAGCCTATGATGGGAATTTCTGTCCTGGTGTGACAGGACCAGATTCACCCTTTATAGAATCACTCTTAGTGCTGATTCTGCCATCTAACTATAGGTGAATATGCACCAAAATTGGCACCAACTCAGGGATGTGTCTTCATAAACTATCAGTACTTAATTCACTCATACCCATCCCACAACAATTTTCACTCATCACAAAGGACCTTCAGGGGAATATCACTGAAACATCTTCATAAGTCCTGGGAATTGATCATCCATTCAAGTCTTCATATCATGCTTTAGTTTATTTTAAAAATTTTACCATATGCTTTAACTTGATCATATAATCACTCTTAGGGCCTCTTCTTAGTACAGAGAGAGCCAAGCTGAATGGCCTGCGCTGCTCCAGACGCTCATAGGAACTCTATAAGCGTTGGGAGCAGTGCGGGCTATTCAGCGCGGTTCCCCGCACTGCTTCCAACA
Source organism: Geotrypetes seraphini (assembly GCF_902459505.1). NCBI lineage: Eukaryota > Metazoa > Chordata > Amphibia > Gymnophiona > Dermophiidae > Geotrypetes > Geotrypetes seraphini. The sequence continues at coordinate 67,382,562 of NC_047093.1, read as the reverse complement.
CTCATAGAGTTCCTATGAGCGTCTGGAGCAGCGCGGGCCATTCAGCACGGCTCTCTGCACTAAAAACTGCTAGCGCAGTTTAACAGAAGAGGGGGTTAATGTTTTATATCTTAATGAGAGCTAAGAACTTATCTGAATTGTATCAGGGGATGTCTTTGTAATATATTGTGAATGTACTTTTGTACCCCATTCTGAGCTCCTGGGAGGGCAGGATAGAAATTGAAGCAAATAAATAAATACACACGACACGACAGATTGTAGTTCTACCCCCTCTATCCTTATGTACCAGTAAGTATATGTGTTTTGCATTGTTCATGTTATTTGCTATTCACAAATCATAAATTCGTATGACTTTTTATGTTCTTTTTAAAAAATTGTATTTCGTTTAGTAAAACTAGATAAGCGATCAAGTCAAATTTTAATAAAACTTGAAACTTGACCTGGATGATCAATTATGAAGACGTTTCAGCGACATAGCTACAATCATTGCTATTCACTGTGGAAGGTTTTCCTCTGAAGGTCCTTTGAGACGAATGAAAGCTGATGTGGTATCTAGCTACAGGTACAAGATTTATGCCTGGTGTAAAAGGTGGCACCCAAGTTTAAGGCCATATTCTATAACTAAGTGTGCAACTTTTTAGAATGCCCCCTGGCCACACCCTCTTTTGATTTATGTGCTAGTAGAGTTAGATGTCACTCCAGTCATGGCACATGGACTTGTCGTGCCACTGGGACTTGCGCGCATCTGTGAAGCTGAAAGCTATGCCTTCGGTAGTTTCACTACCGGCAGAACCTCCCAAGGTGGCCAGGTTTCACCGGACATGTCAGACTAATGATGTACCACCCATCAGGGCAGCAGCAGATGAGCAGGGTTGGAGGCGGAGGATGGTGTTTGATGCAGAAAAAAGGACTGGAGATCTACTTCTGTATTCTGCTACAAAAACTTGATATCATTATCAAGTTGCTAGGAGTTAGGTGCCGTTCTTTTAGAATAGCACACAGCCAGACACATGTGCAAATTTTAATGAGTGCCAATTAACTTCAATAATTGCTTGTTACTCAGTTGAACTGTGCACTCATCTTGGGTGCACATCCAAATCTGGACACCTTAGATAGAATCCAGGTGTTAGTGTAAAATTCTCTAATTTCTTCTGGAACATTCCATCCCTCTGAGAATCTGCTTCTCAAGTGACTTATAATCACTCCTCTGCCACATCACATTGCTTCTCTCTGAACTTTAATGACTCTCCAGACCCTTAAATTTAGTTTAATATTTTGAGTAACACTTGCACTGTGATCCTTTTTCACCTCAGCTTTTAACCCTATGATTTTCCTTCCTCTTCATCATTACTATCTTGAGCATCCAGCTCCTTGTCAGCTCTATCATCCTTTGGGAGAGCACATTCTCTGTAGCCACCTTGTCAAATTTTCTATACTTAGCGCATCTTTAAAGCCTTTTCCAGTCGGGGGTGGGGGGAAGGCAAACAGGGCAGATGACCTGGGCCTCGCAGCTCCAGGGTTTCCCCATGGGCTGGAATGTCCTTCCCTTCTCCTTACCCAGTTCCCAAGCCCCTTCACATTTTAAAATACAAAGGGATCAATAGTGCTGCTCACAGCTTTCCCAGCGCTTTTCCTTTACTATGGTCCGCCTCTCTGTTGCAACTTCCTGTCTCTACTTTGGCGGACCATGACAAAGAAACAGTGCTGGGGAAGCTGCTAGCAGCCCTAGAGAGTTTCTGTCATGCCAGTGACCCCTTTGCATTTTAAAAGGTAAGGGAGACTTCAGAACTTGGTGGGAGAAGAGAAGGACATTCCAGCCCACAAAGACCCCCTGCAGCTGATGTTTAAATGAAGGGAGGGTTGCTGGATGGAAGGGCATTTGGTGGACCGGGGGAGGGGGGGAGGAGAAGAAAGGAAGGGTGAGATCTGGATGAAAGGGCATTTGGTGGATGGGGAAATCGGGGGAGGGGAGAGGGAGTAGAGGAATTAGAGGCCTCCTCAATTTCTGCACGTCTGACCACTTTCAACAGACAACCATCTACTTCTAGAGTACGTGAAGGAAGTTTCCTCAAAATAAAATAATCTAATTTTGCAGCAGATTGATAAAGCAATAATGATTTGGAGAAGTTTGTTTTTTAGTTATCAGAGAAGTAATACGGACCTCATAACCTGCCAAGATCTGTTTTCTGTTTAGAAATTGAGAACACGTTCTGTTTGTGGCTGCTTTCCTCCAATTCCAAGGAGACTATTTTGGAACAACTGTGAATGCTTCTCGGCCAATATATCTTATGGCCCTGCATTTCATAATATTGTAGGTTCTTATTTCTACAAATAGCCCTGAGCTTTTTTTTTTTTTTTTTTTTGGGGGGGGGGTTGTTTGTTGTTTTTTTAACAGGCATTGTACATGAATGCAAATAACCACACCAGAAACCAAAGATCTCAGTCAAAAATCCAAGACCATTTCAAGAGCACATGTTTAACTTTGCCTTTTTAGCTTCTGAATGCTTTCAGCATTCTACTAAAGAATGATATTTGAAAGCTCTATATCTCTTTTCACATACTGCTCTAATGCTGTGTCTTTGCTGCTTTTTATTAAATACAATTCAGGATTACACTGTAGGGAAGTGCTTTCAACTCCTAACTCCTCTCACCTCGGGTTCTGCATCCCTAACCCTATATGTCGTGTCTGTCTGTCCAAGTTTCAAGTTTTATTTTTATTTAATTGATCACTTAATTAAAATTTTTCTAAGCGAGTTACAATATGTAAGAGTAACATATAATTTAACATGATATTAAAAACAAAAAGAAGAAAAAAAAAAAGAAACAGAAAACAAAAAAGCAGAAATAGTTTAAACCAGTGATTCCCAACCCTGTCCTGGAGGAACACCAGGCCAATCGGGTTTTCAGGCTAGCCCTAATGAATATGCATGAGAGAGATTTGCATATGATGGAAGTGATAGGCATGCAAATTTGCTTCATGCATATTCATTAGGGCTAGCCTGAAAACCCAATTGGCCTGGTGTTCCTCCAGGACAGGGTTGGGAACCACTGGTTTAAACAATAGATATATTTAAAAAAATGTTTAAAACAATGAATACAACTAGCAGACTTACGGACTGATACACTGGGTAAAAGAAAGACAAACGTTAAGGGGGGGAAGGTTAAAGAAAAATGCAGAGGAAGGAAGAGGGTCTAGAAAAGCAATTTACAAGTTAAAAGCATCCTTAAATAAGAAGCTTTTTAAGTTCTTTTTAAAATGACTTAGATTACTTTCATCTCTTTATTGTAGAGGTAAAGAATTCCAGAGTTGTGGCGCTGTTACTGAAAACATATACTGACGACGGGTTCCAATAATTTTCAAGGAGGGAATTACTATAAATTTTTGGTTAGTTGATCGAAGGGTGTCAGGTCAAAAGCGCACCGGGACAAAGGCGCGCGCAGACAATTGAGCGCAGCGCGGAGGCGCGCACCAAAGAAAATTACTGTTTTTATAGGCTCCGACAGGGGGGTGTGGGGGGAGGAACCCCCCCCACTTTACTTTATACAGATCGCGCCACATTGGGGGGGGTTTGGGGGGGTGTAACCCCCCATTTTACTAAAAACTTCACTTTTTCCCTGTTTTTAGGGAAAAAGTGAAGTTTCCAGTAAAATGTGGGGGGTTACAACCCCCCAAGCCCCCCACAACGCCGCCACAATCTGTATTAAGTAAAGTGGGGGGGCTCCCTAACAAAACCCCCCGTCGGAGCCCCTAAAAACAGTAATTTTCTTCGGCGCACACCTCCGTCTTGCGCTCAGTTGTCGGCGCGCGCCTTTGTCTTCCGCGGTTTTGTCTATGAACCGATCGAAGAGAACGTGAGGGACTATATGGAATAAGTACTTTATTAATGAATTGAGGTTCGTTGGTATCGAGAGTTTTGAATGTTAGTAGTAAAATTTTATAAGTAATGCGATGATTAATGGGAAGCCAGTGTGATTTAATCAGAAAAGGAGTAACATTTTTTACTCTTGTAGACGAGTCCAAGTTAGGGTTACCAGATGTCCGCATTTCTCCGAACATGTCCTCCTTTTCGAGGACATATCCAGGGGTCCGGACAGCTTTTCAAAACCCGGCCCTTTATCCGGGTTTTGAAAAGCTTCCCGTCAAAATCAGGTGGGGAAAGGGGCATCCGCGCGTGAGCGGTTGCCAACGCAGTGACATCACGCACACATGACGTCATTGTGTCACGTCTGGACATGTGCGGATGCTGCCTGGGGGTGGGGCTGGGGGCAGGATGGGGCGTGGCACAAGTAGAATGGGGGGCGGGCCATGTGTCCAGATTTTCCTTCAGGAAAATCTGGTAACCCTAGTCCAAGTTAGATTGTAAGCTCTTCCGAGCAGGGACTGTCTACAGAAGTCAAAATGTACAGCGCTGCATACATTTTCAGCGCTATATAAGTGATAAGTAGCAGTGGTAAGTTGAGAACTGTCCATACTTCTGGCTTTTCCTGAGCATATGATCTATCCAGAGCACTCTGAATACTCACATTTTATAACAGAATCCATTTGCTTCTCAAGTCCTCCTCAAACAAATTACACTGCCCTATAACTCACTAAGTGGTTCTTGGCTATTCTCTCTACCTTGTACCACAGAATGAAAACATTGATTATTTAAGTGCAATAGCACTGCAAACACTTGTTTTACAGGCAGTGATAAGGTGGCCGACACATGTACAAACATCTAGATAGCAGTTGTTAATTCCCAGACTGAAAAAGCCTCATCTAATGGAAGACTATGGTGATCACCGAGAGCTTTAACAGAGATGACTGTGGAACAGTGGTTCAAGCTACAGCCTCAGCACCCTGAGGTTGTGGGTTCAAACCCGCGCTGCCCCTTGTGACCCTGGGCAAGTCGCTTAATTGGCCCAGGTACATTAGATAGATTGTGAGCTTGAGTACCTAAATGAATTCATGTAAACTGTTCTGAGCTCCTTTAGGGAATTTATTTTCATGGTTTTAAATGTGTTTGGTGGGAGCTGAGACAGCAAGAGCCTGGAAAGACTTGCACTATAATCTACTGTCTATTACAGCAAGAAAAACTACTACTTCCTTAATACGATACACCAAGTAAGCACAAGTAGACAAAGAATTCAGAATTGTGTTCACTAGAGGAAGCAGCATCTGCAGGTACATAAGAAAACAGAATTATTTAATCTCAAAATGCTGAGTGCTAGTGAAGACAGCCGAAGTACATCTTCCGCTGTCTTTGGGCTAGATTCACTAAGCAAACCGATCGGTTTGCGACCTCTTTGCGACCCGATTTCCCTCCGAATCACTAGCCTGTGTCCCGACCATCCTCCGATCCGCTCATGCAAATGAGAGGGAGCGGCATTCAAATGATGGCAGGCAGCGGTTCACTAGCAAAAACCCTGCAACACCGACTGGGCTGGCCGATCACAAACAAGCGACTGCTGAGGACCAGTCGCTCAAGTCCTTTCCGACTGCCCTGCCTTCTGCCCTGTTTTTCTACTCTCTGCCCCAAACTCCTGCCTGCCCCGACTCTCCCACCCTTCCCCGCCAGGGCAAGTCCGTGGTTTTAACCCACGGGCTTAAAGCGGGTTAAAACCACGGGCTTGGGAAGAAAAAAAAAAAATTAAAGAAAAGAAATTGCCTTGCTCTGCTTAGCACATAGGGCCAGCAATCCAACTGAGTCTGGTGGGGGTGTGATTCCAATCACCCTCATTTGCATGAGGGCGATTTGTGAATCAGCCCCCACAGGCACGAATGCGGATCAGATCCCTCACGGATCGGATCCGATCCGTGCACTTAGTGAATCTAGCCCCGAGAGCTGTGTGATATGCATACATGCAAACTACATTGCTTGTATGTAATGCATAGTTGTGGTTTTCTAATAGAAATGTGTGTATTTGTTCCTCGAGAGTGTGGCGCAGTGGTTAAAGCTACAGCCTCAGAGCCCTGGGGTTGTGGGTTCAAACCCACGCTACACCTTGTGACCCTGGGCAAGTCACTTAATCCCCCCATTGCCCCAGGTACATTAGATAGATTGTGAGCCCACCGGGACAGACAGGGAAAAAATGCTTGAGTACCTGAATAAATTCATGTAAACCGTTCTGAGCTCTCCTGGGAGAATGGTATAGAAAACTAAATAAATAAGCTTGTAAAGCAGCTGGTTTCACTACATCTACCTGGCTGGTTTTTATACAGCTGTGCAGTCTCCTTCCTCAACAGACTGTTCTGAGACTTTCAACAATGCATTTTAATACTTGCCGTCAAATGTTTTGCATTCTAACTAAGATTCTGTTATGATTAAAATAAATTTGCAGTATTTCCCCAAAATACATACAAATTGTAGGTCGTTACAGTTTTGTGTATATCTGGTTCAGTTTAATATTTTGGTTGTTGACCACATAAAGCAGGGGTGTCCAATGTCGGTCCTCGAGGGCCGCAATCCAGTCGGGTTTTCAGGATTTCCCCAATGAATATGCATGAGATCTATGTGCATGCACTGCTTTCAATGCATATTCATTGGGGAAAATCCTGAAAACCCGACTGGATTGCGGCCCTCGAGGACCGACATTGGACACCCCTGACATAAAGGATTACAATGTGAAAATCTCAAACACACATACACACGTACATATAAAGAGATACAGTACATATATATTAAATATAGATAAAGATATATATTTACATTAGATACAATCTTTTAGGGCAGAGGTTCTCAAGATATACCTAGCCAGTCAAATTTCCAGGATGCTTGCAACGAGTAAGCATAAGATAGATTTGCATACAACCCAGGTAGCACATGCAAATTTCTCTCACGCATTGTGGGTATCCTGAACACCTGACTGGCTTGGGGTGCTCCGAGGACTGGGTGGAGATTGAGAACCCCCGATTTGAGAGTACTTTTTCAGTAAGGAGCCTCACTACATTGGTCTGCGTGCAATCCAGCTCACAGGAACCAAAATGATTTTCATACCTAAGCTCTGTGTGTACTAGTTTGAGAAAAACCGAGGGTGCCACGTGTGTAAACATCCATGAGCACATCTAACAAAGCCCCGGGTGTAATGTCAGAGGCATGCCCTTTAGACGCCCAAGTCCAAATGCGCGCCCGCTTTTTCTTATGAGAACAAGTTCGCGCGCGCGTTATGAAAGCGGGCGCCTAGTTTGAGAGCAGAGTGAAAATGTATTTGCGTGCGACTCATTTACCCTAGTTAGCTCTTTTTAGTGAACATTTATACCTTTATGATAGTAATGCAAGGTGTCACAGGCTTTCCGTTTTCTGAATGAATGCAAACTGTCCAAAGTAAGCTACAGATGATCTTTTATACCGCAGACATTAGAAACAAGAAATCCTGACAGCCCTGGGCGGGTATTTTTGCACATACCTTTGTATTTCAAAGCTGCATCCCTTCCTGAGCAGGGCAGCTCTCTTTCGCATGATAGAGGATTTCTCTTTACCAAGGTAGGATTCAACTTCAACGTCCATAATGAAAGGGCAGGATTTTCTCCTTTTGCTGATGGAATAAGTTTCAGGCGCCCCCTCCCTCCACTGAATTTAATACAGATGGACGGTTGCAGTGTGTGGCCGGGCACAGTAGTTCAGCTCAGGCTCATTGGGAAGAATAGAAGGGTGCTGTAAATCCTCTAGTTTCAAGCGTCCGAGGCTTGCTCCTTTTTATCCAGTGAGTGTACAAATGGGTTGTGTTGTGAATGAGCGCTAGTCGGGGGAGCTCCTTCCTGCCCAGTGGCCCCCCCACCCCTCCCAGTCACGCCTCCAGCCCTACTGCAGCTATTGCAGGTAACTACTGGACCAAAGCTACGATCTGGGGCTGCAGCCTGGAGAGGGGAGATGCAGTTCCTCTCCGGTTCCAAAGATGGCGTCCTGGTAGGTCCTAAAGCCTGCCCGCTCTGACTGCAGCAGCGCCTCGTCTGCACAAGGCTCGAGCTCGAACGCTTTAAAAATCGTCAGCGATCGAGGCGCGTGCAGGCGAGGACAGAGCTCGCGGGGGGCGGGGACAGGGGCGGAACTCGCGGGGACGGAGATAGATCCTGCGGGACGGGGGACTCAATTTGTCCACGTGTCGTTCTCTCGTTTCCCTGCTTCGCCAAACTGCAGATAAAACGATTCTTTTACTTGCCTAAGAACTTTGTACAGTGCAATGCAAGTCATCCTTAAACCTTATTTTACTATTATGCAATGATTCCATCCTGCTAAAGGCTAAGATCTCTAGCCAGTGAGGTTTTCAGGATATTATTCATGAATATTCACCAGATAGATATGCATCCTGCACTTTCATGCAACACTACAGCACTCATTTTCAAAAGAGAAAAACATCTCAAAAGCAGGGGGGGGAGGGGGGTGTTTCACAGGCAAACGTCCAAGTCTCGATTTTCAAAACTGAGATTTGAGATGGTTTTCTCTGCAATTCATCTAAATTGCAAGGGGGAGGGATTTGGGTGGGCCCAGAATTTGGACAATTTTCAAGGATGATGGGACAAGAAAAAACACCTATAGGGACAAAATTAGGACATTTTTATCTAGCAATTATGGCTAAAAGACACAAAAAGGTGTCCTAACTGAACATTAACTATTGGAGGGATTAAGAAATGACCCCTCCCTTAATCTCCCAATGGCAGTGGCATATCTAGTTATGTGACACCTGGGGCAAATCATTTTTTTAATATCCCCCAATATAAAAAGGGAGCAACCCCTAGGAGCTGTGCCCAGGGCGGACTGCCCCCCCCCCCCCCTTTGGTACACCACAGTTAAGTGCCATACCTTATAAAATAGTATGTAGGTAGAGGCACACACAAATTTTAATGATTACCAATTAATTTGCACATACATCTTAGGTGTGTGCCCAAATTTTGGTGTGCAAATCTAGGTGCCTTATCCTGGGGGATAAGTGTGCACCTTGCCCATATTCTGCCCAGACTTCATCTATGCAAATGGCCATCTGCAAACTCCACCTTCTGCCCAAATAACACCCATGCGAATACCCACCTGCAAACTCCACGTTATGGGGATGATATTCAGATTGCGAGAGGCAACCTGGCTAACTCCAGTGGTCAGCAGTGAGCCTAGATATTCAATGTTGGGCTGTTTCTGGTGACTAGCATTGAATATTGGGGGGAGGGGGGCTGCTATTAACTAAACAGGCTATCAGTATTTAGCAGGTGGCCGGCTAAATTAATAGTGGCCAAAGACAGGCCTGCTATTTATGTGACCCGATTTGGCCTCTAAATTTAGCTGGCCAGGGCTTGAATATTCATGGCTAGCCACTAATTGCAAATATTTAGCACAGAAAGTGGCCTATCTCCCACTGAATATTAGTGGTTAACTAGACAAACACTATTTAACTGGCCAGGAGTTGTTCCCGGCTAGTTAAATAGCGCTGAGTATCAGGCGGATTATAACAGAACTAGTGTTTAAGTCCGTTACATTAACGGGTGCTAGAATAGATGTGTAGACTTTTAGCACATTGGGGCACTGAGGCGTTTCTTTCTTTCTTTGTTTGTTTGTTTCTTTATTTCTTTCTTTCTGTCTCCCTGCCCCCCTGTCTCTCCCTGGCCCCCTGTCTGTCTTTCTGTTTCTCTCCCAGCCAGCTCTCTGTCTTTCTGTTTCTCTCCCATCCAGCTGTCTGTCTTTCTTTCTGATTCTCTCCCTGCCCGCTGTCTGTCTGTCTTTTTTTTCTGTCTGTCTCTCTCCTTGGCCCCTTTTCTGTCTTTCTTTCTGTCTATCTCTCTCTCCCTGCCTGCTGTCTGTCTGTCTGTCTTTTTCTTTCTTTCTGTCTCTCTCCCAGCCAGCTGTCTATCTGTCTTTCTTTCTTTCTGTGTGTCTGTCTGTCTTTCTTTCTTTCTGTCTCTCTCCATGCCCCCCTATCTTTCTATGTGTCTGTCTTTCTTTCTGTCTCTCTCCATGCCCCCCTATCTTTCTATGTGTCTGTCTTTCTTTCTTTCTGTCTCTCTCCTTGGCTCCCTTTCTGTCTGTCTTTCTTTCTTTCTGTCTCTCTCAGGCAAGATGTCCGATCACAGCTCTCCTCCATTTTACCTCGAGCTCCTTGGCTTCCCGGCAAGCGAACCCAATCACAATGCCGAAGAGCCACGGTCATGTTCTCCCATGCCCTGTAGCTACCCTCGGGCTGGGGAAACCCCACAGGTCCATGTCTGTGTGCCTTGACCCCTAGAGGACTGGACATTTGCCATTCGTCGAGGTGTAGGCTGGCTGGGGAGTGGGAGGGGGAAGCCATTGCTGCATATGTGCATGAGAACGGAGGCCGATGGAGAAATTGCCGAAGGCTCCTACTGCGCATGCGGAGGCACGGAGCATGGCCGCACAGAGTTTCAACTGCGCCTGCGTGCTAAGGGTTTTATTATAGCGGATAGGACGTAGCTGCAGTTGCAACATTTATATGTGTACATATGTGCTCACATACATGTGTATATATTGGTATTCTGGTCATTTATCCATGTTTGCCATTTCCTATTGGTGATCTACACGGGGCAAGAGCGTAGGAAGATCGCTCCTGCCCCAAAAGCCCACTAGACCACCAAGTAAGGAGTAATCTATAGCGCTACTAGACATTTTAAGTCCTGTAGGGAGGCGTGAAGGCCCTAAACTATGCTTTCCCCCCCAAAAAAAAAACAACAAACAAACAGATAATTTTAACTGCGAACCCCGAAATTGCAAATAGGGAGGGGGAAGTGTACTTTGTCTAAGTGTGGAAAATAGATATAAAAGATTTACCCTCCCTCTCATACAAAACTACAGAAGCATCAAGAGCAGTGCCAAGCATTCAGCTGCCAGCCAGCGCTAAAAAACACTTTTACAGTTTTGTAAAAGGATGGGGGGGTGTTAAAGAGTATTCCTGCTAGAAGAATAGTGCTGGAGTACAGAAGAAAGCTAAGGGAATGAAAGAATGACTCTATTTAATAAAAGCATTTTTGGTGTGCCAACGATGAATCTTATTCATCAAAAAAACTGGACCCGAGCCATTAAGGAAGCTTTTCTTTCCCTAAGGTCATATAGCTCTCCGTTTATTGTTATAATCATTTCATAGCAATGCTCTGGGTTTGAATTTTTATGAGAGGTTTATTTTTTAATCTTTATTAGAACATAACATAAGAACATAAGTACTGCTATCTAAACTAAACTAAACCTTGGGTTTATATACCGCACCATCTCCACGAATGCGGAGCTCGGCACGGTTTACAGGAAGAAGGATGAGAGAGGAACTACCTTCGGTCCATCAAGTCTGGCGATCCGCACACGCGGAGGCCCAGCCAGGTGTACACCTGGCATAATTTTAGTCACCCATATCTCTCTATGCCTCTCATAAGGAGATGTGCATCTAGTTTGCTTTTAAATCCTAAAATGGTGGATTCTGCAATAACCTCCTCTGGGAGGGCATTTTCAAAATTTATAAAAAGTGCAACAGTTATACATATAACAATATAAAATAACAGCACTTATATTCTTGCAAACAACTGAAACAAATTACCCTATCCCCTCCCTACCTGGATGTGTGAAAAGTAGCTGCGTTGGGCCTTTGCATGTTTATTTATGCTTTCTATGCAACCTTTCTGAATTCAGTCGGCCTCGAGTGGCGTGAGTACTTGCATTTAACAGCTCAAATAAAATACCCGAGAAAGTGTGTAACCTAGCCCAGTGGCTTCAGCATTTGCTTGCGTACTTTTGAAAACGGAGCAACTGGCATAGAATTTACCTCTTCCTCTGCCAGTCCCAAAGCAGGCACAGTCAGTGGTGTGCGACCAGCCCCCCCAGCTAAGTCTCTTGCCAGTACCAGTTCGCTATTAAGTGGCTAATTCCAGCCTTGCTCTAGTCGCTAAGATATTCTTCATTTTCAAATGATAATTTAGCAAAAGCCCTCCCAAGAGCCTCTGAAAAAGCCCTTTCAGTAGATCAGTTGACATTAAAAAAAAAAAAAAAGTCATATGTTGGAAGACATCTGTTAGAGGTGACCTTACCACTGCCATCTTTCCACATGGTCTTGCGGAGTAATTTCTCTGCCTGCAGTGTAGTTATTATGCTATTGGATTCGGTTATATGTGATTTTTTTTTTTTTTGGGGGGGGGGGGCGGTAGAAAAGAAAATAAACACTGCATCCTGGACTTCCCCAGACCTTACCTGGTGGTCTAGCAGGCTTTTGGGGCAGGAGCGATTTTCCTATGCTCCTGCCTCATGCAGATCACTCATACAAAATGGGAACTCTTGAGACTACGAAGGGAACTCCATGCAGCCGGGATGCTGGGGAAAGGCGGGGGGATGAGTCAGAGCCGGCCCAAATGTATTTTGCGAATTTTCAATATTCACAGGCCGGCTCTGCCCCTAACCCCGCGAATACTGAGGGAGAAGTGTAAACTACAGTGAGAACAGGAATCTTTCGTATGGTTCCATTGCAAGATTAACCCTGCATCATCAGCAGATGGAGAGAAATAGATACTGAAGTACAGGGTGACGGGACAAAAGCGCACGAGGACAAAAGCGCGCCAACAATTGAGCGCATGACTTCATCGCACCGCAGGAAAACCTTCTTTTAAAGGGCTCCAACGGGGGATATGGGGGGGAACCCCCCACTCTACTTAATAGGGATCGCGCTGTCTCAAGCTGCCAAGTTGGGAGGGGTGGGGGTGTAAAAAATAGGGAAAAAGTTAAGTTTCCAGTATAATGTGGGGTTACAACCCCCCAAACCCCCCCAACACCAGCGTAATCACTATTAAGTAAAGTGGGGGGGGGGTTCCCCACCAATACCCCCCCCCCGTCGGAGCCCTTTAAAAGAAGGTTTTCCTGCGGCGCGATGAAGTTTTGCGCTCAATTGTCAGCGCTCGTTTGTCGGCGCGCCTTTGTCTCACGCGCTTAAGACTATGAACCAAAGTACGGTATGGTCCAGATATATGACTAGAGGGGTTTCATTGTGTGTTTAATAGTTCTACAAATGAGATCAAGGCCTGAAATGTCCCATGGTAAAAGCCATCTCTGACTTATACACTGTTATAAGCTAGGCAACCCATTAAAGATGTTCTAGAATTTGCTGGTGGTTTATGAGGAGAAGCTACTTTTGATGGCATCATAGGGTACGATATCATCCAGTGGCGTAGTAAAGGGGGGCAGGGGGGTGGTCTGCCCTAGGCATCGCCTTGGTGAGGGCGCTGGCACCCATCCTCCTCTCCACCACCACCCCTGACCCCCCACCCCCCACACCCGTACGTGCATGCCTCTTCCTTTCCCCCACACCTCTGTAACATTCCTGGTGCGAGCAGAAACCCCCCAACCTGATGTTGTGCCAGCGTCAGCTCTTCCTATGACGTCACTTCCTGGACCCATGTTCATCACTGGAGGATTTTAAGAAGCAAGCCAAAGGAACTTATTGCGAGATTGCTTAGACGAGCTTACAAAAGAACATAATATGTCAATTGTGATCTTGTGGGGTATAAAGAACAAGTTCCTTCAGAGAAAGAACAAGTAGTAACTTGTATTCTCCAGTATGTACAAATCAAATAGCTCATAACTTGCAGAAACACTGGCATTTTGTCTCGCTTTAATTGTCATTCCATGATACTAGTTTACGAATTGCATTAAAAGGACCCAACATGAAAAAGATCTTAGGGTCAGCTATTATACAGCAGCAGATTTGCAGATTGATAATTCTGGCCACTGTAAGACATGTGACATTTCTTGAACCATCAAGGAATTTGTTAACTGTGTAGACCAATGTAGATATACATTGAGACATAATACCATTTGGACTATGTTGTTTATTGTATTATCTGTTCATATAACAAACTTTACATAGAAACATAGAAAATGACGGCAGAAAAGGGCCACGGCCCATCTAGTCTGCCCACACTAATGACCCACCCCCTAACTTCCCCCATGAAGTGATCCCACATGCCAATCCCATCTTTTCTTAAAATCTGGCACGCTGCTGGCCTCAATTACCTGTTGTGGAAGATTATTCCAGCGATCAACCACCCTTTCGGTGAAGAAATATTTTCTGGTGTCGCCATGAAATTTCCCTCCCTTGATTCTCAATGGATGTCCTCTAGTGGGTCCTTTAAGAAAAAAGAGATCTTCTTCTGCCTCGATACGGCCCGTGACATATTTGAACTTCAAGAAAGTTCCATACTCACATGAATAAACACTGGAGTGCTCTAGCAAGAGGAGTAATGGAAGCACCGTTAGTGCAACGTTGTACTCAATATTCACATCTGTATCAAGATTTGAAGTGTTACCGTATTTATAATCTTTATAAATAAGTTATCAAAGCTCAATAGTGTTTGGTAAAAACAAGTCATGTAAGTGCTTTGGTCCCAAAATATTTGTTTGCCTAGCATGACGCATTTTACTGTACATCTTAAATCAGATTGGGCAGACTGGATGGACCATTCGGGTCTTTATCTGCCGTCATCTACTATGTTACTATGTTAAATGTTGGCTAAGGGGCTCATTTTCAAAAAAGATAGATGCCCAAAAGACGGAATAAACCGGCACTTGGACATCTTACTAGTCAAAATGTCCAAGTGAGAATTTTTGAAACTGACTTTTTAGACGTCTTTCTGGTTTTGTCTCCAGTGCATCTAAATCTTAAGGGGGTGTGCTAGAGGTGTGTTTTGGGCTGGATTAGGATGGGCTTAGCACTTGGACATTTTACAGCTGTCGAACATTTTACAAAATGTACAGAGCATAATGTGGATGTTTTGGGCTAGACCTGTTTTTAAAATGAATAAGGGCCAGAAAGGTACCCAAACTGACCAGATGACTACTGGAGGGATGAAAATACAGCCCCCACACATTCCCCCCAGAGGTCACTGATCTCGTACCAACCCCCAAGGATCTGCACAAAAAGTAGATATCTGTATTAGAGAATGACACGGTGACAAAATTCATCACCGTTCCCGTTCAGGCGGATAACCGCGGGAAACCATCTTCATGTCATTCTTTAAGGAGAGAGGGAAGAATCAGAGTATAATTGGGCACAACCACTGACCCGCAAACTTTGCTTTGAAGAATGCTGGTGTAGAAGGACCAAGGTTGAAATAGACACTAGAAAATGATATGGGATTATTTCCCGCGGTTATCCGCGGGGACGGGAACGGTGATGAATTTTGTCACCGTGTCATTCTCTAATTCTGTACCTATGACAACTAAGATACTATGGCCAGTCGAACAGATGTAAGCAGGTCTCTGGAATAGTCTGGTGGGCAATTCAGTGGACTGCAAAGAAGGAGACCCTGGCCAAATTATACTGCGGATGTATTCTAAAATGTTTGATTATGGCAGAAAAACGTCCAGATCATAAGCTCGCCCTAGACCCGCCCAACCTACACCTCTAACATGCCCCCTTGAGATTTAGATGAACTGTGGATAAACTTAGAAAGCTGTCCAGGCAATGGGTTTCAAAAACAGTGAATTGGAAGAGTTTGGCAAGAAAAACATCCATCTACCCCTTTATGCCACTTTTTGGACACTCTTTTTTGAAAATGAGACCCATAAACAGGTAAAATGGCCAATGGTCTTTGACAGTTTTGCATTATAGCTTTTGCATACTAACAGGCTCATAATCAAAAACCATAGACATCGAAAAAAACATCCTAAATCAGCATTTGTACATCCTAATTGCCAGGACATCCAAGTGCCGATAATTGAAACCATCTTTCTGGACGTCTAGCGAGGTGTCCCAGCCTCTGCGCATGGTGGAGGTATGCTGTGGGCGGGTTTTGGGCATTCCCAAGGGCAGGTTAGCCATGGATGTCTTGCAGGGATAATCAAACATTTTGCAAGACATCCTGGACGGAACTTATACGTTTGGAACTAGAACTGTTTTAGAAGGGTCTAAGTGCCACAAAGGTGCCCAAACTGAATAAATGACCACTGCATGCATCAAGGTGAGACACCCTCACACTCCCCCAGTGCTCAATGATCCCCTTCCACCACACAAAAATGAGAACAAAAAGTTACATACCTAGCTCTAAAACAGCAGCAGCTGGTATGGGAAAGCCTTCTACAGCAGAACACAGTTGTCTTAAGTAGCTTTGTGGATGGACTAGTGAACCATAGAGAGGAAGACCCAAGCCCATAAGGCACTCTAACCACATCTATGGTTTTAAGTATGAGCCCATCAAAACCTACCCAATCCCTACTATACTATCATATAGGTGTCACCTGCAGCCATAAGTGCTATTGGGTTGGTACACAGGAGGTTATAGTAGGTTGGGGGGGAGGTAGGAAGGCTCACCCTAAATTAAAACGGTGCCCTCTAAGGTGTCCCATTGCTCTGTTGGGATGTCTATGTGGCCAGTCCATTACTATGCTGGCCCCACCCACATCCAAACGGTCAGGATTAGGACATTTTCAACCTGAATGTTTTTCTGATCAAAAATGGGGTATAAAGTTAGATGTTCTGGCAACCTAGACATCCCAGTGGCCAAAATGGCTAAGCAGACAATTTTCAAAACAGTTTGCCATTCGAAAATTGCCGTTTTTATACCTCCAACTTTGGATGTTCAGCTGTAAAGGTCCAAGTTGGACTTAGGTGGTGTTTTTTTTTAATGCCCCTCTAAATTTCTAGGGGAAAAAACCCCTAAGTGCCATTATGTGCATAACTACACATTAGTACCAATTAACTCCAGTTATCAGTGATGGTTGGTTGATTGGTTGATTGATTGATTGATTGATCGATCTGTTTTGCTCAGGGAATTGATTGTAGTCTCTCTGGATTTAAGCTTTTGTGTTGGCTACACAAGTTAAATGCTTAATTAGCATCTAATTTGCCAGTTAATGTAAGCATATAACTGGCACTATTGTATAACCTACGGGTCCTCAAATCCAGTGCTCACGGTCCACAGTCCACCCTGGTTAGATCTTATACACATTCATCATGGAAATCTTGAAAACCAGGTTAGGTTGTAGAATTCGAGGACTGATTTTGAGGACCCCTGCTATAACCCATGTGCACAATTTTGCATGCTCACATGATATAGACTGAAGGGATAAGCCTTCCTTGTTGTCTAATCTGCTCCAGCCTACAAAGGAGTTCTACTGTAAAAGTATGCTCATATAAGCCGGTAGAAGAATGAATCAGCGAAAGGTTGCTAATAGCTAAACTTATTACAAAATTTGGGGCAGTATTAACAAGTGGATAAATTACTACTGTATGTACATATTTAAAAAAAAAAAAAACACCACCCAACAGTGATTTAAACTCAGGTCTGAAATCAGCTGCCTGTGGTTTTGAAATACTTCCTCTGAAATAACCGCATGAGCAATATATTCCCAGTTTCTCCAGTTTCAGTAACCCACCTCTATGCTTTTCAGTCTTTTGCTCTCCCAGCTCTCTCCTACGGATGCTCTTTTTCACACAAAAGAATATCATTGGGCTGGAGAGGGAGGGTAGTTCATTTGTACTTTCATCTGTCTAAAGGGTGGCCCTGGCATTATGACTCACTGCTATTAATATCTGAGTTCATAAATGCTTTTCCATATAAACATGATGTGATAAACTAACATGATGATGGATCTAAAACACAAAGTCTTAGAACTAGGACTCAAAAGACCATGAGTAAACTTCAGACAGAGCACCAAGACCAGCAATGGTAAAATATTTTAACAATGCTGCTTCCATGATTGGATCCAGTCTTGCTCGCTACATATTCCAGATGTACCCAGCCATTAAGAATCACATTTAACTTTCATTTCTTTTCCCCCTGTTGTGCTACAGTTTCTGGAACTGTACTTTGTTATCCAGAGTCAGAGCAAGATATGCAGATTCAAGAGAAATATACAGACTTTTAAAATAACACAGAGTACAGAAATGCATGTCCTTTGGCATGTCATTTTACTTCTGCTCTTTATTAAAGAGAAAACAGATTCCAATTGGGGTGCATGGACCATAGGAAATTTTTATATGACTGAAAACCTTCCTACAAACCAGATGCTCAGGGAAACATCTGAAACAGAGACAGGCAACATTTATATCATTGCCAACGGGTCCGGGCTGACCTTTGCTAAGTCTTTTGGTATAGCACATAAACAACATTATCTGTTTACCCAGCATATTACCCACGTCAAATTCTCATTTGAAATATGATCGCAGGAGCTGCAGTTGATTTGTGATTGGTTATGGCACTGCACCTTTGCCTGGAACCAATTTATTAGAAGTCTAAACATCCAAACAGAAGAGAAACTGGGTTTTGGCAGTGGAACTGGTTTGTTTCTGGCACACTTCTACCTTGTAGATGTTGTTGCAAGAGGCTACATTGAGGGTGTGGTTTTTTCCCCCAGCAGGATTACATTACTTCCTGTGGCTTTTGTTTAATTATACAAAAGAAGAGGGCGAGTTGACATTAAGTATCCTTGTGAAATAAACAAAGATATTTACTCAACTGCATCTACTTTAACAAGAAACTTTATGGAACACAAGTACAACTCAATGATGTATGTAATGATTTTTGTAAATCTTGTACATCCCTGGAACTCACTCTTAATCTACAAAGGGCTTTTGACTTACTTTGTAATGGCCTGGAGCCACGTCTCCAGGTGTCTTGAAATTTGAACTCGGAGAAGTCATGGGAATTGTTGGATTCACATGATTTAAACCCCAAGGTGACTGGAGAAACACCAGTAATAATAATACTTAGCATTTTTGTAGCACTTTGGACATAAGTGCTTTCCTAAAGAACTTCCAAGCTGGGGCGGATCAAACCTAAGATGGCGCCCTGAAGCTGCCACAAAGATGCCGTCGCTAGGAAAGACGTTTTCTTCAATTCTACCCGATGGTAAAAAGGAAATCTAAGATCCGAGTGTTCCCGGAGGTACCTGTTTCTCTTACTGGACCAATGGACGCCTTCGTGGAGCACGGCTCCCAAGTTGAGCAACCGGAGGGATCTTCGGCTGGAGGTGGCTCGCGGGCTGAAGCGAGCGTATCCTCTTTTGAAGGTACCAGCTTGTCTTCGGAGGAGCGGAGCCCACAAAGTCCCCCAGGAGCTACGGAGGAGATTTTGGAGGTTGGACCGGCCCTGGGTGTTTCCTCTCTGCCTCAGCAGAGCGGGTCTCCTGATCCTGTGCAGGGGCAGGAGGATAATTCAACAAATCGGGTGGAGGAAATGGAGCAAACCCGTGAAGAGGAATTGGTTCAAGTTTCCTTGATTGCTGCAGCTCAAGGTACTTTGCCTACTATGGGTCCTAGAATGGAGAGTGCCCCCTTCCAAAGACCTAAGGTCATTAATATGGAGACGATTTGGGAGGCAATTTCTAGTCTACAACTTTCTCTGGGTAACCAAATTCAGCAGTTATCTACTTCTTGCATGATGATGCTCTCTGAGCACACAGAAATAAGGAACAAATTATCTACTTTGGAGAACAAAACGGCAGACTGTGAAACTAGATTGAAAAATTTGGAACTGCAAGCTTCAGTTTGGGTTAAAGATAGTGGGAATTGGCATTTTAAGAATGAAATGTTGGAGAATGTAACTAAAAGATGTAATCTTAGGATTATAAATTTCCCAAAAGTTTTTCCTATTTCAGCACAAGATATGTTTAAGCGATACCTGAATGAATAGATTCCGATAGGGAATGGCTACTTAAACTGTTCTTTAAATATAGAGATGTTTCTTTTATGTCGTATAAAGTAAGAATGTATCCTGATGTATCTAAACCCACCCAGAAAAGAAGAAAGCAATTTCTTCTTTTGAGACCCCAGGTATTGCGGTTAGGAGCACCCTTCGTGTTACGATATCCATGTAAATGTGTAATGATATATAAACTAAACTAAACTAAACCTTAGGTTTGTATACCGCGCCATCTCCACAAGCATAGAGCTCGGCACGGTTTACAGGGTTAGGTTGAAAAGGAGCTACAATGAAGGGTTATAGGAAAGGAGCTAGGAAGATAAAGAGGGACAGGGTACCAAAGAGCGGGAGGTGTTAGATTTTTGAAAAGAGCCAAGTTTTCAGGTGTTTGCAGAAGGATTGGAGGGAGCTTGAAATTCTGAGCGGGGATGTGAGGTTGTTCCAGAGTTCTGTGGTTCTAAAGGGGAGGGATGTTCCTAGTTTTCCTACGCGGGATATACCTTTTGCAGAGGGGAATGATAGTTTCAGTTTTTGGGAGGATCTAGTGGAATTAGGGTTAGAGGAGTTCCAGAAGAATGGGATAACGGGAGGGAGGATGCCATGTAGGATCTTGAAAGCTAAACAGGCACATTTAAAGAGGACTCTGGAGTGAACTGGGAGCCAGTGAAGGTTGGACAGGAGTGGGGAGACGTGGTCGAACTTGCCTTTAGCGAAAATAAGCTTGGCCGCGGCGTTCTGGATTAGCTGAAGTCTATGGAGTTTTTTTTTTAGTTAGGCTTAAATAGATGGAGTTGCAATAATCCAGTCTAGAGAGGATGGTGGATTGAACAAGGACGACGAAGTGAGAATGATGAAAGTACGATCTCACTTTCCTCAGCATATGAAGACTAAAGAAGCATTTTTTTTACCAAGAAGTTGAGGTGGTCATTGAAGGTAATAGATATGTATTTTATGAGCCGCAGCAATTATCTAAATTTATTTCCACACAGTCCATACCTGCTTCATGAGATTTGTACTTCAGTTAATCTGCTCATTGAAATTACTCGGGGGCTATCAAGTGCCATCTTTATTTTCCTAATGTTGCCTTTGATAGTAAAAGTTTATTGTGGACTAACTAACTTTGGAATGTATTATTTTACCTGTAATTATTATGCAGGAATGTTTTGATTTGTGCTAATTAGCTATATTTCTGTTTCCATGGTATTTTTCTTTTTGAGTTGTTTTATTGTTATATGATGAAAATACAACAAAGAATTAAAGATTAAAAAAAAAAAGAACTTATGAGCTAAGAGCACAAAGTGGCTTACCCGAGATTACAAGGAGTGTCAGTGGCAAAACCTGAACCCTGGCTTTCAGTCCTTTGCACTTCCTCTCCATGTGCACAGGATATGCTCAGAGGCTCCTAGAGTCACTGGGATTTCTTAATTCAAGAGAAGTGCAGGCATTCAGAGTGCATTCCATTTTCTGATGAATTTGCATTTAGCTATATGTAAAGACCAAGATTGTTTCCATCCTTTTGTTTTGCAATTTGTAATGAGAGAGTAGAATAAAAGGCACGCTAGGGTCTAACTGTACAGTATTTGGTTTGTGCTTGGCCTGTGAACTGATGCTTTATATTGCAAATGTGCTACTTATTCAATGATGCGGGATGTTTAGGCTACAATAAAAGGTTAAATACCTCTTGGTTATATTGCTGCAATAAAGTTGTAAAGGTGTTTTTGCAATATTTCAGGTTACTCCAATCTTTCTGTGGGTAAAGCTCACATTCGGGGAATGTTACTGTACGCCTTACAGTAGGCGACTCCAACCTTTTTCATGTAAAGGTTCACAATGTGAATATGAGAAAGCTCTGATGGCCACCAAAAGATTTCAGGCTTACACATTAATTACTCCTCTAGGTTTATCATACCGCTGTAGCACTTATGCCAACCTATGCCCATGCATGGCCTATGGAAATAACTTGTTTCAAACACTAACATCAATGCATTGGTTACCTATCCAAAAACACTGCGCCTTTAAAGTCTTGGTCCTAGCCTTCAAGACCTTCCATAAGCTGGCACCGAACTACATGACATCAAAATTACAAATTTACATCCCAAACAGATCACTGAGATCTCAAACAGAGAGACGGCTCACACTACCACCTGGTCATTCACTCAAAACTGAAACAGCCCGCAAATGCTTTTATTCACAGTTTATATCCAGATTCTGGTCCATCATCCCCACATCCATTAGATCGCTAGACAATCTATGGAACTTCAGGAAGGCCGTGAAAACCTTCCTCTTCACAAATCCAGCTCCTTAATGTCCAATGCTACTCACGAGCCCCATAATGACCAGCTCTACTCATGGGACCTAAACTGCCGACCACCAATTATGTACTCGCTTACAACATTAAAACTTTAGTACAATTTTGTTATGTTCTGTTAGTACAGTGAATGCTGTTCTAAATCTATACTATGCCAAGTAATATCTTTTACGAATGCCACAAATTCTTCTAAGCTATGTCGGCCAAAAATGTCTTTCAATAATTTTGTCCTTCTATACTGTGAATGTACCTTTGTAACCCGACGGGCTGAATAAATAAATATTAAACTGGGCTAGCAGTTTCTAGCGTGGGGAGCCGTGCTGAATGGCCCGCACTGCTCCCGACGCTCATAGAGTTCCTATGAGCGTCTGGAGCAGCGCGGGTCTTTCAGCACGGCTCTCTGCACTAAAAACTGCTAGCACAGTTTAATAGAAGGGGGAGGGGGGTTAGTGCTTGGTTGTGGAAAAGGCACCTGTCATGGTAGACGCCTGCAAAACGGGTACCTACTGCATGTCAGTCACTGTTAGGTGCTGCATCTAGAATTGTACCTATTTTTAATACAGTCACTTTAAATGTAGGCCAGCGTTTTACAGGTCTACATTTAAGGCATCTGACTCATGTCTACGAAAGCGCCTAAGCACGCCTACAGACACTTAAGGCCAGTTCCAGCATAAGTCATGTCTACACAGGCCTTAAACATCTGAAGGTGTGCCTAGAAGCTTTCACATGTAGATGATTGATGCCTAAATTGTGGGTGTCATTCGCCACTTCAATTTAAAAAAAAAAAAAAAGGGCGTCCCAATTGGTCCGTTAAGCAGCAGTAGGATGCCTATCACCACCTACAATCAGGACACCATTTATAGAATCAGGCCCTTAGTGTGCTTTCCAAGCAGGCAAAATTGAACATGAAGCATTTACAGCACTTGAAGAGCATTTCAGTTAACTGTTCGATGGCCACAATAGAAGACTTTGGGGACCACATGTTCTTCATTTTGGAGACCACTGCCTTACAGCATACAAAGAGATGATATGAAATAAACCAATACATCCTCAAAAATATAAGAAAACAAAATATGGGCCCATTATTAATCAAGGTGGCAGACTTCAGGATTTCTCCATGTACTGTATAGTTTAAAAAAAAAAATGGCAATCCTTGTGCACAAAGAAGCAAAGGAGTAGGCGGTCTGACACAATGTCTTCTAGCCAGTGTAAAGTTTAATAAAATCAAGTCTTTTTTCAATGTAAAGCTTAATCAGATCAGGACTTGACACGGAGCCATGTTTCGGCAGACACTCGCCTGCATCAGGAGTCACAAATTCTTATATCATGTCAAAATTACAGTAAATGATCCCAATAAAAACCAGGAATATCAATTTGAAAAGCTCTCACAGTGCTTCACAAAGAAGCTTCCTGCCACAGCGTATGTAGCAAACATACCAGTGATCAAAATTCCATCAAATCCCCAAAAAGATCCTTCTGGCCTTTTTCCTTTTCCAGTTTCTCTTCTTTTCATGCCGTCTTGTCAGGGAACCATGGTGCACGGCAACTTTTCCCATCTTGTATGCAGGTCAGGTACCTCTGTGACCCCTAGTGGCTGGCAATGAAGGATGCAGATCTGTCATTGTGCTGAAGTTTTCTAAGGCTGTCAAATAGATTTTCCTCTTCTGCATACAATGATTGTGACGTGCATTCTCATATGACTGGAAGGACAGTTTTCCTACCTTTAAAAGGTTTTAATTTGGAGATGGGTGCAATTCCTTTGGAGAGAGAGAGTTACCTTTTCTGACTTTCTTGGTGGATTTCTCGTAATAGCACTGGCTTTTATTTTCCACATCTTTAGTGGCATGCATATATGATGGTCTTTATCATCTGTTTTGCTCAGAGAATCGATTGTATAGTCTCTCTGGCTTTAACCTTTTGTGTTATTAGCTGCACAAGTTAAATGGTATAGATCAGGGTTAAGACCTTGGCTAAAAGGCTTAGAAAGGAATATTGAGGGGAGGGGGATGAGGAATTTCGTTTCTGTTTTAGTACAGGTCTGTATATTTTACATAGTCTGTGTATTTATCTAGAATGGTAGAGAACCAAAGAGGGAAAACTAATTTTTGTACAAGGTAGATAAAAGAATAGCCAGAGCAAGGGGTTGTGGCCAAGACCAGTGGTTCTTAAACCTGTCTTGGGGGACCCACAGCCAGTCAGGTTTTCAAGCTATCCCTAATGAATTTGCATGAAACAAATCTGCATGCCTTTCACCTCTGTTATATGCACAATCATTAGGTCCCAAAAATATTGGGGTTGCTCGGGCACCCGTAGAGCTGGCATCTATGCCCCCTTACCAGTCAGGTTTTCATGATATCCACAATGAATATGCATAGACTTGATTTGCACACACTGCCTCCATTATATGCACATTTCTTTCATGCATATTCATTGTGGATGTTCTTCTGGCGAGGGGGTATTTCAGGACAGAGTTGAGAAACATGGCCGTATAGGGTGTTGTATTAAATGAAATGAATGCAATTTTCTCTGTGGCTAGGATTATCTGATGAGTCCAAGCCAGGTTTCACAGAGCTGCACCTAGATGATGTTATCCTTCTTAGTGAAATCAGAAGTATTCCACGCCTGAAGTGGAATGAAATGAAAGCTGATTTAGCCTGTTCCAGGAGACAGCCATATCTGTATATCAGCTCAGCCTGAGTTCGTTACTATTGCTCGTCATTGCTCTTTGGCTCTGATATTGCACTAATAAAGGCGCCAGTGTTACATTTTCTGGGTATTGTGAAACTGATTTTTCTGTTCTGCATGCAGTGATTTTAAAGTGAATAATCATATGACTGAAACGACAGCTTTCTGAAAAATGATGAAAACCAGAAGCAGCCCAAAAAGTAGGTCAGATTGTAGAATGAAAAAATACTTCTCCTTAAACATAGTGCAATTACCTGCAGAGTGACTCCCCCCACCCCAACCCCCCAACAAATTCAGATGAAGCGAGTTTATAGATCTGGCACAACTCAGTTATGAACAGGCGTGCTCTGCGTGTCTGTGTATATACACAAACATGTGTACCCAGAGTTTTTGTTTTTCCTTTTATAAATTAGGTCTTAAGAGCTTCTGTGAAAACAAATAGCAGACAGAATTCAGGCAATACTTTCCTTTTTAACCGAATATTTTTTATCTAACTTTACAGAGTCCTGCAGAATTAGACCAGTTTGATGTGACAGACAAACTAGATATATTAATTAAAGTGCAAACAGAAGTAACTAGTGAAGACTTTGCCTTCCCCCTCCCCCCCAGCAAAGATCTACAATAGCAATGTCCTCTTAGCACTGAAAATGCACAATGGTAAATCTCTTCTTTCTTCAGCACAGAAAGTACCTGTTCTTACTCACTGTCTTATATATCTTGAATTTTTTTATACTCCTAATTGTGTTATTACACAATTGTTCTCTGTTTTACATTACTTTTAAATTGGGAAATGTAATTAAAAATAAATTCATTGTGTAAGTTGAGCACCTTAATGGTTAAAGCGCTGGGCTAAGAACTTGGGAAACTGGGTTTGATTCTTACTGTGGCTCCATGTGACCCTGGACAAATCACTTAACCCTCTATTGTCCCAAGTAGAAAACTTACTGTAGATTGTGAAACCACTAGGGACAGAGAAAGAACCTTTATATAATACAGTGGTGCCTCGCATAACGAACGCCTCGCACAGCGAACGCTGTGCACAACGAACTTCATGTTTGTTTCCTACAACGAACTTCGTTTCACACAACGAAGTCGCCCGAGCTGCATCCTTCCGCGCAGGCACTGCGCTTAACTGCCCTCTCTCCGCCTGGCTCCCTGTGCAGTGGCGGACCGTCGGCTCGCAGGGGCCCGGCGCCTACTGCTGATGCGTTGGGGGGGGCGGAGCTACTCTCGCCGCTTCCCCGATGCTAGAAAAAAAAAAAAAATGAACAGTTAAGTCCCAGTTTTTGCCGCTGAGACTCTGCCCTCTCTCACTGTAAAATTAGACTCTACTTAGTCTGTCTTTAAATTTAAAAAATGTGTGTTGTTTTAAAAAACAATTATGTTTTTAGATGTATCTAAATAAAAATAATAACAAAAAATTTATCTTTTTTTATGTCATCTTTGCATATTTTATGCTACAGAACGAATTATTTTTTTTAACATGTATTGTTATGGGAAAACGCGTTTCACATAACGAACTTTTCGCATAACAAACTTGCTCCTGGAACCAATTAAGTTCGTTGTGTGAGGCACCACTGTATATAAAACCTCATTGGTTGAATCCCAGAAAAGCAGTATATTAAAACCATGGCCCTTTACATAAAAACTGCTCCCAGATAAATCTTGCAGGACTCTGTTTCAACGTGTAGAGAGTGATGTGTTTTAACTCCCGTTGTAGTCTCATGAGACCACGGGAACGCACAGCACTGCTCTGCACGGGGACGTAGGTGGGAGGCAGGAGAGAGGTGGAGGTGGGTCAGAGCCGGCCCAAAAAATTATTCGCGATTTTTCCTATTCCCGGGCCTGCTCTGCCCCAGCTCCACCTCCACCTCTCTCCTGTCTCCTTCCTGCGTCCCCGACCTTACCTGGTGGTCTAGTGGCGATGAGGGTAGGAGCCATCTTCCAATGCTCCTGCCCCGTGCAGAGCCATGCTGTGCGTTCCCGTGGTCTCACGAGACTACAATGGGAGACCCGAGACTACAACGGGAGACCCGTGAATATTGAGGGTCTGCTGTGTTTTATTCAGCTATTGGTTTACCATGTTATTACAGAAAATACTTTCACAATCATTATAAAATTACTTAATTCCTATGAGCGTCAGAGCAGTTACCACCACTGCCGGCGCTACAACCCGTGCTACACGTTAGTAAAGGAGGGGGTATATACACAAAATTACACAAAAGAGACCAAACATTCACTCACTAAACAACATTCATTACATCCTCAAACCTGCAGTTGTCCTTATTCATCATATATCATTAGTTCCTTTTTCTAAAACCTGCTAGATATATCAATGTGTTCATTAACTCCCAGATCCCACGTTGATCCTTAAACGATCATTGAATGTTCCACAATCTCATGAAGGTTCTTCTACACATAATATGCTGTTACGCATCTTCAGGAGCTGTGTCTGTAAGGACTCCCAGGGTCATCTAAACATTCATACAAACATATCACAAAATAACTATAAACATCCATCATTTTAATAAACCTTATGTTTAATCAATGCTACTCATCTATCATAATAAAACCCTTAGTGCGTATGCGCACTTCAAACTCTGTGATCCCTGCCTTCGTGATCCATGCTTCCATGTCACACATGTGCAGTAGAAGGAGCCAGCGGCGGTTTCCCCATCGCCCTCCCTTGGCGACACTGGCTCCTTCTACTGCGCATGCAGAGGCACCTTAAGCAAGGATGCATGGAGGTGGCAACCACGGCGCTGACTCCCCCCTCCCGCCCTGAATTCATCTAACAGGACCAAGGAGAGCACAAAAATAACAGACGCAGGCATACCGACGCTCAGCATCCGGACTATGGTTGGCGTTTGTTCAGGATGGGGAAGAGGCAAAAGGAGTGATTTAAGGGTAGGTGGGAGAAGGGGGCTGTAGCTGAAGCGTTCCGGTGCACAAGAACAAAAGACAGACACACAGAAAGACAGCGGGCAGGGAGAGAGACAGAAAGAAAGGCAGACAGACAGACAGTGGGCAGGGAGAGAGACAGACAGAAGGAAAGAAAGACAGACAGACAGGGGGCCAGGGAGAGAGACAGACAGACAGGGGAGCCATGGAGAGAGACAGACAGACAAAGAGGGCCAGGGAGAGAGACAGACAGAAAGAAAGACAGACAGACAGTGGGCCAGGGAGAGAGACAGAAAGAAAGACAGACAGACAGGGAGCCAGGGAGAGAGACAGACAGACAGAAAGACAGACAGGGGGCCAGGTAGAGAAATAGACAGAAAGAAAGATAAACAGCAGGCAAGGAGAGAGACAGACAAAAAGACAGACAGCGGGCAGGGAGAGAGACAGACAGAAAAAAAGACAGACAGACAGGGGGCCAGGAAGAGAGATAGACAGAAATAAAGATAGACAGACAGCAGGCAGGGAGAGAGACAGACAGCAGGAGGGAGAGAGATAGATAGAAAGAAAGAAAGAAAGATAGACAGTAGGAGGGAGAGAGACAGAAAGAAAGGAAGAAATAGACAGGGGCAGGGAGAGAGACAGAAAGAAAGAAAGACATATATTCTAGCACCCGTTAATGTAACGGGCTTAAACACTAGTTTTTATATATACAGTAAAACCTTGGATTGCAAGTAACTTGGTTTGCAAGTGTTTTGCATGACAAGCAAAACATTTTTATTAAATTTTAACTTGATATACAAGCAAAGTTTTGCAATATGAGTACATACAGTATACACGCGTCACATCATCGCAACTGAGCCGATGTTTTTTCTCTCTCTGACGCTACGGGAGTGTAGTGATTGTTCTAAATGAGCGAGATCTTGCAATACAAGTACATATTTTGTATTAAAGTTTTTGGGTTTTGGAATGAATCGTCTGCATATACATTATTTCTTATGGGGAAATTCACTTTGATATACAAGTGTTTTGGATTGCAAGCATGTTTTGGAACAAATTATGCTTGTAAACCAAGGTTTTACTGTACTAACTTGTTATTTCCTTGAAGCAGTTCAAGGGGGAACATACCATTCTCCTCCATACTTCATATCTCCCAACCTCAAACTGATCTGAAAGCAGTCATAGCGCTAACAAACTTACCCTCTGTTATATGCAAATATGCCTCATGCATATTTATTATCCCAATCAATACTGCTGACAGACGAATTCAAATACAAATCTTCCCCTATTAATGGTATGTGCATATATGTATTGGTTCTTCTCTTCTTCTAAATGTATGTTATGCATATTTATTAGGGATATCTTGAAAACCCAACTGGCTAGGGGTCCTTTAGGACAGGTTTAAGAACCATTAACCTAGATCAGCTTTGGGAATCACTGCTCTAGAAAGAAGGAAAAATAAAAATGATACTCAAGTCCATTCATCGCAACCACTACCATCATTATCACCCTTTCTTTGTTTCAAGTTACTTGAGGGAAAAAACAGCACGAACAAAAGAGATCAGATTCCTAAGCTGACTAACTGAATTTATATAGCAGTGTTTCCCAGTCCTAGAATAGACCCTTGCCAGTCAGGGTTTCAGGATATCAGCAATGAATATGCATGAAAGAGATTTGCATGCAATGGAGACTATGTATGCAAACTAATCTCACAAAAAAGAAGTGTAGAAGCCTTAGATGAATGACAGCAGCAGATAGCGGCTTCATTTGATTTCAAAGGAAATCATATGACAGATAATCACAAAGACCCCTGAGGCAGGCCTAAGGCCAAAACACTGGCAATGTCTGGTCTTTCATTGAATAAAGAACAATTGGTCCCAGTTCTGTTGGCTTTTAGGTTGCACTTCTTTTAAGGTGTGATTGACTCTTTTGTGTATTTTGATACCTTTCTTTGTGTTGGACTTGCAAATTAATCTCATGCATATTCATTGTAGATATCCTGAAAACTTACCTGGCTAGAGGATACTCCAGGATTGACTTAGGAAGCACTGCTATAAAGCAGGGGTGCTCAGTTCCAGTCCTTGAGGTCCGCAACCCACTGCCTCCATTGTATGAAAATAGATCTCTTGCATATTCATTGTGGAAATCCTGAAAACCTGGCTGGATTACAGACTTCGAGGATTGACATTGAGCATCCCTGCTATAAAGCCTTATGTACACTTCCAGTCCTCAAGGGTTACCACTGGTTCAAGTTTTCAGCATATCTAGAATGAATAAGCATTAGACAGATTTGCATGCCTGCTATCTCCAGCGTATGAAAATCTTTTTCATGCCTATTCATTAGAGCAGGGGGTTTCAACCCATTCCTCAGGACACATCAAGCCAGTCAGGTTTTCAGGATATTCGCAATAAATATGCTTGAGAGAGATCTGTATACAGTGGAGCAAATGCATGCAAATCTCTCTCATGCATATTCATTGTGGATATCTTGAAAATATGACTGGCTTGGTGGTGTGTTCCAAGGACTGGGTTGAGAACCTCTACATTAGAGGTGTCCTGAAAACCTAAACTGTTGGTGGTCTTCCAGGACTGGGATTGAAGACCAGAACTTTACAGGGTTTGGTCCTTCAAGAGGACTATTTAGGCTTGGATGTCTATTTCTGAAGGAAAGAGGAAGAATGGCTGCTCCTAAGCTTTGCTGAGTGAGTGAGTCCCCAGCTGCTGGTAAAAATTACTCTGAGCCATTTCCTTCCGTTGTAACTTACAGCAAAACTGGAAGGAGGGACTCAACGGCAAGAAGGTTCTGAAGCAGCGCTGTGTGAAGGAAGCTTCTAACAAGCTGGTAGGCCTGGCCCAGGAGGCGCAAAGGGGCTGATCCAGGAGAGTCGCAGGGACTCAGGCTGGATGGAATGGGGAGAAAGAGGGCCAAGCCATATGTAAGGGACACAGAAAGAGAGTAGACATTGGAAAGAATGAAAATGAAGAGAATATGAGGAAAGCAGAAACCCAGGCACAACCAAGGTAGATAATAGGGGATTTGTTTTTGTTTGAGGATAATGTAGTAATTTAGCTGTATTAATAAATGTAATTTGAAAATGGAAATAAGATTATCTTTTTATTAGAATAATTTTAAGACATTTTTTGACTAGCTTTAAGAGACCAAAACCCCCTTCCTCAGGTCAGGAAAGGATACCATAACAGCAGTATACAGTACTGACCTGAGGAAGATTTTGGCCTGTGAAAGCCTATTGAAAAATGGATTTGTCCAATAACATAGCATCTTATTTTCCATTTTTATTTCTATGCGGTGATTGGTATTTAAGTCTTATCAAATGTACATCTGCTTGTCTTTATATTTTACACAGTACTAGGGGACAAGAATCACTGTTTATTTATTTATTCGATTTTCTATACCATTCTCCCAAGGGAGCTCAAAACAGTTTACATGAATTTATTCAGGTACGCAAGCATTTTTTCCCTGTCTGTCCCAGTGGGCTCACAATCTATCTAATGTACCAGGGGTAATGGGGGAATTAAGTGACTTGCCCAGAGTCACAAGGAGCAGCTGTGGTGCTGCATTATGTGCAGATTCTGGTTTCTTAGGATGCAGTTTCATGGTCAACATACAGTACTCCCTCAATATTCGCAGGGGCTCCATTCCAAGAACTCCCGCGAATGTTGAAAAACCGCAAATATGGTTTTTAGCAGGGGAGACAGGAGAGGGCAGCCGAAGCACCGGCAAGTGAAAAAAATGACTCGCGGTAGGCTCCGACCGCCTCTTTCTGTACTTAAGTCAGGCCTCGCCAATCAGGAGCTGCTTTGACACGCAGCTCCTGAATGGTGAGGCCCGACTTTAGTACAGGAAGAGGTTGTCGGAGCATACCACAAGTGATTTCCTTCACTCGATGGTGCTCCGGCTGCCCTCTCCTGCCTCTCTGGCTGCCCTCTCCTGCCCGGTCATTCCTGGTCAGAAAATACCGCAAATGGCGAATTCACGGGGGTGCACTGTATTCTGTTTTTAGTTTGCAGTTACATATTCTATAGTGGGTGAGAATGTATCTGTGTTCTGTGTGTGTGAAAATAAGACATGCTTTTCTGTTGGAACTGACTATGCAGGATCGATCTGTACTAATCTGGCTTGTTTAGTTTCAAAATGTGTGCATTGGTGTTCTAGTGCTCACTGCAATGGTTAAGATGCTGCTTTTTCCTAGGTGTGACTCATGGATTATTGCGAAAAATATTTTTTTTCATATAGAGGGGAGGGTGTTAAAAAATGATTGGACCCGGGTGTCAAATATACTAGGTACACCACTGGTAGTTCCAGACCCAATGCTGCAGCAATCGAGGTTTAGCTTTTTTTTGGGGGAAGGGGGTGGTTTGACAATCAGTAACTTGTGCTCTGCATGTGTTGCTGAGATCTCTGGGGCTGTTTGTTATACATGACCATTTGCTGAATGTTTTAAAAGGTTGGGAGAGGTACTGAACCTGACTATGGTCAGGAAAGAGAGCTATGGCTATGCTTTGAAATAAAGCCCACAGAGCCTGCTATTTTGGTGTTTAATCGGTGTCTGCAATTGCCCCTGATGCTTCGGATCTGTTACAGCTTGAGGACTGTTTAAAGTTGTTTCCACATGGTTATGAAAAGAAACTCTGTGGAATGACGATGTTCCTGAAATGGACTTTATTTGAAAAATGTCAAAGTTCCAAAGGTACAATAAAATCATCCACATAAAATAAAATCGTCCACATAAAAGTAAAATAATCCACAAGGACCTAGTTCACCAGGGACGCAGGACCCAACACTGTGGGGTCAGGGGTGGGCCTGGGGGTGGGGCCATGTGTCTTCTTTTTTGGCTTCGCAAATATGGTAACCCTAGGCACAGAGCACTGAAGCGGGAAGCTGCTCCCCTGGTTCCCAGGCTACTGCCCTAATCATTAGGCTACTCCTTCCTCCCACAGAAGTGCTGAATAGCAGGGGAGAAGAGACTGCTGTCAGCACAAATCTTTAGTAGTGGAAAATGGGGTATCTAGATATTAAGTATAAAAAGTTTAATTATCAATTTCTAATTAATTTTTTTTTTTTTTAAGTTCAATCTGTTTATTAGGTATTTCAAATATGCAAAAACATTACAATTATCAGGAAATGTCAAAACCCCTCCTCAATGTAACTCATACAAATCATAAAAGATTTGTATGAGTTCTAATTAATTTTTAATCATTATGATAACGAATAAATTTCCATTATCGGTCCTAATATCCATTTTCACCATGCACGGTGAAAATGGTTATTAGGAACTGATAAAGGACATTTATTCGATATCATAATGGTTAAAAGTTAATTAAAAATTGATAATTAAACATTTTACACTTATCATCTAGATACCACATTTTCCACTACTAACTGTTTTACATGGGGTGGATGTCGTAAGGCTTCATTCTGTAATATCTTTACAGCACAAATCCTTTAAGTAAAAAATTTGATATTGGGAGGATTGAGGGAGGAACAGAGTTTGGTAAACACTAGTTTATTTTTCTTACCCATGAATCCCCAATATATTTACTCGCAAAGGTAGTGAGATTTTCCTGTTCAGCTGATCCCTCTAATTCAGGGCTTTACAAATCTTGGGATCTACATAACCAGTTGGATTGTCAGAATATGCATAATAAATATGCATGAGATCAATTTGCATAGACTAGGTTGACCTCATGTATATTCATTGTTGGATATCCTGAAAATCTAACGGGGTGGGGCCCACCAGGATAACTTTGTGAAACTAATTGTACT
Source organism: Geotrypetes seraphini (assembly GCF_902459505.1). Taxonomy (NCBI): domain Eukaryota; kingdom Metazoa; phylum Chordata; class Amphibia; order Gymnophiona; family Dermophiidae; genus Geotrypetes; species Geotrypetes seraphini. Next base: position 67,349,298 of record NC_047093.1, on the reverse strand, counting down.
GGAGAGTTTGGTACCCCGAGTCTAGAGGCAAATCCTCTCTTTTCTAATGTCTTTCTACTATTGTCAGCTGCTGTTGAATGATTTAGATTTTCTTGAGTTTTGATTGTTAGCAAGATGCCATGATCCAACCAGTTCAGATGCTAGTAAGGTTACTTGTCTGCCATGCATGACAGACAACTGAAAACAGAGAAGTCAGAGTACAAAGTATTATGGATAGCAGCTATTCATGGAAATGTACTGGTGCCAACTATTTTTATGGCTTTTCTGGTACATATTTAGAACATTGTTTAGAATATATGGCTTTTCTACTTGGCTTGAGTTGGAGATTACTTTGGAAGTGAGATTATTTGTGGGAGGAATAGGCTAAATGACGTTACACAACAATTTGGGGATAGAGAAAGAATACATGGGCTAAATGAGATGTTTAATTTAATTTTAATTTTAATTTAATTTAATTCTTATATACCGCTAATAACCGTGAGGTTTCTAAGCGGTTTACAAAAATGGTGCATTAAAAGATACAATAAATAAAAATAAATAAGATAGGTACTTGGAAATTCCCTAACTGTCCCAAAGGCTCACAATCTAACTAAAGTACCTGAAGAAACAATTTATAAAAAGTAAAGATAAAAATATAAAGACAGAGATAGAGATAGAAATGAATATTCCAACAAGATGGCGGCCAGTTAGGTCATCTTCTGTGCTGTCTCCCTTGTCCTGCTTTTGTTTTTGTTTTATTTTGCCTTTGTTGATTTTTCTTTTAAATTTCTTTTTTGTTGGGTTATTGTTCTATCTCTGCTGTTTTCATTTGGGACTTCCAGTCTCGTTGGTGTTTGCTTTAATAACAACCCTTCAAAACTGTTCTAAACGTTGATGGAAAAAACTCGGGGGCTGCCTGTATACTGTATAGGCCCAGCCCAACCATTAGGTTAGGTAAGGCTAGGCAGTCATCTAGGTCAAAAGCCTCTTGGGGGCAGCAAAGAGCAATCTAAACAAAACATTAGGTCCTGTCAGCCACATAAAGGGGTTATTTGGGGTTATGGATTTGATATACTACCTTTCTGTGATACAACCAAAGCAGATCACATTTATTTTATACAGGTACTTTCTCTATCCCTGATAGGGTCACAATCAGAAGCTTAAAGAACCAGCAACACTTAACTTTAACTTGCATTTTGATAGGATGTTTATGTGATAATCATAATTAGGAGACGTCCGGATTTTTCCGGACATGTCCTCCTTTTCGAGGACGTGTTCGGGGGTCTGGACGGTTTTCAAAACCCGGCAATTTGTCCGGGTTTTGAAAAGCTTCCAGCTAGCAGCGACGTCGGGACGGCATCTGTTCAGGCGCGGATACGACGTGGTGATGTCACATGCAGGCATATGACATCATCGTGTCACACCAGTGCATGCACAGATGCCCTCCCAACAAGCGAACAGATTGAGGGGGTGGGGCTGGGGGCAGAACTGGGCTGGGCCAGGTGGAACTAAGCAAGCTTAGGGGCAAGGCCATGGGGCTGGGTTTTTGTTCCGGAAAATGTGGTAACCATACTCTTAATAAAAAGAGGACACCTGGCCCCGCCCTGTTCTGCCTCATTTAACCTCCAGCCCTGTCCAATTCTGCCCCCTCCCACAAACCTTATGTCGTCTTTCCCAAGCTAGGGGCTGTGTCTGAAGAACCTCTGCACATGGGTGGATATCACTCACATGCAGGAATGCGTGTGATGTCATCACTTCAACATCTGAGCATGTGCATAGGCCCTCCAGATGTGGCCCTGAGTTCGGGCCTTCCAAAACCTGGATAAACTGACGGGTTTTTGGAAATCCCTCTGGGCACCCCAACATCTAGTAACCTTAATCATGATTGTTGAATTTAATTATCAAAATCTTGAGCTCGGGCTGTACAGTATATGCCTGCAATTCTTCCAGGCAAGGTGAGTACAAACGGAGAATGAACAGCTGTGAGCACAGGAAATAAAATACACTTTAAAAAAAAAATAACAAGACAGGAATTTGTTGCCAGAAAATGTGGTTTAGCAGAGTTTAAGAAAGGTTAGAATAACTTCCTAAACAAAAAGTCCATAAGCCATTATTAAGATGGACTGGGGGGAATCCACTTCTTATTCCCAGGATAAGCAGCATAAAATCTGTCTTACTCTGGGGGATCTTGCCAGGTACTTGTGGCCTGGGTTGACCACTGTTGGAAACAGGATACTAAGCTTGATGCCCTTCAGTCTGTCTCAGTATGGCAACTCTTATGGTCTTAATACAAAGGAAGAAAGAGAAAAGGGTGGAGCCAAGCATCAGGAAGAATGAATTAAAGGTGTTCTAGAAAAGTGTTCGTTACTGCGGCAGCACTGTGGCTAGACTGGCTCTCTTCTAAATACAGTATTCTGACATGGTTTAGTACTTCTGGCCTAAAGATGGACAAATATATGTCACATGACTTAGATTAAAATGAATATTGATTGGGTAATGGAGCTCTGGTGGGGGAGGAGGAAATGTCACACCAAGCAGGAAATATGAATTAAAACAACATTTCCTTTTTGAATAGATTCTGAGTGCTTATTGAGGAATGCAAAGTGTTGGCTGTGTTAGGGGAAGGTAGTCACTCGGCTTCTTTAACTCGCTGATAACCCAAGGTCCCGCTCACCTTGACGACATTCCAGAAATAATCTTTACCTAAAGATAATAACAATTTGCCCAGTGTACTAGGCACAAATATTGATTTGTGTTCACACTGTTTGGTTTCTGCTTCCAGCAGCTTGCTCCTGCTGAAGACATTATTCTTATTGCCTCTGCCTTAGCGTGCATAAACTAATTCCCTTATGTTTCGCTCATGGTACTGTATCTAGAAGGCCTATAAAGGCAGGACAGATCCAGGTTCCCTGCTTATAGATTTACAGTAGGGAAAATGCTCCATTGAAAAGATATGTTGGGCTGAAGCAGTCTTGAATTGTTATCCTCCCTATCCTAGGGTTATCAGACGTCCAGGAAAACATGGACATGTCTTCTTTTTAGAGTCCTGTCAAGGTGTGCCTGGATGGACTTTCCAAAACCTGGCAAAGAGCTCCAGTTGCATCTGGAGGGCCTCTGTGCATGCGCGGATGACATCACGCACATTCATGTATGCTCCAGGCCCTCCAGATGCATCCAAGTAAGCTATCTGACATACAGTACAATATAGAAGGTCTCGTCATACTCTGTGTACAGTACTGGGATTCATTTTCTCTTCTGTTCTCTAACTGGTTCTAAACATCTCAGTTCTGTATGCTTACACTTAGGGCCGGATGCATAAAAATCGTTGTTAATATCCTGGGTTTGCTATGGGGCTGATTAATTGTCCAGTTTGAAAATGGCGATCAATGTTCAAACAACTTCACATGCAAATGAGTTTCGTGGAGGTCTGCCATAATCCCACCTGATCAGTTGTTGGAGAAAGCAATTGACATGTGTAGAGCCGGCAGGAGAAGCCCTGAAGCAACCTCCTGCTGCTCATTTGTTCGGGGCAGGAAGATTAGGGTTGGGGTTTTTTTCATGGGTACTGTCAGGAGGGATGTCTACTTCCTCCTGCTGGTTTCATTCTGAAAGGTAAAAGGTTGTGGGGAGGTGTTGGGGGTTTGGGTGGGTGTAAGGGGATTTGTGGGGGACCCCTGGCAGCAGGAGGTAGTGGGCATCCCTCCTGGTGGATTTTCTTCTAAAACATACATTGTTGTTGTAGGGTGTGGCAGAGGTTCTGGGAGGTGTTCTGAGCTCGTAGGGGGTCCCAGTGGCAGGAGGGAGTGAGCATTCCTCCTGCCTCTCTTTAATTTAAATGTGGGGGGTTTCGGGTGGGGGGGGGTCTGAGTGGCTGAGGCAGGAGGGAATGGGCTTCTCTCCTGATTTTTAAAAAAGTTCTGGGACCATCGTCAGGACGGAGGCCATAGTCAGGTGGGGGGGGGGGGGGAGAGGTGGCACGACTTTCGTTATTGTGTGTGTGTAACACATGCACATATCTGTGCCCATTAAAAAAATTAAAAGCTGGCTTTTTTATGCCATTGGCACATCCAGACCTGTCAGAGATTTCCGAGCGTTAAAACTGGCGCTTTATTTTGTGTATCATATGGGCATTGATTGGAGTTCTTATTTTAATATTGATTAGCTCATTGTAATGTATTTACATATGATTTTCGGAGGGTGCTACAAACTATGGAAAGACTGCGATTTACCGTTTTGTGCATCGATACGTAGATGCAATACTTCATTGCTAAACCTGTTAAAACTGGTTTAGTGAAGATTGTTAAACGCACGGTGAGTTTTGTGCATCTGGCCCTAGGTCCTCTGACCTTAGGACATATTGACTGCTGCTTATGTTATGTGTGGTAAGAAACAAAGGATAAAACACTATGAGCATATCAAGTATGCCAGATTCAAAGATGTCAACATGAAACAATTCTGCAGGGGAAGTTTTTTGCCTCACACTGAACAGACTGACAAAGCCTGCTTCTTGTATTTTACCCTACCTTACTGTACCTTGTAAAAAGTATGCAATGTTCCTGTTTGCAGGAAAGGATTACCGTAAAGAACCTTTTGTTCACAATTTTAATTTCTAGTATACTCCGTTCTAATAGAAATGACCTTATTTGAGCACAAAAATGGTTTGGATTGGAAAACCAGATGGACATAGGTCTTAACTTTGGATTTCACCCTTTTACTGCTCTGTTCAAATTCTCTCAACATCCTTAAGAGACCAAAGGTCAATATTGATGTACCAATACATATTCTTTGAATAAATAGAATTCTAAAGTGTCCAGATTCTGTTGTCTCCCGGTTTTCTTCCTATCTCTCCCATCAAACTTTTAATGTATGTAGCAGTGGATCCTCCTCCGCTGCTTGGGCTCTCTCCTCTTCTCCATATGTACCCACTCTCTCAGTACACTGATGTCCCCACAGTTATCAATATCACTTCTATGCTGATAACTCCCAGATCTACCTCTCCACACCAGATATCTCTACAGGAATTCAGGCCCAAGTCTCAGCCTGTCTGTCTGACACTGCCACTTGGATGTCTCACTGCCATCTGAAACTGAACACCTTATCTTTCCACCTAAACCCACCTTCCCCCTCCTGCCGTTCTCTATTTCTGTGGATAACACTCTCATCCTCCCTGTCTAGTCTGCTCTCAACCTCGGGCTCCTCTCTCTCTCCTTCTCCGCTGAGATCCAACAAACTGCTAAAACCTGTTACTTCCTCCTCTATAAAATTTCCAAAATCTGACCTCTCCTATCTGAGCACACTACCAAAACCCTTATCCATGCTCTCTTCACCTCTTGTTTAGACTACTGCAACATACTTCTCTCAGGTCTTCCGTTCGACCGTCTCTCTCCTCTTCAATCCGTTCAAAATGCTGCACAACTCATATTCCACGAGAGTTGCCACGCTCACATTACCCCTCTCCTCAAGTCATTTAATTGGCTCTCTATCCATTTCTGAATATAGTTCAAACTCCTCCTACTGACTTATAAGTGATTTCACTCTGTAGCCCCTCAATATCTCTCCTCACTTATTTATTTAAAGTATTTATATACCACCTATCAAGGTTATCTAAGTGGTTTATAATCAGGTACTTAAGCATTTTCCCTATCTGTCCTGGTGGGCTTACAGTCTATCTAATGTACCTGTGGCAATGGAGGATTGAGTGACTTGCCCAAGGTCACAAGGAGCAGTACTGGAGCTGAACCCAGCACCTCAGTGTGCTGAGGCTGTAGCTCTAACCACTATACCACCCCTTCACCCTATGCTTGCCCCCCTCCCCCTTCCCCGTAAACTCCATTCGTCGGGTAAGTCCCTCTTATCTGTACCCTTTCTCCTCCACTTCCAACTCTAGTTTCCGTCCCTTCCGTCTTGCCACGCTGTATGCCTGGGATAAGCTGCCAGGGTCAATACGTCAAGCTCCATCTGTAGTGGTATTCAAATCCAAGCTAAAAGCTCACTTTTTTGAAGCTGCTTTCAGCTGTTAACTCCCACTCACCATCAGTTACTTTTACCCATCGTATCATTCCTTCTTCTAGAAATACCCCCAACCATGAGATGTCCTTTCTGTCTGTCCAAATTAGATTGTAAGCTCTTCTGAGCAGGGACTGTCTATAGAATGCTATGTACAGTGCTGCTTAGCCTTTCAGCACTATAGAAATGATAAAAGTAGTGGTAGAGCAGAAAATCTGACACCTTTGAGTCTTAGCTCTTTGAAATAAAAGAATAGCAAGGTTTAGTGGGAATTCTCAGGGTCATATTAATATTTTAAAGTCCAATAAGTTTGTCTCTTTGTATAGTAGGGGATGGTCTCTCCCATTGTTTATGAGTAGCCAGGAAAAGAAAACCAATTATAATATATCCACAAAGCATGGTAGTGTATGTATTGTCTTTGTACAGTTATGCCTCATGTGTTGTAACTTCTGGGCCATGAAGACCTTATTATTTTGAAAGCGATCTGCAGTAAAATTGAATCAAACTTCAATCACCTGATCGCCATTGTAGTACAGCACAGGTGTGGAGGCAGGGCTATCATATAGCTCCAGAAAAAGGAGGACAGATTGAGACACCCGGGTTTTACTTCCATTGCTTTCAATGGAAGTAAAACCCGGATGTCTCAATCCGTTTTCCTTTTTCTGGAGGCATATGGTAACCCTATGTGGAGGCCACAGTTGGGCAGCTGCTCAACTGCAAGTCCAGGTGTGTTGTTAGCCAGTAGTAGATTGGATTACTTGAATATAAATTCCTGTTCTACATGTACAAGGAGTGTTGTCAATAACCTCAGAGTCCTCCTACTGGCATAGCACAGATAAATTGATTTCCACTTTAAGCCACAATTTAATTTGAATGGAAACTGACCCATATTCATTATGCTCTGGTTCTGCTCTATTCATGCAAGGGAAGAATTCCAAAAGCCTTTTTAACTCAGCAGTTTTTCTCATTTGTTGGGCTTTCACTCCTACTGAAACTGGCCCAAAAGTGGAACTATGGCAGTATGAGCTTCCATGTACTTCTAAACATAAGAATATCCAAAATGGCTCAGAGCAATGGTCCATCTAGCCCAGTATCCTATTTCCACAGTGCCCAATCCAAATCACAAGCAGGGCAGGATTAACCAATAGGCCACATAGGCACGTGCCTAGGGCCCAAAATGGTCAGGGGGCTCAATGAAGGAGGGCATCAGCATTGTTTTTTCCAAACAGCGATGGGTCCCTCCAGCATTGATAGGCAACACAGGCCCCCCGATCGGCAATGCGGGCCCCACCCCAATCGCCAACGCGGCCCCCTCCCCATCGAAGGAAAGTAAGACAAGCAAGCAACGCGGGTAAGAAAGGCAACGGGAACTGTAATTGTGCAAGCAGTGCTGCTTGCCCAAAGCTTCCCTCTGATGCAGCTTCCTGTTTCCGCCTGAGTAAATGGTGGGGTGGGGTGGGGCAGGGGGCCCAGTGTACTTGTGTGCCTAGGGGCCCTCGATGAATTAATCCTGTCCTGATCACAAGCACCTGTCAAAAACCCAAATAGTAGCAGCATTCCATGCTACCGAGCCCAGTGTAAGCAGTGGCTTTCCCCATGTCTGTCTCGATAGCAGACTATGGACCTTCTATCCAGAAACTTGTCAAAAACCTTTTTTTTTTAAACCAGCTACATTAATCCCTGTTTATATAACTTTTATCAGTTCACAAAATACATACAAAGTATAACATATGCAAGAAGTAAAAAAAACAAAACACAAAACACACTAAAAAAACAAAGTACTCATATAATCATATATTCATACTTTGCTCCATTTTTTGAATTCTGCTCCTTAACTTCTTAAAATGCTTCAATAAAAAGGGATGTCTTCAAGAACATTTTAAAACATCCTCTGGCAACATGTTCCAGAGTTTAACTATTCTCTGAATGAAAAAATATTTTCTCCGAATGGTTTTAAAAATGTTTTACCGTAAGAACATAAGAACATAAGAAGTTGCCTCCGCTGAGTCAGACCATAGGTCCATCCTGCCCAGCGGTCCGCTCCCGCGGCGGCCCATCAAGCCCATTGCCTGAGCAGTGGACTATATCTATCTATACCCCTCAATCCCTTTTTCTTCTAGGAATCTATCCAAACCTTCTTTGAAACCATTTAATGTGTTCCTGTCTACCACAGCCTCTGGAAGCGCGTTCCATGTATCCACCACCCTCTGAGTGAAGAAGAACTTCCTAGCGTTTGTTCTAAACCTGTCCCCTTTCAATTTCTCCGAGTGCCCCCTTGTACTTGTGTTGCCCCATAATTTGAAAAATCTGTCCCTGTCTACTTTTTCTATGCCCTTCAGGATCTTGAAGGTTTCTATCATGTCTCCTCTAAGTCTCCGCTTTTCCAGGGAGAAAAGTCCTAGCTGCTTTAATCTGTCGGTATATGGGAGATTTTCCATTCCCTTTATCAGTTTAGTCGCTCTTCTCTGTACTTCCTCAAGTACCGCCATATCCTTCTTGAGGTACGGCGACCAGTACTGGACCGTAGCTTAAGTGTCTCCTAGTCTTTGTAATTTTTGATAGAGTAAAACAAATCAATCCACTTATACCCATTCTATACCGCTCAGGATTCTGTAGACCTCAGTCATATCTCCCCTCAGCCATCTCTTTTCCAAGCTAAAGAGCCCTAACCTCTTTAGCCTTTCCTCATATGAGAGGAGCTCCATATACCTTTTATCATCTTGGTCACTCTTCTTTGAATCTTTTCCAATTCTGCTATATATTTTTTTGAGATATGGCAACCAGAACTGAACACAATACTCAAGGTGAGGGTGCACCATGGAACGATAAAGAAGCATTATAACATTCTTAGTTTTATTTACCATCCCTTTTCTAATAATTCCTAGCATCTTGTTTGGATTTTTTTTTTTTTTTGTTTCCACACATTGGGCAGAAGGTTTCAGTGTATTGTCTACATCAATGGTTCCCAACCCTGTCCTGAAGGACCACTAGGCCAGTCGGGTTTTCAGGATAGCCCTAATGAATATGCATGACAGAGATCAGCATATAATGGAGGTGCCAGGCATGCAAATCTGCTTCATGCATGTTCATTAGGGTTATCCTGAAAACCCGACTGGCCTGGTGGTCCTCCAGGACTGGGTTGAGAACCACTGGTCTACATGACATCCATATCTTCTTTCTTGGGTGCTGACCCCCCAAGGTGGACTCTAGCATCTGGTAACTGTGATTTTATTTATTATTCCCAATGTGCATCACTTTGCATTTATCCACATTAAATTTCATTTGCCATATGGATGCCCGGTTTTCCAGTTTCCTAAGGTCTTCCTGCAATTTTTCACAGTCTGCATGCTTTTTAACAACTTTGAACAGTTTAGTGACATCTGCAAATTTAATTACCTCACTCGTTCCAATTTCTAGATCATTTATAAATATGTTAAATACCCCCGGTCCCAGTACAGATCCCTGTGGCACTCCACTATTTACCCTCCTTTTATTGAAAATAAATGGCCATTTAACTCTACCGTCTGTATTCTGTCCGATAGTGTTGCTCTATGTTAGGGATCAGTGTTTAGGTATTATTTATGAATAATTTGTAAGGGATAGGGAGGAGGAGTGAGCAAAAATGATTAAGAAACAAGGGTGCAGGATGTGGACTTGAAATGATATCTAGATCATAAAAGGTCCTGTGATCTGACTTCCTAGTAGACTATGATATGCTCACCTTCTATTATAAGGAATGTGTTTGATGGGAACAGTATGTGAAATTGGAATGTTAAAGGTTTTTTAAAGAGATTTAGTTGAAACTGTTGGGAAAGTTAGAATCTATCAGCAGGTTTTAGCGATTATAAGGAGGTATTTAGAAACATTACTGAATGATAATTTTCTGATCATCTTTTTATCCATTGGCTCTATAAAGTAGGATGTTGTTCTGAGGCCTGGTTTGTTGGCATCTTGGCAACACAGTTACTGACAGGTCTAGAGCAATCGTTTTTTATGATCGCTAAAACCTGCTGCAAAATAGCCAAGCGATGTTAGTGAATCAAATCGCTTGCTATTTTGCATCAGGTTTTAGCTAATTTGCGAGGCCGGATCGGAAAATGGGCGATCAAGGGAGAAGAACACGCGGTGGGCCGTGTTGTGCATCAGGTCGTTATCAATGATCGTCACTAAAGCTATGAAAACAGGTTTAGCGACGATCACCGACTTTAGTGCATTCCCCAACAAGTTTTTCAAATACCCTTAAGATATGTTCATAAAAGGTCAACGCACCAAATTAGTGAACCGTTCATTGATCTTATTTTGAGAACATTTTCACATCTGTAACTGCTCATACATGTACATGGACTATTAACCCAGAACTTACATTAGAATTCAGTCCGTTTAAAATGCAGAGAGTTACACATAGATAATGCATTACCTTCTTAAATAGAGCCTTTAAAAAAAATCAATAACTAGATTCATTTATTTTGCAGTTTAAGGCAACTCAGCCACAATAACATTTTAAAGATCAGAGACCTTGGGCCTGTCAATCATGCCAGCCCTTGAGTGAATTAGTATACATCTCATAGCTGAAATAAGGCTGCCCTATTTGCATCAGGCTGTTTCTCTAATCTGACAGACGTACCAGGGGGGGAAAAATGAGAGGACTAATCCACCCCAGAAAACCTTACTAATCAAACATTACACACTCCAGTGCTTCATGAAAGCAATTATCTTTAAATGTTAGAAGTAGAATAAGTAGAAAACAAGCAATGACCAGGTAGCTGGCAATTTTTTAATTCAGGTCTACCAAAATTAATTTTCACAGAAAATGTATTAGGGAATTAGACAGTGAGTATAATATTTCTTTCAGCTTTTTTTTTTTTTTTTTAGTAGGCTTAACGGTGTAATGCATTTTGCATGAAAGCTCTGAATGAACGAATAAATGAATGAATGAAAGCAAGGTCTCAAGGACTAAAGATCTAATGTAATTTTTAAAATGCAAGCCCACTCCAGGCCTGAATTCAACCTGAATTTTAACTCCTTGTGAGGGTGAGAATGGTACAGTGAAGAGCAATCGCTCACTGCTGTTGCAGTTCTGCCACCTTACAGCAGGCCGGCTATCAGAGGGGGCGGGACTCTGGCCGAGTTACTGTATTTTCACGTAGATAACGCGCACCCGTGTAAAACGCGCACACGGGTATAGCGTGCGAAAAACACAAATCTATGTATAGAAATTTTTATATACCGCGCACACCCGTATACCGCGCATGCTGCCCGACTCTCCCGTCGCCGCCCGACTCTCCTTTCGCCCGCCCCGACTCTCCTCTGGCCACCCCGACTCTCCTTTCGCCCGCCCCGACTCTCCTCTCCCCCTTGAAGTCCTGTCCCCACCCTGAAAGCCTGATGCCCCCTCCCCGACGTCTGATTCACCCCCCCCGCAGGACCGCTCGCACCCCCCCCGCGAAGGACCGCTCGCACGCACCCGCACCCCGAAGGACCGCTCGCACGCACTCCCACCCGCACCCTCACCCTGAAGGACCGCTCGTACCCCCACAGGCTCCTGACCCCCCCCCATCATGTAGAAGCTCCTACCGGTGTCCTGCTGCTTCCTCTTGGAGGTACCGACTCCCCGACACGATCGGGGCAAGAGGGAGCTCAAGCCCTCTTGCCCCAGGCAACCGCGGCATCCCCGACACGATCGGGGTAAGAGGGAGCTCAAGCCCTCTTGCCCCAGCCAACCGCGGCACCCCCAACACCATCGGGGCAAGAGGGAGCTCAAGCCCTCTTGCCCCCCCGACTCCCCGACACGATCGGGGCAAGAGGGAGCTCAAGCCCTCTTGCCCCAGCCAACCGCGGCACCCCCGACACGATCGGGGTAAGAGGGAGCTCAAGCCCTCTTGCCCCAGCCAACCGCGGCACCCCCGACACGATCGGGGCAAGAGGGAGCTCAAGCCCTCTTGCCCCCCCGACTCCCCGACACGATCGGGGCAAGAGGGAGCTCAAGCCCTCTTGCCCCAGCCAACCGCGGCACACCCGACATGATCGGGGCAAGAGGGAGTTCAAGCCCTCTTGCCCCAGCCAACCGCGGCACCCCCGACACGATCGGGGCAAAAGGGAGCCCAAGCCCTCTTGCCCCGCCGACTCCCCAACTCCCCGACAATATCGGGCCAGGAGGGAGCCCAAGTCCTCCTGGCCCTGGTGACCCCCTCCCCGCTAGTTGTTCGGGCCAGGAGGGAGCCCAAACCCTCCTGGCCACGCGACCCCCTACCCCCACCCCGCACTACATTACGGGCAGGAGGGATCCCAGGCCCTCCTGCCCTCGACGTAAACCCCCCTCCCAACAACCGCCCCCCCAAGAACCTCCGACCACCCCCCCCAGCCAATCCGCGACCCCCCTGGCCGACCCCCCATGACACCCCCACCCCCCTTCCCCGTACCTTTGTGTAGTTGGCCGGACAGACGGGAGCCAAACCCGCCTGTCCGGCAGGCAGCCAACAACGGAATGAGACCGGATTGGCCCATCCGTCTCAAAGCTCCGCCTACTGGTGGGGCCTAAGGCGCCTGGGCCAATCAGAATAGGCCCGGGAGCCTTAGGTCCCTCCTGGGGGCGGGGCCTTGGGCACATGGTCGGGTTGGGCCCATGTGCCTCAGGCCCCGCCCCCAGGTGGGACCTAAGGCTCCCGGGCCTATTCTGATTGGCCCAGGCGCCTTAGGCCCCACCAGTAGGCGGAGCTTTGGGACGGATGGGCCAATCCGGCCTCATTCCGTCGTTGGCTGCCTGCCGGACAGGCGAGTTTGACTCCCATCTGTCCGGCCAACTACACAAAGGTACGGGGAAGGGGGGTGGGGGTGTCGTGGGGGTCGGCCAGGGGGTCGCGGGTCGGCTGGGGGGGGCGGTCGGAGGTTCTTGGGGGGCGGTCGTTGGGGGGAGGGGGGTTTGCGTCAAGGGCAGGAGGGCCTGGGATCCCTCCTGCCCGTAATGTAGTGCGGGGTGGGGGTAGGGGGTCGCTGTGGCCAGGAGGGTTTGGGCTCCCTCCTGGCCCGAACAACTAGCGGGGGGGGGGGTCGCCAGGGCCAGGAGGACTTGGGCTCCCTCCTGGCCCGATATTGTCGGTGAGTTGGGGAGTCGGCGGGGCAAGAGGGTTTGGGCTCCCTTTTGCCCCGATCGTGTCGGGGAGTCGGGGGGGCAAGAGGGCTTGAGCTCCCTCTTGCCCCGATCGTGTCGGGTGTGCCGCGGTTGGCTGGGGCAAGAGGGCTTGAGCTCCCTCTTGCCCCAATCGTGTCGGGTGTCGGGACCGCCAAGAGGAAGCAGCAGGACACCGGTAGGAGCTTCTACATGATGGGGGGGGGTGGTCGGGAGGCTGTGGGGGTGCGGGTGGGAGTGCGTGCGAGTGGTCCTTCGGGGTGGAGGTGCGAGCGGTCCTGCGGGGGGTGATAATCGGGCAGTAACAGTAGTGTAGCGAGAGTGGGAGGCACCCAGGGCAGTGGTCCCCCCCCGTGCCCTTCTCTCCAACCCCTACTCCTTCCATGCCAACCCCCCCAGCTTCTTCCACCCCCAACACCATGCTCAGGCCCTCCCTTCCCTGCCTTGGTACCTCTTTAAATCTTCACCAGTGTGACTAGCTTCTCTGGCCTGCTGCTCATGCTGGCATTGGCTTTCCCTCTGATGTCACTTCCTAGCCCCGTGACCCGGAAATGATTTCAGAGGGAGCCAGGCCAGCGCAAGCAGCAGGCTAGAGTAGTTGCTCACGTTGACGAAGATTTTAAAGAGTTATGGGGGTGGAGAATGGAAGGTGCGAGTGTGGCATGGAAGGGGGCAGAGAAGTGACAGTGCCCCCCCCCAAGACAGCACCTGGGGCAGTCCACCCCCACACACACCTTTGCTACGCCACTTGGCAGTAAAATGCCAGCACACTAAACCAGATGAAACCGGTTTTGTGACCAGAGTTAAAAGCACAATAAATTTTGAGAATCTGGCCCTCAGAGGCATCAAACAGTATAGTAGCTTGTTTGAATGGAGTAGTGAGAACAGAAGTGAATTTTAGATAGCTTTCTGTTCAGCACTTCCAAACAAACTAACAAAAGTATTCAAGACATCAAAGGTGTTAGCAATGCATTTGGCCATAATCTGAAAGTAATTTTCAGAAACAGAGCTGTGAATTTGAGGTTTCCAGCCCCAGGCATTAATGCACTGTATTCAGGGGAAGGAGGATGAAAGAGAGGCCTGAACCCTGAAAGAGGGGAAATGGACAATAGAAAGAGAGAAGGAAAGAGTAGTGTAAAAGGGGTCAAAAAAATGGACCATTTTACCTAGAGAAAAATGAAATACAAGATGAGGATTAGCAAGACCCATGGGATCTTTGCGCATATCATATGGGCCCATCATTCAATTTTCAAAGGCAACATCTGCCCCAGGAGGTTCTCTTTGAAAATTTAGGGACAACCAGCATCAAAATTTGCACTTCTTTCAGAGCAAGGGCAGCATCCAACATGTAAATCCATGTTTACTCTCACCCAGGCCGACTTCACCCTCTTCCAGCACCATCTATTTCTAGCAAGGGTGAGAATAGATATGCTATTTGCCCAAAGGGGGTAGTTTTCAAATCCTGATTTTACTTGGGTTGTTACTTATTTATGCACTATTTGATAAACCACTATTCGAAACTTAATAAGGACCACATGGCAGCTTATAAGCCAGTAAAATAATACTAAATTAAAAACATAAATCCTAATAAATATAGCTAATAATCGAATACCTTTTTCTGAGCTGAGGAAGGTGGTTCTGGCCTTTGAAAGCTAGTCAACAAATTTATTGCTAGTCTAAAAAAAAAGTATCTTATTTTCCTTTTTGTTTTATTTCAATCTACTGGCTTGTATTTCTTGACCGGAAGCTTCTACTTGCTGCTTTACCCCCTCTCATTTTATCGCATATAGCCGCACTGAATGGCCCACACTGCTCCCGACACTCATTGAGTTCCTATGAGCATCAGAAGCAGCACGGGCCATTCAGCATAGCTCTCTGCGCTAGAAACTGCTAGCGCGGTTTCATAGAAGAGGGGGTTAGGGTTTCCCCTTCTGATCTTAATGCACAATTAGGGTATATATTTTAATTACCATAAAAAAATACTGATCTGATTTCTCTTCTATAGCTTTATTATGAAGGAATACTAACATCTATTTGTTTCTTTAAGAAAGAAAAGTCATTTTCCCACTTGCTCTTACAGTTAATAAGCCAAGCTGTTTTATAGTTATGATGGAAAATGTTCAACTTGTGCTAACCTCTGATAACATAATCACATTATCTTGGGTTAGCAAAGTAAAGAGCATGCATAAGATAGATAGGCTTGCCACAAAGCAGCTTGCCATCTGGAAGCCTCAATTCCAAGTGTCAAATCTAATATTCAAAAAAATAAATCAGTATGATTTAAAGGTTAACTTTGTATTTGTATTTTCTTTCCTTCTTTCTTTTTTTCTTATTATTGTGAAACACCCTAGGCATTGCGTCTAAATCCAAAATTAATCAATTTTTAGCAACTAATCTTGTTAGTTTTTACACAAGAATAGCCTTACTGGGTCAGACCAATGGTCCATCAAGCCCAGTAGCTCGTTCTCACGGTGGCCAATCCAGGTCACTAGTACCTGGCCAAAACCCAAGGTGTAGCAATATTCCATGCTACCGATCCAGGACAAGCAGTGGCTTCCCCTATGACTTTCTCAATAACAGACTATGAACTTTTCCTCCAGGAACTTGTCCAAACCTTTCTTAAAACCAGCTACGCTATCCGCTCCGATTGTCATGGGTTTGTTTCATAAAAACAATTCATTTCAAATATCAATTTAGGCAAATATAAAACTAGTCTTATGAGCAAGAAAAGTAAATTAGTAATAATAGAAAGTAAAAATGGTATAGTTAAATTGTGGGAGATAAAGGGTGGGCCAAAAGTAGGTATACAGTATTTATTCATTATTTATTTTTATTTTACAGGTGTCATGAATAACATTTGTGTGAAGTTTTTGTATCAGTTACGAGGGGGTGCTGAAAAGTTCTCAACTCAACTAAGAAGAGAATAACATGGATATGTTTCAGTCAATGATCTGAAACAATGTCAAACATAGAATTTTGTTTCTGCAAATTAGCACTTAACAAAATTTTTAAAACACGCTTTTTCAGCTAATGCTCAGAATTTAGGAAGCTTTTTGGTTGGGTTAAGAACTTTTCTGCAACCCCTCATACATCGTTTCGCTTTTACTTGATTACGAGGGGCTGCTGAAAAGTTCTCAGCCCAGCCATAAATTTTGGGCAGTCTCCATCGAGGGCCATACACTTACTCCCCCTTCTCCCCTTTCAAAACAGAGAGGCACGTCCTATACACAATCTCCCGATTCCGGCACCTCTTCTCTCTGCCAACCCTTCTCTCCAGCATGGGTCTTTCTCTCGGCGCAAGGCCCGTTTGCCGACGCCAGCGCACTTCCGAGTGTCTCGAGCTGGGACACTAGCTTTGGTATGCCCCGGCTCGAAAAAGTTTGCGAGATACTGCCTTAGCCCAACAGACACTGATTCTTTTTTTTTTTTTTCTTTATTCAATTTTTAAACTATAGAAGTGCACAATAATTAATATATTTATATATAATATTAAAATTAAAGCACATTAACTTACAAAAATGTATAAAAAGGAAAATTAATTCCCTCCACCCTTCCACCTATTGATCAATAAATAAATACCTTCAAGAACAATCAATACAAACCCCTGAAACCAATTCCAAAATATACCCCCCCCCACACACACACTCTCCCACCCTGGATGTGTACATTGGGTTCAAATAATTTTTATTGATGCAAACACAGCAAATTCAACACCAGCGCACCCCAAAGGTGCACAGTACAAATAATAATGCATCATATACAATAATAGAACAAGCATATACAAGAAAAGAGTAACATCAATCAAACTCCCTACCCTTCCTTCTCTACATAGGGCAAGTGAGATTAATGAGGGTGGAAAGGTACTCCAAAGCCCTGTACTCTTATGAACCCCAAAAATGTCACACCACCCCTTCCCCCCACCTGAACCACATATTCTATCTTTGACTAATTGCCAGAACCTTCAATACACCCCATTTCCCCTCCTCAAACCCCTCCTCCTTCCCCCACAATGATACTCTCCACCCCGCCCCACCAGTACTCACCATTACTCTCCCAACCCAACTAAAAAACAAATTAGGACACCCATCTTAAAACCGCACTGCGACCCTTAGGATGTAAGACTTGCAGATAAGGCTCCCATATATTCAAAAACAACATCTTTCGTTTCCTAGACCCTCCGACATCTCGTGCCTCCCAAATGACCAACTGATGCAATTGGTTCCACCAATGCCAATATGCCGGAGGGTCTGGAACTGTCCAGCACTGAAGAATACATTTCCTGGCTAGTAAACTCATCTTCCTACACAAAACTTGATGCTCCCTAGGTAAAAGGATGCACTTCTATAATATCCTCAGTCATGGTGTTAACATGTACTTCCACTTCATCCTGTCTTTTCATAAGCTCCCCCAGGTCTTGTTTTAAATCTATTACTACCTTGGTAACATCATGGCGTAAGGACTGCATTTCTTTACAAATGTCCAGCAGCAAATCTCTCAGGGAGTCCGGGGCCTCTATGGAGCACCACCACCTGACCGATCCTGGAGATCCACGCCTCCCCCCAAAGCGGTCTCCAACACCACCATCTTGGCCACCTGCAGCGGGCTTGCTCCCAGTTCTTTCGAAACCCCCTGCTTCTTTCCTACAAACCCATAGCTGTCCAATTTTCTTCTCGTAGACATCCTTTGCATCTGTCAGCCAAGCACGGCAATGGCCTCGAGTGCCTCTATCGAGGCGGGGTAAGGCAAAGAATTTCTCAGCCCGCCGGTTCTCCCGTCAGGATCCTCCGCAGCAGCAATGGGACATTCCAGCAACAGACGAAGTCAATCAGGCCACGCACTGGTAGAAAAGCAGGTTAAGGCCACTGGTAGAAAAGCAGGTCAGGGCTAGTGACCTCAAACCTCAGAAACTCTGCTGGTCTCTGTGGGTCTCACACACGAATCAAAGCCACTCACTGGTAGAAAAGCAGGCCAGGGTTAGAGTCCACACACCGCAGAAGCTCTGCTAGTCTCTGGGGTCTCACATACGAATCAAGGTCACGCTCTGTAGAAAAGCAGGTCAGGGCTATAGTAGAAAAGCAGATCAGGGCTAAAGTCCACACACCGCCGAGCCCAGCAACTGTCACTCTCCTCCGTCCGAATCCACAGAGCAGCGGTCCAACGTGCAGCCACTTCACGACGGCGAATCAAGCAGGGAAGGACACCAGGAGCCTCGGTTTTAAGCTGCCATCTTCTTGGTGATGTCACTTCCTCAATCTGCTTTTTCAATCCCTTATGTATACACTTTCTCTCACTGAGTAGAAGGGAACAGGAATATCAACTTATGTCATCAGAGGAAAATAGTGGATTATTACTATTTCTGAATTTCAGCCAGCTAATTATATAAGACATAAGCTCAGAGTGACATCTCATCAGTGTAGGATTCCCTCATGCCAGCGCTGCCTGTGACTTTAAAGCTCTGTATCTGTTTTGGAATGTGACATTCTGCAGAGTGTTCTTTTTCAACTGTCCCTTCTCCCACCACTCACTGCCCAGCTTGACACATACCAAGTTGCTTTAACCCTCGGAAACCTTCACCGTGCTTATCCAGCGCCTTCTACATGAGGTCCGCCTTTCTTTCACCTCACGCAGGCAGGAGAAATGTAAACTCAGGATCCACATGCACACCAGTGAGCCGTTGATCTGTCACCTGTTTGCCTTCAATAGCGATCCATCTTCAAACCCTTTTTTTAGACACTCGGCCCCCAGGAAGCCCAGAGAGTTCATCCGGCACCGGCACCCAATAAAAAGATGAAAAGCCACCGCCGACACAAGGGGCATCGAGGCTGCTTGGAGTATAAGATGGAGCCTCGGTTTTAGGCTGCCATCTTCTTGCTGATGTCACTTCCCTGGATGTGTAAGTTATAGGGACAACTAAAGAAATCAATCCTTACAGTATTTAGTTAACGGTTCCCAAACATCCATTAATTTCTTGTAATTTCCCTGCTGAATGGCCATAAATCGCTCCATTTAAAAAATATAGCACCTGAGACGTTGGATCATTTGTTATACTATTGTCCCTTGATACTGAAATTTTGGAGATCTATTTGGGATCAAGTTAATAAATTATTGGAGAATCCAGTGGCACTATCATATGATACCATTTTATTTGGTACATTTATGAGAGCGAAAAGTCAACTATCTGTGAGAAGCAACAAACTTCTCTTTATAATGACAGGGGTTGCCATGCAGCTTATTTTAAAAAATTGGAAAAATTGGGTTAAAATGGAACAGACACTGATTCTAATGTGAGCTGGAAACTCAAATGAAGAAAATCTGGTGAAACATTCAAAGACCCCCATAAAGCCAGATGTTTGGGCAGACCCAATTGCTGATCTCTACATCCATTTTGAAAACTTGTTTTGTTATTTTTTTTCAGTGAACCGCCTAGAACTGTTGGTGGGGCGGTATACAAGAAAATAAATTATTATTATTATTATTATTCTGCCACCAGGTGTTTCATCAATTCCCAAAAGATGTTCTGTGGTATCATGATCACACTGTGGGATACATGTCCAAGCTCATCACCTATCTTAGGTCTTCAGTGAAAATCTATTAATTCCTTCTTCAAATGCTGGCATAAAGTACTTATTAACAGTACTGTTTTAAAATGGTGATATGACTAGAAAGATGTTTTCCACTTAGGTTTGTTTTTTTTAAACTACCACAACAAAAAATGTAGCTACCTTTAGGGGATTGAATGCAGTGTTAGAATGGCTGCCTTTAATCTGATGGGGTTGTTTGATTGGTGGGGGCTGAATCAGCTGATTTATGAACTTTAAATAGCAGTGGGAAGACGCCGATGCCATATTGACACAAAAAATTTAGTGAGTCAGCTAGCAATGAACGGTTTTGGTAAGAAGCATTTTTTTAATAAAGCAAATAGAAGTTAACAGGAGTTATAAGATGGTTTTGATATAGTCATGTGAATCACAATTTAAGGGGTATTGACATGGTTTTATTTTTGTAGGGGAGGATCCTTGAAAAAGCCTCGGTTGAAACATGTTGGTTTCGCCCTCCCAGGACAGTACGAAAAACTTTTTAAGATAAGTGAAACCCTTTAAATGTCTATAAGCTCGGTTATAAATTATAAACTGAGAGTTTAAATGCATATAGGGCTCCTTTTATCAAGCCGCGCTAGTGGGGTTAATGCACGTGACTTTTCATCACGTGTTCACCCCCTACGCTGGCCAAAAACTACCGCCTGCTCGATAGGAGGCGATAGCGGCTAGCGCGGCCGGCGGTTTAGCGCGCGCTATTACACGCATTAAACCACTAGCACGGCTTGATAAAAGGAGCCCATAATATCTAAATATAATATGGACCTGTGATGAGAGGACATGTGAAGCTTTACCTCTATGAGCTATTGTTTCCGGGAAGAAACTGGATAATGAGTCCCAGTGTGGCAAATGTGAATAGGCTGTGTTGCAATTGCCATGCCAGGAATCGCTACCACAGATTTATAAAAGGGGCCCTTTACCAGTCATATGAAGTTGTTTTATAATTTAAGGAAAAATGATTTAATTTCTGATGTTTCAAGTTTATTTATTAATTTGATGAATCGCTTATCCATAGTTTGCTAAGCGAATTACAACGAATTATATAAACATGTTAAAAAACATACATATAATATTAAGTAAAACAGGGTAAAAGACAGATTCATAAACAAACTTAACAGAAATACAAAAAGGATAAAAGGGAAAAGTTATATCGTTAATGTTTTTAAAAAAGGAGAGAACATTCAGGGAGAAAACATAAGGAGGGATGACTTAACTACACTTTTCTGACACCAATTAATTTCTTTTTAATCCTAGTTATTTTACAATTTATTTTTATTTTAGAAGAGTGTAAGAAATGCGGCATTCTACTGTGGAGAAAAATGAATGCCAAAATAATTTAATATATGCAATCCTTTAATTAGAAAGCCACTTACTCAGATATTCCATTAGCTGAACACATAATTTTGGTGTTTAATATGGTTTCATTCTTTATATTGCTCTCCTTTAGTTCAAATGGGTTAGATTGTGAACCCACTGGGACAGATAGGGAGAAATACCTAGAGCAATGGTTCCTCCCAACCCTGTCCTGGAGGACCACCAGCCAGTCAGGTTTTCAGGATAGCCCTAATGAATATGCATGAAAGAGATTTGCATGTAATGAAGATGATAGGAATGCAGATCTGCCCCATGCATTTTCATTAGGGCTATCCCGAAAACCCGACTGGCTGTTGGTCCTCCAGGACAGGGTGGGGATCACTGACCTAGAGTATCTGAATATAAACTACTTCAAATAGAAGCAGTATATAAATAAATAAACATATCCTGGCTGTGTACATGAGCAACCCTTGACCCTCTTCCCCATATGAATACAAAGCTGCCAAGTTACTGATTCCAGGAGGGAGATTTTTGGCTGGTCCAGGATTTCTGCCAACCTCATCCTGGATAGAATGCTACACTGTTTTGTGGTGTGAGTTTAAAACCAGAACTGGTCAAACACAGAGCTGCCAAGTTACCCATTCCAGAAGGGAGTCTGTTTGTCCAGTCCTGCCTTTAAACCTACATCGCACAAAGCACTGTAGCATTTGTAGTCCATGATTCTAGCCATTGAAAGCAGTGCTGCAGATTCCATAATGCAAGATGAGGTTGTCAGAAATCCTGTACCAGCCAAAATGACTCCCTCCTGGAATGGGCAACTTGCATAGCTCTGTGAATAGTATAACTTCATTGTGGGGCATAGTGTGTGCAGAGCTATACTAGGGGTACACTTGTAGGACCTCAGTTGCTATCATTCAAAGCATCCATCATCTTACTACTACTACTACTGCTACTACTACTACTATTTATCACTTATATAGCGTTGAAAGGTGTACGAAGCGCTGTACATTTTGAAATTTAATAGACGTTCCTTGCTTGAAAGAGCTTACAACAGGGGTGGGCAAACTTCGTGGGCCAGAATGGGTTCTTAAATTTGCCAGAGGGGCTGGGGGAGGGGTGTCTGATGTGCCCCACATTTCCGCAAGAGCATTGTTTCATGGCTGCCGCAAAATGATGATGGTAAGAGAAAGGGTTAAGGCAGAAAGAAAGAAAGAACCCCCCCAAAAGGGCAAACTATTGTCTCTGTTTTCTGCTTTCATCTTCTTTTCACTCTCTTCCTTCCAGCGTTTGCCTTCTCTGTCTCTTGAATCCAGCATCTGCCCCTTCCATCCACTGTCTGCCCTCTCCCCCTTCCATATGGTATCTGCCTTCTTTCTATGCCCCTCTACACTTTCCATCAAGCCTCCATCCCCTCTTTCCTTTTTACATGATTCATTCCAGCTTCACTGCTCTCTTCATTTTTATTTCTCCTACACCAGATCTAGCATCTTTGTCCCTCTTTCCTTATTTCTCTGCTGACCCTCTTCCCAGCATCAATCTCTACTTTCTCATTCCTCTGTCTCTCCCCTTTCCCTCATCTGATCTCTCCATTCAACCCTGACCCCTTCCCCTTCTCTAATCCCCCTGCCAACTGTTTCTGTTCTTTTTTCCTCCTCCCCTGTCCAGCAGTACCCCTTCTCCCTTCCCTCCTCCCCCTATCCAACAGAAACTTTATTCCCTTCTCTTCTCCTCCTCCCCTCCCAGCAGCATCTCCCCTCCTTCCCTCCCTCCATGTTTAGTAGCAGCTCTCCCTTTATTTTCCTTTGTCTAGCAGCTTCCCAGCCTCCAACAGTAGCTTCCTCCCCTTCTCTCTGCTCCTCTCTCAGCAGCTCTTAGTACTTGCCTGCAGCAGTGCCAGTAGTATCCGCGCAGTGATTCACATAGGCAGCCTTAGGTCCTTTGATGGGTCAAAAGCCTCAGCAAAAGCCCCAAGACTGCCTAAGTGAATCGCTGTGCTGGCGCTATTGGCACTTCTTCAGGCAAGTACTGAGAGCTGCTGGGAAGGGAGGAAAGGAAGCCACTGTCAGAGGCTGGGAAGCAAAACATCGGAACTCATCGGACCCCCTTGATTTCACTGGCCCTGCACGGAGCAGCAGGAAATATTCTGCAGGCCAGATTAAAACCCTAAATGGGCTGGATAGTTTGCCGATGTCTGGCTTACAATCTAGCTTGGACAGATAAACATGACATAGGGTTGGGGATGCAGAACCCAAGGTGAGTGGAGTTAGGAATTGAAAGAACTCTCGAAGAGGTGGGCTTTTAATTTGGACTAGAATACTGTATCTTTTTTCCCCAGACTGACCCAGATTTGCCTACTAAAGCTACCATGTGCTAACACTCTTGTTTTGACAGGCCAACAACACACTCATTTCTCCATCCAACTTTACCCCATATATGTGTTATGCATTAGCGCCTGAATCACCGCACGCTGTAGCTGTGAACTGTAGCTAAGCCACACGTGAACTTGCCTAATGAAGGGCCCTTCAGATAGAGCAGTTTGTTCAAAGAAAATTACTTTAAAAGAAGGAAAAGCATTCAGACAAATGGTACTCGGCACATTCTGAAATTCCCATGATCATCCAGAAATGTATATCACAATGACTTTCACAGTTGTGTGCTCATTTGTGGCATAGCGATTCCTGTTATCTGTTGCCCCTTTATTAGATATCTCACCCCAGGAAATGATAATGTTGTGTAATGCTTAAAAAAAATGGCCTGTCTGTACTAGCATGCATTTCCTATCACACTTTCTCATGGTGATAATATCAGCAACACACATAGAAATCCTTTAGAATTTCTCAACCGTGGCACTTAAGAAATCTTTGGTGGGGTAAACTAAATTGGACTCAAGTTCTCCAAGATTAGCATTTGAATAGTGAGCCTTTCTTTCTTTCCTTCTTCTTCGTTATAAATTTGCTAGTGTATTAGCCATGCCAGTTGAAGTAAGGTAAATGGGAAAAGGTTTATGGATTTGATATATCACCATGGAAGAGAGTATAGCATAGTACTAAAGTCAGGCCTCACC
Source organism: Geotrypetes seraphini (assembly GCF_902459505.1). Lineage (NCBI taxonomy): Eukaryota > Metazoa > Chordata > Amphibia > Gymnophiona > Dermophiidae > Geotrypetes > Geotrypetes seraphini. The sequence continues at coordinate 67,325,213 of NC_047093.1, read as the reverse complement.
AATCAGGAGCCACAAATCAGCTCCTTAATGGTGAGGCCCGACATTAGTACAGGAAGAGGCGGTCGGAGCATACCGCGAGTGATTTCCTTCACTCACCGGCTCTCCGGCTGCCCTCTCCTGCCTCAAAAACATATTCACGGTTTTTTGACATTCGCGGGGGATCCTGGAACGGAACCCCCGTGAATATCGGGGGAGTACTGTATTAGATTTTTGCAGAGCAGACTTTTCAGTTTTTAGTTTCCCATGTCATTAACTGTCATTGTTCACTTTTTTTTTCAGTTTCAGAGCAAAGGTGAGCCTGAGAGCATGTCTCGATGGGTGATGATAATGCGGGGCTGGATGGCCCGAGCTATTGCCCAATGAGTCTTAAAGATGGGGTCCTCCAGGTGGAAGGATTGGTTGGAGAATTATTCTCGCTAATAGAATTTAAAAAGGGGTTCTGGGGTGAGGTAGAAAAAACAGGACCTTGAAGGACTCAGGGCTTACCTGGGGCCTTGGAGGCAGCTTTTCCCGCCCACCCCTTTTCTGGGTGGCCAAGGTGGCTGGTCACCTGGTAGCTCAGGAAGGCACTTATCCCAAGCTACTGGTCGCTGAGGCTCATCCAGGGATGAGAGGCGGGCCAGCTGGAACTGTGCCTTCAGGTCAGATGACCCTGGAAAATGGAGCATGGAGGGACATGCCACCCCCCAGACCCTTGCTGACATGGCAGGGTCGGGGGCCATAAATATTATGAGGTTAATTTTGGTAGCTCGGGAATTGTTTTGTTTGCAGTTGTGTTTAACTTTTATGGTAGCCAATAAACAGAGCTGCAATTATTTACCGAAAAGAGAGTTGTGTGGTAAATTGTATATATGTTAAAGGGGGAATGGTGTTATCTGTAGCAAGGGAGGTAAAGGAGGGGGGGAGGGCAAGGTGTGGGGCTAATGGGGACAACTGAGCCTGTCCATATCCTGCTGTTATGTCATCAATAGTGCACATTTCACAATACTATATGTTAGTTTTCAGTAGTGTGCCTTTTGCTCAAATAGTGCTCACTTTTGATGACATAGAAAAAAGCTCAAAACTTTGATGGTTTCCTTATCATTTCATTTGAACGCATATCCCTACTCTTTATTGGCCTAACTTGATTGATTTGGTTTCTTTCTGAGAGTTTCTTGCATGGTTATTGTAGCATGAAAAGAGTACTAAAGTACCCAAGTCAGCACAATATCCTAGACATGACACATCTTAAAAAATACCTTTTCTCACTTGGCCGATGAGCCAATGTTCAGCTGCATAAGAACATAAGAATTGCCGCTGCTGGGTCAGACCAGTGGTCCATCCTGCCCAGCAGTCTGTTCACGTGACGGCCCCTAGGTTAAGACCAGTGCTCCAAATGAGTCCAGTCTCACCAGTTTAGCATGAACTTGTCCAACTTTGTCTTGAAACCCTGGAGGGTGTTTTCCCCTATAACAGACTCCGGAAGGGTGTTCCAGTTTTCTACCACTCTCTGGGTGAAGAAGAACTTCCTTACGTTTGTACAGAATCTATCCCCCTTCAACTGTAGAGAGTGTCCTCTTTTTCTCCCTACCTTGGAGAGGGTGAACAACCTGTCTTTATCTACTAAGTCTATTCGCTGCTGTTCAATGTATTTATTAATGACCTGGAAACAGGGACAAAGTGTGAAGTTATAAAATTTGCGGATGACACTAAACTCTGTAGCAGGGTTAGGACTGTGGAAGAATGTGAGGACCTACAAAGGGACCTGAACAAACTGGAGGAGTGGGCGAATAAATGGCAGATGAACTTCAATGTAGGGAAATGCAAGGTCATGCATATAGGGAAAAAGAACCTGATGTTCAGCTACCAAATGGGGGGATTAGTACCAGAGGGAAGTAACCTTGAAAAAGACTTGGGTGTTCTGGTGGACACAACAATGAAGTCAATGGCACAATGCGCAGCAGCCTCGAAGAAGGCAAACAGAATGTTGGGTATTATTAAGAAGGGTATTACAACCAGAACGAAGGAAGTCATCATGCCGCTGTACCGCGCGATGGTACGACCACATCTGGAGTACTGTGTCCAATATTGGTTGCCGTACCTAAAGAAGGACATGGCGATACTTGAGAGGGTTCAGAGAAGAGCGACAAGAATGATAAAAGGTATGGAAAACCTTTCATACGCAGAGAGGCTAGAAAGGCTGGGGCTCTTCACCCTGGAGAAACGAAGACTCAGATGAGACATGATAGAGACTTACAAGATCATGAAGGGCATAGAGAAGGTGGAAAGGGACAAATTCTTCAGCCTATTGGGAACTACAAGAACAAGGGGGCACTCAGAGAAACTGAAAGGGGACAGGTTCAGAACCAATGCTAGGAAATTTTTCTTCACTCAGAGGGTGGTGGACACCTGGAATGCGCTTCCAGAGGATGTGATAGGACAGAGTACATTAAGGGGATTCAAAGAGGGATTGGACAAGTTCCTGAAGGATACGGGGATTGAGGGATATAGATAGAGGTAGAGATATGACCATGAAAGGGAATAGATAGAAGAAAAATGGGGATTAAAGGGTTTTAGACAAAGTATCACTTACAGGTCATGGACCTGATGGGCCGCCGCGGGAGCGGACTGCTGGGCGCGATGGACCCCTGGTCTGATCCAGCAGAGGCAACTTCTTATGTTCTTTTGAATGTTTCGATCATATCCCCTCAGTCTCCTCTTTTCAAGGGAGAAGAGGCCCAGCTTCTCCAATCTCTCACTGTACGGCAACTCCTCCATCCCCTTAACCATTTTAGTTGCTCTTCTCTGGACCCTTTCGAGTTATGCAGGAGATTCTCAGCCCAGTCCTCAGGATACACCTAGCCAGTCAGGTTTTAAGCATATCCACAATGAATATCCATGAGAGAGATCTGCATACAACTACAGGAGTACATGTTAGTGGCGTAGTGAGGATAGAAAGTGCCCAGGGCAGTGGCGCCCTCCTCCTCCCACCCCCAGTATCTCTTTAAATCTTTGCTAGCATGATCAACTTCTCTGGCCTGCTGCTCACTCCACCTTTGGCTTCCCCTCTGACATCACTTCCAGGCCCTGTGACCCAGAAGTGATTTCAAAGGAGAGCCAGGCTGGCATGAGTAGTAGGCCGGAGAGGTTGCTCACTCTGGCAAAGATTTAAAGAGATACTGGGGGTGGGAGGATGGTGTGAGCAGGGCACGGGAGCAGAGAGGTGCCAGCGCCCCACCAAGACAGCGCCTGGGGTGGTCCATCTCCCCGCCCTCCCCCCTTACCACTGGTGCATGCATATTCGTTGTGGATATCCTGAAAACCTGACTGGCTGGTTGTGTCCTGAGGCCTAAGTTAAGAACCCTTGAATGTTTTCTTGAATTCACCTTCTTATGTGACATCAGAATCTAGGTGCTGCAGCATGTATGGATAGCTCAAGCTGCTTAGACATTTGATATATGCCATAGCTGGGGGTAATTAATTGTATTAGCACCCCCACCCCCTTGTCCAGACATTCTATTTAGACATCTTTAAAATAACAAGGAACTCTTGAGCAGTGCTAGGAAATAAGGATTACATTGGTAGATATCATGGAGTTTGCAACTTTTTGGACCTTGTGTTCCTGATGTTATAAACTCTTAAATGATGATCCACTATCAGCGTCCTCGCTGAGGTCATTGTAAGAGGCTTTAAAATGTTACCCCATTGTGCTTGGTTATGTAATTTCATTGTTTTAAAAAAAAAATAATACAGAACTGCTGGTAAGGCAGATGCTGTGCAGTAAATTAATATAATAGAACATGTCCTGTTGTTCTTGATTATGCAAATTTAGATTGGAGCGGCATAATTTAGCAACTTTTGGGGATGTGTTTCATGCTAAAAGTTTCTTCTTATTCTTTTAAAACATGTTCATTTTATTTTCCTTTTCATCACCGATTGTAAAATTTTGGCATAATTTAACACACTCTATTGATACGGAATAAACTATAACCAGTTGTTACCAATGTAGCTTTTTTAACTTGATTGTTTGTTTCTCCTCCCTCCCTCTCAAACAACAGGAACAGCAGAGCTAAGAGAGGATTTTTGTTTATGGGTTATCTGTTTAATACAGAAAAAAGCTATTTTTTGTTCAGTCTGGATATGGCTCCAAAGTTTCACAAAAGACTTCCCCATCACCATCACCACTCCCCAAGGCCTTCCAGGCATACCTCAATCCCTGGAGGTCCAGCAAGGAATCATTAAGGCAGGAACAATGCCCATTTGCTGCTGCTCATGGTTAAATCCAATATGACAGGCATGACTTTAACTCTAATCTTACATATTATGAGACTAGGTAAAAAGACATGGCTGCCATATTGGATGTGGCGAAGGCCATGGACAGGAGCAAATTGGCATTGCTCCTATCCCAATGATCCTCCACTTGATCACCAGTGATTGATATAGGTCTGGGAGGTCTCAGGGGAGTGGGAATGAGAGTCCTGCATGGAATGGAGTCAGAAGGGGGCATTGGATTGCAGGGAGTGAATGGAACCATCAGAAGGGGGATCCAGAATATTTTAATTTTGTCATCTCCCATGAAAAATTTTCTGGTTGCCTTTCCCTCGTCTGAGCATCTGGCAGCTAATGTCAGCATGATCTTGATAGATAGTACCTGTCTATCATTGACCTGCTGGTGATATTTATTCTGGGTTAGGGGAAAATTGGGGCTTCCAGTGACACTAGGTCAGTTTTCTTTACCAATACCTTGTCACCTCTTCCCTTGACTCTGCTCTGATAGGAGTGAAGGATGGGTTGTTTGCAATACTGCAGCTTTCTCATCTTGTTAGTAGAACTCTCCTGTATTGTATGTCACAGTAGTAGTGTTTCCCCACCTTTTCTAGCAGATTATTCCAAGCACCTATCATGCAAGTTAAAATGGAATGTGGGCTACAGTTCACTGATTATATTGGTATCTTGTAAATATCTGGCATCTTTCCCATTGGTACAGTACCATGTGATGTGTGACAGAGAAAATGTTGTGTGACAGAGAAAATGTTTGCTTATTAGAATTTATTACATCACCTTTCATACAAGACACTACAGACTGGTAGCCAACCAACCATGGATATCTAAACTAATAGACAAACCAGCCTGCCAACAAATAACAGACTTCCTAGAAAACTCATCAAAGCTAGACTAGGCTCAATCAGGGTTCAGAAGACACCTGAGTACGGACATAGTACTAGTAGTCCTAGGACTCGGTCCTCAAACACCATGCTAAAGGAGAAGAGGCACTGCTGGGGTTCCTGGACCCAGTGGCGTACCATGGGGGGGGGGGGGGGGGGGGGGGGGCGGGGGGGTGGTCCACCCCGGGTGCAGCCTTAGGGGGGTGCACAGCCGGACAGGTCCGGAAAATTCCTGGGCTGCGACAGCACTCAGCAGCATCGGCGCCCCTTCTCTCACCTCCGTGACGGCACTCAGCGGCATCGGCGCCCCCCCCTACGTGATGGCACTCAGTGGCATTGGCGCCCCCCCTGCCCCGTGACAGCACTCAAGTTCGGCCTCCTTCTCCCGGCATCAGCAGAACTTCAGATCGGCAACAGGTGCTCAGTCAAAAGCTTCCCCTGACTCAGCTTCCTGTTTCCACCCAGGCAGTTCAGTCAGGGGAAGCTTTTGACTGATCACCTGTTGCCGATCTGAAGTTTTGCTGATGCCGGGAGAAGGAGGCCGAACTTGAGTGCTGTTGCGGGGCAGGAGGGGCGCCGATGCCGCTGAGTGCCATCGCGGAGGGGGGCGCAGATGCTGCTCAGTGCCGTCGCGGCGGGGGGGCCCTTGCTGATCTTGTTGCCAAAATAGGAAAGGTGAGGGAGAAAGATGGGCCTCTGGGGAATGGAGAGATTAAAAGAAGGGGACAGATGATGGAAGTGGGGGAAAGAGAGAGAAGGGGCAGATGATGGAAGTGGAGAGAAGGGGGAGAGAGAAGAGGGCAGATGATGGAAGTGCGGATAAGGAGCAGATGATGGAAGTGGGGAGAGAGAAGAGGGCAGATGATGGAAGGAGGGGGGAAAGAGAGAGAAGGGGCAGATGATGGAAGTGGGGAGAAGGGGCAGATGATGGAAGTGGGGAGAGAGAAGAGGGCAGATGATGGAAGTGGGGGAAAGAGAAGAAGGGGCAGATGATGGAAGTGGGGAGAGAGAAGAGGGCAGATGATGGAAGTGGGGAGAAGGGGCAGATGATGGAAGTGGGGAGAGAGAAGAGGGCAGATGATAGAAGTGGGGGAAAGAGAGAAGGGGCAGATGATGGAAGTGGAGAGAAGGGATAGAGAGAAGAGGGCAGAGGATGGAAGGAGGGGATAAATAAAAGGAGGGCACATGATGGGGGAAAAGAATTGAGAGGGAGATACTGGAGGGGGTGAGGGAAAGAGGTGGCCAGCTGTAGGTAGACAGTAAAAAAGGAAATTGATGAGAGGGTAGTAAGAATGTAATCTAGATGGATGCAGAAAATAAATTGAAAAGGAAAATGAGGGAAGAAAGGGATTGCAGAAGAGAGGTGTGGAAGAGGGAAGGAAAGGAGTGAGATGCCAGACCAATGGGGGTGAAAAGAGAGATGGAAGGGGGAGGCATACTGTTTCTGGAAGGGGCATAGAAGGAGAGAAGATACCATTTAGGGGCAGAGAGATGGCAGACAGTGGATGGAAGGAAGAGAGTAACAAGAAGATGAGGAAAGCAGAAACCAGAGAAGACAAAGGTAGAACAAAAATTTTCTATTTATTTGTTGCTTTAGGAGACATGTATCACTGTTTCGGTGGTGTTGCATTGTATGCAGAGTCCAGCTTCTTGCTGGTTCAATTTAACCTTTGTCTATGTATTTCTATTTTATCCCCCTTTTTACAAAACTGTAGAGCGTTTTTTTAGCGCCAGCCGTTGTGGTAGCAACTCTGACGCTCAGAATTCTATGAGCGTCAGAGCTGTTACCACCGTGGCTAAAATCCACACTACAGTTTTGTAAAAGAGGGAGGGGTTAGTTTGTGATGACATATGCCATATTAGGCGAAGGTATTTTCTGTGTTCTGTGTGTTCGAAAGACATGGTTTTCTGTTAGGATTGACAGTGTAGGATTGATCTGTACTAGTCTGGCTTGTTTAATTTTACAATGGGTGTATTGCTGTTGTACTTCTCACTGCATATGTAAGATGCTGCCTTTTCCTAGGTACTCATGTGTGACGTGTGGCTTGTTACTAAAAATCATGTTTTTCGTACAGATGGAGGGGGGGTGCCAAAAAAATGGGCTCCAGGTGTCACATATGCTAGGTACGCCACTGCCTGGACCTCTCAGCAGCCTTCAGCCTAGTATAACACACACTGCTAAAATCAAGATGCAGAGAATTGGGTCTCAAAGGAAAAGTCATGGCATGGATAGAATCCTTTCTATCCAAAAGACAAACGAAAGTAGAATGGCAGGGGAATACAAGCAACTGGAAAGAAGCAGATCAAGTACCACAGGGGTCATCTGTGTCACCCATGCTGTTGAGTATATGATAAATAGGTACACCATCAAAAGCACAGAGGACAACAGCGCCGACATTAGTGAAGGAGTTCTCCCCATTTGATATAACTTTTCCCAATGTTGTTACATAGGCCTCCTCCTTAATGTATTGTAGCTGCTTCCCCTCCTGCACAATGTTTTTTTGTAACTCTCCCCCTCTTATGCTCTTCTACCCTCTTCTACCTTCACTTTCTATGTGATGTAACTTTTCCCCACAAAGTTGCATTGGCCTCTTATCTTGTAAATCGCCTTGAACCTATTCTAGAGATGTGTGATTAAGAAATCCTGATTAGAATAGATTAAAAGCTCATGTAGACCACTCTGAATTGACTCCCCTGTCATTAGTAGCAGTATAGAAGCCTTCAGTACACAATAAACAATATCAAATCCTGATATAAATCTGCAAAACAAAGATAGATCAAAAGAATTTCAAAAAATTGATGGGACAGTAAAAGAAGAAAGAGAGAATGGAAAAAACACAAGCTACTAAGTATAACCTAGAGTGAAAGAAATATATAGGCAGACAACTCTGAAACCAACCTTCCTCTCAAATGCTTTATGCAACTATATTTGTTAATGCAGGCATGGCTTGAGGGCAAAGGAGATGAATGAAAAGTTTGCCCTCTGCTTCTTATGGCTTTAGATCCATGACCAACGATGATTTGCTGCAAACCAGCTCATCATGTCATATTGAAATTTGTATGCAGAACTATTCGAGCAAGCATCAGAGTTTACTAATGCAACCACTGAAATATCCTGAAATGCAAAGATGGACAAATAGATATAGGAAAAACCATCCCTGCATAAATATTTATATAACAGAGAAACGTAATCCTGAAGTAGAACAAGAAGCAAGTGGGAAGAAACAAAGGTGTCATGCAGTTTTGTATTTAAGATTTAATTATACAGATGTAGGGACCATATCATTTAGAATACAAAATCCTAAATTTGTTAAGACAGCATTGCTTTAGTGATTGCAAATACAGAGTTTACACAATTCATGCAATATGAAATGTTAGGTTAGTTTAATTGGTTTTGTACATTGTACCAATAAGTTTAGTAAGTGGGTATTGTTAGAGCCCTCTGCAATTTCTATTTTTATATAGTCCAAGTTTATCTCCATTGGAATCCGATAGATATCTAGGCCAGAGGTCTCAACCCAGTCCTTGGAACACACTTAGCCAATTAGATTTTCAGGATATCCATAATGAATATGCATGAACATAAGAACATAAGAATTGCCGCTGCTGGGTCAGACCAGTAGTCCATCATGCCCAGTAGTCCATCATGCCCACGGCGGCCCTTAGGTCAAAGACCAGTGCCCTGAGTCTAGCCTTACCTGCATATGTACTGATTCAGCAGCAACTTGTCTAACTTTGTCTTGAATCCCTGGAGGCTGTTTTCCCCTATAACAGCCTCTGGAAGAGCGTTCCAGTTTTCTACCACTCTCTGGGTGAAGAAGAACTTCTTTACGTTTGTACGGAATCCATCCAATTTTAACTTTAGAGAAGGCCTCTCATTTTCTCTATCTTGGATTTCCCCAATAAATATGCATTTTCTAAACAACAACGGGATTTATAATTACAATTTAATAGCTCACATATATTAGAAATAATATTATACACAAAAATGAGCTATGCACCAAATACAATTAATATAATTCCATAAACTCACACTCTCAGTCAATCAAATTTATTGCTTCTTCTAAAATTTCATATTACCATAAATACAACCTTAATTCATATCATATAAATATATCTAATAAATAACAACATACATCTACCCAACCAACCCAATAAAAGTTCATATCAAACTTATATAACTTATATCACTGACCATCTGTAAACTTCAAAAATCTTCAAACACTGTGCTAACTTTTCCCTTTTCGTGATCTGATTATCCAGTAGACGTTTTCTTCATGCTCCATGCACCACTCGTGTTCACAACTGAACCATTACGCCCAACACAAGTCTTTGTTTCGCCTGTTGGTGTCGTCAGGGGCTATGGGTTATTCACAGTTCCAATTTGAAAATATATTCTCATCATTCATCATACAATACTTATCAGCCTTGCACCGTTGGGAGAATTCCAAACCAAGACCTCTCTCTACTGCTTTCTGACCCTGATAGTGAGAGGTCCTGGTTTGGAATTCTTCCAATGGTGCGAGGCTGATAAGTATTGTATGATGAATGACGAGAATATTGTAAGGATTGATTTATTTATATAACTGAGGAAAACATGCACATCCGGAGGGGGGGTGGTATGTTTTGACATTGGTTAAGAGATATAGATAGGTTGTTTACAGGTATTTTTATGAGGTGTTGGTTAATTGGAAAGTGAGTGGGGGAAAATAAGTCTTGTCTTTATTCTATTAAGTATATTGTGCTGTAATGATAATATTTTATGTAAATGCATCATCTTTTGTGCACAATTGAAGTTTTGAAAATGAATAAAGAATTTAAAAATAAATAAATAAGTTATATAAGTTTGATATGAACTTTTATTGGGTTGGTTGAGTAGGTGTATGTTGTTATTTATTAGATATATTTATATGATATGAATTAAGGTTGTATTTATAGTAATGTGAAATTTTAGAAGAAGCAATAAATTTGATTGACTGAGAGTGTGAGTGTATGGAATTATATTAATTGCATTTGGTGCATAGCTCTTTTTTGTGTATAATATTATGTTCCAATAAATATGCATGAGATCTATTAGCATGCACTGCTTTCATTGTATGCTAATAGATCTCACGCATATTCATTAGGGAAATCCTGAAAACCCGACTGGATTGTGGCCCTAAAGGAGGGACTTTGACACCCCTGTCCTAGGGCAAGCAGTGCTTCCCCCATGTCTGTCTCAATAGCAGAATATGGACTTTTACTCCAGGAACATGTTCAAACCATTTTTAAACCCATCTACTGTATGTTAACCACTGTTAGCACATCCTCTGGCAACGTGTTTCAGAGCTTAACTATTCCTTGAGTGAAAAAATATTTCCTCCTATTGATTTTAAAAGTATTTCCCTGTAACTTCATCGAGTGTCCCCGAGTCTTTGTAATTTTTGATGGTGTAAAATATCAATTCACTTGTACCCGGTTCTACTCCACTCAGGATTTTGTAGACTTCAATCATATCTCCCCTCAACCATCTCTTTTCCAAGCTGAAAAGCCCTAACCACTTTAGTCTTTCCTCTAGATAAAGGCTGTAATGTTTTCATCGTCTCTGCCTGGGGAAATAACCTGATCCTAGTTTCTCTCCAGCTGTATTCTCGTTTCCTGACCTTTGATTATTCTCTGGTTGTTCAGGGTTACAAGCTGTAAGTTGGTTGTGGTTTTTGGATTCCTTCTGACCTTTTCTATTTGCCTTGCCCTTTCAAGACAGATGATTAATTTGGCAAATCACCATTCTTTGCTAATCACCATTCCAAGAGCTACAGCAATAACCATTTTCATGGAAATCATTTTTCTAAAGGCCATAAGCATGGTGTCTGTCAGCTCTTGACTCATGGCCCAGCTTTTATTCTTTTTCCATTGTAATGATATGTTTTTAAGTACATCCTATAACAAAAATATAAAAAAAGAGAGAGAGATGAGTTTTCCAAGTCCACCTTGAGTAGAAAAACAAGACGGGTCATTATATAACCCTAGCTCAAATGTCCTGCATAGGCAGCTGCCTAATGCATACCCCATGGAATGGGAACCAGGTATAGAACCAAATTTGTTGATTGAGTGGAATCAAGTCTGGGGCAAGTCTGTCAGCCCAGTGCTCTAGTCACTAGACTACTCCTTCACTCCACAGTGAGAAAGATAGAAACATAGAAAAATGACGGCAGATAAGGGCCATAGCCCATCAAGTCTGCCCACTTCACAGACCCCACCCCCCTGAGTCTGCTCTCCTGGAGATCCCTCTCCTAATGACCCATCCTTAACTCCACCCTCTTAAGGATCCCACATGGGCATCCCATTTACCCTTAAAATCTGGCACGCTGTTGGCCTCGATTACTTATATTGGAAGCTTGTTCCAATGATCAACCACTCTTTCGGTGAAGAAATACTTTCTGGTGTCCCCATGAAATTTCCCGCCCCTGAGTTTAAGCGGATGCCCTCTTGTGGCTGAGGGTCCCTGGAGGAGGAAAATATCTTCTTCCACCTCGATATGTCCAGAGATGTATTTAAATGTCTCAATCATGTCTCCCCTCTCCCTACATTCCTCGAGAGAGTAGAGCCGCAGCTTGTTCAGCCTCTCTTCGTATGAGTGATCCTTGAGCCCCGAGACCATCCTGGTGGCCATCCGCTGAACTGACTCTGCTCTTATAGAAACATAGAAAAATGACGGCAGATACAGAATGGAATTTAGATGAGGATTATGCTATGTACTTTTTCCCATCTGACCCTTTTCCTCATGTGACCCTTTCCTTTGCCTGGTTTATCTAACCATCCTTCTGATAGCTGACTTCAAAGAAATAATAGATGCAGAATGCTATTAAAGAGATAATCATTTCACCCTGAACATAAAAGCAGACTATTAAGGCTTTCTTTAGTACGCATTCTCTAGAGGAGGATTAAACAGACTCGGAGATTGCCTCTTTCATTCTTGCAGCTTCTCCACTTTAACCTTTCCTCGGTGCTACCTGAAGAATTTTTATTTCTCTACACACTGTTAACTCTTCTTGCTGTCGAGTGTTTAAGAGCTGGGCAGAGGAATTCCAACAGCAAAAACAATCAAATCCGTCACTTCTGTATTTAATACTTTATTTATTAGTAAAGATAACAAGACTTGACTCCTTGTTAATTTTAGATTTGTAAAAGAAAATACTGGACTCTTTCCCTTTTATTTATTTTCCAGAATGTTGAAAAATGTCTGTTTTGACATTTTTATAAGAGTGATATATTGTAGGCCTTAGTGGCATCGCATACTCTTTGCCAAGAAGCTACTTTGGCAAATGAACAAAATTCCTTTCAACAGTTTATCTACATGGGCATCAAGTCTCAAAGATTCTGGATTGGTGCACATGTCCAAATTTTGGGAGTTTGGTGTCCAAGGATGTGTTTCCTAATGCTGCAAAAAGGATACTCATACTGGCTCCTGCAATTTTGGCCCACTTTCCCAAATAATACCCAAGATGCCTTACATCATTATTAGTGAGCTACAATAGGTCCCTTTCTCAGTGAGCTTACAATCTAAGTTGTAGTCTGAGGTTATGGAAGAAAACGCCAGGAAGTTCTTTTTCACTCAGAGGGTGGTGGATACATGGAACGCGCTACCGGAGGATGTGATAAGCAGGAGTACGCTACAGGGCTTCAAAGATGGTCTGGACAGGTACCTGGAGGACAAAGGGATTGAGGGGTACAGATAGGAGTAAAGGTAGGTAATAGGGATGGGATTAGAGGATTAGAGGCAGTTATAAAATTAGTCAGGGACACTGTTCAGGCAATTAGGCGTGACGGGCCGCCGCAAGAGCAGACCGCTGGGCAGGATGGACCTCTGGTCTGACTCAGCGGAGGCAACTTCTTATGTTCTTATGTTCTTAAGATACCAAGACGTGCCATGAGAAAGGAGTGGGATTTCAACTCTGCCTTCTTTGTTCTATTAGGCCAGTCCTCCCCAAGAGACAGCTGGCTGTTTCCTGGAGACTTATTCTTTTGCACAATTACCTGCATACTTCCAAATTTTGCAGATACAAGGGGCTAGGTGAATAATGTGATATATAAACAATGGAAGGTTAGGTGATTTCAGGAGAGATGGACTGCACCTGAGCAAGGCGGAAACTAGACTTCTGGCAAACAACGTCAGGAGAGGAATAGAACTGGCTTTAAACTAAGAAGAAGAGAAAGCCGACAGTCGACCAAGTGTCGACAATTTGGAAGAAGGTATCCCTTGAAGATACTAAGTGGGAGAAATGCTGGGAAGAAACAATAGGCAAAACACAAGAGCGGATTGAGCAGAGGAGGAGGATAAGAGGATTGTAGCACAGGAGAAGAAAATAAAGATCGATGCACAGGGAAAGGAAGCAAGGACTAAAAATTACCCGGACTTAAATTGCATATATACTAATGCAAGGAGCCTAAGGAATAAAATGGGGGAACTAGAAGTCATGGCCAAAACTGAGAACCTAGACATCATTGGGGTCTCTGAAACATGGTGGAATGAAGAAAACAAATGGGACATAGCACTGCCGGGGTACAAACTCTATTGCGAGGATAGGTCAGGGCAGAAAGGAGGAGGAATAGCTCTATACATAAAAGAAAGCATACACTTGACCAGAGTGGACACAGCAGCGACGACCAACAAATTAAAATTGCTATGCGTTAAAATACCCGGAAGGAAAGGGCCCGAGATAAAGATGGGCCTGTACTATTGTCCACCTGGGCAAAACGAAACTACCGATGAAGAAATGGAAGCCGAGATGAAACAAGAATGCAAAAGCGGTAACACGATAATTATGGGAGACTTCAACTATCCCGGGATAGACTGGAGTCTTGGAAACTCAAAATACGCTAGGGAGACCGGATTCCTGGAGGCTATAAGGACTGCTTCATGGATCAGCTTGTCAGAGAACCGACGAGAAGAAATGCCACTCTGGATCTAATCCTTAATGGGCTAAAAGGACCTGCAAAGGAAGTGGAAGTATTGGGACCGTTGGGAAACAGCAATCACAATATGATCAAGTTCAAAGTTGAAGTAGGAATACTGAAGGAAAAGAGAACCACAGCGACAACTTTTAACTTCAAGAAAGGAAACTATGAAGCGATGAGGGTTTTGGTAAGGAAGAAACTTAGGAACAGCACAAAGAAATGGCAGACTGTAGAGCAAGCCTGGTCTTTATTCAAGGGCACGGTGAGCGAGGCGCAAAATCTGTATATTCCCAGATTCAGAAAAGGGTGCAAAAAGAGCCAAACAAAAGACCCGGCGTGGATAACTAAAGAAGTGAAGAGAGCGATAGGTGATAAGAAGAATTCATTCAAGAAATGGAAAAAGGGCAAAACTGAGGAGAGCTGGAAAGAACACAGGAAGTATCAAAAAGAATGTCACCTTGTGGTTAGAAAAGCAAAAAGAGAATATGAAGAGAGGCTAGCCAGGGAAGCACGAAATTTCAAACCGTTCTTCAGATATGTTAAAGGGAAACAGCCGGCTAGGGAGGAGGTGGGACCGCTGGATGACGGAGATAGGAAGGGAATAGTGAAGGAGGAGAAAGAAGTGGCGGAAAGACTAAACATGTTCTTTTCGTCAGTATTTACAAAAGAAGACACATCCAGCATACCGGAACCTGAACAAATCTTCAAAGGAGACCAAGCAGAAAAATTAATATACATTGAAGTAAGCCTTGAGGACGTACACAGGCAGATAGAAAAATTAAAAACTGACAAATCACCGGGCCCGGACGGAATCCACCCTAGGGTATTGAAAGAACTAAAGGAGGAAATAGTGGAATTACTACAGCAGGTTTGTAATCTATCCCTGAAAACAGGCGTGATCCCGGAGGATTGGAAGATAGCCAATGTTACGCCCATCTTCAAAAAGGGATCGAGAGGTGACCCAGGAAACTACAGACCGGTAAGTCTGACCTCAGTTCCGGGGAAAATGGCGGAAGCGCTGATAAAAGATAGCATCTAGAGAGTTGCACAGGGACAGAAATCCCACCCATCCCCGCCAGGATCCTCTCCGTTCCCACCCGTCCCCATCAGGATCCTCTCCATCCCCACCCATCCCCGCAAGGAATTACCTCCATCCCCGCCCGTCCCCATAAAAAGCAGCAATTACTTCTGACAGGATCATCAATTCCACAGTTTCTTTTGTGTTTGCGCTGCTGTTTTCCTTGTGGAATATCTTTAGTGGAACCCTTTTTTTGTTTTCTGTTCAGGTAATTAACTTATAAACCCCCTCTTTTACTAAAGCTGACTTGTCCATTATATTATATGGTCGAACCCTGCTTCCAAAGCCTTCCATCCCCGTGGGAATCCCATTGGCTAGAGGGGGGTCCCCATGGGAGTCCTGTGGGCCAGAGGGGGGTCCCTATGGGAGTCCCTTGGGTTAGGGGGGGATTCCCGCGGGAACCCCTCGGGACCCACCAGATTCCCGCAATCCCCGTTCCCGTGCAGACCTCTAATAGCATCGAGGAGCATCTGGAGAGGCATAAACTTATGATAACAAGCCAACATGGCTTCTGCAAGGGAAGATCGTGCCTGACGAACTTATTGTACTTCTTCGAAGGAATTAACAAACAGATGGACAAAGGGGACCCCATAGACATTGTATACTTAGACTTCCAAAAAGCCTTTGACAAGGTACCCCATGAACGCCTACTTTGGAAACTGAAGAACCATGGGGTGGAAGGAGATGTACACAGATGGATCAGGAATTGGTTGGCGGGCAGAAAGCAGAGGGTAGGAGTGAAGGGCCACTACTTGGACTGGAGGAGGGTTACGAGTGATGTTCCGCAGGGGTCGGTGCTTGGACCGCTGCTATTCAATATATTTATAAAAGATCTAGAAAAAGGGACGAAGAGCGAAGTAATAAAATTTGCAGATGACACCAAGCTATTTAATGGGGCTAGGACTAAAGAGGACTGTGAAGATTTACAAAGGGACCTGAACAAACTAGGGAAGTGGGCGATGAGATGGCAGTTGAAGTTCAAAGTAGAGAAATGTAAAGTCTTATACGTAGGAAACAGAAACCCGAGGTACAGCTACATGATGGGAGGGCTGTTATTGATTGAGAGTACACAAGAAAGGGACTTGGGGGTAATAGTGGACATAACAATGAAGCTGTCGGCACAATGCGCAGCGGCCGCTAAGAAAGCGAATAGAATGCTGGGAATAATCAAGAAGGGTATTACAAGCAGAAGAAAAGAAGTTATCCTGCCGTTGTATTGGGCGATGGTGCACCCCCATCTGGAGTACTGCGTCCAATATTGGTCGCTGTACCTAAAGAAGGATATGGCGATACTCGAGAGGGTTCAGAAGAGAGCGACACGTTTGATAAAAGGTATGGAGAACCTTTCATACGCTTAAAGATTAGAGAGACAGGGGCTATTTTTGCTGGAAAAGCAGAGACTTAGAGGGGATATGATAGAGACTTACAAGATCATGAAGGGCATAGAGAAAGTGGAGAGGGACAGATTCTTCAAACTTTTGACAACTATAAGAACGAGAGGGCATTCAGAAAAATTAAAAGGGGATAGATTTAGAACCAATGCTAGGAAGTTCTTCTTCACCCAACGGGTGGTGGACACCTGGTATGCGCTTCCAGAGGGCGTGATAGGACAGGGTACGGTATTGGAGTTCAAGAAGAGATTGGACAATTTTCTGAAGGAAAAGGGGATAGAAGGGTATAGATAGAGGGTTACTATACAGATCCTGGACCTGACGGGCCGCTGCATGAGCGGACTGCTGGGCATGATGGACCTCTGGTCTGACCCAGCAGAGGCATGGCTTATGTTCTTATGATGTACCTAAGCCTTCAGCGACCACCTGAAACCGACAAAAGCAATTTGGTGGAAATCAGCATAGACCAAAGACCAAACACTTGATGCACAGGTAGCTTGCAACAGTATTCAAAAACATTGGACGAAACATGGAGCCTTCAGGTGAAGGAGATCCCATCCAAGAGAGTGGATTTAAATATACTCTATATACAGCACTGTGTATGTCTACTAGCACTGCAGGAATAGGGTAAAGTGATATGGGGACAGGAAGTATGAAGGAGCTTACCATTAATAGCGAGGTCTTGAGGTAGCCTTAGACTTAGAGGGCTAGGAATAATTAAGAAGGGTATCACAAACAGATCTGAGAAGATTATCATGCTGCTGTATCGGGCTATGGTGCGCCCCCACCTGGAATACTGTGTCCAGCATTGGTCACCGTACATGAAAAAGGACATAGTACTACTCAAAAGGGTCCAGAGAAGAGCGACAAAAGTGGTTAAGGGACTGGAGGAGTTGCCATACAATGAGAGGCTAGAGAAACTGGGCCTCTTCTCCCTTGAAAAGAGGAGACTGAGAGGGGACATGAGCAAAACATTCAAGATATTGAAGGGAATTGACTTAGTAGAGAAAGAGAGATTGTTCACCCTCTCCAAGGTGAAGAGAACGAGAGGGCACTCTCTAAAGTTAAAAGGGGATAGATTCCGTACAAACGTAAGGAAGTTATTCTTCTCTCAGAGTGGTAGAAATCTGGAACGCTCTTCCAGAGGCTGTTATAGGGGAAAGCATCCTTCAGGGATTCAAGAAAGGGTTAGGTAAGTTCCTGCTGAACCAGAACGTACGCAGGTAAGGCTATACTCAAATAGGATACTGGTCTTTGACCTAAGGGCCGCCGCATGAGCAGACTGCTGGGCACGATGGGCCTCTGGTCTGACCCAGTAGCGGCAATTGTTAAGTTCAGTTTTTCTTTGAACACTATGTAGAGCTAGCAAAGTGGTTTGTTCACCAAAATGTTGCATCTCAGCTGGACATTAGTGCCAGCCTCAGCAATATGAAATTCAAAAGTCAAAATTTCAGCTGTTTCTATGCATTGAAATTTCTGTTAGGTACAAATCCTCAGTAGCCCTTGGCAATATTTAGGCTCTCAGATATATGCCATTTTCTAATGTTTTTGCGTTACTGGCAACATTTGGAAGAACAGTATCTGGACTTTCATTTTTATAACTTGGTGGCAGGGCTGAATTTAAGTGGAATAACCAATGTGTGCTAGTGAAGGGGATTAATTTAATTTTAAATTAAAATACAAATCTGAAAGTTCAAAATAATGAAAGGCCCAATGTCCTTGGATGCCAAAATAAGACCTCATATGAAATACACAATCAGAACATAGGCACTGCTTGATTGAGTGGAAATATATAATGCCTTAGTTTTATTGATGATCTGATGAGGGAATCTAGCCCAAGTATTTGAGCCTCCATTCTACATATTTATACCTATTAACCTTTTCCTTATTAAAGTAGACGGAAGGAAGAGTAGGGTAACATGAATAATTGTACATTATATCTTTATGAGGCCTTGTGGTGCAATTGGTAGGTTACGTGCCTACTTGCATCCACAACTATAATCTGAGTTCAAGTTTCACACTGGGGTTTCTGTCAGGTAGTTTGTTTCTGGCCAACGCAGCCATCCATTCACTTACTGTTGATTATCAATGAGGACCCATTCTTAGGTGTGGGGATGGGTGGAGGGGTGGGGGGGAAAAGATGACTGGGGAAGGCAATGGCAAACCATCCCATTAATAATCTGCCAAGAAACTGTCATGCAGGTGGCAGCCCCCATAAGTTATTCACAGATTGGTACTTCTGTACAGGGCACTACCTTTACCACATCTTAAAGCAGTGCTTCCAAAACCTGTCCTGGGGGAGCTCTATCCATTCACATTTACAGGATATATTCAACAAACTTGCATGAGAGAGATATGCATGCACTACCTCCTTTACATGCAAATTTATCTCAGGCCTATAGGGCTACCCTGAAAACCTGATTGGCTGGGTCTGGGAGCGCCTGCCAAAGCATCTTGATGTACTTCCTGGATTCCTGCTCAGTGTCCTCTTTCGTGAAAGGTTCCATGGGGTTTGTGTCTTTTTTCATTTGGCTTTATTGTCCCCTTTAGTGCCTAGAAAAAAGGGGATTTCACTTTTTAATCCTTTGAGATATTTTAGGCAGTTCTGAATTTTGTGGCCCATGTAAGTCCTGTAATAATATTCAGCTGCCATCTAATTACACCTTCTTGTGTGGCAATTAGGCTAAACAGGAAGTCAAAATTAGTGGCCATGCATTCAAAGTCTGACTGAGCTGATAATTGCTAACAGCTGATTGCACACACCTGGAACCAGCTTCTGAAATTCATTTCTCGGTCATTTGGATAACTATATTTCCAGGAATATAGGTTCTGGTTCTTTTTTTTTTTTTTTTGCAAATAATTTTTATTGAGAAAGCAGTCAATACAAACAATAAACACTAGTCAGGAAACAACATGATTTGTACAGCAAAGGATCTCGATCAGAGTCTCTTCTGGTTCTAATTATTGACTCCTTGTCCTGTGCGGTTTTTATCTGGTTGCATGAGTAGTGCTAGAGTGGAGCCTTCATAAAATACAGTCAGACAAGGTTAAAAAAAAGTAAAACAGAGACCCTTTATTAAACAAATACTGAACCTTGTTAACCTCACTGGCACAGTAAATGAAGAATAAATTATCTTTAAGTTCAGAGGGAAACTTTGCACAGGTCTGTAGCTAACAGGCCTCAAACCCATAGTACATACAGGGTTACACAACCATAGGTCTGGCTCTAGCCAGGCCTAGGGTTACCAGACATACAGATTTACCCGAACATGGTCCTGAACTGGGAGAGCGTGTCTGGATTTTGGCCTCTCTCTCTCTCCAGTTGTCCCCCACCTACCTCCTCTATGCTGCAATCTTTGGGCCACTGGCAGTGTCAGTGATGTAAACCTGCTACCTTTGACCTGTCCCAGAAGCCTTCTCTTTAATGTGACTTTCTGTTCCTTCATTGGCAGGATACTGCAGAGAGAAGGTTTCCGGGGCTGGCTGATAGCAGCAGGCTTAACTCACTGATGCTGCCAGCGGCCTGAAGATTTCAGCCTAGAGGAGGTAGGTGGGGAATAGGAGAGAGAGAGAGGGGCCGTGCCACCAGATCCCACTGGGGGGTGGTTGTTGAGAGAAAGCACCTCTGGAAGAGGAGAGGGGAGGAGATGGGAGGGAGGGGGTTGGCTGGAGAAAGAGAGAAGCATCCATGGGAGGGATGGTTGGAAGGAGAGAAAGAGAGGAAAAAAAAGCACCCACGGGGGATTGGAGGGAGAGAGAGAGAAGCACCCACAGGGGAGGAGGGGAGGGTGGAAGGGGAGAGAGAGAAAGATAAGCATGAAAATGGCTAAAAGGGTACAGAGGATGGGAAGGGGGTCTAAGGAAAGGTGGGGGTGGGGCAGAGCCAGGTGTGGAGTGTGGGTGGGTCAGGTCAGGGCCAAGGGTGTGGGATGGGCTGGGAGTGAGACTGTGATCATGTGTCCTCTTTTTTGTTTTCACAATTATGGTAAACCTAGACAGGCCTCAAGAATAAGATTTTTGTAAAGCTAAAGCTTTGCCTACTATAGATAGGATCTAGTAGCTTACACATAAGCAAGGGAGACTTACACTGCAGTGTGACTTCTTCTCTCTTCCCAGGGCCTTTGCCTTGGGGCCTCCTTGAACTTCTTAACTCCAGGGCATTTAGACACCTCCTGACCTGAGCCCTGCCTTCCTGACAGCCTCTGACATGGCAGATTAGTGCCCCATAAGGTGGCTAAACTGCAGCCTCAGTGAGGGAATGTTCTCAGAGTCACCTACCATATTTTACAAAGGAAAACCCCGGACACATAACCCTGCCCCATTCCACCTCCGGCCCCACCCCCAGCAAGCCTCCTCTCTTCTGCGACGAGCTCCGGTCACATCTGCAGGGCCTGGAGCATGTAACGTCATCTGTGCATGCTCAGAGGCCCTCCATATGCGGCTGGAGTTCATTGGGGCTTTCCAAAACCCGTACAAATGCCGGGTTTTAAAAAGCCAATCCAGGAGAAAATAGGACACGTCAGGGTTTTCCTGGACGTCTGGTAACCCTAGATATATATCACTCACTCCCTCACACCCTAGAAAAAAAACAAGAGTGGAGAGACCTGGAAAGTTGTTGATGCAATTTCACTCTATATAATTAGTTTGCATGTTTGAATTTTCAAAATATGTCAGTTATGCTGCAGTTTTACTGTTTTTTATGTAAGATATATTTTTGATATGTATTATACAACTTCTAATCCAGATAAATTGCTACTGGATAAAATGGCTTGGCTGAAAATTGTCCTGCTAAAGATGTGTTATTTTGCCCCTGCTTGGCTGCAAAGTACGTGGGTTAATAAGACTAGTAAGAAGCATTTGAGAGGGGATATTATAGATGTTTTTAAAAAACCGAATGGGATGGAACAAGTTAGTAGAAAAGGGTTATTTATCCTTTCAGATAGTACTGGAGCTCTATTCGTTGCACACTGGTGACACCTACTGGTCAGATTTAGGGCCTATTCTTGTGGAGCTCAAGAAGCTGCAGTGTTTCACGGACCCTTACTGAAAGCTTTTGCAGCAGTCTCTGGACCAAGTCAGCTGGGAGACGATATAAATAATGGATTAGATTCCCATGTTCTTGAGAATGAAGGCAAAACAACTTTAAACAAAAATTCTTTCTTCTTTATACTGTGCAACCCTTCACAGCCTCATCTGGGAATTTAGCATTAATCACACTAGTCCTAAAAGTATTTCCCTCTTCAGTAAAGGCATGCCACCTCTTTAAACCATTGTCTTTCTGAAATAATACAGTTCATTGCTCTAATTCACAAGCTTTAGTCCCATTAAACTTCAGCAAATCATGGAAATCTCTGTATATCACAGCAATTATACTCTTCTTAAATCCTTAACATGCATTACTTCTTGCAGTGCTTTGCACAAAAGTCCTGAACACCACTGAGCCTACATTTGATACATGCTCAGTGATTTGGAATCAAACCGCCCACGATTAGCTGTTATAATCCCACCCCAATAGAAATCCCTTTCAGGCTTTTACAGTTCACTTCCAAGCAATGCTTCTTTACTATAGCATCGAGTCCTTTCTGGTGCTTTAAGTTCTAGTGAGCATTTTCCTTTTTTTTTTTTTTTCAAACCACTTCCTTATCCTGGCAGAGCTATTCACCCAAGCAGTACTGTTTCAAACTTCCCTTTGCTTTGAGTTTCTGGTACTTTATAGAACACAGTTTTAACATTACAGGCTTACTCTTCAGGCATTACTTCACAGGTCTGTACTTAAGCATTCCAACCTCCTTTAATCTATCCATCTATCTATCTTTCAGAAAGACTTGTCTCAAAGTCCATGGCCTCTTCTCTGTTTGAGGCTATAGTCCCTTTAGAACCCACTGACATGTAATTCAGGGTCAACGTACCCTACCTCAGGCTCAATATCCATTCTGTAGGGCAGGGATGTCAAAATCCCTCCTCGAAGGCCGCAAACCAGTCAGGTTTTCAGGATTTCCCCAATGAATATGCATGCGATCTATTAGCATGCACTGCTTTCATTGTATGCTAATAGATCACATGCATATTCATTGAGGAACTCCTGAAAACCTGACTGGATTGCGGCCCTCAAGGACCAACTTTGACATCCCTGCTGTAGGGCTATGGGCAGCGGAGCTCTTTTTTGTTTTGGAGGGGCTGAAAGCTCCGCCCCAGACCCCACCCCATAATAATACTAATTGTAATACCATTTTTCCCATTCATTTTTCATATATACATACAATATAATCTTATTAACAACACATAACAGTTAACCACAAAATTTAAGAAACACAAAGCACACTGTACGCAGAGAAAATGTTAATTATCATTTATATTTGGGGAGGGTTTCAAAGATGTCAAGGCAGATAACTTTAAAATATGCAATGTTACCTCAGTAACAACCAAGGCTGTGGAATCGGAGTCAAGGAGTTGGAGACAATTTTAGATACCTGGAGTCGGAGTTGGAGTCGTGGGTACCAGAAACGGAGAAGTCGGAGTTGGAGACGAAGGATCTGCCAATTCCACAGCCCTGGTAACAACTATAGAAAAATAAACAAATATAGTGCAAAATATAGACAGCAGATATAAATTCTCAAAACTAACACATTATGATCACTAAATTGAAAATAAAATCATTTTTCCTACGTTTTGCTGTGTAGTGATTTCATGAGGCTCTGGTTGCACTTCCTTTCTTTCTTTCTTTCTGCACTCAGGCCCAACAATTGTCCCTTTCTATTCCCTCCCTCCTTCCTATGTCCTTAGTGCCCTTAGTGTCTCCTTCCTATGTCCTTAGTGCCCCCTCCCGAAGCCACGCCGAAGCCTGCTCCCAAGCCGACCCGCTTCCGCTTCCTCCTCCCCTTCTCTCCCTGCCCCGGTCTGCTGCTCGCTACATTAAATTACAGCCCCGGTGCCGCAACTGCAGGAAGGGAAGGGCCAGCACATGCAGTGATTGCACGCCCGCCGGCCTACAACCTTTCTCCCTGACGTCAATTCTGGCATTGTAGAGAAGGTCCGGGTCAGCCTATCACTGCTTGGCTGGCCCGGACTTTCTCTCCGACATCAGAATTAATGGCAGGGGGAAGGGTTGTGGGCCGGCGGGCTTGCAATCGCTGCACATGCTGGCCCTTCCCTTCCTGCAGTTGCGGCACCGGGGCTGTAATTTAATGTAGCGGCGGGCGGGAGGCGTGAAATCCTGGGCTACGGCTAATGCCAGCCCTGGAGCCATGGGCAATTTGGTGGGAGGCCACGGACCCTGTGGCCTCCCCCGTTCCGACGCCTATGTGTAGGGCTCTTTAATACTGGCTGGACTGTGCTTCCAAAATCTCTGTGCCTTGCCTTCTGCTGTGCCTTGACTCTGCTCTGCTCTGCTCTCGACCACACCTTTTTTGCCTCCACACAATGGGACAATTAAAGTTACTTTCAGCTGGCCTCCTGGTTGGCTGAATCTTCTGAGGAGAAATGACTCTGCCTAAGCCAGTGTTCTGCCCTTCCATACTGGGGAGTTTTAATTGAATCCTGCTCTATCTTTTCCTTCATATATGTAACTCCCTGTACTGTAGCTCTCTTTTTATCAGTATTCAAGGTTTCTGAGCCTAGAGTGGAGCTCACAGGGATCTCCCCGTGACAATATGTATGTCAGGACCCTTCTCATTTAAAGCCTTTTATGTTAGATAAACCTGTATTTCAAGGAACTGATTCTTAATTTTATTATGAACAGGTCATATTGTTATATTGTCATGTTGTTATTGCATAATGCCAGTGCCTGTTAGCAGTATAAGCATCTGAGTTGGTCATTTCTACAATGTAGACCAGTGTTCTTCAACCACCGGTCCGTGGACCGGTGCCGGTCCACAGAAATTTCCTGCCGGTCCACAGGGCCAGCACGTGCATCAGGCCCAAAACAATGTTCTTCAACTGCCGGTCCACGGTGTGATTGATGCAGCGTTATCTTCGAACCAGCTCCCTCTTCCACACTGATGCAGTGCACAAAGCTGTGGACAGTGGCTCTTATGCGCGACCTGTGCCTGAACCAGAATCCTTCTCTCAGAAGGAAGGCTTCCAGATGAGGCATGGGACGTGCAAGGAGCCGCTGCCCGTAGCTTTGTGCACTGCATCAGTGAGGAAGAGGGAACCGGCCTGAAGATAATACCGGGGCGGCATAAAATGGCCAGGCGGGAGCAGGCCAGAAGGTAAGGGGGGAATGATTTTATTTTTGAATTTAGTGATTGAATTATGTGAATTTTGAGAATTTTCATCTGTTGTCAGTGTGCTTTGTGTAGTTTAATTTCATGGTTAACCATTATGTGTTGTTAATTTAATTTAATTTAATTCTTATATACCGTGGTTTACAAAAATGAATGCATTAAAAGATACAATAAATAAAAATAAATAAGATAGGTACTTGGAAATTCCCTAACTGTCCCAAAGGCTCACAATCTAACTAAATTACCTGAAGAGACAATTTATGAAAAATAAAGATAAAATATAAAGACAGAGATAGAGATAGAAATGAATATTCCACCAAGTAATGAATACATAAATTTAAAGATAGAATTAAAAATAAATAAGTAAAATAATAAGATTATATTGTGCATCTGTGAAAAATGAATGGAAAAACTAGTGTTACAATTAGTACTATTATGGGGGCAGGGTCTGGGGTGGAGACTGGGTAGAGATGGGCGGGGTTTGGCCCACGACTTAGCCCAGTGTTCTTCAACCGCTGGTCCACAGAATAATTCTTTTATTTCTGCCGGTCCAGAGGTGTAAAAAGGTTGAAAAACACTGATGTAGACTATATGATTTAGAGCTCCTTATACAAAGGCACGCTAGCCGCTACCGCCTCCTTTTGAGCAGGCGGTAGATTTTTGGCTAGCGTGCGCTATAGCGCGCGCTAATCCGGTGCGTGCGTTAAAAATGCTAGCACACCTTTGTAAAAGGAGCCCTTCATTTTCTTCTTTTTAGCTTTGCATTGTTATATTGCATTGATTGATCATACAGTATATTTTCTTTCATTTTCCTTATTTTGCTTTGTTGCATGTAATAATAAATAAGATATAAATTAAAAATTAAAAAAAAAGTGTCCATGGATCTCATGGAATGGGTGGGGGGGATTTCCAGTTCCAGACCCTTTTCTGGCCTGACTATTTATTGATTTAAGGTATTTATATACTGCCTCTCAAGGTTATTTAAGGAGTTTACAATTAGGTACTCAAGCATTTTTCTATATTATTAACAGGCTTTTTTTTTTTTTAAGAGGTGTTTATTCCTCTATATTGCAGTCATAAGAAACCTAATATTATTCATAAATATTTAGAGTGTGCAAGACACTGGCGCTCACAGTAAATCAAACAATTATAGAACTAAACTGGATACACTTTGTTACATATATGGCCATGGAATACTTTAATGGTTTTATATTTAGGACTTCAAGTCTCATCCTGTAGATCAGTGTTTTTCAACCTTTTTACACCTATGGACCAGCAGAAATAAAATAATTATTCTGTGGACCGGCATCAGTCCGTGGACCGGCGGTTGAAAAACACTGGGCTAAGTCGTGGGCCAGACCCCGCCCATCTCTACCCAATCTCCACCTCAGACCCTGCCCCCATAATAGTACTAATTGCACCTTGCACGTGCTGCGCCTCATCTGGAAGCCTTCCCTCTGACGTTGCAACGTCAGAGAGAAGGCTTCTGGTTCAGGTGCAGGATGCCCGTAGGAGCCGCTGCCCGTGGCTTTGTGCACTGAATCAGTGAGGAAGAGGGAGCTGGCTCAAAGATAACGCCGCATCGATCGCACCGTGGACCGGCGGTTGAAGAACACTGTTTTGGGCCTGATGCACATGCTGGCCCTGTGGACCGGCAGGAAATTTCTGTGGACCGGCACTGGTCCGTGGACCGGTGGTTGAAGAACACTGCTGTAGATAGCTCACCATTCTGCTTTCCTGTGTTTTGCCTCTGGTCTCCAGAATTGAATATAATACTCCAAGTGAGATTTCTTAACAATGACATGAATAGGTCTATTTACACCCCCTCCTTTCTGCTAGCTATGTCTGTCTCTATGCCTCAGCGTCTCGTGATTTTTGGCCACCCCTTTATTACCGTTTGCTATCTTGAGATCATTGGACACTGTCGCCATGAGCTTTTACTCTTGATATGAACTTCTCAGCCACCTGCAGCCATAAGGGCATGAATCATAAATCTGGATTGCATGTCATCTTCTGAATCTAATACATCACCCGCCTTCCCTGTCATTCTATCACTGAATACATTTTGGGGCTGATTCTATAAACGGCGCCTAAATCGTCTGGCGTCTAATAAAAGGCCCCGGCCGTGTATCAGTTGTGCTTAGGTGCCATTTACAGAATCGCGGCTAATGGGCGCCTAGGTAAAAACTTAGGAGCCTGAAATGTACGCGAGGATTTTAAAGGCCTACATTTCAGGCGCCTAAGTTTTTGGAGAATTGCTTGTAGTGGCGCCTAACTCACCCTCCAACCATAGAAAAGCCCACTTAGGCGTTGGGTGCCGCTAAGTGCATTGAGCTAGGCACCTATCTTTTATGGGATTGGATAGGCGTCTATTGCCCAATTAAATTTTATTGAGGCTGTTAAAGTTAGTTTGGCAATTAAATCCCTGCCTTTTACAAAACTGTAATAGTTTTTAGTACAGGCCAGCGCGCTGCTCCCGACACTCATAGCGTTCCTATGAGCGTCGGGAGCAGCGCAGAGCATATAGTGCCCTGAACTGCGCTAAAAACCTCTATCATGGTTTTGTAAAAGGAAGAGTAAGTTAGGCTTAGGTGCCCTTTATAGAATCAGCCCCTTTGTGAATTGGGATTCATTTATATCTGGTAGTATCATTTTGAGGGGGTTTTGTTTTGGTTTTTTGTTTTGTTTTGTTTACTATGGGATTTTTTTAATTTTTTTTTTACTCATTCTACTCTGATCTGAGGGAAGGTTTAAGTTATTGCCCCTCACCTAATAGCCGGTACTACAGAAGGATCAGTGGCACCTACACTGCCTGCTACAACAAAGAGCTGAAATGCTAAAATAAGCACAATTGATTCATTTTTCTGGTCTTGTCTCTGCCAGACTGTTTAGAATAGCCTGTTTCTTCTGTGTAACATGCATTTAGTTCACTTTTGATTTGACATTCCAAAACAGTAATTACCATATGTCTTGGATGTTAAATAATGTATATTTTAAATAACAACACTTATTTATTACTGACTGGTAAAGCTTGCAGTGTTGATTTATATATGCAATGTTTCTGCCTTTTGAGAGAAGCCAGCTCTGAATTTATTCTACAGCAGTAGTGAGTAGAGCCTGTTTTTAGCCGAGTTCTGATTTGGTGCAAGTTCATTTCTTAGTTAATTCTGAAATTTAGGGCTCCTTTTACATAGTAACATAACATAGTAAATGACGGCAGATAAAGACATAAGAACATAAGCCATGCCTCTGCTGGGTCAGACCAGAGGTCCATCATGCCCAGAGGTCCGCTCAAGTGGCGGCCCATCAGATTCAGGACCTGTATAGTAACCCTCTATCTATACCCCTCTATCCCCTTTTCCTTCAGAAAACTGTCCAATCCCTTCTTGAACTCCTGTCCTATCGCGCCCTCTGGAAGCGCGTTACAGGTGTCCATCACCCGTTGGGTGAAGAAGAACTTCCTAGCATTGGTTCTGAATCTGTCCTCTTTTAGTTTTTATGAATGCCCTCTCGTTCTTGTAGCTGTTGAAAGTTTGAAGAATCTGTCCCTCTCCACTTTTTCTTTGCCCTTCGTGATCTTGTAAGTATCATATCCCCTCTAAGTCTCCTCTTCTCCAGCGAAAAAAGCCCCAGTCTCTCTAATCTTTAAGCGTATGAAAGGTTTTCCATACCTTTTATCAAACGCGTCGATCTCTTCTGAACCCTCTCGAGTATCTCCATATCCTTCTTTAGGTATGGCGACCAATATTGGACGCAGTACTCCAGATGCGGGCGCACCATCGCCCAATTCAACGGCAGGATAACTTCATTCATTCTGCTTGTAATACCCTTCTTGATTATTCCCAGCATTCTATTCGCTTTCTTAGCGGCCGCTGAACAAAGGTGCGCTAGCCGTGTGCACTAGCCGCTACCGCCTCCTTTTAAGCAGGCGGTAGTTGTTCAGCTAGTGCGCTAATCATGTGCGTGCACTAAAAACGCTAGCGCACCTTCGTAAAAGGAGTCCTTAGATTCTTCCCTAATGTCGTCAGCTGAGGTTCAGCATTTTCTCTCTTTTCACGTCTAGTGTTAAATTTCTAAGCGAAGCTGGCATTCGTTTTATGCGCAGAGATTTGTAGGTGACTGTTTTCAACCAATGTCCCTTTCTCGAGGGAACAGCCTGCGGCATCATATTCTTCTGTTCGTTTTACCACTGCAAATTCTGTCTTGGCTTGCCTCGCCATTTGTATGCATGTGTCACAGACCTGCTTCATGGATCACTTCATAAGAATCTCTTACTGAGGCGCTCACACTCCCATCAAATCAAGCTTGGAGAAAGCTCCCCCCTCCCCCTTATAAGTAGATCAGAGTCATGCGTGAATTGGTAGGAACAAAACAAACTTTTTCTTTAGTTATGAAAGCTTACAGTGGTGCAGCGAGGATAAGTGGCACCTGGGGCGGTGGAACCACTCCCCCCGCTGATCCGCCCCCCCCCCGGCTCCTTCCCAACCCCCCTGCCGTGCGCGTACCCCCCTACCCCTATACCTTTTAAATTTTCCAGGCATGAGCAACAGCACAAACCTCCTGCCCACATCGGGTCGGCTATCCCTCGGAAGTCACTTCGTACGCGTAGGGCCTGGAAGTGACATCAGAAAGAGGCGACACCGACTCGGGCAGCAAGTTCATAATGCCGCTCACGCAGGAAAAATTAAAGAGGTACGAGGGAAGGGAAGGGGTGCATGTGTGCAGCAGGGGGGAGGGTCAGGAAGGAGGGGGGAAAAGAGGAGGATGGGTGCCTGTGCCCTTTACAAAGACCGCGCCTGGGATGGACTGCCCTTACCCCCCTTCCCCGTACTCCCTTCTTCCTTTAGATTAATAGTTCAGTCCCTAATTCTATCTGCTCTTGACTATTGTAATATCATGTATTTGGCATCTTATAAGAAAATTCTAAATCATATTCGAGTAATGCAGAACACTGCAGTGCGCTTGATTTTTGGGTTACAAAAATACGACTATGTCAGTCCCTTATATCAGCAACTACATTGGTTGCCTTTCAAAGTGTGAATTCTCTTTAAATTTGGCTGCATTTGCTTTAAAGCTCTTTTGGCCTAACTCCAGGATACCTATCCTCCCAATTTAAATTATACAAGTCAGATAAAAATACTCACAATGTCTGTATGTTTATGTTTCCATCTGTAAAAGGTTGTCGTTATAAAAGATTTTTAGATAAGACTTTTGCTTATCAGTTAGGGAAAATGAATTCCTGATTAAGTTCTTTGATTCCTCAAACTCAATCATATCATACCTTTAGAAAGTTATTGAAAACCTATTTGTTTGATAAATTTGTATCATGATTATTGTCGTAACTTGTTTACATGTAAGTTTCACTGATTGTACAGTCCTTCTTGATTGTTAACCGCCTAGAACTCATGGTTGGGCGGTATACAAGAATAAAGTTATTATTATTATTATTACTAGTCTTTAAGCCCGTTACATTAATGGGTGCTAGAATAGATGTGTGTGTCTGTCTTTCTTTCTTTCTCTCTCTCTCTCCTTGGACGCTGTCTGTCTGTCTGTCTTTTTTTCTTTGTCTCTCTCTCTCCTTGGACGCTGTCTGTCTGTCTTCCTTTCTGCCTGTCATTCTTTCTGTCTGTGTCTCTCCCTAGCCCCCTCTCTGTCTGTCATTCCCCTTCCCCTGGCCCCCTGTTGTGCCACGCCTGCCTGCTCCATGGCCCCCTTCTGTTCCCCCCTCCCAGAGCATGATTGCTGTCTGCCCCCCAGTGCACTCCTCCCCCCAAAGCAGCCCCCTTTCTCTCTCGCCCTGGCCCCCTGCCTGCCTGTATTGCTCCCAAACCCGGCTTCTGGCTTTCTTCTGGCCCACCGGCACGAACCGCTGCCACCGCTGCTGCTCTTCTTCAAAGCAGCCTGCTGAGGATCGCCGGACGGCTGTAGCGAACCTTGCAGGCCACTCTCCACCTCGGTAGCACATTCCCTCTGAAGCAATCCCACCCGTTGGGATTGCGTCAGAGGGAATATGCTACCGAGGTGGAGAGCTGCCTGCGAGGTTCACTACAGCCGGCCGGCGATCCTCAGCAGGCT
Source organism: Geotrypetes seraphini (assembly GCF_902459505.1). NCBI lineage: Eukaryota > Metazoa > Chordata > Amphibia > Gymnophiona > Dermophiidae > Geotrypetes > Geotrypetes seraphini. The sequence goes on along the minus strand of NC_047093.1, from coordinate 67,294,363 downwards.
GCTTTAAAGAAGAGCAGCAGCGGCGAATTTTGAGGCCTTACAGTGAGTGAGGGGGGAGTCACCGGCATGTTCCCTGCCTCTGTGTTCGAAAATGGAATTCGGCACGAAGGGACACATCATGCTCTCAGGGAACACGCCGTCCTAAGTGCACATGCGTGCGTGGGGTTTTATTATAGAGGATTACTATACCAGTGAAAGCTTATATGCTGCCTATTTGATCAGAATCAAGGAATGCGCCAAAGTCCATGTGTCTGCAGCTTATTAGTCTTTATCACCTACTGTTCAAGATTTAAAAGCTGTTTGTAAAATAGGTCAAAGCTATGATCTCCCACCAAACATGAATTAACAGCTGTTCACTCAAAATGTATCATACAGAGAACTGGCCTGAATTCAGCAAGTACATCAGAAAAAAGATACATTGGCAGCCTTTCTGTATTTAAGGATGCATTTTATTGGTGGGCATGGAGCTCACCCTGGCTGGGAAGCAACGTCTAGCTAGTAGACGCCGTAATCTTTCTTTCATTTACTACATATAAAGGCTGACACGTATCTGCCTCTCTACAGGTCTCACCTGTCCATCTAACTATGATTGTAGGTTGCAGCTGAAGACGTGCAAACAATTCACAGTCAAACTCAGATTCATAGAAACTGGTGACAGATAAAGACCATATAGCCTATCCAGTGTGTCCATCCAAATATTATACTATCTTTTCCTCTCTTGTGTGCTTGCACCATGCTTTCTTGAACTCAGATGCAGTCTTCGTCTCCAACTCAACTGGGAGGCCATTTCACATATCCACCACCATTTCTATAAAGAAGTATTAGAACGCTGCCAAGTCTATTCCCTTTCACCTTCATCCTATGTTCCCTCATTCCAGAGTTCCTTTTGATTGGAAGAGATTTGTCTTTTGTGTATTTATGCCATGGAAGTATTTAAATGTTTCTATCATATCTATCAATGCTTGAGTACCTGATTATAAATTGCCTAGATCAGTGGTTCCCAACCCTGTCCTGGGGGACCAGCAGCCAGTCGGGTTTTCAGGATATCCCTAATGAATATGCATGAGAAATCTGCATACCTGTCACTTCTATTATATGCTAATCTGTCTCATGCATATTCATTAGGGATATCCTGAAAACCCGACTGGCTGCTGGTCCCCAGGACAGGGTTGGGAACCATTGTCCTAGATAACCTTGACAGGCAGTATATAAATGCCTAAATAAATAAATAAATCTTCTGTCTCCTGCCTTTCCTCCAAAGTATCTTTAAGTTTGTCCCCATTCACTTTATGATAAAGACCACTGACCGTTTCCATCCTGTTTATCTTTTGAAGGTGTGCCCTCCAAAATTGTACACCGGACTCTAAATGAGGTCTTACTAATGACTTTTACAGAGGCACTATCATATCCGTTTTCCTGTTGCCCATTACTCTGTCCCTATACGTCCAAGCATTTTTGGCTTTTGCTATCACATTTTCTACCTTGTAGATAATCTACATTTAGGCACAAAATGAAGGCATGTTTCATTTCTTAAGAACATATGGTCACCACACTCTCAGTGCAACATGGAAGATGTTAATTATAGCTATACCCATTAAAAAATACATGATTAGATTAACTTGTCTCTTTGATATTTCTGGGCCGGTGACTGTAAAGTCTGGTATAGTCCTAGGTTCCAAATGTTGAAGTTGCCATCCAAGCTCACTCCAGCCTATCCAACCATCCTGATGTTTGCAGAATATCTACTGTAAAGTCTGGCTTATAACATCCTCATGTTCCATATTAGTGGAGTTCACATTGATGCCCACCCCAGCTCATCCTATACCTAGTCACCATATATGGGACACAGACCGTGCAGGTCTGTCCAATATCGCCTTTTACAAATAGTAGCAAAGCAGTTTACGAACAATAAATTGGGAAAATAGAAAGGAGCTACAAATTGTACATAGGAAAGCAATAGTATAGAAAAGAGACAGAAATTTGGTAATTAACAAAAATGTAGAAATGTAGAAAAAAAAAATTAAAGCGCAGAAAACTTTCATATTCCCAATATCTGGTTTTATTCCAAATGGGATAAAAATAGATGTTACAGTAGGTGTTCTGATAATATCATAGGGGAAGCAAGAGTGAAGTAAGGTTTAAGGGAATGGGCAAGGTGATCTTGATCTGCATTTAAATGGTCATGTTTCAAAATGTCAAAAAGCCAGTGTTGCTCACGGAACTTTATACCACACAGTGGATATTCACCCAGAACAGTCTCTGGCTCTATATATGTAGCAACACCGAATGTTTGTATTGACCACATCAGCACTATGGGAAAGATCAGGGGTGGGCAACTCTGGTCCTCGAGGGCTGGAATCCAGTCAGGTTTTCAGGATTTCCCTAATGAATATGCATGAGATCTATTTGCATGCACTGCTTGCATGCATATTCATTGAGGAAATCCTGAAAACCCGACTGGATTCTGGCCCTCGAGGACCGGAGTTGCTCATCCCTGGGCTAGATTCACTAAACCCTCCAAACCTGTCCCGATTGCATTAGTGGTTTTGAAATCGTTCCCCGACCCTGACCCGATTCATTAAACTGCTACCCAATCATTCTCTGCTCTGAACCTTCCATGCAAATTAATAAAACCCCATGCAAATAGCCAAGCGATTGATTCACTAACAATTGCTTGGCTATTTTGCATCAGGTTTTACTATTGTCAAACTTGACTGCTGCAGACCTGATTTTTGTTCTTTTTTTTTTTAAAGGCACTGATATTTTTCGTGTATTACACATGCAAAATATCTGGCTAATTTTTTTAAAATGAAAAAAAAAGAAAAAAGCCCCCCCCCCCTCACAAATATGGCCCGCCCTGAAGAAAAAGGCAGGAGAGATGCGGACTCCCTCCCTTCCCTCACAGCGTCCCCCCCCCCAAAAAAAAAAAATCTTCTAGACACTGCCCCCCCTACCTGCATGAATATAGCAGGAGAGATGCCAAGTCCCTCCTGCTATTGCAACCCTGACATTGGCCGGGCCCGACCAAGGCCTAGGCCCACACCCACCCCCCTTCCCATACCTTTCAAAAAGTTGGGAGTAGGAGGGGTGCTCAGTCCCTCCTGCTCCTCCGGACTCCAGCATCGGTCTGTGGGCCTTAGGCCCCGCTCCAGTGCATCATGTGATGCATGGGGAGGGCCCTAAGGCCCTGATTGGCTCAAGCACTTCAGGTTCCTCCTTTGGGAGGGGCCTGAGGCACCTGAGCCAATCAGGGACTTCCTTAAGGAGTAGCCTAAGGAAGTCCCTGATTGGCCAAAGCAATATGAGGCGTGCGTAAATCACTTTGAATATATGGCATGTATACAGCAAATGTATATAGCAATAAAAACATACTTCTTTACCTCCCTGCCCTTGACCAATGAATCAGAAAGAAATTAATATTGGTATGAGAACCCAGTATGTGTCTCGTAAGGAAACTTGTACTGTAAAATCTTGCACTGTAACTATGGCAAAACTGTCTATATGTGTCATTTAGGACAAAATTTGCACTGTAAAGATAACTATGGTAAATTGTAACCGGTAAACTGTATATCATGTATTAATTAGACCCCTAGTATGTGTCAAGTTAGGAGAATAACTTGTAATAAAATTATGGCAAATCCAGTACAAATCATAACCTGTTAACCTATTCTGAGCTCTTTGGGGACAATAGGATAGAAAATGAATTAAATTAAGAAAATAATACTTAAAAACTGCATTTAAAAAAAAAAATATTTTCAAAGGTATCGCATACTTCTCAGATTCCAAAACAATCTATAGAGAAGTCAAAGGTGGGATGTTTATTATTTGGAAGCAGCCTTAAGAGTAGCCAGTATGTCTCTGCCCTCAGATTAAATGAAGGACTTCCACCACCTTCCCAAGCTTTTCAGGGAACCTTCACATTAATTCACTAGCAAGGCCAGAACAGCACAGTCGCCGGGTCTAAGCTTTGGAGATGCTCTTGATGCAGCAGCTTTAAATAAGCCTATCCGCTTTCTGCCTGTTCACAACAGCATGCTATTTGGGCTATTATCGTAATTACAGATGAGTCAGCATATTGGTTCTGTCTGCGGTCCTTTCAAACAGTGGCAAAACGCATTCATTTTTATTTCCTGCTTTCTATGTGCTAGAGGTCATAAAAGAATTCAGAGTAAATAGAGTTAATGCAGCATGCGGCATTACACCACTAGAGCAACTAGAAAAAAAAAAAAAAAGATTTTTGTTTCCCTGTTTTCAATTATATTTGCAGCCCTTTTTTTTCTTTCTCGGAGCCCACCGACCTCTTCCTGCTTATAATTCAATCAGCTTCTGTTCCAAATGGGGCTAAACCAATAGATATTGAAGAAATTCTCAAATCTGGCCCTCAAGGACCAGATTTCAGAGGCAACGGGTTATGAGATGGATTGTGTTACCTAAAGCAGTGAATGATAAAACTTTAGTCTACAAGAGCAATACATTGGGGGAAGGGATAAAACGCGGACCTCACGGACCTGACGGACCTCGCGGATCTAAACCCGCACGTCCTTAAAAATCTCAGGTCCGTGCCGCTTGTAGTTAGTTTCTGGCTCGGACAGACCTCGGTGACAATTTAGCGCTGCATAGGGAAGGAAAAGTATTAGGATCCGTCAGCGCTAAAATGTCACCGAGGTCTGTCAGAGCCAGAGACAAGTGCTGGAGCGGCTCTAAAACAAATCATTTAAACTGGTTTCCTGCAGCCCCAGTAAATTTAAAAATCTGAGGTCCGCGGCTCTGACAGACCTCAATGACATTGTAGCGCTGACGGATCCTAATACTTTTCCTTCCCTATGCAGCGCTAAATTGTCACCGAGGTCTGTCAGAGCCAGAAACTAACTACAAGTGACACGGACCTGAGATTTTTAAGGACGTGCGTGTTTAGATCCACGAGGTCCGTCAGGTCCGCGTTTTACCCCTTCCCATACATTGGTTTGTGTTCAGAATAGCCAACATTTTTGCTTAGGTGCTATCTACAGATGTGGAATCTAGCAATCAGGCTTAATTTGCTCAGTTTGGCAGGGCTGGCTAAATCAATACGTAGACTACGTGGTTGCCTAGGACAGGCAGTTTCTGGGGGGGAGGGGGGCAGCAGCAATCAAAACAATAGTTCCTGACAGACACCTACACTCAAAGAACTATGAGCATGTGCTTTTATCAGCAGAGAAGGTGATCAGTTTTCAAATAGTTCAGTTGCTTGTTTAAATGATCGTTGTACTTTGCCTTATTTTATGCACGAATCAAAGTTTTTGAAATTATGATGTCCATTGACCTGTTTTTACAGGATCAATCTGGGAGAGAAGGTGTTGGGATAATCGTGATTTTGAGTTTAATTATCCTTTAAAGGGGAGTGGAATCACTGCCCATTTGAAGGAAAGTCAATGTGGATTTTGCTAGAATCTCCAAAGCCAAAGTATGGGCATCCTTTTCACTTTCAGAATTATACCCCCGCACACTCTTCCACCAGCTAACTTGCACAGATGTTTTATCCTCAGTTCAACTGAGTACATACTTTAGAAAGACAAGAGGGTTCACCCAGTTCTATACTCTACCCCAGCCCTATCTCCAAGAATGTCCCATCCTACAACAATTATTAGTAGACAGGAAATGGTACTGCTTGCATACTTTAATAATAACAGGGTAAGCAATTTTATAGAAGTCCATTTCTTAAGATAATGCAATATTTTGCTAGAGAAATGGCTTTGAAAATTGCCCTATGCATTAGTAATATGAAGTTGTAACATGTTGGTTTTCATTTCCTTTCCAGCCATGTACAATACAATATATTTGCCTAACAGTTAAACATGAGCACTTATGTCAGCCATAGAGCTGGTATGGTTCCACATAATTGCTGCAGATATCTGTGTATCTTATAGTATTCTATAAGTTATCCTCCAAATTCTATATACAGTATGGTGCTCAAAACTGTGTTTTCGGATCTTCCACTAAGCCATCTCTCTCCCCTTCAATCTGTTCAGAATTCTGCTGCACGTCTCATATTCTGCCAGTGTCATTATACTCACATACTCCTCACCTCAAAGCGCTTCACTGGCTCCCTGTTCATTTTCACATCGATTAGTCACGGTTTTCATCTTGCTGACCCACCCCACCTCCCGGACCTCTTTGCTTTCTTACTTTTTAAAGCCTGGCGGTCTAGCAGTAAAGTGGGGCAGGAGTGATCTTCTTACATTCCTGCCCCATGAACAAAAATGGCTACCTTGAGTTCCCTTGGTCTTGCGAGACTACAGTAAGTGGATCAGGACGTAAGTCGGCCTATGTTAAATTAAGACAAGAATTTTAGACTGGGTAATGATATTTTAATCATCTTAAAGCAATCTGTTAACAACATTTTTTTTCTTCGGAGAGCAGAAGTCGCATCATAAAGTCGAACAGTCGTAACTTGAATAGGTCGTAAATCGACGACTACCTGTATATGAAAATACATTGGATGCCCATAACCGCAAGGATCAAGTTTAAATTAATCACTACTGCCTTTAAGATCCTGACAGATAATGCCCCCAAATACTTAATGTAGTAGGACATCCTACTCCAGGGCACCTCCAACAGATATTCCACCAGAAATCTTTTCCACTTAAAATTCCCAGCATGCAATAATATAAAGTCTACCAGGAAAATTACTTTATCCTTCCAATATTAATTAGCAAAATGCTGGAACCAACCATCACTTACATTACGATCTTGTGACCACTATCTCAGATTCAGAAAATGTTTAAAAGCACCTCTATACCAAGACAGGGGAAAAACCCTGAAGTAACTGAAATGATAATTGTATAAGACCATTTCTAAACTGTCTCATGCATCTCCTGGGACATAACAATGAGCCATTGATGACCTACTTGAATTTATAACTCTGTATTTGTAACTGTGACCTAACTATCCCCCCCTTTTGCAAAACCGTGATAGCAGTTAGAGAATGACACGGTGACAAAATTCATCACCGTTCCCGTCCCCGCGGATAACCGCGGGAAACCATCTTCATGTCATTCTTTAAGGAGAGAGGGAAGAATCAGAGTATGAATGGCCACAACCATTAACCCACAAGCTTTGCTTTGAAGAATGCTGGTGTAGAAGGACTGAGGTTGAAATAGACACTAAAAAACCGTGATAGCAGTTAGAGAATGACACGGGAAACCATCTTCATGTCATTCTTTAAGGAGAGAGGGAAGAATCAGAGTATGAATGGCCACAACCATTAACCCACAAGCTTTGCTTTGAAGAATGCTGGTGTAGAAGGACTGAGGTTGTAATAGACACTAAAAAATGACGGATTATTTCCCACGGTTATCCGTGGGGATGGGAATGGTGATGAATTTTGTCACCGTGTCATTCTCTAATAGCAGTTTTTAGTGCAGACCAGCACGCTTGAATGCTCTGCACTGCTCCCAACAGTGCAGAGCATTCAGCACGCCGGCCTGTGCTAAAAACCGTTATCATGGTTTTGTAAAAGAGGGGGGAGGGGTGTATTAGTAACTGTACTGATCTACCTGTCCTAGCAACTCTTTTAGGTTTAGTTGACGCTTGTTTTTGTGAACTGCTGTTTGTTTAAAATATTATGTATGTTCCCTTCTGTTCACCATCTAAATTTTAAGTGGTTTATACATTTTTTAAATAAATAACTATTGAAAATCCATGTCAAACTGTCCATTGTAACTTCCTGAGTAACTGACCCAATCTCTTGTAATGTAATCCAACCTTGAACTGAATAGGTAAAGGCGGAATAGAAAACCTGATTAGCAAAACATAACATGTTTATAAATACCCACACACATATATATATAAATTACTATGGGCTCCTTTTACTATGGTGCGCTAGCGGTTTTAGCGCGCGTGCTACACGCTAACGCCTCCATAGAGTTTGCGTTAGTATTTTTCATGTAGCGCGGCGTTAGCACGCGCTAATCTTTAGCGTGTGCTAAAAACGCTAGTGCACCATAGTAAAAGGAGCCCTATATATTGTAACCACTTAGATCTATTATAAGGTGAGCAGAACAAATTTTAATAAACATACAAGCATTGCTTCTTCACTGTAGCTCTGGCAGCCATAATCTCTGGAAAGAAAAAGTATCAGCATCTCATGCTATTTATTTTCCTACCTGCAATTTCTAATCCTGTCATAAGCACTGAAAAGCTTTTCTTTGGGTTCATTTGTCATAGAGACATGCGGTTGATATCATTTGAAAGCCTAGGATCTTAACTTTCTTATGAAGTGATTTTTTTTTTTTTTGCTGTGAAAATGTCAGAGCCTCCAGGAGCTCCTCAGATTTCTATCTACTTCCCAAGATAGCAGCTCAAATAAAGCAATGTATATAAGGGGAATGTCTATTACCCTTAGGTAGATAAGGGTCATATTCAAGTTTCAAGTTTTATTTCAAATTTGATTGATCGCTTAATCAAAATTCTAAGCGATCAACATAATTTAAAAAAAAATTTACTGACAGACTTACAAAAGATGTACAGGACTTAAAGCGCCCAAAGGAGGGTAGGAAATCCAATAATGGATAGGAAAGAAAGACAGTAACGGTAAAAACATCAGTTTGGGAAGCAGAGAAAAAGCAAAAGTAAAGAGGGAGATAAATAGAAATAAGAGAGGAGGAATGGAGAAATAGATAAAAGATAAAAACAGCAGGAAACACAAGAAGGGAAGCAACTCTACAGAGAAGCGAAGACGTGAATAAGCATTTGAGATCCTGACTTAAAAAGCTTAAAGATCAAAGGCATCTCTAAAAAAGAGAGTGCTCTTCTCTTAAATGATTAGGAAAAGAGTTTTAGGTTTGTGGAGCCGTGACAGAAAAGATGTATTGCCGACGGGTATTGATCATTTTAAGAGAGGGGACTGTCAATAGATGTTGATTATTGGATCTGAGTAATCTGGTGGTGGCATACGGGATAAGAAGTCTCTTGATGAATACTGGGGGCCTTTCAAAGAAGTGTTTTGAAAGTTAGTAAACATATTTTGTAAGTTATTCAGTGAGCAACCAGAAGCCAATGGGCTTTTTTTAAGAGAGGCGAAACGTGATCGAATTTCTTGGCTTTCATTATAAGTTTAATGGATGCATTTTGAATGATCTGCAAGCGTCGTATCATATTGTGGTAAATCCCCTTGTTAAGAATAGTAATGAGTCATTATCCTTAGTTACCAACTATAGACCTATCACCTCCAACCCTTTTTTGTGAAATTGCTTAAAGGATTTATATTGCAACAGTTGCTTAGCTATTTAGATCAGAATGACATCTTACATGATTTCATTCTCTTTTTAGTATGGAGACAGTAGTAACAACTTTATTAGATGATAAGTACCAATTTATTAGAGGTCTGGGCACTCTTGTTTTGCAATTTGACCTTATGAATAGTAGTCTTTAACCTTGTGGAATAGTCACAGTGCAGTAGACCTTTTATCAAAAATAAAAAAAATTAAAAAAAGATACCCTTCCTAATGTTTTTTCCCTCTATTGTTTCCCTCTTTTTAAAATTATTAATATTGTAACCTTATTCCTTCATCCCTCCGCATCCAGTTATATCTGTTGGTCTGTAGGTCTAACCCCTTTTTCGATCTGTTATCATCATTCTTTTGTATTTTAATGTATGTATAAATTTGGATTTTAATGTAATTCGCTTAGTATTTCACGTATAAGCGATTCATCAAATTTCTAATAAACTTGAAACTTGAAACTTGTGGATCACAATATTTTACTCTCTTGTTTGGATGCTATTGGTGTTGCTGGTTTGGTCCTTTGTTGGTTTCAGAGCTTTTTGACCTCTCAATCATAGCAGGTTTGCTTGAACAACCAGCTCTCATATGTTTGGACAACTTACTGCTGGGTGCCACAAGGTTCCCCGCTGTCTCCTTTATTGTTTAATTTCTACTTATACTCATTGGGTCCTCGATTGGCAGACCTAGGAGTAAAATCATATAGTTACTCTTCCAACTTCACCGTTTTCCTACCTATACCTTCTGTAACTTCTCACAAGATAGGGCAAATTGCTGAAGTTGTACAAGTGATGAAACACTGGATGGAAGAATATAAGTTAAAGTTGAACTCTGCTAAAACTTCTTTTTTTCTAATCCCTCAAATCTTGAGATGGATTGTATTGTTATAGGAGGTTATTCCTTCCCATTGGTATCTACCATCAAGATTCTGGGGATAATGCTAGATAGGAAATTAACAATGCAAGCAAAGGTGTTTGCTCTTGTCCAGAAGGGATTTGCTGTCCTCTGGAGACTGTGATCCATCTTTTCTTATTTTGATGCCCTTTCATTTTGAATTCTATCTCAATCGCTAATACTTGGGGAGTGTGTGATGCAGTGGTTAAAGCTACAGCCTCAGCACCCTGGGGTTGTGGGTTCAAACCCACACTGCTCCTTGTGACCCTGGGCAAGTCACTTAATCCCCCCATTGCCCCAGGTACATTAGGTAGATTGTGAGCCCGCCGGGACAGACAGGGAAAAATGCTTGAGTACCTGAATAAATTCAGGTAAACTGTTCTGAACTCCCCTGGGAGAACGGTATAGAAAAATTGAATAAATTAAAAAAAAAAAAATACTTAGCATTCTTGATTATTGGAATATTGCATATCTTGTTAGCCCGCAAAAACACTTTACGTGGCTCCATACAGTTTAGAATTTGGCTGTTTGCTTTATTTTTATTTATTTAGTTCGTTTTATATCCCATACTCCCTGAAAGTGCAATAATCAAGATAATTGGCAAAGAAGCAGTACATTGTGTTTGACCCAGAGATCAGTCTCTTGCTTACAACTTTGAGCACTATGGAACTAAAGAAATAATCTTGTTGAATTTACTGCTTGTTTTTGTATTTTGTTAGCACATTCATATCTTTACAGCAGTACGTTAAAAAGATTGTTCCTGGAAAAGTTTTTTGGGTATCCTTTACTAAAGGTAAATCATGCCAAATGAATCTGATTGAATTCTTTAAACAGAGAATTAGATCGAGGAAGTGTGCTAGATATAATTTTCTTAGATTTCAACAAAGCCTTTAGGAACTTAAGAACAGCCTTACTGGATCAGACCAATGGTCCATCTAGCCCAGTATCCCATCTTTACGAAGGCCAATCCAGCTCACAAGTACCTGGCAAAAACCCAAATAGGAGCAGGATTCCATGCCACCTATCCAGGGCAAGCAGTGGTTTCTCCCATGTCTGCCGGATCTTATTATAGTTTACAGTAAGGGTACACTATAGTGAATCAGGCTTCCTGGATCGCAAATTGGAGGTCTCTTTCAGGAGATCCAGAAAACCCGGCGCTTAATAGGGCTGTTTAACCATTTTGCACTCTGCTTATCCTTTAAGCCCTATATAGAATTTGGCTCTGACAGACCTCTATGAGATTTTAGCGCTGACGGATCCTAATACTTTTCCCTCCCTATGCTGAGATGGATCCGTCAGCGCTAAAATGTCATAGAGGTCTGTAAGAGACAGAAACTACAAGCAGCATGGACACGGACCTCAGATTTTTAAGGACGTGCGGTTTTAGATCCGCGAGGTCTGTCAGGTCTATGAGGTCCGCGTTTTACCCCTTCCCAGCAGTGGGAACCTAAGACCATACTGGGCGGGCTTCTATGGTCTATTGCCCAGAGATATTAAAGACAATTTAACCATATACTGTATCATGAGTGTGACTATTGAGCAGACTGGAAGGACCATTCAGGTCAATATCTGCTGTCATTTACTATGTTACCTTTCCTTCCTCCAAGCAAATTCCATTAACCACCACCCTCTGGCGTCTGTCTGTCAACCAGTTTCTAATCCAGCTCACCACTTTGGGTCCTAACTTCAGCCAGTCAAGTTTGTTCAAGAGCCTCCTATGAGGAACCGTGTCATTAGCTGAGTGCCAATTGGGCATCATGACATCATTCTATAACATCGCTCTTAAAACCTGGAGCCCATGACCCAGCTGTGCCTCTCCCATGGCCATACCAACTTCGGAGTTGCATGTCATGTTTATGAGTATTTATATACCACTGTTCATTGCAATATCAGTGCGGTGTACAACAAATTAAAAGGAAAGGAACACCAATATTTATAGGATGGATAACAGAGGGGAAAAAATGTTAATGGTCCAATTAGTCGAGGCATGGTCTGTTGCCAAGGATTGAAAATGGAAGATACATTCATTATAGAATGGGGCATAGAGGCAGATCTATGTGTAACTCATAAAGACTGCCAGTTAACACCAATTATTGATAATCAATGCCCGAGTAATAAATTTACATGTGGCTCTATTATTTGCACACCCAATTTTGGATGACCTATATAGAATTTGGAGGTTTATATTGAAGGTTAGGGCTATGTGTCATCTCCCATGTTATGAATAACCGCATGAAAATCAATAAAAATGCTACAAAGATGAGAAAATAAAATCAACTCATTTCATTTTGAGAATTCAAACAATTTTCAAACGTACCATACATTTTGTATTAAAGTTTCTCTGTAGAGCAGAGGTTCCCAAAACTGTCCTGAGAGGCAGTCCTTGCAAAATTGACTCATGAATATTTATTGTAGATATCCTGAAAACCTGACTGACTAAAGTTTTGGAACCACTGATGTACACATTTTGCTAGAGTGCTGGGGAAATTCAGAAGATACATAAGAACATAAGCAATGCCTCCGCTGGGTCAGACCTGAGGTCCATCATGCCCAGCAGTCCGCTCACGCGGTGGCCCAACAGGTCCAGGACCTGTGCAGTAATCCTCTATTTATACCCCTCTAGCCCCTTTTCCAGCAGGAAATTGTCCAATCCTTTCTGAAGGAAAGCTGAAGGAAGGACCCAGAAGATAGCATTCTCAGAGATCCTACCGGTACCGAGGGCAGATGTGAAAAGGCAGGATGAACTACAATCAATAAATGCGTGGATGAGGAGATGGTGTGAGGAAGAAGGATTCCACTTCGTGAGGAACTGGACGACGTTCTGGGGCAAGAGCAAGCTCTACAGGAGAGATGGATTGCACCTGAGCACAGCGGGAACTAGACTTCTAGCAAACAATGTCAAGAGAGGAATAGAACAGGCTTTAAACTAAGAAGAAGGGGAAAGCCGACAGTCGACCAAGCGTCGATGTTTCGGAAAAAGGTATCCCGTGAAGATACTGAGGGGAAAAAAGGCTGGGAAGAAACAATGGACAAATTACAGGAGTCGACTAACCAAGAAGAGAAGGTTAGAAAGATTGTAGCCAAAGAGAAGAATCTAAAGACCGAAGCACAGGGAAAGGAATTAAAGGCAACAAAATTCCAGGAGCTAAATTGCATATATACTAATGCAAGGAGCCTAAGAAACAAAATGGGGGAATTAGAAGCCATGATCATTGCGGAGGACATAGACATCATTGGAATCTCTGAAACATGGTGGAATGAGGAAAGCAAATGGGATACAGCACTGCCAGGGTACAAGCTCTATCGCCAGGACAGGTCAGGACAGAAAGGCGGTGGAATAGCACTATACATAAAAGAAAGCATACAATCGACAAGAATGGACACAGCGGAGACGGCCAACAAGCTAGAATCACTATGGGTTAAAATACCAGGAAGGAAAGGGCCTGAAATAAAGATAGGCCTATACTATCGTCCACCCGGACAAACCGGAGACATCGATGAAGAAATGGAAGCCGAGATGAAGCGAGAATGCAAAGGCGGTAACACGGTTATTATGGGAGACTTCAACTACCCTGGGATAGACTGGAGTCTCGGAAGCTCAAGATGCGCTAGGGAGACAGAATTTCTGGAGGCTGTACAAGATTGCTTCATGGAACAGCTTGTTAGAGAACCGACAAGAGGAAATGCCACTCTGGATCTAATCCTAAATGGGCTAAGGGGACCTGCAAAGGAAGTGGAAGTAGTGGGACCGTTGGGAAACAGCGATCATAATATGATCAAGTTCAAGATGGAAGTAGGAATACTGAAAGGAAAGAGAACCATAGCGACAACTTTTAACTTCAGGAAGGGTAACTACGAAGCAATGAGGGAAATGGTAAAGAAGAAACTTAGGAACACTTCCCAAAAATGGCAGACGGTAGAACATGCCTGGTCCTTTTTCAAGGACACGGTGAGCGAGGCGCAAAATCTATATATCCCCAGATTCAGAAAAGGGTGCAACAAGAGTCGAATAAAAGACCCGGTGTGGATAACTAAAATAGTGAAGGAAGCGATAAGCAATAAGAAAAATTCATTCAGAAAATGGAAAAGGGACAAAACTGAGGTAAACTGGAGAGAGCACAGGAAGTATCAAAAAGAATGTCACCGTGTGGTTCGAAAAGCCAAAAGAGAGTATGAAGAGAGACTAGCCAGGGAAGCACGAAATTTCAAACCGTTCTTTAGATATGTTAAAGGGAAACAGCCGGCTAGGGAAGAGGTGGGACCACTGGATGACGGAGACAGGAAGGGAGCGGTGAAGGAAGAGAAAGAGGTCGCAGAAAGACTTAACATGTTCTTTTCATCTGTATTCACAAACGAAGACACAACCAACATACCGGAACCTGAGCAATTCTTCAATGGAAATCAAGCACAAAAGTTAACATCTATAGAAGTGAGCCTTGATGATGTGCGCAGACAGATAGAAAAACTAAAAACTGACAAATCCCCGGGTCCGGATGGAATCCATCCAAGGGTGCTGAAGGAACTAAAGGAGGAAATAGCGGAACTACTACAGCAAATTTGCAACCTATCTCTGAAAACAGGTGTGATTCCGGAGGATTGGAAGATAGCCAACGTTACGCCCATCTTTAAAAAGGGATCAAGAGGAGACCCGGGAAACTACAGACCGGTGAGTCTGACCTCTGTTCCGGGGAAAATGGCAGAAGCACTAATAAAAGAAAAAATTGATGAACATTTTGAAAAACACGAACTTCTGATAACCAGCCAACATGGTTTCTGCAGGGGGAGATCGTGTCTGACCAACTTATTGCACTTCTTCGAGGGAATTAACAAACAGATGGACAAAGGAGACCCCATAGACATCATATACCTAGATTTCCAGAAAGCCTTTGACAAGGTGCCTCATGAACATCTACTCCGGAAACTGAAGAACCATGGGGTGGACGGAGACGTACATAGATGGATCAGAAACTGGTTAGCGGGTAGGAAACAGAGGGTAGGGGTGAAGGGACACTACTCAGACTGGAGGAAGGTCACGAGTGGTGTTCCGCAGGGCTCAGTACTCGGGCCGCTGCTATTTAATATATTCATAAATGATCTAGAAGCAGGAACAAAGAGTGAGATAATAAAATTTGCGGACGACACCAAACTATTTAGTGGAGCTAGGACAAAGGAGGACTGTGAAAAATTGCAAAGGGACTTGGACAAATTGAGGGAATGGGCAGAGAGATGGCAGATGAAGTTCAATGTTGAGAAATGTAAAGTATTGCATGTGAGAATCAGAAACCCGAGGCACAGCTATACGATGGGAGGGATGTTATTGAATGAGAGTACCCAAGAAAGGGACTTGGGGGTAATGGTGGACATGACAATGAAGCCGACGGCACAGTGCGCAGCGGTCGCCAAGAGAGCGAATAAAATGCTGGGGATAATCAAGAAGGGTATTACAACAAGAACGAAAGAAGTTATCCTGCCGCTGTACTGGGCAATGGTGCGTCCGCATCTTGAGTACTGCGTCCAGTATTGGTCACCATACCTTAAGAAGGATATGGTGTTACTCGAGAGAGTTCAGAGGAGAGCGACACGACTGATTAAGGGGATGGAAAGCCTTTCATACGCTGAGAGATTGGAGAAACTGGGTCTCTTTTCCCTGGAGAAGAGAAGACTTAGAGGGGATATGATAGAGACTTACAAGATCATGAAGGGCATAGAGAGAGTAGAGAAGGACAGATTCTTCAAACTTTCAGAACATAAAAAAATAAGAGGGCATTCGGAAAAGTTGAAAGGGGACAGATTCAAAACGAATGCTAGGAAGTTCTTCTTTACCCAACGTGTGGTGGACACCTGGAACGCGCTTCCAGAGGACGTTATAGGGCAGCGAACGGTACTGGGGTTTAAGAAAGGATTGGACAATTTCCTGCTGGAAAAGGGGATAGAGGGGTATAGATAAAAGATTACTGCACAGGTCCTGGACCTGATGGGCCGCCGCGTGAGCGGACTGCTGGGCGCGATGGACCTCAGGTCTGACCCAGCGGAGGCATTTCTTATGTTCTTAAACTCCTGTACTGTACCCTGCCCTATTACGCCCTCTGGAAGCGCATTCCAGGTGTCTACCACTCGTTGGGTAAAGAAGAACTTCCTAGCATTCGTTTTGAATCTGTCCCCTTTCAACTTTTCCAAGTGTCCTCTTGTTCTTTTATTTTTCGAAAGTTTGAAGAATCTGTCCCTCTCTACTCTCTCTATGCCCTTCATGATCTTATAAGTCTCTATCATATCCCCTCTAAGTCTCCTCTTCTCCAGGGAAAAGAGACCCAGTTTCTCCAATCTCTCAGCGTATAAGAGGTTTTCCATCCCTTTTATCAAACGTGTCGCTCTCCTCTGAACCCTCTCGAGTAACGCCATATCCTTCTTAAGGTACGGAGACCAATATTGGACGCAGTATTCCAGATACATTGAGACATCCGGGTTTTGCTTCCAATGAAAGCAAAGGAAGTAAAACCTGGATGTCTCAATCTGTCCTCATTTTTCTGGAGCCATATGGTAACCCTAAGTATATAATATCATCTAATGCAGTAGTTCTCAACCCTGTCCTAGGGGACCCCCCAGCCAGTCTGGTTTTCAAGATATCACTAATGAATATGCATGAGAGCGATTTGCATATAATGGAAGTGGCAGGTATGCAAATCTCTCTCATGCATATTCATTAGGGATATCTTGAAAACCCGACTGGCTGGGGGGTCCCCTAGGACAGGGTTGAGAACCACTGATCTAACATGTAAGATTCTTCCCTCCTTCCCCCTCCACAAAATTGTAGTGCAGTTTTTAGCGCCGGCTGCGACAGTAACAGCTCCGAAGAGCGTCGGAGCTGTTACCACTGCAGCCGGCGTTAAAATCCGTGCTACAGTTTTGTAAAACTGAATTCTCCTCCTTTAAATCATAAGGCATTTAGCTGATAGCAAAAAGGAGTGGTGATTATACTATATAAATACTTGCAGTGGAAAAGGGCCCACGACTGAAAAGGAATGTGTGGGCTTGTGTGTATTTCATTAGCGATTTCTTAATATTGTTCTTTCATACAGTATGTAGGTTAGGTCATCTCAATTTAAGGTGGCAGTGTGCCAAGATAGAAAACACACTGACACACTGAGTAGGGGCATGTATTAAATTTAAAATGCAAATTTCATTAATCACTCTGTTTGAGTTCACAGATCCTGTTCATATGGTTTTGTAATTGTTGGTTAGGATCTCACTCAGTTAATTCTGCCAAGGCTTCTGGTATACAGTAATAATTCCAGGAACCTTGCATCAGTCCACATGGCTCAGAGGTTTCACAATTAACCGCCAAGATGTTTATATCGACAGGATGCATCATTTAGTTACTAATATAAGACTTTTCAAGTCTGCCTCCTTGTCATTCATTAAGCATTCCCTTCTGTGACTGAATGGAATAAATTACATTATATTATTGTATAAAATTATTACTTTGTTCTATTCATTTGCGCCAACTAATCTCATGCATGAACAAATGGAGATTAACACACAGAGCAACCTATGTTTTCCCTTCATCTGAGGAAGGAACAACTGTGGCTCCAAACTCATTCAGTTTACTTCAGGACCAATAGAGCTCTAGAACTGTATACAACAGAGGAAAACAGTTCTTAACATTCACATACCCACTTCTATGTGTGTATGCCAGGGTGATTTTATAAAAGTGCCTGCTTGAGCACAGAAAGGGGATAATTCTCTACAGTTTATCTAAAGTTAGGTGCTGGGCTTCTGCATTGGCTATAATGCAAGTAATTGCTAATTTAGAATATTAGACCGGTGTTTCCCAAGTCAGTACTGGAGTAATATAGTAACATAGTAACATAGTAGATGACGGCAGATAAAGACCCGAATGGTCCATCCAGTCTGCCCAACCTGATTCAATTTAAATTTTTTTTTTTTTCTTAGCTATTTCTGGGCGAGAATCCAAAGCTTTACCCGGTACTGTGCTTGGGTTCCAACTGCCGAAATCTCTGTTAAGACTTACTCCAGCCCATCTAAACCCTCCCAGCCATTGAAGCCCTCCCCTGCCCATCCTCCACCAAACGGCCATACACAGACACAGACCGTACAAGTCTGCCCAGTAACTGGCCTAGTTCAATCTTTAATATTATTTTCTGATTCTAAATCTTCTGTGTTCATCCCACGCTTCTTTGAACTCAGTCACAGTTTTACTCTCCACCACCTCTCTCGGGAGCGCATTCCAGGCATCCACCACCCTCTCCGTAAAGTAGAATTTCCTAACATTGCCCCTGAATCTACCACCCCTCAACCTCAAATTATGTCCTCTGGTTTTACCATTTTCCTTTCTCTGGAAAAGATGCCAGTCAGGTTTTCAGGATAGCAATAATGAATATGGATGAGATTGATTTGCATGTACTGTCTCCACTGGCTCTTCAAGGATGTTTTCAATTGAGTAATTCAAACTTTATAGAACCCAAATATTCCCCAGTGAGCTAATACCCTCTATAAGGAAAATTAATTGGGTAACAATTCCCTATCCTAATGTTCTAACCCTATGTTCTCTTTTCTCCTAAACATTGTAGTTCAACCTGTTTTCCTCCCGTTTTGTTTATTGTTATAGTCTTAAAGTACATGTTTTTTTTTCTAAAACCCTGTTTTTATATTTGTACATCACATTGGATCATGATATTGCGATCAAATCGGATTTTAAATAAACTATAAACTATGAAACACTGTGTTAGACTAAGGGCCCTTTTTACAAAGCCGCAGTAGCTATTCTTCCGCAGAAAATTCACTTAAGCCCATAGGAACTAAATGGGCTTCGGTGTGGGGGGAATCCCTATCGCAGCTTTGTAAAAGGAACCCTATGGGGCTCATAATCAAAACTTAAACACATCTAAAAACTTACCTAGGTCAGCACTTGGACGACCTAAAAGATAGGTCGTTCAAGTAACGATAATCAAACCAACTTTCTAGATGTGCTGCGAGACTTTTTATGCCTCTGAATGCCGCTATGCGCCCAGAACTGAAAAGACTGTATCTGGAGAAATGGTTAAGACAGTATATAGGTGGGATGGGGGCCGACCTAGACTTAGGCGTTCTGCAGAGAATTGAATATTTTACTAGACATCCTGGATGAAACTTAAAATGTTGTGAGTTAGACGATGTAAAAACAGGTATAGTGCCAGAAAGGTATCTGACCAGATAACTACTGCAGAGACAAAGTAAAGACCCCCACAAACTCCCCCAGTGTTCACTGACACCCCCCCCCCCACATAGATCGGAACATCAACACCTGGTATAGGAAAGCCTAGTAGAGCTGCATACAGGTGTCTTAAATAGCCTCGGGGGTAGGCAAGTGAACCATAGAGAGGAGGACCCAGACCCATAAGCCACTCTAACCACTACATTTATGGTAGAACATGTGCACCTACCAAACCCCCCCCAACCCTACTCTACTACCATATAGGTGCCACCTGAAGCCATAAGGGCTAATGGGGTTATAGACAGGTAGGTATAGTGGTTTTGGGGTGTGTTTTGGGGGGCTCACCATAACCTGTAAGGGAGTTCTAGTGAAATATTTATCTGGCACCCTTTTTGTGAAGTTCACAGCAGTGCCCTGTAAGGTGCCCAACTGCTCTGTTGCTACGTCTGGGTGGCCAGTCTGTTACAAGATTGGTCCCTCCCACATCCAAATTGTCTTGTTCTAGGCGTTTGGGACATGACAAAATTGTGGTTGAAAATGTGTTATAAAGATAGACATCCTGGCGGTTTGGACGAAGAATAGTCTGGATGTTCAGATAGACGATTTTCAGGAAAAAAGAAATTCTAGACGTAATTTTTGAAAATGAGCATTTTCTCCACTGCCGTCTGTGGGTGTCTAGTGTCATACTCCAAATTAGACTTAGACATATGCTTTGATTATGCCCCTCCACGTCTACAATATGTGCCTAATTTTAGACATGAGCAGTGATGCCAGCTGATAGACAGGTGTCAATGCTTATGACGAACTGTTATTAGTTAGGTACATAAATGTTAATTTTTCTGAAAGATTTGACAGAAAAGATAATGCTTTATTTATATTCAGGGGCATTTTGATATGTTCCACTTCTTGATTTACTAAAAAATATTTGTGCATTTTCTAATTTTAGGATTCTATAACACTAATTTATAAGTAATAAGCACACCACTGATCCACTCATGTCCTCCCAGGTCCACATCTCTTTGCAGGTGAGAGCTTTAGATATTATGCACACAATCTGTAGAATCCCTACAAAGGACAATTACACACAGAACTATAAATTGGCACTAATATTATTCTATGATTTGTGAATGCAACATTGCACACTAAGGGGATCTTCTATTAAGGCATGCTAACCGATTTAGCGCATGCTAAATGCTAAGGCATCCATTATATTCTATGTGTGCCTTAGCATTTAGTGAGCGCCAAATCGGTTAGCACGCCTTAATAAAAGGACCCCTAAGTATAAAATTGTGCACAACAGATTATAGAATTAGGGAGAAAATGCACAATTTGCTCCTAAAACTTTGCCATAAATTTTGGGAAACCTTTTAATAAAACATCTGGGCCTTTACTACAAGACTAGAGCATCAACCTTGTGCTGTTCTGGCATTCATAGTCCTAAAAGAAATAGTGATTTTGGTTTCTCTCGTCAACATATCTCCATTAAAAGTAACACAAGGAACCAGCTGTCGGGATCCTGTTGTTTTCCTGTCTTAGCTCACAGCGGGGGTGTTCACGAAGAGAAAGAAGAACGGATCGCTGCATTATTAAATGGAAAGCGCAACACAGAAGAAATTGTTCAAACATTTTTCTTAGCAGAACGCTTGTTTTCAAAACCTTTTCTGCCGTTATATGTACATAGCGAAACTAGTTAGAAAATAGGACACACATATCATAAGTATGATACGCTTGGCTCTAGACATCAGTTTTAAGGGTCCCACTAGTTTAGACTGGTGGGACAATAACATTAGATGAGCATAGTCATTGGAAGAGGTTAGGGATTAGGTGGGGGGGGGGAAGAAGATAGGACGAGGTACGAGTGTGTGGAAAGAAAAAAGGGGAAAGGGGATTGGATGGTGATTGAGACTGTGAGGGTAC
The DNA here is from genome assembly GCF_902459505.1 of Geotrypetes seraphini. Classification (NCBI taxonomy): domain Eukaryota; kingdom Metazoa; phylum Chordata; class Amphibia; order Gymnophiona; family Dermophiidae; genus Geotrypetes; species Geotrypetes seraphini. Next base: position 67,273,081 of record NC_047093.1, on the reverse strand, counting down.
TGTGTAAAGAAGTATGATTGGATAAAGGGGGGGGGGAGTGATTGGTGGAGAGTGTGAGGAGTTTGGGCGGGAGTCTCATTTTTGGGAATTGAAGGGAGGTGGGAGGTTTGTTTGGTGGTGGTGGGAAAGAAATTTCCCTGCCCGCCCACCCGTTTTTTGATGGATAATGGGGGGATTCTTGGTGAAGGGTATGGGGGCAAATATGTACATGGTTACGGGAATCAGGCCTAGGAAGGGAGGGTGGTCGCAGCTTGATAGTGGGAATATGGGGCCGAATGGACAGAAAACAAATAGTATGAAATGCGGCTGGGGGATTGAATTAATATATCTTGAAGGGGGAATTGTAATGGATAACTCATGGGCGACACCGCCATGAGGTAGGGAATCAATGGGGAGCACTCATGAGCGGCACCGCCATGAGATGGGTGGGGGCGGTGATCTGATGATACCGTAGGTCATCATAGGGATGAAGTCGGAGGGGGTTGATAAGAGGGGGGAGCTATCTTCGTTACCGAATAGCTCATGGGAAAAATGGGGCTTGGGGGATTGCCGCATTGGGAATTGTGAAATGTTAAAAGTTTAAGTATTGAGTTTTGAGCATTGTTTAAATTATTAAATAAAGCTGCGGCCAGTTATTTATGCCACAAGAAGAGGTTGTATGTGTTTTATTGAATGTAATAGACAATGTGTAAGATGACTAATTGTGAATTCTAATGTTAACTATGCCACCAACTAATCCCCCTCTTTTACTAAGGTGTACTAACCAATTAACTTGCGCTAATTGATTTAGCATGCGCTAAACACTAACGCGTGCATGTTAGTCTATGGACGCATTAGCGTTTAGCGCAAGCTAATCAATTAGCGCACCTTAGTAAAAGAGAGGGTAAATCTCAGGGTTTATTTGACATGTATGCTATCTCTATTTCTTTTAAATAACTTATGCTGTAAAAATCTATTGTAGATTTGATTTTTACTGATATATTATGTGCATATCCAGGGGGAGGGAGGGAGGGTGGATTTATTTTTAAATGATTCTCTGAATTCTTGTAAAATTAATGTACTGGATTATTTATTAGTGCTTATTATCTCTTATGGATATGAAATGTATATCATAATGAGCTTTTTGAAGATTTGATTATTAAATAAAAAATTTAAAATAGTTATGGGATATGGTGGGGGGAGGGATATAGATTGATTTGTTTCTTGAAAGAATATTAAGTGATGTCTTAAATATAAAATGTATTTAATTTGTATTGCACTTATTGAAAATATTGAAAATGAATAAAGAATTTATATACAATATATAGAAATATAAAAGGATGGGAGGGAAGGGGATAAATTTAATTTGATAAGATTAATTGTAGAATTTCAAGTGATATATCTATGTTAAAATGTTAATACTAATGTTGATGTACTTGATGTAAGTTATAAAATGAATAAAGAATTAAAAATAAATAAATAAATAACTTATGCTTTTATCCTTTGTGTCTTATGTACATGCTCATTCAGATATGTATGATTATTTATTTATTTTATGTTTTTAATGCCCCCTGGTGAAGGCATCGTCGGATGCCAAAACTAGGATCCTTGTTGGGACTTTCAACAATAAAGCTATTTATTGGTTGATTAGGACAGGGGTCCCCAACCCCTGGTCTGTCTGACAGCCGGGCCGCAAAAGATCCCCCGTCCCTCAGCAGAACCCCGCCAACTGCCGACCTCCGTTCTGAAAAGCAGCAACGGCAGCACCGAACGGGCTGCTTCGCTGCCTTCCCCGGGGCCTTCCCTCTGCCGCCGCATCACTGATGACATCATTAGTGGCGCAGCGGCAGAGGGAAGGCCCAGCGAAGCAGCCTATTTAGTGTTGTCGCTGCTGCTGTTTTTCAGAATGGCAGTAGGCAGGGCCTCATGGTCGGAGGGTCATCGGGGTTCTGTTGCATATGGAGGATGGGTGGAAGAAATGGAAAGGTGCGCAGGGAGATGGGTTGGCAGGGTTGTCGGGGTTCTGCTGCACATGGGGGATGGGAGGGAGAGATGGAAAGGTTCGCAGGGGGATGGGTTGACGGGGTCATTGGTGTTCTTCTGCAAGTGTATCACTGTCTTCCATCGTCCCCAGATGGGATCGTTTGGTTGCAGGAAAACAAGCTTCTGATTCTGCATTTTGGTAAGTTGTATAATTTCTATTATGACATTATAATTTAATAATAATAGAAATGTAATGTATATTGTTTATAAAACTGCCCTACGAACCCGCCCTGAATCCTCCACCTCCCTCCCCTCTGGTCCCTGAAAAAATTTGCTTCCATAAAAAAGTGGTCCTTGGTGTCAAAAAGGTTGGGGACCACTGGATTAGGACATCTCTCTTGCCTTTTTCTGTTTTGTTTGTGTTCTTTATTTTATAAGAAGCTTTTGTCAGCTCTAATATTTCTCATAAGTAAAAGTGTAAGGCATGTGCCTTCATTAGCGTGCACTTGGTTTGTTAACATTAAAGCTAATATGCATTCAATAGTGAGCTTTAACATACTCATAATTGAAAAAAAATAAAATGTATTCGGGAGATAGGTGCCTATCTTCTTAGGCACAATTCTATAAAAGATAGGTGCCTATCGCATGGCGCCTATCGGCTCTTAACACCAAAGTAGGCGTGTTTAGAGGGGTGGAGAGAGAATTAGGCGCCACTAGGTGCAATTCTCTAATGGACTTCGGCGCCTACAATGTAGGCCTTTAAAACCCTGGCCTACATTACAGACGCCCAAGTTTTAAGTTAGGCGCTGCTAAGCGTGATTCTGTAATGGGTGCCTAAATGTGATTGACATGCAACAGGCACTTTTTTGTAGGTGCTTATCTTTTTTAAGCACCCTTTACAGAATCTAGCCTTAGATAAGTTTAATACACATTAACCTACAAACCAACTACGCTGATCACTGTTGGCTGTTTTCTATTTTTATTGAAGTTTTGTATGGCTTGATGTTTGTAATGGTATTTATTATGTCTGTTCATTTGTCCTTTGCTTTGTATGATAAATAATAAACACAATACAATACAATTACCTCCCCCCCTTTTTTTTTTTTCAAAGCTGCGGTAGCAGCTGCCGCACGGCAAATGCTCCAATGTCCATTAAATCCTTACGAGCATCACAGCAATGATCACAGCAGCAGCAGCCGCCACCGCTGCTTTGGAGAAGCCAATTCACACGTATTAAAAACAAGTATGGAAACGAGATGAAAAAAAAAATGGCTGAGATTGAAATAAAATACCAAATAAACCAAAATCTTTTTTGTGCCCTGGGCACACACATCCTTAAAAAGCTGTGCGGTGCCATTTCAGATAGGTCAAAGAGCAGGGGTAGGGAACTCCGGTCCTCGAGAGCCAGTTGGGTTTTCAGGATTTCCCCAATGAATATGCATTGAAAGCAGTGCATGCAAATAGATCTCATGCATATTCATTGGGGAAATCCTGAAAACCCAACTGGAATATGGCTCTCGAGGACCGGAGTTCCCTACCCTTGTCATAGAGGTAAAAATTGAAATGGACTGGGCAATGTGTCTGAATTTTCACCTGTATCTTAGAACAGAATCTGCTAATGTACAGCCTGTTCTAAACTACAAGAAAATGGATATTTGTGTGCCAGGTGCATGCAGCATAAACATCTGTTTTATTTCTAAAAACATATATGATATAGAGATTTTTAAAGTCAGTACATATCTGGTTATCTTTGCATTATTGGAAGCATAACCGTTTGTTTCTGATGCTGTCATTGTCCTGTTTACCTTGCCAGTTTGGAATTTGGAGGACAAAGCTCATTGAGAATTAAGGGGGCAAACCCCCCTCCCCTCCCAACATCCCTCCCTCAATAGCAGCTGTTTACGGAATCTTAAACGTACTGGGGAGCAGATGTCATTCCCAGGATCTATCTTTTAGAACAGGGGTGCCCACACTTTTTGGGCTTGCGAGCTACTTTTAAAATGACCAAGTCAAAATGATCTACCAAGAATAAAATTTTTTTTAAAAACCCACAAAGCACACTGAAAGGCAGAGAAAATGTTAATTATCATTCATATTCTGGGTTTTTTTCAAAGAGGTCAAGGCAGATGACTCTATGCAATGTCATCTCAATAACAACCATACAAAAATAGATAAATATAGCCCCTCCCTTTTTACTAAACCACATAGCAGTTTTTAGCGCAGGGAGTTGTGCTGAATGCCCCACGCTGCTCTCGACGCTCATAGGCTCCCTGCGCTAAAAACCGCTATTGCGGTTTAGTAAAAGGGAGCCATAATGCAAATAGACAGCAGATATAAATTCTCAAAACAGACACATTTTGATCACTAAATTGAAAATAAAATCATTTTTCCTACTTTTGTTTGGTGATTTCATGAGTCTCTGGTTGCACTTTCTTCTTCTGACTTCTTCTCACTTCACTCTGGCTGCACTTCTTCTGACATCTTCTGATTTCAGCCCACTCCTTCTTTCAGCCTCCTATATGCTTTATCTCTTCCATACCTCATTCTCTCCCCCAACTTTTTCTTTCTTTCTCCCTGCTTCCTGTTCTTTCTTTCTCTTTCTCTCCATGCCCACTTTCTTTCTGTCTCCCTGTTCCCTTTTTCTTTCTGTCTCCCTGCCTGTCCCCTTTGTTTCTTTCTCCCTGCCCTCCCCCAAGCCACTAGGTTTGCCGTCGCCACCAGGGAACAGGCCTCCAAGCCACCGCCCCCCAAGCTCTGCATGCAGAAGCCTTGCACTGACCAGCATTCTGCTCCCCTTCAATTCTGATGTCGGAGAGGAAATTCTGGGCCAGCCAGGCAGCGATTGACTGGCCCAGAAATTCCTCTCCGATGTAAGAATTGATGGCGGGGAGAGGAATGCTGGTCAGCGTGAGGCTTCTGCAGGCCCAAATCTCTGGATCCCCAGGGCCGAGGAAAAGAAAAAAAGCCAGTCTTCCATGAGAGCCGTTCCAGTCTCTTTTTAGCACGACACTCAACTTCCCATTTTCAGGCTCAAGACGTCAGAGCAGCAACAGCAGCTCTGGCATTTTTGGGCAGAGCACCTCCTGCTCCCGACCGCCTTTCTCCAGTCTGGCTTGTCAATTCCGCCAGGGGCAGCCGGCGCTCAGCTCTCAAGGGTCGTGACTTCCCTAGACCTCCCTCCCGCCTTCTCCCGAAGGAAGTGACATCATCCCCCAGTCAGAAGACGGGTTCTGGCAGTTGGGCAGGAAGGGCGCAGCAAGAATGAGTGTGCGTGGGGAACCTTGGGGAGGTTCCGGTGGGGAATCTTGGGGAGAGGAAGGCTGATCGGCCAGCCAATTGGAACGGCAACACGAGTCTATCACAGAACCCGGGATGGGCTCCGCGATCGACTGGCGTTGCCTTCCCGATCGACCGGTCGATCGTGATCGACGTATTGGGCACCCCTGTTTTAGAACATACAAGGGGCCGCTGAAAAGTTCTCAGCCCACCCAACAAAGTTGGGGCGGTCTCCATCAAGGGCTATACACTTAGTCCAGCAATTTTCCACTTTTTTCGATCCATGCACTGAACACAAATCCCGCATAAACACAAAACATGCTCAGGCTCCCATAGTGCAGCATTAGCTAGATAAGGGCCATCAGATTCAACAACTCCGATGGAGAAATATTGACACTATTACTGTAGGGGGAGGGGAGGGGGGTAATGTGGAGGAATGGCTCAATTTTAAGGAGCAGCATTGGATACACAATTTAAATACCGTATCTCCCAAATGGGCTACATGAGGAGCTAGAATGGGCGTCTTTACTATCATGGGGGGAGGAGTTTTGAGTTATTAGATGAATGATCATTTAGGGTGCAGGACCTTCTCATGCTGGGTACGCTCTAGTGACGTGGTTCCCAGCTGATTAGAAACCCGCAAATAAAAATCTAAATCTTAGACGCTCTCGTCTTCTTGAATGTAAAGTGGTCAGGAGAGAGGCGAGAAAAAATGAATTAGGTAAGTGCGTACGAAACATTTTAATTTCAAAAGAAGAAAGGTGGATAATAGAGAGTTTAATGAAAATTAAAAATTAAGTATAACTCTAATGATATGTTATTTTAACTTTTTGTAGGGTTAGCACCTTGATAAAGCTACCTAGCGAAACATGTCATGTCGGTGAAACACCCTATCGGCGAGACCACATAGACATAAGCTAAGTAACAATGTTTATTCACATATTAGTGACGGTAAAAACACTTTTTTAAGTATATTAAATACACTGTAGAAAATTTGATCCAGTGACGAGGCAGCACATAAAGCCCCAGGCAATGAAGGTTTGAGCCTCTGATGGTGCGTCTGAGGATCTGGTTCTAAGAATCCAGATCTACGGAGTAGTGATTCAGGTTAATAACTGAAGACACAGAGGAATTTGAGATTATGTTGACCGTAGAATTCTAATAATATTGAGCCAGTGTTGTGATTCATATTATATCACAGGCATAAAACAAACTCTTCCCAGATTCGCTTGAAAAGTCTCAAAATTCTATGAGCATCAGAGCAGCGTAGAAACCTCTACCCCGGCTTAGTAAAAAGCAGAGTTAATCAAGTATGGTTACCTTTTATGCTGTTTGATAGCACATCTACTGTACAGACAGCTTACCTGGCAATAAAGTGTTCCTAGGTATGAATTCTGTAACAGTTACTAGTGTGACTGTAAGCAGTTAGTCATGTAAATCCCAGCATCCTATAACTTGCCTGCATAACTGCCTATTACTACTCCTTATCATTTCTATAGCGCTGCCAGACATACGCAACACTGCACATGCTTCTGATCCACCCATGCTTTTCCCAGGTCCATGTCCCATTGAAATTGTGCGCTGTGGAATTTGAGCATGCAACTTGCAGAATATCGACCCAGGGCAATTACAACTGTACCTGCTAATTGGTACCAATAAGTCCAATTATAACCCGTTATTTTTCATTAACACCAATTATTGGCCCATTATTACAAAACAGCACAAGAAATTTGTAGCACTGGCCAGCACACTGAATGTTCTGCACTTCTCCAGCACTCATAGGAACTCTATGACCATCAGATGAATGCAGAGCATTCAGAGCGCTGGTCGTTGCTAAAAGAAACCCTTGCACGGGCGGGGGGGGGGGGGGGGGTTAAATTAAGTTACTCACACAATTGATCTTATTCTATAACTTGTGTATGCAAATTTGCACATGATTTGCAAATTTGGATGCACAACTTTCTAGAATTAGGGGGACTAGTAGAGTAATTGTTGTCTTTGTCTTACTCTGCCAAAATTTGTGGGATAATCCACTATGCCTTTTTTTCTGGCTATTCTGGCTGTTGTTGGGTTTTTTGGGGTTTTTTTTGGGGGGGGGGTTACTACTTTCTGTGAAAAAAACTTAAAAGATGAATTCCAGACAAAAAATATTTTCTAGATAATTTACAACCATAATTAAAGCAAATGGATCCAAAGTATTCACAAAGTAATCTACTGCTTTGCTGCTATAATGCTGACTGGGACACTCTCGCTGACAACAGAAGGGCTGTTTTGGCAGTTGTTTGGATAATAAAATTGAATATAAAAATTGAAATCTTGGAAAATCAATTTAATTGTGCAATTTTCCTGTCATGCTGCATGCATAATTACACACTCTGGGCCTAATATGGTAGGTCTGGTTGACTAGGCTTGCTACAAATTAAGGGCCCTCTTCACTAAAGGTTTTGTCCTATTTTATGTCCATAGGGAAAATGCTTAGCAAATAGGATCCTTAGTATGGTTTTTCTAAAAATAGTGTTGGATTGGTTCATTATACTGCAGCCTGAAAAAAACATAACAAGACCTAAATATTCTCAGATGTCAACAACTTGTTTCTGAAGCGTGAACATCGATCATAGTACATAATAAAAATTAACCCCCCCTTTCACAAAGCTGCATGGTAACGGCACCGATGCTCATTAATTCCCAGTGGGCTTCGGTGCGATTACTATGGGCTGCCACAGTAATTGGCTTAGTACAAGAGGGCCTGAATAAAGATTTATTATATTCCAAATGGTGTTTTGTGTCATGAAAATGTTAACTCCATTTTGAAATATCACCATGCATTTAGAGATTTCTCTGCAACCTTCAAAAGATGAAAACTCACTTCCTTCAGGGTCTGTAGAGGTAAAAGCACAGAAACTGGTGGCACCTTCAGTGGTGGGCAATCACGGTCCTCGAGGGCCACAACCCAGTCGGGTTTTCAAGATTTTCACAATGAATGTGCATAAGATGAATTTGCATGGACTGCTTCCATTGTTTGCAAATCAATCTCATGCATATTCATTGTGGAAATATTGAAATCCCGGCTGGGTCATGGCCCTTGAGGACCGTGATGGCCCACCTCTGAAAATCTAGACCAGAGGTTCTCACGCTAGTCCTCAGGATATACCCAGCCAGTTAGGTTTTCAGGATATCTACAATGAATATGAATAAGATATATTTGCATGCAGTACCTCCTTTGTTCCAAATCTGCCTCATGCATATTCATTGTGGGTATTCTGAAAACCCGATTGGCTAGGTTGAGAACTCTTCTAGACTAATCGATCAATCAGTCTATTTAGAGTCCATGGGAGTTTCTTTGTTGCAGATGTTGTATAGGCTACATTTGTCAACTGTAGGTTTGCATTCTATAGATAAATACACTGGTAGATAAGCATTTTGTTTACCTCATACTGCTTGTTAAATTATGTACCTTTATTTCCCCAGTCATGGTACATGGGCTTGTGCGCATGGAACTGGGGCTTGTGCACATCTGAGAAGTTGAAAGCTGTCGTTGGTAGTTGTACCACCAGCAGGGCCTCCCAAAGCAGATGGGTTTCAGCAGAGATGTCAGACTAATGATGTACCACCCATCTGGCAGCAGAAGATGGGCAGTGTCGGAGGCGGAGGATCGCATTTGATGTGACAATGGCAACAACATTGAAATTATACTGTGCGAAAGAAAGGCCCGGCGATCTACTTTAGTATTCTGCCAAGAAAAGTTGATGATGTTCATTAAGTCACTAGAATTCGAACACGAGTTGATGGCACCTAACATGTATGATTTGTGAAGACTGAGATTACATTAAAATAAATAAGTAGATAGGGCCTAATATTCGGCCCATGGAGGTAAGTGGCTGGGTAGCCACATCCAGCCATGGGCAGAACTAATCCCAGATATTTAATGCTGGGACAGGCTCAGATTCTGGGCATTGAATATCCGGATATAGCCACCAATCCAGATATTAACCAGGCACTGACTGATATTCAGAATGGTGCCAGGTTAACTTGGTGCATAAAGTTAGGACAGCCGTTTTGGTGTCCTAACTTTATGCAATTACTTAGCCAATTACTGGACTGAAAATTGCCACTAAGGCCCAAATTCTATAAATGGTGCCTTAAAAGTTAAGCACCTGTAGGTGCCCTACCAGTGCCTAACTTAATTGGTAAAAGCCATTTTAAAATAATATTTAAATCATATTTTTAAAAAATGTAGGAACTTTCATCATATCTACGGAACCACCTTAGAACGCCTATGGTTAAAGTAGGCATGCTTAACGCTGGAAATGACCTTAGGCATACTAAGGCACCTCTGTAGATGTGATTCTCGTCAAAGGTAGGTATCTGAAATGTAGGCCTTTAAAACCCTGGACTATGTTTCTGGCGCCTAACTTTGACAAAAGCCATGATTCTGTCAACGGTGCTATTGTGTGATTGGCTGCTGATAATAGCACCGTTTACAGAATCCGTCCCTAAATGGCTTTGTTGACGCTCTACTGTAAATCTACCCCTTGCCTGCCCTTAACCTATCGTAACCTAACATATTCAGCGTCACTAACTGGTTAAGTTTATTGACCAACACAAGTTTTTTTTCCAAATGTTCCAATTTTTCTTTTAGAAAGATCTTTAAGGCATAAAATTTACTACTCTTTGTGTTTCTGGCAGGGAGCTGTGACCTGCTTTGGCCAGTATTGGAAGCAGGACCTTGGGCTAGATGGACCATTGGTCTGACCCAGTATGGCTATTCTTATGTTCTTATACATATTCTTAGAAGCATCTTTTCTAGTTGAAATATAAGGACATCTTATTGCTTACTTGAATGTGCTGCTTTCTCCTTCTATCTCAACACTGGATGCTATTTACATGTTTTGATAAAAGATTACATGAGGAGGTTGTTAAGAACATAAGAACATAAGAAGTTGCCTCCACTGGGTCAGACCAGAGGTCCATCGTACCCAGCGGTCCGCTCCTGCCGCGGCCCATCAGGTCTATGACCTTTGAAGTGGTTTCTGACCATTTATATAACCTACCTCTGCTTCTGTACCCCTCAATCTGTACCCCTCAATCCCCTTAGCCTTCAGGAACCTACCTGTTCCAACTTGCAGGATAACTTGAAAGAGACCGTTCAACTTTAAACAAACATGTTTGTCACAAACAAAAAAATCCTAAAACACCCCTTTGATGCTACAAAGCTTTTGTTTTCATCCATAAAGGGTAGTTTGGGGAGTGAAGCTAATGAGGGAATATTGCAACCAGAAAGGACATCCAAGAGGCATAGATGACTGCAGCCAACAGAAAATATTAATTGAGTGCAATAGTTTTATCCAAATGAACAATAAGTACATTGTACCAATAACTGAATAGCATTATAGGTGCCCTGCAGGAATCATTACATCAGCAGCAGGTTTATGAGCTCAATAATTCACTGTACTGGTGGCCAGGGACTGCCATTTATAAACACACCTGGAATATTATTTCATTTCACACATCACTAATAATAAAACCATAAGCGTGCATGCGCACTCCTACCTGCGTGTTCCCTGCATCCGTGATCCATAACTCCGTGGCCAGCAGAGAAATGTTAAAGCGTGCAGTGCGCACATTCAGCGCATGCGTGCATGAGAGTTTGGTATGAGTGCGCGCGTGGCGGTTTCCTCTATCCTGCAGTGGTTACTGTGCACCAGTTGCCCTTCACTGTATAAAAGGTAGGTGGGAGAAGGGGCACAATAAACAGACAGGCAGTGGGCAGGGACATTGACAGACAGACAGAAATAGAGGAGGGCTTTGAAGAGGAGGACAGATGCAAATGAAGAGCAGCAGTGGCGGCAGCGGTTCATGCCGATGGGCCAGAAGAGACCAGGAAGCCGGGATGGAGGGAGGGTAGGAACGGCAGTTTGGGAGCTGGTATTAGGGAGCAGGGAAAAGGTGCTGCTGGACAGGGGGGCAGTGAAGGGGTGCTGCTGGACAAAGGGAGCAGGGAAGAAGTGCTGCTGGACAGGTATTGATGACAGGGGGAGCAGGGAAGAGGTGCTGCTGGACAGGGGAGAGGTAAAACGAAGGGAGAAGGGCTGCTGCTGGACAGGGGGGAGCAAAGAAGGGGTGCTGCTGGACAGGGGTGAGGTAAAAGGAAGGTAGAAGGGCTACTGCTGGACAGGAGGAGCAGGTAAGGGATGCTGCTGGACACGGGGAGGTTAAAGGAAGGGAGAAGGGCTACTGCTGGACAGGGGGAGCAGGCAAGGGGTGGTGGTGGACAGCTGAGGAAAGAGAGAGACAGAAAGAAAGAAACACAGATAGACAGCGGCTAAGGAGAGAGAGAGAGAAAGAAAGAAAGAAAGGCAGACACACACATCTATTCTAGCACCCGTTAATGTAACGGGCTTAAAGACTAGTATTTTATAATTCTTCATAAAATTTCAGGCAGGGGGGGGAATTATACAATTACACAGCAGAAATAAAGTTCATATAGAAAGGGCCATATGTACTGAATATATTTTTCCCGTAGATTAATTAAAAAAAAAAAGTGCAAGAGAAACTTAAGTACGTAGGCCTAGGCTCCAGATTAACCACACTGTCACCTGCAATCTCTGATCACTAATAAAATGGTGACTGATGATAGTTTGGCTCTCAAATGTGGCCATTTTTATTACAGCGCTAATCCTGCTGCTGGGTGTAGTAAGATAAATTATGTATCCTAATATCTAGGGCACACTCTACCATCTGTCATGCTCTACATTCGGTTATGACTTATTGCTTACAGCTAGCTTACGTTGTCTTGAATAGAAGAACAAGCCATGAATGACAGGGCCCTTCTCCTGCAAACTGAAAAAGAGGAGGGTGTATATTTAAGGCAACATTTAAAATCCCATCCGGGCAGAGCATTATAAAGTGCTCGAGCTCTTCTGTAACCTAATCACAGAGCTTAAAATGTGAGGTCTCTGGCAGCAAATCTTTGATTTTTCCATCCTATTCACTATGATCTAAGTTACTAGGGAGGCTTTGGAAGATGATAGATGCATTTTAACACACAGGATCAGTGTTGGCAAGAAATTGTGCCTGCCTGTTGTGGGTCCGAGGGTTTGGAACACATTGCCTGCTGAATTGATGTGAAGAATTTTAAGTGCTTAAAAATCTTTAACAAAAAAAGCAGTTTATGCTATCTACAGTTTGACTAGTTAGTTGATTAGATTAGATCAGATTGGGTTGTTGATTCCAATTCATTTTGGAATTATGTGTTTTAATATGCACCTCCCATAATTTTATGATGTGTGGTATAGAAAAATGATTTGGCATGCCAACAGTTAAAGCAGTACTGATTTTCTCATCATGTTCTGATATTTTTTCCAGTGAGATATGAACAGACATAACTGTATAGGGATATTTTTCTTTATATTACAAATGTCTCTCATAGTTGATTTTAAATCAAGTCATATTACTACTGAATATCAAGTCATAGTAACATAGTAGATGACGGCAGATAAAGACCCGAATGGTCCATCCAGTCTGCCCAACCTGATTCAATTTAAATTTGTGTTTTTTTTTTGTTTTTTTTTTTCTTCTTAGCTATTTCTGGGCAAGAATCCAAAGCTTTACCCGGTACTGTGCTTGGGTTCCAACTGCCGAAATCTCTGTTAAGACTTACTCCAGCCCATCTACACCTTCCCAGCCATTGAAGCCCTCCCCTGCCCATCCTCCACCAAACGGCCATACACAGACACAGACCGTGCAAGTCTGCTCTATTTATTTAACCTGTTGGACCCTTACAACTGGATAAGCAGAAGTTCAGCTGCAGGGTAAGTCTATATTTATGCACCAATTACACATGCAAATTATTAGAATAATAGTATATACTCGTATGTAGGGTTACCATTTCCAGAAACAGGAAGTAAAACCCAGATGTCTTAATCTGTCCTTCTTTTTTTGGATAGCCACCTAAAGATATTCCAAGTTTCCAAGTTTATTATAAAAATTTGATTAATCGCCTATCACATTTTCTAGGCGATGTACAATTTCATAAATAATTAAATAGGGGTGACAAATCTAACAAACAATATTCAAAATGAATTAAAACTAATAAATACAAACTTTGCTATACATAGTTTAACTTATACATATAATTTCAAGGCGAGGGAAAAATCATTAAAGGGTTACAATCAATATTAATGTAAAAACATTTAAGGAAAGAACAATAGGAAGGGCAACAGATAAAATTTATATTAATATACAAAGTAAAAAGTGAAAAGTAAGCAAGTCTTTGAAATTTATTCATTAAAAGCATCGTTAAAAAGGAAAACTATATAAATACTATTATCAGAGACTAACTGGAGCAGGTTCCTAACACGGAGAAAAGACCAGGTCTTTAGATGGCTATACATATTTTTTTTTATATTCTGCTTGTATTATATTATTGTTTCTCCTTTTTTTGGAGCCATATGTTAACTGTACTTGTATGTGCTTAATTTGAGGTTGAGGGGTGGTAGACTCAAGAGCAATGTAAGGAAATTCTTCTTTACGGAGAGGGTGGTGGATGCCTAGAATGTGCTCCCGAGAGAGATGGTGGAGATGAAGACGGTGACGGAGTTCAAAAAAGTGTTGGATGAACACACAGGATCTAGAATCAGAAAATAATAGTAAATATTGAAGAACTAAGGACAGTACTGGGCAGACTTGCACGGTCTGTGTCTGTATCTGGCCATTTGGTGGAGGATGGGCTGGGGAGGGCTTCAATGGCTGTGTTGGTGTAGGTGGGCTGGAGTGAGCTTTGATGGACACTTCAGGAGTTGGAACCTAAGAACAGTACCGGGCAGAGCTTTGGATTATTGTTCAGAAATAGCTAAGAACAAATTTTTAGATTGAGGGATATAGATAGGGAAGATATAGGATGAAGAAGGGTACAGTTAGAAGGATATAGATAAGGTAGAAAAAAAACAAACAAAGATTGAAGGGATAGAGGAGTACATACAGAAGACTACTACACAGGTCCTAGACCTGATGGGCCGCCGTGCGAGCGGACTCCTGGGCACGATGGACCTCTGGTCTGACCCAGCAGAGGCACTTCTTATGTTCTTATGAATCAAGTTAAGCAGACTGGATCAACCATTTGAGTCTTTATCTAATAATTTTTTTATTTCTTATATACCGCTGTACCGTGAAGTTCTAAGCGGTTTACAGTAGAAACAGAAGAAATGCAATAAGTAAGATTAATTAAGATGAAGAGAGAGTTCCCTGACTGTCCCAAAGGCTCACATTCTTGCTAAAGTACTTGAGAAAAATAAATTAGTTAGGTTATAAACATAGAGTAGAAGAAGGTAGGAAAACAGTTCATAGGAAAATTAATTTTGAATACATTATACATTATATATTGTTTAAGGCGGAATACAAATTATAGGAGATTTGGACATTACCAAAAGAATTGCGTAATAAAGATTATCTAGATAAATTACATAACAGTGATTCATGTACATTACATGGTGTGGTAGAGGATTCAATTATGAAAATTACATATCAGGGAATCAAGTGATAAGAGAATATAGTGGAGAATATCAGTATATACGGTTTACAGATTGGAAGTTGCCTAATAGTGACATAAGAAGTTTATTGGATAGTGTGGAAAATGTTTATATAGGAATCAGAGTATGTATGATAGGAAAGGTTCTAAGAATTGATTAATGTGTTATTCTATTATTGTTATTATCTGTCGTCATCTACTATGTAACTATGTCACACATACACATGTAAATGCCAAAAATCCATCTAGGTGCTAATCTATAAGTATGCACTTATTTTACAGGAAGGCATACACATAGGTGGAGTCTGGGCAGCGCATGGGTGAGGCTCACACATAGATAACATAAGAACATAAGAGTTGCCTCCACTGGGTCAGACCAGAGGTCCATCGCGCCCAGCAGCCCGCACCCGTGGCGGCCCATCAGGTCCATGACCTGTTAAGTGTCCCTGCCTTTCCTGTACCTATCTCTATGTCTATCTGTACCCCTCAATCCCCTTATCCTGTAGGTATTTATCCAAACCTTCTTTGAACCCCTGTAGCGTGCCCTGCCCTACCACAGCCTCCGGGAGCGCATTCCATGTGTCCACCACCCTCTGAGTAAAGAACTTCCTAGCATTTGTTCTAAACCTGTCCCCTTTCAATTTCTCTGAGTGCCCCCTTGTACTCGTGGCTCCCCACAGCCTGAAGAATCTGTCCCTGTCTACCTTCTCTATGCCTTTCAGGATTTTGAAGGTTTCTATCATGTCTCCTCTAAGTCTCCGCTTTTCCAGGGAGAAGAGCCCCAGCTTTTCCAACCTGTCAGTGTATGATGTAACATATGGAATACTATAAATTCTGTATGTGTAAAGATCTCTTCAGGACTTTCACTAGACCTGTATGCTCCACCCCCAGGACCATACCAAGTTAGAGCAGAGAGAGGGTCAACACTAGCTGGTCATACCTAGGGTTACCAGGTGTCCAGATTTACCCGAACCCATCTTTTAAGGCTTCCAGATGGGTTTTCAAAACCCGGCAGTTTGTACAAGTTGTGAAAGCCAGTGCGCTTGGAGGCCACCTCTGGAGAGCATCTGCGCATGCGTGGATGCAATACGATGATGTCACATGCATGTGTGCATGAACATGACATCATTGCATGCGCAGATGGCCTCCAGACATGGTTCCAAAGAGATGAGGTTTGTGTGGGGTTGGGTGGTGTAACAGGGCAGGGCTTTGGGTAGATTGGGGCGGGGCTAGGGGCAGGACCAGGTGTCCTCTTTATTTTTGTTGTAGATAAAATCTGGTAACCTAATCATACCACCATTTCCCTTTTGGGATGGCTGCAGTGGTAATACCCACCCTTGTATAAGTCAGAGACCTTAGTGAGCAAGTCCATACTTGCAAGTCCATATGGTGAGTGGGTTTAGTGTGCAGTTGGGGCGGTGAAGTGTTAGATTCCTACTTGGAGTCTAAGCCTAGGCCTCAGTTTTAGAATGCCTTATATGAAAACTCCTTAGTCACTCTGTTTGCATTCAGAGGTTTTACTCACCCCACTGTCTTCTGTTTAATTGAGGAGTGGAGCAGCATATTGTCCCTCGATCCAGCTGGACTATAAGGAGGTATTGTATGACAGTATCTGTATGGATCTCAGAAATGAATGCAACCAGCAGGGCCTAGGTTAACCTCTGACCCACGGTGATCTCTCACTCTGAAAGAGTGGATTCTGGAGAGAGTTGGTTTGCTCCAGAACCCAGAAAGCCGATATCATCTGAATATAATAAAGGGACCACAGACACAATTATAGCGAAAGTGTGGTGCTTACAGTTACACATGATATACGAGCTCAGGCCTGAAAGATTACTTCAGAACTGAAACTGTTTTGCGCTTGATCTTAGTAAAGAAAGTTGGAGCATTCCACTTTGGTCTCCGAGTCTGTTTTGCCTTCCTCTTCTTGATCTTGGTCAGGCCCTTGAAGAGAAATCTCTCCCCCCCCCACCCCCCCTTTGGAGAACATGCCTTCTTGGAGAAAATTGAGAGTACTGATGGTTTGCTGCTCAGTACCTAATGCCAGCGCTAGAACTGAATAGCCTGGACCAGTGCCAGCATTAAGCTGCACAATATGTGCAGGAAAAAATTGCCATGCCAAAGTTTAGCACAAATTGTAGTTAAATGTAGTCAAATGGATGTAAATTAGGTCATTGGCTATTCCCTCCCAATGCTCAGAGAACAGCACATAAACATTGCCCTTACTGCTGGAAACCTAATGCCAGTTCAGAGCCAGCAATAGAGTGTTGGACGAGAGGATTTCTAATTTATTCTTTTTTCAGCTTAAAATCTGCTGGGTTTAATTTATTTCAGAAGCAGAAAGAAGCCCATGCAAGCCTGGAAGTGCTGAAGTGAAAAAGCACATTTGTGCAATCCTAGCACACCCAAAAGTGAAAAGCACACATTGGTGCCTGTTTTATGCACTTAAATATAAGCTTTTTAAGTTTAAAAAAAAATTTGAAAAACTTATGTTTAAAGGCAAAGAAGAGCACCGATGTGTGGCTTCACTTCCTGGTTTGCCTGAGCATTTGCACAAGAGCTGTGCTGACTGCAAAGCTCTTCTGAACAGGCACCAGATACATTCCTCTTCCTATTTGCATACTATTAGCGTTGAGCATCGAGGAGCTAAGTTTTAGCACCGTTCCTGCCATATGAATCGGGTACTGTTCCTTATAGCATAAGAATTTTGAGCATTAACTCATGAGAGCTATTTAGAGAGAGAACTGGGAAGAAATAATTGTACTGTATGACTTTTGGGGTGTAAATCCAGAGATGGATTGCCCTACATACAAGATACCTCCTTACACTAGATAGAATTTGAGCATGCCGGGACAGATAGGGAAATATGATAAAGTACCTGAATACAAACCACTTAGGATATAAGTGGTATACAAATAATTAAATAAATAAAAAATAAAAGTACCTCCTTACGTGTGTAGCTGTAATATTTAGGTGTGGACACTTTCACCAGATCTGTGGTTAGCACAGTGGTCTCAAACTCGTGGCCCGGGGGCCACATGCGGCCCGCCAGGTCCTATTTTGAGGCCCTTGGTATATTTATCATAATCACAAAAGTAAAATAAAACCGTTTTGATCATATGTCTCTTTACCTATAAATTACAATATTATTATTAAGACTTAGCCAAAAGGAAAGATTTATAAACTATAAAGAGTTTTTATCTCATGAAAAACTGTCATTTCTTTAATAAGAAGAAATTAACTATTCTTTCTGCGGCCCTCCAAGTACCTACAAATCCAAAATGTGGCCCTGCAAAGGGTTTGAGTTTGAGACCACTGGGTTAGCACATGCACGAGGGTTAAATCATAAGTCATGGCAACTATTTTTTTTTCTCTTGAAAATGCACCAACACTGGAAATCTAATGTATACATTTGAAAGTGTGTGACACGTACTTCTTAATGTTGCCGCCAGATAAGAGATGAGTGCAGCGGTCTCTGGTAGGGCAGAAGCAAAAAAACATGACATTTGAAATCATAGTTTTATTATGGCATACAGCGTTCAACATGAACAACAAAGTACAAAGCTTGAGTACCTGAACAAATTCATGTAAACCATTCTGAGCTCCCTGCGTAGAATGGTATAGAAAATTGAAAAATAAGCTCTTCTTCTGATGTCACTTCCCGGACCCGCACCTAGGAAATGATATCAGAGGAAGAGCCAATGCTGGCACAAGCAGCAGGTTGGGGTTGCTGCTCAAGAAACGAATATTAAAGAGGTACGGGAAAGGGAAGGGGCACAGGCGACAGGAGGGGGCAAATATCGGACTTAATCAGGAAGTCCTTGTCTGGTTTTCTAAATTTTTACTGTCTCGATCTTACTCAGTTAATATTGATGGTTAAAATTTCCTGGCAGCCTCCTTGCGGGGTTCCCCAGGGTTCTCCGCTTTCCCCAATCTTGTTCAATCTTTACATGACAACTTGAACACTTATAAGTTGTCAGCTTGGAAAATGCTTTTTACCTATGAGGATGACATCTTTATATTGATCGAGATTGACTCAAATATTATCCATTTAACTTTTAAAATAAACCACTGTATTTCCAAACTTCAAACTTGGGCTATGTCTGTCCAGATGAAGTTAAATGCAGCCAAAACTAAACTTTTGTGGTTAGGCCCAAAACTGGATTATCTTCCTTCCACTGTACTTTTGGATTCTGGAGCCTCCCTACAAATTGAGTTCCCCTCTAAGATTTTGGGAATACTTTTCAACTCTTCCCTTACCTTTAAGGATCAAATAAACTCTCTGGTTAAGAAATGTTTTTTCAGTTTACGAAGGAAGGTTAGATCTCTTTTCCATCAACGTCAATTTTCTATCTTGGTCAGATCAATTATACTATCTCGGCTAGATTACTGTAATGCCACTTATCTTGGCATCACAAAGATCTGCCTCCAAAGACTACAATTGATTCAGAATACTGCTGCAAAGTTGATTTATGGAAAAAGCAAATTCGATTATGTGACTCCATTGCTTTTGAGTCTCCATTGGCTCCCAGTTTATCTCAGAATCCAGTTTAAATGTTTTTGTATTATTTTCAAAATTTTATATGATATTTTTGTTCCTCTTATTCCTTTTCTATAGAATGTTTATAGATTTTCATATGCGAGAGGCACTCAACGATTTATCTTTCCCTCCCTTCTAGGAAAGGAATTAAAGGAGTCAAGAATTTCAGCCTTTCTCTGGCTTTTACATTTCCCCAATTATGGAATGAACTTCCTTTAATTTTGAGGTGTCCCAGCTCTTTCCAATCTTTCCGTAAATCTTTACAAACTTTTCTATTTGCTAAACTTTTTAAAAATTAATCCCTTTGTATTTTAGCATTTTTTTAAACTTATTGTTAACTGCATCAAGATTCCTCTGGTTGAAGACCCGGTATATAAAGTTAAGTTTTAGTTTAGTTTAGTAAAAGAGGGTGGGGAAGGGGCAGATGGGGTGGAGGTGGAGAAGAGGGTGGGGAGGGGCACCACCACCCTGGGCGCCTCTCACCCTTGCTGTATGGGGATATTTTCAAATACCTGGATTGTTTGAGGGTCCAGCGGTATTTTATACTCTCTGACCTTTCAGCTAATTTTCCAAAATGAACTGCCCAGGTAATTTTGCTTTAAAAACAATAATAAAAAAAAAGGTTTGGAATGGTCCACATAGGAAAGTACTCAAGAGAGTTTGAAAATCAGGTCTCTGTATGCAGTTTCATTCCCCACCCCCAACATCCTCCAGCCCCAAAGAATGTCCCTTTTTCTCTACGGCTTATGGTCTTGCAGAATATGGTGGTCAGATGTAGCCACTGTGGTTTGGAGGTGGAAGGTTAGGGGAGAGGTGATTTTCACCCTTATTGGATCTGGCATTTATTTAACCACCTGTACC
This sequence comes from Geotrypetes seraphini, assembly GCF_902459505.1. Classification (NCBI taxonomy): domain Eukaryota; kingdom Metazoa; phylum Chordata; class Amphibia; order Gymnophiona; family Dermophiidae; genus Geotrypetes; species Geotrypetes seraphini. Next base: position 67,252,916 of record NC_047093.1, on the reverse strand, counting down.
CCGCTTAAGCTTAAGTGGTTCACATAATATATACATAATCAAATGACAATACAGCAATAATATTACTTTCTGATTCTAGATCCTCTGTGTTCATCCCACGCTTTTTTGAACTCTGTCACCATTTTCCTCTCCACCACTTCACTCAGGAGCACATTCCACGCATCCACCACCCTCTCTGTAAAGAAGAATTTCCTTACATTGCTCTTAAGTCTCCCACCCCTCAACCTCAAATTAGATTAGCATAGTGGCAATTGGTTATTCTGCATGGAAGTTTTTTCAGCCGATGATGTGGGTGGAGGTGGTTTGAGCATTTATGCTCCGACAGAACAGACCTGAGGCTTTTTCTTCCATTAGAATAATACTCTCAGCCTAATAAGTGGAGCAATTTTATTTGTTATTTATTTACCCACTTCCACCAATTTATAATTTATTAGTAGTAATCACACATAGGTGCCATTATAAAAATTACAGCTTACATCTAACATAGGCACCAGTAATGTAGGCCTACACAACTGACTCCTATGCTTGATGAGATTTGCATCTACAGAGATGCCTAACAGCACCTAAGGTTATTCCTGGCATAAACCATGCCCACTTTGACCTTAGACACTATTACGCATCTTTGTAGACACAATTACAATGTCTTTTTTGTAGGCCCTGCAGGTGCCGACATTTTTTTATAATGACACAGTCACTTACCACACCAATTAAAACAATTATGTTAGGTGGCAATAGGACACCTACCGCTGCCTAACTTACAGCGCCATTACTAGAGTCAGGCCCAAGGGTTCTCAATCCAGGCCTCAGGACACACCTAGCCAGTCAGATTTTCAGGATAATCACAATGAATATGCATGAGATAAATTTGCATACAACGGAGGTGGTGCATGCAAGTTTAACTCCTGCATGTTCATTCTGGGTATCCTAAAATGGTACACGGACCTTAGCACGAAGGACATTGGTGCCGACAAATCCGCTCAGTCAAAATCGCACAGTGACAAGTGCGCATGAAGGGAACGGAATTGTTGGGGCACAATTGTAAGTGTAGTGGGGGGAGGTTTGTGGCAATTTTTTAATTTAGAGTGCGTTGGCCATGAACATCCCCATAAGAGCGCAAGAACACGTAAATGTAAAAGTTCCCCCTCACACACCCATGTCAGAGCAAGAGCGTGAGTTGTAAGCGAGGTCTAAATGTAGTGGGGGTTCCCCCCCACACACCCACCCCTTGAGAGCGGAAAATGTAAGGAATAGGGTGGCGCACATGTGTCCTGCGCATAACTGTCGGGACTGAATTGTCAGCGCGCCAATGTCCTGCGTGCATTTGACGGGTCACCCCTAAAAACATGACTGGCTGTGTTCTGAGGACTGAACTGAGAACACCTGCTCTAGACTAAAACTCTGATCCTGTCACTTTTTAAACTCTACACCAGACCCAAACCTAGTGTTTTGTTAGAGGGTGTTCTGCCCCCTGCAGCCTCACACTAGTTTATGACATGGCTCTAAAATGTGTTTAATGTTATTCTCATTTCTTAGACTTGTAGTGCTGCAGTCTTTTCCTGCTATGACATGTGAACAATACCTTGTGCGTAATGTCTGCAGCCACCCCTGCTTACCTGTACAAGCTTTGTTTCTATTGGTTTTTCTCCTGCAAGACCTCCTTTTTCCTCTCATCTAAGCTTGAATCCTTTGTTCACTTCTGTATTTCCTGATCACTTCTACAACCTTTGCCCCGATGGTATGATCGGTATGATCTCTCTCTGCTTCCTATTGGTATGATGGTATGTTGATATGATCTCTCTCTCTCTACTTCCTGTTGCCAAGCTCTGTCCCTATTGGCCTCTTCCCTTCATCCTCCAAACCTTATGGATGATCTCTTTGGATTCTTTGTTTTAGGGTCAGTTGTGCCTCACCTTCCATCTGAAACACATGTGGCTCTATCCCCTGCAAATTTTTTCAGCTGAAGCTATCTAATCACACACATGAACAATTCAGCATTTCATCTCTGGAACTTGGAATACCTCACTGTCAGCTGCAATATTTAGAAAACTGCTGACTGCGAGTACATCTACTATATTTATTCAGTAAAGTATACTTCAGAAAATTAGAAAGGCTTCCCACATGTACATTGGTGTGCTAAGGTTTAATTCTCTGGAAGTTTAGCCTATGTCTGTGACAGCATGCCATATGAGTCCAGAATAGCTAAATGAGTCCAGAATAGAGAGTTCCAATAATTTTGTTCTATACTTAAACCAGATGAGAAATTTAAAATGATTTTTACATTATAGCTAACTCTTACAACTTAGTGATGCCTGGCAAAAAAGAGCTTCCATCCACTGTTGCTCTTAATTATGAGCTATGCAGCTCCTGAAGCCTTCCCAATAACACAGTGTATCTGGAACATTTGAGTGTGCTTATTGAAACATCTCCAAGAATTTTTTTTTTTTATTGTTTCATATAAACTGTCTGTAAACTTCTAGGGCTACAGGAAAAAAGCCCAATAAATTTCTTCACCAGACTTTTGCTTGATGAAAATCACATGCGTATTGTGAGATCTGAGAATGTATAAGATTAACTATGTTATGTTTTGGTTGTGAAATTTTGATGAGGTTTGTTGGGAAATTGGAGCTTGTGACTGAAAGCCATTTTTTTTAAGGCTTGACAGATCGTATACCAGAACAGATTTTGAACAACTCATAGTAGAATTAAACCCAGGCTTGAACTTGTTAGTGCCTTGTTCTGTAGCTAGTAACAGTTCTCTTAAATCAATACCAAGACATACTCAGGGGAAGACAAGCTTCTTCATAATTCAGAACCTCCAGAGTAATCTGAGGAAATACTTTTTTACAGATGGATGCGTTAGCATTTAGCACGGGCAAAATCAACTAGCGCGCCTTAGTAAAAGGACCCCTTAGTGGAAACATGACAGCAGATAAAAGCCAAACGGCCCATCCAGTCTGCCCATCCGCACTAACCATGATCTCTTCCTCTCTCTGAGAGATCCCACATGTCTATCCCAGGCCCTCTTGAATTCAGACACACCGAAGGAGGTGGTAGAAACAGAGACTGTGTCTGAGGGAGGGAGAATTAGGGAAAGGGAAGGGAAGGGGACACCATAAAAAAAGAAAAAGTAAAAAAGAATTTAGAGTATATTTTTTTTTTAAAACCCAAAAAACTATTAGCAAAATGCTTGAGAGAAGCAGAATGCCTCTAATTGAGCTTTGAATGTAGGGAATGATTTTTCTTCATGGAGATCAATGGGAAGACAGTTCCAAAGAATAAATGCCATAACTGAGAATGAGGAATTTCTGTTTGTATCAAGTGTTAGTTTGACGAACAAAGAGATCTCCGTGCAGTATAATGAACCAAAAAAACTATACAAAAAAGAAGGAAGTCCAGAGGACACAACGAAAAAAGTGATTATATTATATTTGTAGGGGATTCGGTAGGCTATAGGAAGAATATGTTCTGCTTTAAGAAGTGGAGTCACATGGTTGCATTTTGAACATCTGTATAATAATCCAACCACAGTGTTGGACCCCCTCAAGGACGTATTATATGGGTCTTATAAAATGTAAAGGGTGCCAGCCTCCATCGCTATGCCACTGAGATTGACCAATTTGGTTTTGTGTGGATCTGACTGCATGCAATTCTATAACCATACCTGCCTTTTCTTGTGTGCCACCCAAAAAGTGGTGTAGTTATGGGAGGGGCATCCCAAAGAATTATGCACAGTGTTGTAGATTTTGGTGGTTCTGTGCACAAGTTGTATGCCAGGATTTACACACCAGGTTTCAGTTGGTGTAAGCCCTTGCGTCCCAAAGTTGGGCAGCAAAACATGTATTAAGCACTATTCCATAAAGAGTACTCAGTCTGGAGTACCCTTTATAGAATAGAGTTAATGAGCACCAATTTGGATTTACACATGCATCTGCTTATTCTATAATGCTTGGCACCCAAATTGTCTTGTGGGCAACTCAAAATGGAGTGTGGCCATGGGCAGGTTAGGGGACATTCTCAGTAATTAAGCACTGTGGTTGTGCGCCAGGATTTACACCTGGTTTTAGAAGCTGTAAATCCTCGCATTCAAAGTTGGATTCAGGAATTGGTACTAAGTGCTAGTCCATTAAAAATATTCAGCCCAGAGTACTCGTTATAGAATTATGGTGCAATTTTTTTCTGGAGTCTATTCTTGGCCACTAATTATAGAATTACCTCTTGGTGCTTCAGCTCATGACATTTGTACATCTAGAGAAATCATTGAAAACAGAAGATAGTGTGCATGGAGCAGCAGTTACCCCTAACCACCTTACTGGGCAGACTGGATGGGACACTTTGGTCTTTCTTTATCATCATCAACGTGGGTTATATGTGCACAAATAGTTTTATGTCATTATTATGGCTCAAAATTACTACTACTACAACTTATCATTTCTGTAGTGCTGCCAAGCTTATGCAGAGCTGTATATTAAACATGTAAGAGACATAACCCTCCAATGTTATGAACTTACTGCCCAAAATGAGATTTCTCTACACTTTCATCACCAGAGTTTGCGGGAGTTACGTTCGAATTATGATTATTCCCTATGAGCGCTGGTCTGTAGGCTTGGGGGGGGGGAGGGTAACCTTATTGACGGTACAGATTCAGCGTTATCTTCGCTGGATGTCCCAGCTTTGTCTCCCTGCATCCCTGTGGGAAATTGTATATAAACTGGTGATGAGATATCATATCTCGCCATGTTGCGCTCTAAACTGGATTGTATGTTTGACTATTTTACATTGTTGTTCTGGTACTGAACTCTGGTCATTACTATTTGCCTGCTTTTTTGTTCTTTCAATAAAATATGTTTTAAAAAAAAAAATGTAAGAGACATTCCCTGCTCAATAGAGCTTACAATCTAATTAAAACAGACAAATAGGAGAAGTAAGGGATAGGGAATTTCTCACAGAGGGAATGACAAAACTGACATAGGTACTTTACAGCTGCGGAGGAGTTAAAAGCAGCCTTGAAAAATGGACTTTCAGCCTAGATTTGAATACAGCCAGAGATGAAGCTTGACATATGACTCAGGCAGTCCGTTCCACGCATATGGTGCTGTAAGCTAGAAGGGCAGATGAGAGAGTTACCCGATGAATGGAGTTCCTGAGGAGAAGTATAAGGAGAGATACCTGATATTTCGAGGTTTTCCTGTTTCAGAAACACCATGCTCTTTTCTGACATTGGCCCCCCCCCCCCAAATACAATAAAATATGAAACAAAACAAAAATTCCTTAAATGACACAGTAGGCAGATATATGGAAGGCAAACGATAGGCCAAGATCCTGCCTTTCCTTATTTATCCTGTCTAAGCTCCATTGGCTCCCAGTAATCCCCAGGATCCACTTCAAATGTGCGTGTCTGGCCTACAAGATCCTACATGGCATCCTTCCTGCCGTTATCCCTCTATCCTGGAACTCCCCAACCCCTACTTCCTCCAGATCCTCCCAAATTTTTAAAATATCCTTCCCTTCCATAAAAGGTATTTCCCATGTAGGCAAACTTGGGTCTTCCCTCCCCTTTAGAATCACTGAGATCTGGAATAACCTCACCTCCCCTCTCCGAACCTCAAGCTCCCTCCAACTCTTCCGCAAACACCTAAAAACCTGGCTATTCTCAAAACTGTAACACTTCCCCCCTCTTAGGCCTCTCACCTTCCCCCTTTACACCTAACTCTTTAATCTCTCCACTGTAGTTCCTCTCTCATCTTTCTTCCTGTAAACCGTGCCGAGCTCCGCATTCGTGGAGATGGTGCGGTATATAAACCCAAGGTTTAATTTAGTTTAGTTTAGTTGCCTGCCTGTTCGTTCCAACTATTCTTCCCTGTGCTGATTGGAAAAAGGGATGTCCAGGCTCCTTGCTGCCATTAGCTGCTCTGCTCCCAATCTTTTTTTTTTTTTATATTCTTTATTGATTGTCCAGCTAGCAACAGTGCAATAAATAAGTAGACGTACATATAATAATTCAAGAAATGCACATTCATCTTGCAGAAATACATAAGCAATTATTTTTACTCCTCTCGTCCATCCAAATGACTAATCAAGAAAAACACAAATACATAGATTCCTTCAATAACCTTTCCCAATCTTGGCATTATGGGAAATCACCTAGTTCACCTAATGCAGGGATGTCAAAGTTCCTTCTTGAGGGTCGCAATCCAGTCGGGTTTTCAGTATTTCCCCAATGAATATGCATAAGCTCTATTAGCATACAATGAAAGCAGTGCATGAAAATAGATCTCATGCATATTCAATGGGGAAATCCTATAAACCCGACTGGATTACGGCCCTCGAAGAGGGACTTTGACACCCTTGACCTAATGGAAGCCCCAGCCCTACTAATCCATTTCCAAAGAATCTGCTTCTATTATTTATAAACTAGTACATAGAAAACAAAATTCAAAGTCTTTAAACCACTCTTTACTCTTTTTAGCATCATCAGGTGACTCTTTCATCTGCCTTCCTCTTTTCTTCTGTTTGTGGAAAATTTGCATGAAAATAAAGTGAATTCCTCTTTCTTTAAACTTCTTCCTAGCCTTGCAATGCAGCAGACAGAAACTCGTTAAGGATTTAAACCACATGAAGCATTTCAAAATGGCTGAACAGCACTAGATCCCCTAAGAGCAGGGGTTCTCAACCCAATCATCAGGACACACTCAGTCAGTCAGGTTTTCAGGATATTCAAAATTAATATGCATGAGATACATTTGCATGCACTACCTCCATTGTATAAAGATCTCTCTCATGCATAGTCATTGTAGGTATTTTGAAAACCTAACTGGCTGGGTGTATCCCGAGGACTGGGTTGAGAACCCCTCCATTAGAGTCACAATTCCTTCAGCATACTCAAGGCACCAGCTGAGTGACAATACACAAGTTTCAAATGCAAATAATTAGTTTTGCTAATCAGCAATATACGTAATCATTAGGCCTAGATTCACTAAACTAACCTTTGTTGGGTGATCCGTGGCCGAGTCTTCCCGGGCAATTGATTCACTACAAGTCCTCATGCAAATTAATGCGATAGGAGGCACACCCCACAGCGACCCCACGGATCGCTGCAGAGCAATCCAGATGCATGCGCCGACCATCTTCTTTGCCTGTAGATGCATTCCGTGCATGCGCTTGCTCTCCGCACAAGCGAGGTCAAAACAGGGGGTTAATGGAACAGAACAGAACATGCTTTAGCCAGAGCTAAATGGAACAGAGCACGCTGCAGCCAGGAACAGAACACGCTTTTAACCCGCAGGTTAAATCCACGGGCTCGCACTGCAGGGAAGGGCGGCAGAGAGCAAGAGAGTCGACAGGGACAGAGCGGCAGAGAGCAGGAGAGTCGGCAGAGCTTGCCTTCTTGTGCTTTTTGCACAAAGGAGATGTATTTAAAATGTTTTATTTTGTTGGTTTTATTTTTGTTTTGATACTGGGATTTCAGGGCGGCAGAGAGCAGGACAGTCAGCAGTCACTTCTTTTTTGGATCGGTCAGCCCAATCGGTGTTCCTTCTTCTGTTTAGTGAATCGCTGCCTTCCTACTTTGCATGCCATTTCCCCTCATTTGCATGTGCGGATTGGATCGGGTACGGATTGGATCAGGCAGAAGGTTAGTGAATCGGGTCGGGGTCAGAGGAGGCTCGCAAATTGGTCGGGACACGATCGGTGAGCTTAGTGAATCTAACTCTAAATCTTAATTATGACCACAGTGGTAGACCACAAACTCCTCTCCAGAGAGATGTGAATATCCTATTAACTAGCTCTCCCTAAAGATGAAGGCACTGTACTGTAGAAGCTGCAGAAGTTGGATAGATACAGTCAAAGGGAGCAGAACAGCATAGAAATAAATAGCCTGGTTCTACTCTCCATGGCACAGTTACATATGTAATAATTGAGGCTTTAGCATATTCTAAGTAAAATGAACAAGGGAATAGAGGTCAGAATGTCATAGAAATTATACTGTAACACAAAATGCTGACTGTCCAAATCCACAACAATACTGATAGGGCTAATTTGGGGATACAGCTATAGCATATGACTTGATTCATTGCAGTAATTGTCTGTTCCTTTTCCTGTGGTATCATCTTGCCATATTCTATAACAAAGAAAAGCAAATTCAAATGAGTCCATCACTGTGAATACATTTTGTGGAGGGGTGAATTTAAGGAATGCACAATGAATAATCACTGGATTTTTTTTTTTTAATTTAATACCTTTGGCTTTAACTGAGGCTAATTTTGCACAGCTTGGTTAACTTCAAAAGCCTGTGTGGCCCATAATGACCAAAGCCAAAAATTATATTTTATACACACATATATGGGGGGATGGGGGTCAACTTTCAGACAAAGAGCATACGTGTCTGGTATTTATTTGTGGTAGGCTTCACATCATTTTTCAAAAGGGAAAAATTTCCTTTTTTTTTTTTTTTTAATATTGCCTCAGAGAGAAGCTTTGTACAAAATTCTACACTTATGGATGTACTTTCTGTGTAAACTTACTTGCATGCTTGCATCCAAATATATATATGTTCACTCTCTACTCCAAGATCCCCAGAACCCCAATGCAATATATCCACATTCCATGTACGGCTCTCAAAATTGCATGTGCAAATTTGGGCATGCACCTAATTTGTGTGTGGTATTTGAATAACAAGCCAATTAGAGGGGCCTTAAGCAATCTGGGCCAATCAGAGCATTAGGCCCCTTCCCCGCGCATCCCAGGATGCACCAGGGATGGGGAAGGCCCACCATATTGAAGAGGCGGGCCTGCTGGATGGAGGGAGTAGGCATCCCTCCAGCTGGCCTTTGTGAATAAGGTAGGAGGGGCGGGTGGGGGTCATCGGAGGCATTAGAGGGAGGTCATTGGAGGCATGACAGCGGTGATGGGAGAGATTGGGTATTTGCATGGCTTGCTGTTAAGTTCTTTGGCCCTCCCCACCTGCTATCGATGCACGTGATGCGTGCCTATGACACACGCTTATGATGTGCACCCATGATGCACTACAGTAGTGCACACCTATGATTGACGGTCACGTTCATTTCCTGACACGCACACATTTATACCTCTTTCCATAGACTATTCTGCGCATGTGTCAGTTGTTTTCTCCAACGACTGATCTGATGGAATTTCCATGGACCTCCACAGTGCTCATTTGAATGCAAAGCTTTTGCAGCATCGCTCATCTTCTTGAAATTGGAAAATTTACTGGCACTATGACTCATAGTATTTTAACGGTAAGTTTAGAACATCAGGGCCTACATCAAGAAGGTGATCAAAGAGGGTACTGACCATCTGGCTTTCAATGCCAATTCTGGACATGAGCAAGTGTGGCAACTGCTCTTCTGTGTTCACTGACTGCAGGAACAGAAAGTGCCTTGTCCTGTCCCACAATATATATTAAATTAATTAGGGCATGCTAAACTGTAGAAATTAAACACTTTTAGAAGGGCATGGAAAATAAAGCTTTTGTTCCTTGTTTCATTTTCCCCTTATTTTATTAATTTGGGGGAGGGGGTTGGATCATGGGCCAAGTGAGAAGTGATATGGGCCAAGTAAGAAATCAACCTCACCCTATATGCTAAGAGGCCCCCACATGACCACTATCCTCACATGACTTTACGTAGAGACCTTGGGTATAGTGTGACAGGGTTATTTTCATTTCAGATTACTGACCTTTTAACGAGCATGTAATGGTGCTGGAAATTTACGCTCCTGGCACCACCACTCACAGTGACACAGATTACAAAAATGATATTTCATTGCTTGTCATTTTAGATGGGGAAAAACTAGGAAACAAAGCAAATATGGCTGCTATCGTCATCTTTAAATGACAGTACACCTTTTTTGGGAAACACAAAACACTGTCAGGGGCTTGTCTAGGTGAAATGACAGCTCATCCCTACAAGGGAACACTCAAGCTTAAAATGTTCATTATCATGGTATTCACGTTGCTGCTCACTGCAACATTTTGTGACAATGCCAGTGGAAAAGTAATAAATATTGATGAATTATTATCTCCACTTCACAGTAATGAAATGTTTAAGCAGCACCTTATATCATAGTCTCCAGTTCATTACGTTTTGTAACCAACCGTCACATCTTCTGTCATGCTTTACTGATGTACCTAGCAAGTAATCCGTTGCAGCTGCATGATACCATAGCCTCCGTTATCTTACCAGCCATCAGGCTTTAGCCTCCCCAAATACTGAATAATTTGTCCTTCACATTTTGTTACTAAACTGAATCTATTTTATATTCTAGTAAACAGACATCTCTACCTGTCAAAAATCTAGAAATCAGTCTATTGAGGAATATGGTGTTTTGCACACACAGCAATGAACAGAGAAATTGTGTGGCTGAAATACGAAATAAAATTGATGGGTAGAAATACAATACTTGACGGTTGTGTCATTGGAAATCTTTTTTAGGACAGAGAATATGGATTTTCTTTTCTTTCTTGGCCCGATTCGTTTTTCTTCACGCTTACGCTTCCAGCAGTCAGAACCTGCCCTTACCCCGTTCAGTACCATCTTTGATGTAGAAAGGGAGATTTATGGCCTCTTTTACAAAGCCTCGCTAGTGGCCCTGAAGCCCATAGAGATTTAAAGGGCTTTGGGGCTGTTGCTGCATGGCTTTGTAAAAGAGTCAGTTAGAGCAGGGCTTCCCAACCACTAGGCCATGGACCAGGACCGGGCCATGGGCTGTGCTGGCCACGCAGAAATAATTTTTGTAATTATTATTTATATTAGTTTCCAAAGTATTTTATTTTGAAAAAAGTGACCACTTCCATCCGCGCCTGTTTCCCGCACTTGTCTCAGTTGCAATTCTTTTTGGTAAGCCCACAAGCTAAACCTAGCAAAAAATGAGTAAAAAAACCCAAACATTGGGGGAGAGCTTCTTTGAAAAGGGGGAAAGACCTACTGATGAGCCAGCAGAAGACTCCAAGACTGCCAATAAAGAAAATACCAAGAGTCCAACTTAAATTACAGATTTATTGCAACAGGTGATTCACATTCTCCAAGCTTGGGTGTCACCATCTCCCACCCCCCCAGATGAGACAATCTAGTTGCAAGGAAACAATGTGAGGGCTCCCACTGATTCTTCATTAAAGTTGAGTTGTATTAATATATTGTATATCTATAATAATAAAATGCTAAGCGCGCATGCGCACTCTTACCGCGTGTTCCCTGATCTGTAGGTCAGTGGTCGGCAGGAGTGCGCGTGTGCGACACCAGGACTCCTCCTCCTGAGACCCAGACATGCTGACCGTCTTCAGTCCTACGGGCCTCTCAAGCAGCGGCAGTGGCAGGGATGGCAGAAACATTACTGAGGCGGCTGTCGGCTTCAGGCACGTGCGGTGGCTGTCGGCGCCTGCAGGCCGTGGCAGCTTGAGGTGGCTGTGGCGGAGGGCAGACGTGAACGGAGGTAAGGGGTGCTGCTGGACAGGGGAAGAGGTGCTGATGGACAGGGGGGGCAGAAAAAGGAAGGGAGGCCTACTGCTGGTCAGGGGGAGCGGAAAAGAGCTGCTGCTGGACAGGGGAAGAGGTGATGATGGATGGGGGGAGAAAAAGGAAGGGAGGCCTACTGCTGGACAAGGGGAACAGGAAAGAGGTGCTGCTGGACAGGGGGGAGGTAAAACAACGGGAGAAGGGCTGCTGCTGGATAAGGGGAGCAGTGAAGGGATGAGTGGACACAGGGGAGGTGAAAGGAAAGGAGAATGGATAGGGGGAGCAGGCAAGGGGTGGTGGTGGACAACCGAGGAAAAAGAAAGAAAGACAGAAATACAGAAAGCGGCTAAGGAGAGAGAGAGAGAAAGAAATAAAGACAGACACACACACATATATTCTACCACCCGTTAATGTAACGGGCTATAAGATTAGTATTACAATATAATAATAAAATTAAGTGCATAATATAAAATGTAATATTTACATTTATATTGTATATATGATAATAAAATTATATATTATGCACTTTATTGAATATGCGCTTGGCCGCTTCCCCTTCCCCTCGGAGAGAGGCAGGAGCCAGAAGGCCTTGAGCATGTGCAGATGCTCAAGGCCCAATCCGGCAAGAGGCAGGATCTTCAGGCACTGGCACCTCCTGTGGGTTGGTGCTGTGTGCTGCTGCCAGATTGGAGGTAAGCCTTCAGGTTGGGCGGGGAATGCCGGTTCACAAGGGGGAGGCGATGCCAGTTCTCGGACAGGGGGACTCGCAAATTGAGGCAATGCTCGGTTTGTGAATCACGATTTGTGAAAATATTTTGCTCGTCTTGCAAAACACTCGCAAACAGAGGTTTGACTGTACACATAATATATTATTAATTCATAATGGTAATCATAAAATGTTTTAAAAACCACATAGCACACTATATGCAGAGAAAATGTTAATTATCATTTATATTTGGGGGCAGATGTAAAATTGGATTTTACATGTACTGTTGGCTGCATGTTGTTCTGCTACTTTCCTCCTTATAGATAGGCATAGGTCTGCCTGCTGTATTACATTATGTAGATAATATTTTGTGAATCTTTGCATTGGTACGGCATGCATGTTTAATGCCTTGTTAACATTTATTGTACTTCATCTATTAAACTCAATAAAAAATTTTTGAACTTAAAAAAAAAATATCTGGGGGCAGGTGACTTTAAAATATTGAAAAATAGACAAATATAGTGCAAAATATAGACAGCAGATATAAATATAGTGCAAAATATAGACAGTAGATATAAATTCTCAAAACTGACACATTTTAATCACTATAATGAAAATAAAAATAATTTTTCCAACCTTTGCCTTCTGGTGATTTCATGAGTCTCTGGTTGTGTTTCCTTCCGACTATACATCCTTTCTTTCTGCACTCAGGCCCAACAATTGTCCCTTTCTATTCCCTCCCTCCTTCCTTCTTATGTCCTTAGTGCCCCCAGTGCCTCCTTCCTATGTCCTTAGTGCCCCTTCCTGTGTCCTTCCTGCCTCCTTCCTATGTCCTTAGTGCCCCTGAGGGCACTGGTCTTTGACCTAGAGGCCGCCGCAAGAGCGGACTGCTGGGCGCAATGGACGACTGGTCTAACCCAGCAGCGGCAATTCTTATGTTTTTCCTATTTCCTTAGTGCCCTCAGTGCCTCCTTCCTATGTCCTTAGTGCCTCCTTCCCATGTCCTTAGTGCCCCTCCCTATATCCTTAGTGCCCCCAGTGCCTCCTTCCTATGTCCCCCTCACTGCCTTCCAGCCTTTGTCCCACCCCCCTCCCCAGAAGCCAGCATGCCTCCCTCCCTGCCGCGCCAAAACCTGCCTGCTTGCCTACCTCATTCCCTCTCTCCAGCGCCTGATTCAACCCCCCCCAGGTCCATTGATGCTGCCTGCTAGCCTCCCTCCTTCCCTCCCTGCCATGTCGATTCAAACTCCACCGTCCGTCGCTGCTGCACCTTCTTCTTGCCGCCCAGAAGCCTTCTTCGTGATGTCAATTCTGACGTCGGACAAGAAATTCCGGGCCAGCCAATCATTGCCTGGCTGGCCCAGAACTTCCTCTCTGATGTCAGAATTGATGTTGGGAAGAAGGATTTTGGGCGGCAAGAAGAAGGTGCAGCAGTGGCGGACGGTGGGGTTTAAATTGGCACGGCAGGGAGGAAGGGGAAGCGATCACTGGTCCCGTTGTCCCCATGCACAGCTTCGGGACGCTGTCCCTGAAAATGGGCTATTTCAGCGTCCCGAAGCAGTGGGTTGGGACAAAGGGATAGTCGGTCCAATAACAGGACGGTCATGTTGAAAACAGGACGTATGGTCACCTTACATATCCAGGGACTTTTTAGACCTCTGAATACCACTGTACGCCCAGAGCTAAAAGGTCGTTTTAGGAGGAGTGGCGAGGGCAGGATTTGGGCAGGACATGGGTCGACCTAGACTTAGTCGTACTGCAGGTATAACCGAAAGGTTTACAAGGCTGCCTGGATGGAACTTTTACTTTGTGACTTAGGCAATTTAAAAACAGGTATAAGTGCCCAGAAGGTATCCAAAGTAACCAGATAACCACTGTAGACTCCAACACTCCCCCAATGATCACTGACCCCCCTCACATTGCCATAAAAATCAGAATAAAAACGTACATACCTGCCTCCAGAACATCAGCACCTAGCATAGGAAAGCCTAGAAGACCTGCACAGAGGTGGCTTAAATATATCGGGGTGGGGGGTAGTGGTGAGCTAGTGAACCATAGAGAGAAGGATCCAGGCCCATAAGCCATTCTAACCCCTGCATTCAAGGTGAAAAATGTGAGTACACTTCTCCCTCCGGATTCGTGGGGGATAGGGGCAGAGCTGGACCGCGAATGGTGAAATACCGCAAATATCTTCTGGTCAGACTCTGACCCACCCCCGCCTCCCTCCCGGCATCCCAACCATACCTGGTGGTCCAGCAGGCTTTCGGGGCAGGAGCGATCTTCCTACACTCCTGCCCCTTGCAGATCGCCAATAAAAAATGACTGCTGTGAGTTCCCATAGTCTCTCGAGACTACAGTGGGAGCTCAAGGCAGCCATTTCCTATTGGCGATCTACACGGGGCAGGAGCGTAGGAAGATCGCTCCTGCCCCGAAAGCCTGCTAGACCACCAGGTGAGCCCGGGATGCCGGGGGGAAGGCTAAACTATGGGGGGGGGGTTCTTTTTTTCCTCCTCCCCAAAAAATTGCAAATATGTGAAATCGCGATTACCGAAACCGCGAATGGGGAGGGGGGGAAGTGTACCCCCCAAAAAAACCCCAAACCCTACGGTACTGCCATATAGTGTCACCTGCAGCTATAACGGCTATTGGGGTGGTAGACAAGTGGGTATAGTAGATTTGGGGAGTTTTGGGGGGGACTAACCATGACCTGCAAGGCAGTGGCGTACCAAGGGGGGGGCGGGAGGGGCGAGCCGCCCCGGGTGCGAGCCCTGAAGGGGTGCTCCGGCGTCCGTTCCCCCCCCTCCCCCGACGTCTGGTTCTTCCTCTCTGGCCTCCCCGCACCATTAAGAGTACCGAAGCAGCCTGCAGCAAGATCGCGATGTCAGCGAACTTGCGCTGCTTCATGCTGTCCTCCGCCGCGGTCCCGCTCCCTCCACTGAGGTCAGAGGGGGGGGCGGGTCTGCGGCGGAGGACAGCACAAGCAGCTCAAGATCGCTGACATCGCAATCTTGCTGCAGGCTGCTTCGGTACTCTTAATGATGCGGGGAGGCCAGAGGGGAAGAACCGGACGTTTGGATGGGGGGTGGGGGGGGCGAGCGGTCCTTCGGGGTGGGGCGGGCAGGCAGGCCTTCAGGGGGAGATGCAGGCCTTAAAGGGGGGGGACAAGCCTTCATGGGGTGAGACAGGCTTTTTTTTTTGGGGGGGACAGGCAGGCAGACCTTCAAGGGGGGGACAAGCAGGCCTTTAAGGGGGGCAGGGGGTGGGACAGGCCTTCAAGGGGGGGACAGGCCTTCTGGGGGGGTGCAGGCCTTAAAGGGGGGGGACATGCCTTCATGGGGGGAGACAGGTTTTCAGGGGGGGACAGGCAGGCAGGCCTTCAAGTGGGGGACAGGCAGGCAGGCCTTTAAGGGGGGGACAGGCCTACAAGGGGGTGGGCAGGACTTCAAGGGGGGGTGCAGGCCTTCAAGGGGGTGCAGGCCTTCGGGGGGGTGCAGGCCTTCGGGGGGTGCAGGCCTTCAAGGGGGGGACAGACCTTTGGGGGGGCCCCTGGTGTAGAAGTACACAGAGGGAAGGGGGTGTTCAAAGAGATGTGCATATGCCAGACTTTGGGGGTGAAGAAATAATGGGTCTGAAAATAGAGGAGAGGGAGAGAGATGATGGACCATGGGATTTAGGGAGGGAAGGAACAGAAAGGGAGAGAAATTGGACACAAGGGATGGTGTGGAGGAGGGATAGAGATACTGGATAGGAGGGTAATTGGGAAAAGAAAGGGAGAGATGGTGGGCCCTGGGGTGGTGGGGAAGGAGGGAGAGATGCCGGATGAAAGGGTAGTTAAGAAAAGGCGGATCTGTGGAGGGAGATGAAAAAAAGGAAAGATACCAGACTTCCTGGGGAGGGAAGGGAAATGGAAAGGGAGGACAGAGATGGCAGATGGATGGTTAGCATGAAGAAAGAAGGAGACCCTGGCAAGCAAGTTATCAGAAGACAACCAGAGCCTGGGACCAACAAGATTTGAAAAATAACCAGACAACAAAAGGTAGAAAAATTTATTTTATTTTCTGTTTTGTGATTACAATATGTCAGATTTGAAATATGTATCCTGCCAGAGCTGGTGTTAGACCGCAAACGTGAGCTAGGATTTAACAGAGAGAGGAAAAGTCCTTTTTGTTTCTTTATTTTATTTACACCACAGCGCCAGTGTGTTTAGGAGAAGCCAAAGGGGGTGAAAAAGCTATAAAACCCACCAGGATTTTTGAAAAAAATCACCCAACTGGGCAGAAAAATCGAATCAAAAAACCAATTAAATAGGCTGAATCGAAATTTTTCTTCCTGAATTGGGCAGTTTGCGCTACTGTCTCAGACTTTAGGACCTGGGATTGGGGAGAGATGGCATCCTCAGTACTTTATAATGCAAGTGAAATGAGGATTTGGTCAGACTTTTGAAGGGTCTGCAGAAGAAAAATATTGTATAGGCCGGGGACATGAGACAGCAGGAAACTTTTCTTCCTTCTATTTTTGTGAATGGAAAGGCTGAGGATGTCAGAGAGTTCAGTTAAAATATGTGCTTTATAAAAAAAAAATATAATAATGTGTTTTATAAAGTTTCTAAGCATTGCTGGCCTACCCAGTGAGGTGTTCCTAGTGGTGGTGGTGGTGGTGGCGGCAGTGTGTCAATGTGTTGAGAGGAAGAGGTGGTCTGGGAAATTCTCCTGAGCAAACTCCGGGCCCATTTCCACCCCCCAGTTAGTCCACTCCACTCAACTGGTTCACACACTGATGGGTCTTTGGGTATTGTGCCTAGGTAGTTGTTTTGGGATCTCTTCCAGTGGTTTGTCAGTATCTCCTTGTGGTCCAAGGAAGGAAACTTTGTTAACTTTAGCATTGACCTTTTGCAACAGTGCTGCTTGTGTAGCATTAGGCTATCTAGTGATCGAAAGAAAAAAAACAGACCTTTGCACATTTTTGCACTATAGATGGGTGTATGATGAGATTCACATTTCCTGCACAGCTAAGTCCGTCTGAAGTTCCCTTGTGTTGTATTTGACATCTAGCAAGGTCTCTGTTTGGAAGGAAAGATCTAAGCTTAAAAATGAAGTGGCCAGAAGTTATGGTAAAAGCAGATAGCTTAGCTAGTTTTAAGAAAGATTTGGACAAATTCCTGGAGGAAAAGTCCATAGTCTGTTATTAAGACATGGGGAAGTGTCTGCTTGCCCTGGATCGGTAGCATGGAATGTTGCTACTCTTTGGGTTTTGAGCAGGTACTAGTGACCTGGATTGGCTACCATGAGAATGGGCTACTGGGCATGATGGACCATTGGTCTGACCCAGTTAGGCTATTCTTATGTTATGTTCTCATCTGTAGGGGCCTTTGGTTTCACTTCTTATTTTAATGTATTTTTTTTCTGGGAACTTATCAGTGTTTTTTATAATGGGAACAAAAATGGAAGAGAATTAATGTGTGTGGAATGGGGGGGGGTAACTAATTTCTTCAGCTAAATAATTAAATCCACCTCAACCAGACATAGGAGAACTCGCACACCATTCACACACCCTCCAACCAAAAACGTCAAAAGAAAAAAACTGTTCGACAACCTCCTAACACTCGACCCCCAACTCTACAACCTATTGACCTCGACCACAGACTACAAAACCTTCAAAAAGAAATAAAAACCCTTCTATTCAAAAAACACATAAAACCGAACTAACACAATCAGAACTGTCCCAAGCATCATCTGCAACTACTCCATACGTATTTCTGATGTCATGACAATTCAGACATAATTTATATTATGTTATGTTTGGAATAATGGTTACATATATGAGGTTCAATAAAAGAATATTTTCACTCCCTGTTTCTATTCTGACCATTTATACCGTTTCATGGTTATTACAAAAAATATTTTTTACATGGAGGGTGGGGGGGGTGTCAAAAAATGATGGGTCCCGGGTGCCACATACCCTAGGTACGCCACTGCTGCAAGGGAGTTGTGGTGAGATGTTTATGTGGCACCCTTTTTGTGAAGTTCACAGCAGTGCCTTGTAAGGTGCCCCACTACTCGTTGCCATGTCTTGGTGCACACAAAACCAGTTGTCTGTCCAAGTGGTCCAAAATATATAATACAAGCATACAGCAAATCCCACTCACCATCGTTGAAAGATCCCTGTATTAGTCAGTCATTCATCACAGAATTACTTATAACGCGGGGGAAAAAAGCCTCAGAACATGGAGCTATATGCACAGCAAAGCCTCACCGATTTAACATATTTCAAGCAAAATTGCTCCTGTGTTAAGTCATTGGCTAAATTTTTTCTAGAGGGGGAGTTTGAAGAGGACGCTGCTGCCATTTTACTAGTGTGTGAAGATATTGGCAGTGAAAGTAGCGTTGTAAGTAAAGAGAATTATGCATATAAGTAAAATAGTTCACAATAGTAATATTCTTTTGGTTTTTTAATTCTTCTGTAGAGCTGGATGTGCCACCGACATCAAGCCCTGAGGCAGTGGATAAAATAGTTTAATTCCACGAAACACTGGCCACGTCGGCTTTTAGCAGCACAGAGCATATGAGAGTGGCAAGATATAGGCTGCAAAAAGAAACGGTAAAGATAAGTGCAATTACACTCTCTTTATAAACTAAAAATTATCTGCTGAGAGTCTTCCGTTGTAAGTTTTCCTTAACGAGACCACAGTACTAATTTAAAAATCAAAAAAATTTATAAAATTAAAGAAAAAAAAAGTTAGGGTTTTTTTGCCAATGACTTAACAGGAGCAGTTTTGCTTGACATACGCTAAATCAGTGAGGCTTTGCTGTGCGTATAGCTCCATGCTCTGAGGCTTTTTTCCTCCTCCCACGTCCAAAAGGTCTTGTTCTAGGCGTTTGGGACTTGGATGAGAATGCGGTATAAAGATAAACGACTTGGCAGTCTGGATGATCAAACGGCTGGACGTAGAAGTAGACGAATTTTGGAAAAAAAATATTTTGGACATATTTTTAGAGAATGAATTTTAGATGCTGCAGACTTTGGACAACTAGTGCCCATTTTCTGAAACCACAGCGGCTAAACTATTTGACAAAAGTTACCACAGGAGATAAATGAGGGAAATTGCAAAGATCTTATGGTAAAAGGTGTGCAATTTGTACAGAGCCTCAGGGGTGGATGAGGGTCATTACTGGTATAGAAATGAAGCAGTAGGTAACAGGATGCATACTGCACAGAAAACCGACTCCAATGTTGGCACCAGCACCAAAGCAAAAGGATTTAAGTTTGAATGTAAACAAATGCCTCAACTCTGAGGACATTAATCCATATTAAAAGCTTTTTTTCCCCCAGTAGTCTGCCAAGTACAGTTTAGAGCTATCTGATTTCTTCACTGCACCAAGGTGAAGAGACCTCAGCTATGGCAAGAGATAATCGGTAGCGATGGCTAAAGCTTGGGAACAAACATCACCATTTTAACTTTACATGTTAGAAAAGTACTTTTTTTTTTTTTTTTTTTTTTAGATTAAGAGCACTCTGGCATAGTTCAGTTCATGCGGCAGCTCAGAGTAGATTTAGTGACAGATTTCCCAAAACTGTGGCAATTAAGTGGCACGCTTACATGCATTTGTCTACTACATGTTACTACTGTATGTACTGTATTTTGCTTTTTTTTAAAAAAGGTTATTTCTTGTACGTCTGAATATCACTTGCTAATTTTTTTTGATAGAAAACAGATACATGTGATTATGCCTGGAAGGGAAGAGGTGCTTAAAGAATAGAAGTATGAGAGAGGAGAAGAAGATTTGGAAGGAAGTAGATGAGGAAGGGCAAAGGAATGATGAAAAAGCAGCCAAAAAGAGGAATGCTAAACAAGAGGGATCAAAATGCACACGTCCTCCCAGTGCCAAATCATTTATACATAGCCCCTCTGATTCCCTTTATTACATTTCTTACCCCCTCCCCTTTTTACAAAACCGTGATAGCAGTTTTTAGCACAATGCAGGCGTTAGCGGCTAGCGCGGCAGGCAGTTTAACACACGGTATTACACGCGTTAAAACCCTACCGCAGCTTGATAAAAGGACCCCTTAGATTTTGGAGATCCATTTGGGGTCAACTGAATTAAGTACAATGGAACTTTGGTTTATGAGCATAATTTGTTCCAGAAGCATGCTCATAAACCAAATTGCTCGTATATCAAAGCAAGTTTCCCCATAGGAAGTAAGGGAAACTCACTTTGATTGGTTCTACCTCCTCCCCCCCCCAAGACTATGGGCGCTGCTCCATTTCCCCCCCCCCTTGAGGCCACCAACGCTGCTCCATACCCCTCCCTGCGATCTGGCATCCTCCCCTGCGAACTGGCATCCTCCCCGCCGCTTGGGTTGCCCCCCTCCACCACGATCCTACATCCTCCCCCCCCCCCCCGAGCACGGCAATGACATCCCTTACCCCGACTGGGCACCAGTGCCAGTGCCCGAAGATCCTCCCTCTTCTGACGCGGCCTGGGCTGGGCGGTGCGTCAGAGATCCTCCCTCTTCTGGGCTGGGCCAGGCTGGACTGGCTTTGAGCATTTGCGCATGCTCAAAGCCTTCTGACCTCGCTCTCTCCGAGATTCTGAATCTGAGAATCTCAGAGAGAGCTAGACCAGAAGGCTACAAAGAACTAGGTAGGGGAGGGTCATTGGGGTGGGCAGACTAGATGGGCCGTGGCCCTTATCTGCCGTCTATTTCTATGTTTCTATTTTAAAAAAAGTAAAAAACAAGCCAAGGAAATATTTTTTCACTCGATGAATAGTTGAGCTCTGGAATGCCTTGCCAGAAGATGTGATTACACTGTTAGCGTATCTGGGTTTAAAAAAGGTCTGCACAAGTTCCTGAAGGATAGACTCTGATATCGGTAGCACAGAATCTTGTTGTTTTTTGAGATTCTGTCGGGTAATTGTGATCTAGATTGGTCACTTTTGGAAGCAGGATACTGGTCTGACCCAGTATGAATATTTTTATGTTCTCTCTCACCCTAGGCAAAATTCTAACAAGAAGTTCTGTCCCTCTCCAGAAACATACTCCTGCTACTCTACCACCTCACAGGACACAAACTAGTTTTGGTCACACCTGTTGTGCAGGTGCTCTGATTCAAACTGAATGATTGTGGCTCCAGTAAGGACCATTGGTCTGACTCAGTGTGGATGTTCTTAAGGCAGATGTAACTGTTGCTCTCTCCTGCCCCTGATGAGACCCAAGACTTTGGATTTATGGTATGAGAAGACTAGAGCTGGGAAAAATAGGATGCATTTATGGGTAGGTTTGGGGAATTTCAGGAAGGATTGGAGTTTTTTGCTGGACAATTTGGGGGTGAGCAAAAGAATGTCATTGACTTTTGACAGACTTTTTGAGAGATGGGAGAGTTTTTTTTTTACCCAGGGCCATTGCAAAAACAAAAATTTGAATAGAATGGAGGAAGGTGTGAATAAAATGAAAAGTTACACAATGGAAAAATTCCCTCCCCTACACATCTCTAAGGAACCATTACTACAGTAGTATCCATAGGGTAGTTACCAGTTGTTGGGGGGGGAGGGGGGAGATTACAGACTGAAGCTAAATATTGGTCCTCTGTGTATTATTCATTTTTTAATTGTTCTCATAAACATAACCATTATTTATGCTTTATTAAACTGGTGTGCTCTATGTCCCTCTGAGGACTTTAGAATTTATATTCATACTAGCAACGATAAAAAGGTTAATTAGTGTGTTTTGGAAAGACAAATGCATTTAACTCTTTTTACTGACTGTTGCCTAGGCTGCTAGGAAAATTAATTTCATCCCAGGATATTATATTTGCAAATGAAATAAATATTGATGTTTTATAAATAGAAACTCTAGTTATTGTCACTGAAAATTGTGAGAGAAATAGATAACAAATTTAAGCCCCATCCCCTTCCTCCCCAACACACACATACATACAGCCACCGCCATCATCATGGCAACTGGTTTCTCACACTGTGGACACTATTAATGGCTCTTTACGAGGGCCTGCTGAAATGTTCTCAGCCCAACCAAGACGAGAATGATGTGGATATAGTTCAATCAATAATTTGAAACAATGTCAAAAATATAGGCTCCCTTTTATGAAGCCGCAATAGGCTGTTTTAGGCAGTTGGTTGGTTGGGATGACAACTTTTTAGCATCCCCTCGTAATAGAAGTGGGAAAGTGGGAAATTGTTCCATTGTGCAACTTTTATTCATCCCTTACCCCATTGGATTAGGAAGGCTTCGTCTTCCTAATTTCTGAAGACAAAAAAAAAAATGTATTTACTTGTATCCAGTTCTATACCACTCAGGATCTTTTTTAGACCTCTATCATATCTCCCCTCAGCCATCTCTTTTCCAAGCTGAAGAGCCCAAACCTCTTTAGCCTTTCCTCAAGTTAGAGGAGCTCCAACTCCTTCATTTTGGTTACTCTTCTAGGAACCTTTTCTGATTCCACTATACTGTTTTTGAGATATGGCAGCCAGATGGAGAAAAATCAGTATTAAGTTGTATTTCCTTTTACTCAGAGTGGTAGAAAATCTCAGCTGGGCAGGCTGGATTATTATTCATTAGCTCATTCCTTTCCAGTAGCAGCAATTCAAGGCTCTCTCTGCCACTGAAGAAAGGAACAGTCCTCTCTGCATCTGTCCCACTTATTTTTTTACTCACTTTTCCACCTTTGGCTGTTACTCTACTGGCCCAGTGTTTTGAACATAATGTTATATAGCAGTGGTCTCAAACTTGTGGCCCGCCAGGTACTATTTTGAGGCCCTCGGTATGTTTATCATAATCACAAAAGTAAAATAAAACCGATTCTTGATCATATGTCTCCTTAGCTATAAATTACAATATTATTATTAAGACTTAGCTAAAAGGAAAGATTTATAAACTATAAAGAGTTTTACCTCATGCAAAATTGTCATTTCTTTAATAAGACATTAACTATTTTTTCTGAGGCCCTCCAAGTACCTACAAATCCAAAATGTGGCCCTGCATAGGGTTTGAGTTTGAGACAATTGTTATATAGTATACTTAACAGGGGGGGGGGGAGAGGGGATTGGAATACGCATTTTGTTTGAGATTTATTTTGTCATTTTTTCATTACGAAACCAACACCGTTAAGGACATGTGTCCTCTTCAAGAGTGGTGCATTGTGCACAATACCAACATGATTTTATCTCTTTGTGCTGTTTAGCACTGGAACAGTTTACATTATTCAGAACATCAAGAAACATTAAGTACTGCCTTAGCAAGAACAAAAATGGACTTTTTTTCTATATGGTGCAACCACGGGGTTTAAATGTTAAGAGTTGAGTGGTGAGCATTTTTCTAGATGGCATCATGATGAAGTCACTCTGTGATTTGGCTGGGTCATGATGGGGGGGGGGGAGCAGCTTTAATGACAAAAAGGTTTTAACACCTTGGTGTTAGGTTGCCTGTCACCAGTTTGAAATGTGCAATGGAACAGTGAGCAACTCCTAATGCAACTATTTGTGAAACCAGGAGTCCGTGTCGGATAACATTGGTAATGCTAGATGACAGCTAGAGACTTTGGTGGCACAGTGTGAGAAGATATTCCAAGACTGAATGGCAATGCAATGAAGCAGGTAAGTGCTTCAATATGAGTTGTCTAATAGATATATCTTTTTTTTTTTTTTAACTGCTTCAATTTTGTGCAAGTTACAATCCACCGCTGGTTTATTAAAGATTTTAAATTCCAGTTGGATCAGTGAGGTTTTTGTTGTTTTAATGACCTATGATGGTTGAACAGTAACACTAGAAAAATAGAGGTTATTTATAGTAAACTGAGGTCTTTTCTTCTCCAGTTTTGCTGTAAAGATGTAGGACTAACATTTATTGTTCTTCCCTGCATTTATTTAAAGAAGTGATTATAGTTTGTTGGGTTATTTATTAGATCTCACTTCTAGCTCTGTAAAAGATTAGCTTCAAATGAATGCACATCCCTATATTTAACCTAATAGAGGCCCACAGAACTTTTGGGCAGTTTGGGCTGGCTTCTATAATAAACAATGCTCAGTGCAAAACTGAAAAGTTTTGAACAGTAATAGTTATAATAAAAACTAAGTACGCTGTGGCTCTGGAGTAGGCTGTCCACTATAGTATCAGTGATGCTAACAGAGCAGGCAGTGGCTCTAAAAACATTCATTTTTGTAAAGGCTTTTAAATGAACCCAAATACACCTAAATGTTCTAAAAGCAGACACGTCAAATGTTGTGAACATCAAACGCACAGTGCTTTCTGTGCTGGATTTTTACAGGTGACAAAGGTGCAATGAATCAAACTCAGATGAAAGACAGGAGTGCAACCCTCATTTTCATCATGATTCATAGACACTAGTGTAGGATCCACATCGCTCACAGAAATAAAGGCCCAGACAAGGAAACACAGGCAAGAAAAGAACAATACAGGAAAAACACAAGTATATCATAAAAAAAAAGAAATAAAGGGGGCTGATGAAGTGGAATCACATAGGACAAAGGGAAGTCTGAACTTAGTGCTCAAGAAGGGAATTGGAGGGGGCTGAAGAGGTAGTAAGGGACAGACTGATAAGTTGGTAGGGTTAAGATTTAAATGCAGCTTCAAATAAGTGGGCTTTCAGTCTGGATTGGAATATTTTAAAGTGTAATTCCTGAAGCTGTACACTTTTCACTAGTGGTCTCTCCCCTTACTCCTAAAAATCTCAGTATGATCTCTCTAATTCTCAAGACCACTTCTTTATTGTCTTCTGAAAAGGGAAAATTTTATATTTATGCGTATATTCCCTTTCTTTTCCCCCTTTCCTGAGGCCCTGTAAAAAAAGTGGGTTTTGATTGCTTGGGGCCAAGACCAAATGCAAGGATGAAGTAATGAGCCGAGCGTGGCAATTGAAACCGAGAAGCTGTACAGTGGGGGAGAAGGGCAAGAAGGAAATTTTGAGAGTTTAATGCCACAATGAGAAACTATTTCAACCATTGCCAAATGTGGGGAAAAAGAAGCCTCCAATTAAAAACCAAAAAATAGAGAGACAACAATGTATGAAAACATTAGAGAATTTTATTTTTTCATTTTTAACAATACACAATGTATTCACACGTTTCCAATCAAATTCGATTTTTTATACTATAAAATAGACATTAAAAATTGTTAACTGTCTACAGCATTTTTTAAAGACTTACTGGCTAGCCAAGCTCTGGTTTTATATTTCTGCATAACATGAAAAACAGTGCCATGAATTTGCTGGTCCTGGCATTTTTGTCCCCTTATGCACTTTGAAAAAACAGTATAGTGGGCTTTATTTTAAGTCTATAGCTGTCCAATTCTCCAAACAATATCAGGTTGCATCATTCAATTAATAGCTATATCAGTCTTTTTGGAGATGTCAAAAGAACTTATCCAACATGCTTTAAAACAGGTAATATTTTCCCTTGAAGCAATTGAAAATATATTTGAGCACTTTTCAAAGTTACCCATCCTGTACCCAAATGAGGTGTGGACATCTGCTGCATTGAAGTCTGGATCAAGGTTGCAATGGTCAATTCCAACATAACCATATCCTCACTATAAACTGTTTAGAAACGGCATTTCAGTCATTTACCCAGTTACATGTAGTATGGTTCCCGAAAATGTTCATGAACTGCAAAATCATGACTAACGAAATGCTGAGTCTATGTGAAAATAGAGATTAAGTTCTAGCAGTACATGTTGTGCCTCAAAACTGGCTCCTTCCAACAGGAGAATCGCAATCCCGGAAGTGGATCTGCGGGGTCTCCTGGCGAGGGCACAGAGCCAGCACAGGTAGTGCAGCCGACCAATTCTCGCCACCCGACGTGAATTCTAACGTCGGGGAGGAAGTTCCGGGCCAGGTGACATCAGGTGGCGAGAATTGGTTGGCCCCGCGCTGGGGAAGATAAGCAGGGAGAGCTAAGACTTCGGCGCTGGCCTGTTCCCCGATTGCGGCGGTGGCGGCCTGTTCCCCAATGGTGGTTGGTGGCTTGGGGGAGGGCAGGGAGAAATAAAGAAAGAAATGGGGGGGACAGGGAGACAGAAAGAAAGAAGGGAGACGGGACACAGACAGAAAGGGGCATGGAGAGAGAAAGACAGAAAGAAAGGGGCATGGAGAAAGAAAAAAAGAAAGGGGGCACGGAGAGAGAGAGATAAAGACAGACATATAGAAAGAAATGGGGCAGGGTGAAAGAAATAAAAAGTTGGGGGAGGGAAGAAGACAGATGCCAGACCGAGGGAAAGGAAGGAAGGAAGGAAGGAAGGAGGGAGAGAGAGAAAGGAAAGAAAGAGATGTCAGACCATGGAAATAGGGATGGAAGAAGAGAGAGAAAGAAGGGAAAGTAAGACATGGAAACGTAGATTATGAAAAGAAAGCAGAAAAATTGAATATTAAGTTAATGCCAAAGATGGATGCAAGGCAGAAAGTGAAGATGAAGAGAAAAACAGTCAAAGGACAAGAAGGCCCTGGAAACATAGTTAAAAGCACAGAAAAATAAAGTCACCAGCCAACAAAGGTAGGGAAAATTATTTTATTGTCAATATAGTGATTGAAATGTGTCAGTTTTGAGAAAGGAAAGATATTAAACTTTAAATGTGAGGGCTGCAGAAAAAATAGGGTACTTGGAGGGCCGCAGAAAAAATAGTTAATGACAATTTTGCATAACGTAAAACTCTTTATAGTTTATAAATCTTCTGTTAAAGGAAAGATTTATAAATTATAAAGAGTTTTACCTCATGCAAAGTTGTCATTTCTTTAATAAGACATTAACTATTTTTTCTACGGCCCTCCAAGTACCTACAAATCCAAAATGTGGCCCCACTAAGGGTTTGAGTTTGAGACCACTGATCTAGGCCAATTAAACCAGCTATAGGGTCTCAGCTGCTCCTTACTAAGGGATCAATAAAGTCCACTATTGATCTATTATGGAATTTTACCCAAGAAGCTTGGGAAATTCTTTTGATGTAGGGGCTATTTAGTGTATCATAAGTTTGCATTCTTTTTTGTTATTATTTTGTACTTTTGAGGCTTGATAATAGTTTACTTCCTGTACTTAAGTGTTCATTTAAATGTTTGAAAATTTGGGAAATTTCTTCATAATAAAAAATACAGGTGAAAAATAGATTCTCACTCTTGTTTTCTAGACTTCCGTTTTTTGTTATTACAGTAGAAAAAATTGCTTTGCAGTGTTGTACACATTCAACAAAATTTTTAATTTGATAGTCAAACTTGTCTTTTTTAAACTTTTATTTTTGACAGGAATCCATCTTCATCACTGTATAACAGACAACAAAATATTTCATTAAAATCTACAGTCCCTTCCAGAATCTTGTTCCGCTTCAACTTGCTTTTATTTTTCCAAACTTGCCCTCACAATTTTCTCATGAAAAAATATAGTAATCTGCTCTTAAAATGACCTTTTCTCAAATCTATGCTGCAGTTTATCTGGGCTTCCATGTGTTACATTCACATGGGGCTCAGGTGAGTATCTATTGTACACCTGGCCATATTTTGCATCCATCTGTGAGACCTGCTTTGGCATGATTATCAAAACAGCGGCCAGTGGCGTACCTAGGGGGGGGGCGGGAGGGGGGGCGGGCCGCCCCGGGTACCAGCCCTAAGGGGGTGTTCCCGGCCTTGCCGTTCAGTCCCCCGCCACCCCCGAAGGACCGCTCGCCCCACTGACCTTCCTGCACCACCTGTGAAGCAGCCCGCAGCAGGATCGCGAAGTCAGCGTCAGCATCCCTGCGCTGCTTCCTGCGCCGCGATCCCGCCCCTCCTCTGACGTCAGAGGAGGGGCGGGACCATGGCGCAGGAAGCAGCGCAGGGATCGCTGACGCTGACTTCGCGATCCTGCTGCGGCTGCTTCATAGGTGGTGCGGGGAGGCCAGGGGGGCGAGCGGTCCTTCGGGGTGGGTCGGGGCATCAGGCCTTCAGGGTGGGGCGGGCGGGCAGGCAAGCAGGCTTTCAAGGGGGAGGGGGTGACAGGCAGGCAGGCAGGCAGGCCTTCAAGGGGGGACAGGCCTTGGGGGGGGGTGCAGACCTTCAAGGGGTGCAGGCCTTCAAGGGGGGCAGGCAGGCCTTCAGGGGGGTGCAGGCCTTCGGGGGGGGTGTAGGCCTTTGGGGGGGTGCAGACCTTCAAGGGGGTGCAGGCCTTCAAGGGGGGGACAGGCCTACAAGGGGGGGGGACAGGCCTACAAGGGGGGGGGACAGGCCTTCAAGGGGGGGTGCAGGCCTTCAAGGGGGGTGTAGGCCTTCAAGGGGGAGACAGGCCTTCAAGGGGGGGAAAGGCAGGCAGGCAGGCCTTAAAGGGGGGACAGGCCTACAAGGGGGGGACAGGCCTACAAGGGGGTGGGACAGGCCTTCAAGGGGGGGGACAGGCCTTCGGGGGGGTGCAGACCTTCAAGGGAGTGCAGGCCTTCGGGGGGGGGTGCAGTCCTTCAAGGGGGTGCAGGCCTTCAAGGGGGGGAAAGGCAGGCAGGCAGGCCTTCAAGGGGGAGACAGGCCTACAAGGGGGGGAGAAGCTACAAGGGGGTGGTACAAGCCTTCAAGTGGGGGACAGGCCTTCGGGGGGGGGGTGCAGACCTTCAAGGGAGTGCAGGCCTTCGAGGGGGGTGGTGCAGGCCTTCAAGGGGGGACAGGCCTTCAAGGGGGGAAAGGCAGGCAGGCAGGCCTTCAAGGGGGGACAGGCCTACAAGGGGGGGGAGAAGCTACAAGGGGGTGGGACAGGCCTTCAAGTGGGGGACAGGCCTTCGGGGGGGTGCAGGCCTTCGGGGGGTGCAGACCTTCAAGGGGGGGACAGGCAGGCAGGCCTTCAAGGGGGGGACAGGCCTACAAGGGGAAGGGACAGGCCTTCAAGGGGGGTGCAGGCCTTCAAGGTGGGACAGGCAGACCTTTAAGGGGGGACAGGCCTTTGGGGGGGGGACCATGATTTAGAAGTACACGGAGGGAAGGGGGTGTTCAAAGAGACATGCATATGCCAAACTTTGGGGGGGGGAAGAAATAATGGGTCTGAAAATAGAGGAGAGGGAGAGAGATGATGGACCATGGGATTTAGGGAGGGAAGGAACAGAAAGGGAGAGAAATTGGACACAAGGGATGGTGTGGAGGAGGGATAGAGATACTGGATAGGAGGGTAATTAGGAAAAGAAACGGAGAGATGGTGGACTCTGGGATGGTGGGGAAGGAGGGAGAGATGCCGGATGAAAGGGTATTTAAGAAAAGGTGGATCTGTGGAGGGAGATGAAAAAAAGGAAAGATACCAGACTTCCTGGGAAGGGAAGGGAAATGGAAAGGGAGGACAGAGTTGGCAGATGGATGGTTAGCATGCAGAAAGAAGGAGACCCTGGCAAGCAAGTTATCAGAAGAAAACCAGAGCCTTGGACCAACAAGATTTGAAATATAACCAGACAACAAAAGGTAGAAAAATTAATTTTATTTTCTGTTTTGTGATTATAACATGTCAGATTTGAAATGTGTTGGACTGAGCTGGTGTTGGACTGCAAACGTGAGCTAGGATTTAACAGAAAGAGGAAAAGTCCTTTTTGTTTCTTTATTTTATTTACACCACAGCGCCAGTGTGGTTAGGAGAAGCCAAAGGGGGTGAAAAAGCTATAAAACCCACCAGGAGTTTTGAAAAAAATCACCCAACTGGGCAGGAAAATCGAATTGAAAAACCAATTCAATAGGGCTGAATCGAATCAAAAATTTTTTTTCCTGTATCTGGCAGCATTAGTTTGCGCTACTGTCTTAGACTTTAGGACCTGGGATTGGGGAGAGATGGCATCCTCAGTACTTTATAATGCAAGTGAAACGAGGATTTGGTCAGACTTTTGAAGGGTCTGCAGAAAAAAAATATTGTATAGGCCGGGGACATGAGACAGCAGGAAATGGGAACTTTTCTTCCTTCTATTTTTGTGAATGGAAAGGCTGAGGATGTCAGAGAGGTCAGTTAAAATATGTGCTTTATAAGAAAATATAATAATGTGTTTTATAAAGTTTATAGCATAGCTGGCCTACCCAGTGAGGTGTTCCTAGTGGTGATGGTGGCAGCGTGTCAATGTGTTGAGAGGAAGAGGTGGTCTGGGAAATTCTGCTGAGCAAACTCCGGGCCCATTTCCACCCCCCAGTTAGTCCACTCCACTCAACTGATTCACACACTGAGTGGGTCTTTGGGTGTTGTTTTGGGATCTCTTCCAGTGGTTTATCTCCTTCTGGTCCAAGGAAGGAAACTTTGTTATCCTTAGCATTGACCTACAGAATATGTTTGTAACAGCGCTGCTTGTGTGGCATTAGGCTATGTAGTGATCGAAAGAAAAAAACAGACCTTTGCACATTTTTGCACTATATGGTGGGTGTATGAGGAGATTCACATTTCCTGCACAGCTAAGTCCATGTGAAGTTACCTTGTGCTGTATTTGACATCTAGCAAGGTCTCTGTTTGAAAGGAAAGATCTAAACTTAAAAATGAAGTGGCCAGAAGTTATGGTAAAAGCAGATAGTGTAGCTGGTTTTAAGAAAGATTTGGACAAATTCCTGGAGGAAAAGTCCATAATCTATTATTAAGACATGGGGGAAGTGTCTGCTTGCCCTGGATCGGTAGCATGGAATGTTGCTACTCTTTGGGTTTTGACCAGGTATTAGTGTCCTGGATTGGCTACCATGAGAATGGGCTACTGGGCATGATGGACCATTGGTCTGACCCAGTTAGGCTATTCTTATGTTATGTTCTCATCTGTAGGGGCCTTTGTTTTCACTTCTTATTTTAATGTATTTTTTTTCTGGGAACTTATCAGTGTTTTTTATAATGGGAACAAAAATGGAAGAGAATTAATGTGTGTGGAATGGGGGGTAACTAATTTCTTCAGCTAAATAATTCAATCCACTTCAAACAGACATAGGAGAACTTGTGCACCATTCACACACCCTCCAACCAAAAACGTCAAAAGAAAAAAACTGTTCGACAACCTCCTAGCCATTCGAGCTGCAACACTCGACCCCCAACTCTACAACCAATTGATATCAACCACAAACTGCAAAACCTTCAAAAAGAAATAAAAACCCTTCTATTCAAAAAACACATAAAACCGAACTAACACAATCAGAACTGTCCCAAGCATCACCTGCAACTACTCCATATGTATTTCTAATGTCATGACAATTTAGACATAATTTATGTTATGTTATGTTTGGAATAATGGTTACATATATGAGGTTCAATAAAAGAAAATTTTCACTGCCTGTTTCTATTCTGACCATTTATTCCATTTCATGGTTATTGCAAAAAAAAAAAAAAAAAAAAAATTTTTTACATTGGGGGGGGGGGATAGTGTCAAAAAATGATGGGCCCCGGGTGCCACATACCCTAGGTACGCCACTGACAGCGGCTACCCTATTTAAAAGTGATTCATGGCAAGACAAGTTTATTAAGAAGAGCTTGTAATCACTAATACCTCCTCAGCCCTTACAATTTAGAAATGAGGGAATTTCAATTATTTTTTAAATGAAATTTATGTAGAGCAAAAATTCTGTACTGTCACTTGCTGCAGTTTGATAGGACAGGCTTATATTTACTTTGGGCCTCTTCTACTAAACTGCGCTGGCGTTTTTTAGCGCGGAGAGCTGCGCTGAATGGCCCGTGCTGCTCCCAACGCTCACTGAATTCCTATGAGTGTTGAGAGCAGCACGGGCCATTCAGTCACGGCTCCCCGCGCTAAAACCGCTAGCGCAGTTTAGTAGAAGATGGGGTTTGTCTTTCGTGTCCATTTTTAAAGTGCCTTTATGTACCTGGAAGCTGCTGATACAGTCATGGCTAACTTAAGGTAAGTGGGCTTAGGGGTCCTTTTACTAAGGCATGCTAGTGTGTCTTAGCATGTGTTAACACATCCATTATATCCTATGGACACGTTGCCACATGTTAGCATTTAGTGCACGCTAAGACGCACTAGTGTGCCTTAGTAGAAGGACCCTTTAGTGTTTATTAGGTGCCTCTGAATGCCTAGAGCAGCGTCTCTCAAACATTTTTAGCTCCGGCACACTAAATGGAGCAAATGTTTTTCATAGCACATTATAACTGAAATTATAAAATTGAAAAACCAACAAAAAATTAAATTTGAGAGTTATTTATTTAAAGTTCTCTAAGCTATGCAAGGGTAATTGTAATAACAATGAAAATAAAGTAGGTAAAATAGAATTGCTAATCAATGTGAAGGATGTGCTTGTTTTTGAGTGCAATTTAACTCAAAATTGTGGCTCGATAGTCAACAAGCAAACATGCATTTCATCATCCACTATCTGGAATCTTTTTTTCAATTTAATTTCTGTCACTTGAAAATTCAAGTTCGCAAAGACAAGAAGACCCAAACAGTAACAAAGCCTTGATTGCTTTGTTGCTCAAGTTAGGATAACTTATTCATAAAAAACAATCACAACAAATAATGATGCTTGTCTGAGCGGCTGTATCCTTACGCACACAGACGCTCATAACAGTGATAGACTCTTGCGTACACAATATACATGTCATCTATTGTAGTGTATACTTATGAGGTGCTCATAAACAACTCCCAGAGGCAGTGGACTAGACAGATATGATAGCCTTCAAAATATCAGCTCTTAAAATGTATTTCCCCTGCTGCTGCCCTCCAGTTCAGACAAGGTATCACATTATCAGTCTTTGGGGAGTCTAATGAATCAATTTTGATCAGGAGGAAAACCAGTTAGAGTTCTCTCACTTTCCTTGCTTGCACATTAAAAAGGAGAATCAACATTAACAGCCCTTATACCAAAATTCCCCACCTGACAATAATGTAGCAGCTTTCCAGCACAGGCCAGCATGACACATCTGCCAGTAAACAACTAAACATTATGGGAAGGGATAGCAGTTCCCATTTCTCACATGAACATGGACCTATTCCTGCTTCACAAGGCAAGAAAGCCTTCTATTCCACATTGTACCCTACGCTGTTAAATTTTATAAAGTATCTAGGGACCATTTAGTTGAGCTTTTCATTCACTTTTTTTTTTAACGTTCTGGACTATGAAATAAAATGATCATACTTTCTAGAAGTAGCAGAAAATCACAATTATCACCCCCCCCCCCCCCGTTTTACAAAGCCGCGCAGCAATGGAACCAAAACCCTTTAAATCCCTATGGGCTTCAGGGCAAGGCCTGTGCTAAATGGCTTCGAAAAAGAGGTGAATGGCATTTGATTAATCCTGATGAGCCCCTTTTATGTGGCTAACCTTGCTGGGCTATTCTAAAACTATATATGTATTACTGTTTTGTGTATGTTTTGTTGTGAGACACCTTGGCTAAAGGCGAGCTATAAATATAATTATTAATAATCACAAGTGTCCTAACTTCTGCCAAACTGCAGCTCTAGTACCCTCAGAAAAAGACGATGAAAACATGACATACTGGTGAGTTTAATATACCCCTCTACAGCTTATGATTTAAAATAAGCAACCATTTTTCAAATACGTACACACTGCTCAGAGCTGTTCTAGATGAGTGCTTGTCTCCTGATACAATTGCTGTACAGAGCAGTTCATGGCAAACCCCTTGTATAGCAGTTCA
Source organism: Geotrypetes seraphini (assembly GCF_902459505.1). Taxonomy (NCBI): domain Eukaryota; kingdom Metazoa; phylum Chordata; class Amphibia; order Gymnophiona; family Dermophiidae; genus Geotrypetes; species Geotrypetes seraphini. Next base: position 67,219,164 of record NC_047093.1, on the reverse strand, counting down.
ACAGGGTGGAAAAAATGTTTTTTTTTCCAATCATGTTAGAGGATAATCTTATAAGCAACTTGAATGTGTAGATCATCGTTTAACAACTTAAGTAGGTACTTACAAAAATACCCCAAGCTAGTGCTGCCCAATTCTCTGATTCACTTTGGTGAATTAATTCAAATTGATGTGTTGTCTGAGAAAATTGGATTCACTGATTCAGTGACCAACCAATACCTCCAAGGCCTCCTAAAGCAGCAGCAGCATTGTTCTGAATGGGTTGCTCACAGCCTGCCCCACTGGGGCCTTCCCTCTGCCACGTAACTGATGACATGATAGAGGGAAGCCCTAGCAGGGTGGGCCGAAAGTAGCTCATTCAGAGCAATGCAGCTGCTGACTATCCACCGCTGCCGCTGCGTTAGGAGACATCAGAAGTATGTCAGGTCTCACAGTGGGAGAGGGATGGGAGGGAGGGATGGAAAACTACCACACAGGGGAATGGGAAGGATGGAAAGCTGCTACACAGGGAAATGGGTGGGAGCTGAGGAAAGCTGCTGCACATGGGGGAGGAGAGAGGAAGAATTGTTGGGGTAGAGGAGAGGAAGGGAGAGAAGAGGTGGAAAGGAGTGAGAGGGAGAAATCCAGCATATGGAGGACTGGAGGGAGACATGCATGGAGATGAGGGAGAAATGTTGAACAAAGGATGGAGGGCAGGGAGAGATGGTGCATGGGAACAAAGAACGAAATGTTACATATTATAATGGAGGGGAGGAAGGGAAAGCTGCATGGAGGGGCATACAGAAGTTTGACAAATGGGACAAGGGAAAGGGAGAGATGGTAGACAGTGGGAAAGAAACTAATGTTGGATATGACAGTGGAAGGTAGAAAAAATAATTTTATTTTCTATTTTGTGATTACAATATATCAGATTTGTAATGTGTATCCTGCCAGAGCTGGTGTTAGCAAGCGTGAGCTAGGACTTAACAGAGAGAGGAAAAGTCTCCTGTTTATTTTGTTTACATCACAGCGCTGGTGTGAGATTGGAGAGGGAAAAGGGGGAAGGGGTGGGTGGAAAGCCTACAAAATAAATCAAAAACCCATACCTGATTAGGAAAGAAAAGCAAATCAAATAGAAAAAATAAATTCAATAGGCCGAATCAAATAAAAAATTTTTCCCCTGAATCAGGCAACACTACCCCAGGCTATCTGCTCAGAAAACAGGACTTACGTTTTTTCAATATACCTTTAATCATTCTCAGGGGGTGAAGAATGGACCGAGCAGAGGCAGGCATTTGCTTATTTTATAAAACATGTGCCAACTCTTACTAATAGGTATAAGCCGAGTCACTCCTGTAAAAGCTTTCCATAAAGACATTTCATAAAGGCACACAGCTGTGCTGTTCTAGAATTTCCCTTACTAAAATGCAACTTGTTCTAGAAGATTCTAAAATGCAATTTATGGTTTGAAATCAAAAACCATGACTGAATAAAATACCAGAACAGCTAAAACCTACTTCTGATGTGCATATATACTGGATCTAAATTTTTGCTCCCTTCCCAACTGCTTTCTCATGATGATAGAATTATATAATGACCGTTCAGGTCCTTTTTTGGTCATTGGCTGCCCCCTGTACTATCCTGTATCTTCATTTTGACACTTCCTCGCTTCCACCCTGCAATTCTTCATACCTAAACCCCTTTTATAGTCCTTCTTGCTTACTCCCCCAAACTGCTGTGCTCCTTGTAGCTTGTGCACTGTATTTTTACACCTGTATTCTACAGCCAAGTTGCTTTCTCCCCATGTTTGCACAGCCTCTTTTTTCTTTCCCTGTACCTTCTACACTCAATTCTCTCCCATCTATACTAATGGACATGATTCTGCCCCAGCAAGTTAAGGAAAGTTGACGCTTTGGAAAAATAACTAATTGTAGTTCATACATTTTTTTAAGCAAAATATTTATTTGCAATCATGTTTTCCACCCAATATTTTAGCGTGCAAAAGTGGTTTTTTTTATACTGAAAGCTCTCATAATATTGATTCCTATGCAAGATGAGATGCCATATTACAACTCAATTATCCTACTATAAAAAAAACTAGAAAAGTGTTATCTTAACAAAATTATATATATGTGTACCTACTATAAGCAATTAGAAGTCAATTAGTGTACTATACTTATATTGTTGCACATCTTTATAATTTTATATAGCATTAAAATAAATCTTTTATACATTCTTAATTTATAAAACGCCTAAATTGGAAATACATAATTTACTAGAAGACTTGGGGCTCCTTTTACGAAGCTGCGTTAGCGGTTTTAGCGCACGCAGCTTTTTTAGCACGCGCTAAACCCACGCTACGCGGCTAGAACTAACGCCAGCTCAATGCTGGCGTTAGAGTCTAGTTTGGCCGGCAGTTTAGCGCACGCTATTACGCGTGTTAAACCGCTAACGCGGCTTCGTAAAAGGAGCCCTTGATGTATCTTTTTATAGTTTAAAAAGAAAAAAAAGTAAAATGCTCAGATCCTCTGAGCACTTCCTCTGCTGCCCTCTGAGAAAAAAAAATGAAAGAACATTACGGAAGAGGGTCTTCATACAATTATAAATGTATAAGAAGGGGGTCTGCTGGACAGGAGGAGAAATAACCTTTTTTTTTTTTTAAACAAGACTTCCAGCAGTGTGAGATCCATATACAGTGGTACCTTGGATTACGAGCATAATCTGTTCTAGGAGCATGCTCGTAATCCAAAATGCTCGTATATCAAAGCAAGTTTCCCCATAGGAAGTAAGGGAAACTTGCTTTGATATGTTTCCACCCCCCACCTTCTCCCCCCCCGAGGCCAGCAGCGCTGCTCCCCCCCCCCCGAGAACCGGCATTGCTCCCCCGAAGGCCCCCGCCCGCGAACCGGCACCCCCTGCCGCCATTGGGCACCCCCCCTGCTGCCATCGGGCACCCCCCCCGCCGCAACCTGAGGTCCCCCCAACCCACCCGAACCCTCTTCTTACTTTTCTGTAGCCTCCGCAGCGGCACCGGCACCAGCATGTCCTGTGCGTGGTGCCGGTGCCTGAAGATCTGCTTCCTGTGCTGAGCCTTGAGAGTTTTGCACAGGTAGCAGATCTTCAGGCACCGGCACCACGCAAAGGACATGCTGGTGCCGGTGCCGAGGCTACAGAAAAGTAAGAAGAGGGTTCGGGTGGGTTGGGGGGACCTCAGGTCGCGGCGGGGGGGGCCCGATGGCGGCGGGGAGGGGGGGTGCCGGATCACGGGGGGGAGGATGCCGGTTCGCAGGGGGGCGCTCGCAAATCGAAGCGCGCTCGGTTTCCGAGGCGCCGATTTTGCGAATGTTTTGCTCGTCTTGCAAAACACTCGCAAACCGGTGCACTCATAAACTGAGGTACCACTGTATTAACTTTGGACAGTGGGCCTAAATATTAAAAAAAAAAAAAAAATAAAAATTCAACCTACAGCTTTCTATTCCCAGCAGGCCAGTTTAGATATTTCTCAAAGTGTCAATTGTGACAGCCATATAGCATAGAATACTGAAACAAATGACCCTTGCACATACACCTATGGCCGTGTTTACTAAACATCAGCACACACTAAGAGAAGCCAGCATAGGGAAACTGCCTCCATGCCCACAGGAATAACAAGCGGAATAGTGGCAGCATGTGCTTCTATTTTAGCAAACGCAGCCCATAGGCGGCAGCAACAAACTGTGTAGATAAGAAAAAAAAAGTATTATCAGAACATGTAGCGCACCCAACTGTACACTAGAGAATGACATGGGAACAAATTTTTCCCTGTCCCCGAAGGGAAATCATTTTCCCGTCCTTTCCCCGCGAATTATTTTCCTTTCCCTGCCCCATTCCTGCAAGCTCCGTCCTCATCTGCACAAGCCTATGTATGTGTATCGTATGTGTTTGAGGCTTGTGCATTTAAGGCGGAGCTTACAGGCATGGGGGACAGGGACAGCAACAAAACTCAGGGGGACGGGATGGGGAAATTGCATTCCTGCGGGTATAGGGACCAATTTGTCCCCGTGTCATTCTCCACTTTGTACATGAGTTCCAGTAGAGAATACAGTGGACCTAATTTTATTTCCTTACCATATAGCATCTATAAGGTTCTTGGACAACATACCAGATGAATTCTTAGTTGAGCTGAGTAAATTCAGTTCTCTTGGAAGACTAGTTGCTGCAATTATGATTAAAGCATGTCAGCACCTGAAACCCAGGTGAAAGGCTGACATACAATTAAACAGTTTGCCCTCAATGTAATATTGAACTGCAATACCACCAGCAGAACCACTAACCAATTATGTAGATGTCTGCTTTTAAGCCTCTGCTAAATAGTTTGCATCTGAAGGGACTATGTGCAGAAAAGCCATTAATCTTTACATTTGGCTACTTCAAAGTGAGTACAGTGGATGTTGCGCTCCAACTATCGTTTGCATCATTCTCTGGCATTTCATCTTCAGAAAAGCTGATGTGTAAACACGTTTCATTAGCTGTGGATGAAAACGGAAGTGTACTGTCACTGGCAGATTCTGCTCGATCCAAGCCTTTGGCTGGGCTTTCACTGTTTCTAGCACTGGATCCAGAAGAGAATGGCTCTTGCAAGTTATCACAACTGCCCGTCGGGGAACAAAAGATTCCATTCATTTCAGAAAGGTCATTGCTAACTGACAATCTGGAAGATAGTTTGATGGGGGAGAGGTCTGTGTTTTCAAGGTTAGAACTTGGAGCTGTTTCTGAGAATCCCTTAATTTCAGATTCAAACTCAGAAGCAGAAAGTGAACAGGAAGTGACATTAGTAAAGCTGCTAAGATGGAGGCTTGCAAGGGTAGTGAGACTTCCATTTATTGATCTGAATTCTGCCTCCTGTTCTGAACAGATCCTTGTTGGCCTTTTTCTGCTGATTGGTGGAGGTGGATTCAATTTCGGTATGGCTTGCTGTAACCTTTCAAACGTTTGGGAGGGGGAAAAAAAAAGAGCTTTAGATCATGTGATCTCTATGTACTCATGTTATCATGCTCTTAGCACCTTTTATTATTGAAATTCTCTTTAATAAGAATATAAATGAATATCACATAACAACAGAACAAGTTGTCTTACTCCCACATTATAAATCCAGCTTCTTCCCCCTCCTTCCCCCCACCCCACAATGCCTCCCCAACAAATGAATGCAAACGAATGTCCAAACCCCTACAAAAACCTAGCTGCGGCAACAATGAGGTCTGGACTCTAAGGTTACCATATGGCACCATTAAAAGCAATAGAAGTAAAATCTGGATGTCTCAATCTGTCCTCCTTTATCTGGGTATCCAATATACACAACTGGGTAAATTTCAAAAAAAGGGAGATTTGTTCCCAAATGACCATAAACAGGCAAAAAACTAGTAAAGGAACAAGCTACTTTAAATACCTTTTTAAACCAGAGTGGCGCTCAGAATCCAAGATGGAGTAAAAAACTTCAAATTGGGGTGCAAACCCCTAAAATGCGTTTTTTATAGAATCAATCATTGCACCATTTTGAGTGAAAAGGTAATAGAAAGTGCTTATTGAAAAACACTCTTGCTTTAAATGTCCAATAAATGTCCAATAAAGTGAAAATGTTCCAACTATTATATAAGTTCAACTACATGAGTTCAAATCAGAACTTATCTTAATGGTTCAGATAGCGTTGACCCGGCGAGGTTCTGACGCGTTTCGCCAATCCTGGCTGCCTCAGAGAACCTACTGCACTGCTAGTGAACTACTGCTTAGTTTAAAGGTGCTTCTTTATCTAAACAAAGTAACAAAAACAGAAAATGATGCTGGTTTGTAACAAACATTCATAGTGAAACAATTATACAGCTACTAAACAACTCTCATGACGCTGACAGCAGGGTACCTGGTACAAAGGAACTTCTTTTACATTTCCTGTGACGTGGGAACTCAGCTGAGCTCCCTGTATTTGTATAATGACGATGTGTCAATCACCTAATGAAGAAACGCCCACCACTCTACTTCTTTGTTTAACCCTTTGGGAGACACAGTTTGCCAGTGAAATATCCACCTTTGTTCTTGTTTCCACAACCAAGCTTGTACATTGCCTCCCCTATCCAGGTGAGCCACTTCCAAAACAACAAAGCGAAGATCTTGCAATTGATGTGGGGTGACATGCCAGTGTTGTACCAGGGGGGCCCCCATATCACCCCTCCTGATTTTGCTCAAGTGTTCAGTAATACGAGTTTTGATTCTCCTAGTGGTGTGCCCAATGTAGAGCATGCTGCAAGGGCACATAATCATATAGACTACCCCCTGAGTGTCTCAATCAGTATACTGCTGAAAAGTATGCATCTTAGGTAAAGTAGGATGTTTGATACATGTGGTTTCTAAAGTGTAACAACAAATGCTACAGTGACCACATTTAAAATGACCTACAGGATGCACTAGTGAACTGGTTGATGTACTGACAAACTGAGAGGAGGTCATGCGGTCACGCAGATTTCTGCCTCTAGAATATGCAAACAAAGGAGGTTGTTCAAGGCTTTTGTGAACTTGTAAGATGTGCCAATGTGTATTGATGATCTTCTTAATGGCAAATGCTTTGTAAGAATAAGGAAGTGTGCATACCATCCGGGCTTCTGCTTGGTCAGATTTAGACTGTAACAAATAAGTACGATAGGCATATAAAGCCCTTTTATATGCCTTTTTGATGATGCTGTAGGGGTATCCACGTTCCACAAACCGTTGCCACATATCACGAGCACGGGTCTTGTACTCGGCTTTATTGCTACATAAGCGTCTTAGCCGCAAAAATTGACCCACAGGTAAATTGTCTCTGAGGTGGCGAGGATGATAACTGGTATAGTGAAGCAAATTGTTTCTATCAGTGTTCTTCATTAGGTGATTGACACATCGTCATTATACAAATACAGGGAGCTCAGCTGAGTTCCCACGTCACAGGAAATGTAAAAGAAGTTCCTTTGTACCAGGTACCCTGCTGTCAGCGTCATGAGAGTTGTTTAGTAGCTGTATAATTGTTTCACTATGAATGTTTGTTACAAACCAGCATCATTTTCTGTTTTTGTTACTTTGTTTAGATAAAGAAGCACCTTTAAACTAAGCAGTAGTTCACTAGCAGTGCAGTAGGTTCTCTGAGGCAGCCAGGATTGGCGAAACGCGTCAGAACCTCGCCGGGTCAACGCTATCTGAACCATTAAGATAAGTTCTGATTTGAACTCATGTAGTTGAACTTATATAATAGTTGGAACATTTTCACTTTATTGGACATTTATTGGACATTTAAAGCAAGAGTGTTTTTCAATAAGCACTTTCTATTACCTTTTCACTCAAAATGGTGCAATGATTGATTCTATAAAAAACGCATTTTAGGGGTTTGCACCCCAATTTGAAGTTTTTTACTCCATCTTGGATTCTGAGCGCCACTCTGGTTTAAAAAGGTATTTAAAGTAGCTTGTTCCTTTACTAGTTTTTTGCCTGCTCCTTTATCTGGGGCCATATGGTAACCCTGTAAATTATAACCCCAAATCTTACACAAAGTAGAACTTCATATCCTCCAACCACCCATTTCCTTACCCATCTTGGTGGAAGCCAGTGTGCTTGGGCTATATGCAAAATTACCTCAGCCCTTCCCTGAAGCCATATTTCTGACCCTCAGAGTGCACAATTGTAGTTTTAAAAATGAATAAAGAAGTTAAAAACAAAAACAAACATTTTCAAACTGTTAAACTCTAGCATTTGTCAGATAATTTGATCGTTGCTAACAGTAGAGCTGAAATTTAAAAAAAAAGAAAAAAAAAGGAATTTGGATAAGTTTCTAAGGATAGTTTGATAGACTTGGGCGTCTCCACTTCATACTTCTGGAAATGTGCAATTGGGAATATACGTATTTTACTGTTGGGATCTGAGGGGTTCTTCCAGCTGACCCAGACTAGCCACCATCTAATAGAACAGTGTGCTTGTGCTTGATGGACCACCTCTGATGTTCAATCATGAGACAACCAATAATTTTACTATAATTTCCGAGCAAAAATTTCTCTTACTAGTTCAACTGACCTTGAGACGCCTGCATCTCATCAGAGGGAACAGGGAGAGGGACAGATTTTTTTTTAGACGGTAATTTCCATTTCAAGTAAAACAATCATAGCAGCAAATGCTTCATTACGCATGCTGGAGTCTAACGCAGTACATGGCAATGTTATCTCTGCAAAACAGCTGTCTGCTTCTAAAGTCTAGAGAAGAAAAAGCTGCTACTGGCTACATCCCTGAACCACCAAATAACATCCAAAAAAACTGTTCATCCAGATTTGGAAACATGGACTTTAACCATGTGTACTGAGAATGCAGTGAAATTCAAAAATGTAGGGAAGTGACTCATAATAAAGTTGTCTTAATTAAAATGTAATTTTCTCTCTTCAGATGCAACTTGGTTAGGCTGGAGTGATTCATCTCAGTTTAAAGAGTTTGTTGCATTCGTGGTATCCCAAAACCTGGCTGTCTTTGTCACCTTCCATCCTGGGAGGGAGGGGGAAAAGGGAAGGAGGGAGGGGGAATGGGAAGGAGGGATTGAAGGGGGACTAGGGTTTGTCTTGTCTTTTAAAAATGTTTGGAGGAATGATTGTATTTAATAGAATATATGGATTAGAATTTTCAAAATGTGTGGAATCATTTGTAATGAATATCTATATGTTTGAAAGTAAATTAATAAAAAATATTTTTTTTAAAAAAAAGGAGTTACCAACTTTAATTCAGTTTTTGTTATTAATAGTTCATCATGTTTTTACAAAATTTTGAAAGTGTCAAGAACGCAAGAAGTATGGATACAGCATATTTGGAACCAGTATAACGGAAATATTAACTCATTTTGCATGGCAAAATGGCTTTATTTGAGAAAAAATGGAACCTCTTTATCTAAAGATGACTACAGAATTGGGGGGTGGGGTGCAAGAGAATTTAGCAAAGTATCTAATATAATAAAACGGTAAGCCACGCATGCGCACTTCCTATGCGTGCGTCCGTTTTCCGTGAGCTGTAGCACACATAGGAAGTGCGCATGCGCGGCTTACAGTCTGGCCTCACGCGAGGCAAGACAAGTGGCATGGGCGCCCTTGCCTGCTCTCCACCGCTGCCGGCCGCTAGCACCCCCTGCCCTCTCCGTCGCCTCCCGGCTCCAGCGGGTAGGCAGCACTTTAAACACGTTGCATTGCGCCCTTCTCTGCCGATTTCCTTTGCTGCTGCATCATCGGAGACAGACGCGGCAGAGGAAATCGCCAGTAGAAGGCCGCGAAGCAGCGTGTTTAAAGTGCTGCCTAAGCCGCTGGAGTCCCGAGCTTTGTCGGCGGTGGGAGGGTCAGGAGCAGGCCGAATCGACAACGGCAGTAAAAGAAGGGGGAGGGTCCGAACGGAGCAGGAAAGATAAGGTAAGAAAAGGGAAAGGGGGAGTGGGGGAAAATGCTGCTACTGCTTCTACACAGGAAAGGGGGGGATAGGAGGGAAATACTGTTGCTGCTGCATAGGGAAGTGGTATGGAAATGCTGCTGCACAGGGAAATGGGGAAAAATGACAGACAGACAGCGGGAGGGAGGGAAACAGAAAGAAAGAAAGACACAGGGCCAGGGAGAGGGACAGAAAGACAGACAGAGAAAGGGGGCCAGAGAGAGAGTCAGCGTGAGAGGGAAAGGGGGCTGCTTTGGGGGGAGGGGTGTGCTTGGGGCAAACAGCTTTGCTCTGGGGGGGAAGACAGAAGGGGCCATGGAGAGGGATAGGGGGCTGCTTTGGGGGGAGGGGTGTGCTGGGGGGAGACAGAAGGGGCCATGGAGAGATAGGGAAAGGGGACAGACAGCCTTGCTCTGGGGGGAAGACAGAAGAGGGCCATGGAGAGACATTTGGGGGGGAGGTGGGTGCTGGGGGCAGACAGCTTTGCTCGGGGGGGAGGGGGAGACAGAAGGATATAGACAGCGGCCAAGGAGAGAGAGATAAAGAAACACAGACAGACAGACACATCTATTCTAGCACCCGTTAATGTAATGGGCTTAAAGACTAGTAGTAAAATATTGCCTTTTACCACACCATGATGCACTGCCAGATTCAAACAACCTGAGGAACTCTGGAATAATGCACCTCCAGAGCAGTATGAAACAGCTGGTGGAATAAGGTTATAAAATGATCCAAAGCAGTTCTGAGCAACTTGATATCAAGCAATAACTAGTATGACTTCCTGAGTGAAGGAAACTGGGGAAGAGCAAGCAATTTCTTTTTTCATTCAATTATTTATTACAGCATCTGTAAATATATGGATTATTTAGGGTGCAAGGTGCCACTTAATTATTTTAAAAAATGATATATAATAGTACATAGTTGGGAAAAAATATAGACTGCATTGTCTGAAAGGATGCAATGTGGCTAATTTGCATTAGATGTCACTTGCCGACAGGATGCTGGTTAAAAATTCCACCTCCTCCCCACCCAAGTGTGTGGGCAGAAATTCAGCTGATCAAAAATAAGCATATGAATGCCTAGTATTTTAGCCTCTTTGTAAAGTATTCATCTCTGACTTGTGAAATATATCCAGACATTTAAGAGCTCTAAAAGATAGTCTGCCAATCTTCCCTCCCAAACATTACTTTTTAATGTATCTAAAACACCCCATACCCTCCTCCCCAGTACTGAAATAATAATAATAATAAAAAAAATAGGTTGGTCTGAACCTCCTATAGAAAATAAACTAGGATATATTAGGCCTTCTATAGACACAAAATGGTAGAAACCCTGTCTACACTTAACCACTCTCCAAACGTAGCCTTCAGCCTAATTAAGAAGTGTTTGCTCCCAGGGCCCCCTCCCTCCACCAAAGCCCTCACAGGGCCCATAGCCAAGCTGGGAAAAGGAAAATAGTCTTAACCCTAAACTAAACTAAACCTTAGGTTTGTATACCGCGCCATCTCCACAAGCGTAGAGCTCGGCACGGTTTACAGAGTCAGGAAGAAAGGAACTCCAATGAAGGGTTATAGGAAAGGAACAAGAAGAAAGAGAGGGACAAGGGTCCCAGAGAGCAGGAGGTGTTAGATTTTTGAAAAGAGCCAAGTTTTCAGGTGTTTGCGGAAGAATTGGAGGGAGTTTGAATTTCTGAGCGGGGATGTGAGGTTGTTCCAGAGTTCTGTGGTTCTAAAGGGGAGGGATGTTCCTAGTTTTCCTGCGCGGGATATACCTTTTGTAGAAGGGAATGATAGTTTCAGTTTTTGGGAAGATATGGTGGAGTTAGGGTTAGAGGAGTTCCAAAGGAGTGGAATAATGGGAGGAAGGATGCCGTGTAGAATCTTGAAGGCTAAGCAGGCACATTTAAAGAGGACTCTGGAGTGTACTGAAAGCCAGTGGAGCTTGGACAGGAGTGGAGAGACGTGGTCGAACTTGCCTTTTGCGAAAATAAGCTTAGCCGCGGCGTTCTGAATTAGCTGAAGTCTATGGAGGTTTTTCTTAGTTAGGCTTATAAAGATGGAGTTGCAATAACCCCCCTCCACCCCCAGCTCAGTTGATAAAATACTAAATGCCAGGTCAACTGACAGCTGCTGGTACCGAGTATTCAGTGAATAAGAACACCCAGCTAGTTCAGTTCAATTTTTTTCACTAAAGATATTGGGCTAAAATTAACCAGTTTATCTTACCAGCTCGATAGAATTTTGAACAGCTGGCAAACAGATGATATGGGTTTGTATTTTTCTTTGGCTTTAAATCAAAGTGCATGAGTTTTGGGATCCTGCCCAGGTACTCGTGACTTGCATTGGCCACTGTTGGATTGGATACTGGGCTTCCTTTAGTTTCATCCCATGTGCATGTCTTATATTCTTGTATTTTTTAGTTAATGCAATCTAAACATATGAGGAATGGCCTAGTGCAGTGTATCTCAAACTGTGTGCCGAGGAACACTAGTGCGCCTCCTGATATTCCAAGTGTGCCGTGGCACACTGAGGAGGAAGAGAGGCACCTGCCAGCTGACTTATTTACGTGGTACAGCGCCAGTGCTGCCCGATTCGCCGAAGACCTGCATGTGTCCCTCTTCTCTCTAGCATCCTACGGCTTCCCCCCTGGCCTCATCTTTAAAGCTATTACAGCAGCCTGCAGAGGATCGCCGGTAGGTAAAATGATTTTATTTTCAATATAGTGATTGAAATGTGTCAGTTTTGAGAATTTATATCTGCTGTGTATATTGTGTGTATATGAAAAATGAATGGAAAAAAATTGCATTACAATTAATAAAGGGGGCGAGATCTGGGGCAGAGCTTGGGTTGGTTTAGGGCAGAACTTGGGAGGTCTTTGGTTGGGGGGTACTTAGCTTGAAGTAGTTGAGAAACACTGCTGTAGGCAATCAGCTGGTGCCAGTGCCTCTCCTTCTCTCTGGCCCTCTTCCCTGCTGGCACCCCCTACTGGAGTCTCAGGGCCCATCTGGAGGGCCTCTGCATGTGATGATGTCACGCATATGCATGATGTCAACACAGCAACGTCCGTGCATTTCTGGGTGCCTCAAGCCGTGGCCACTACCTTTAGTGTGCCCCAGCTCAAGAAAGTTTGAGACACTGGCCTAGTGGTTAGAGCTTCTGCCTCAGCACCATGAGGTTGTGAGTTCAATCCCAGCCTGTTCCTCGTGATTCTTGTCACGTCACTTAACCCTCTATTGCCCCAGGTACCACAGCCAGATTGTGAGCCTGTCGGGAAAGATAGGGAAAATACTTAAGAGTACTTGATTACTATTCAATGTATTGTAAACCACTTTGGGTGAATCTCTTCATGAAAAAGGCAATAAATAAATCCCCTCCAGGGATTCAAGACAAAGTTAGACAAGTTCCTGCTGAACCAGAACGTTTGCGGGTAAGGCTAGACTCAATTAGGGCACTGGTCTTTGACCTAAGGGCCGCCCCAGGAGCGGACTGCTGGGCACTTTGGACCACTTGTCTGACCTAGCAGTGGCAATTCTTATGTAACTTACGGGCACATAAATATACTAGACATGTGCATCACATTATATTAATTCAATAAGCTAGACAAACTGAGTACTGCCCTGAATCTCTCTACTTCAACAAAGCCATTTGCAGCAAGACCCCGCCTAAAGTGCAGAAGAACCAAACACTGCCATGGTGACAGGCTCTCAGTATTTCTCATTTCTGTCCTTCTTTCTTGCTTTGTCAACACAGTAACCCAAGCCCACAGCAAAAAAAAAACCCAGTTCTGGTAGCTATTATAGACTACAGGTAGGCTGGAGGTGGGGGTAGAATGTAGGGCTGGTGTCAAGCATTCTAGGCCTGGGGCAGCAATTTGGAAGGAGGCCCCAAAGCCCACCAGCAGGCTGTATTTCCTTCAGATTGAGGTATTGGAGGTAGGATGGGGAGCCCATGACAACTGCCCTGTTTGTACTCCCGTAACATCTGCTCTGGTGGGATAGGTTCAAGTTAATAAAGCAATCTGCGGTCTTTTTGCTAAAAAGGTTCAGTTGCTTTGCTATCAAAGGCAGGTTGTTGTGATTATGGAATAAGGTTTGAAATGAACCAAAATGCAGTGGACAAGAAAACACCAGCATGAAAGTGGAACGGGGCAGAAAGGACTTGAAAAGGGGGAGGGGTGTAAGAAATGTGGTGAAGACAATGGGTAGAACAGTTGTGGGCTATAGCTATGAAGAAGACAAATGTCAACATCTATTTTATCTACGAGACAGCAAGAGACTTGACCAGCTGCTTACCTTTCATCCCCTGCTTGGCCATCCAAGTCATCCATCTTTACCCGATCCGTTCCAATGTCTGTAATGTGTTTGGTGACTTCAGAGCCCTCCACACTCCTGCCGAGACCACTTTGGCCATCTGACAGCAACTGGAGACTGTTGCTCTTCTCCACAATGGTGCAGCCCTGGCCTTTGTCCATATTAATGAGATTCAGATAGGATTCAGTAGCAGCGGTCCTGTTCAGTGAACCTGCTCCAGCTTTGCCAGTGAAGACACCAGCTGGGGTGCAGGAAGCAGGAAGGTTTATTTCCAGGCTGTATAGATTCTTCAGGTTACATGACAGAGACTGAGCAAGGATCAAGTTCTGTGAACATTTCATTTCAGCTGGAAAAACAGAAGAATTGAACTATTAATAATCAAGCTCCCAAATTGCCTATTTATTCATCTGCATGTATTTCACCTTAAATCAGCACTGTGCTTCTAGCTGAAAAACTAGCAAAATAAAAAAAGTGGCCAAAATAAGAGAAAAACAGTGGCCTTGTGATTAGAGCATAGTATGAGCCAAGAAAACCAAGATTCAAAACCCACTTCCCCAGCGACACTTCTTCTGACTTGAACAAGTTATTTTATTTCTCAGACTCAAGTATCCAAGTTTCAAGTTTATTAGGTATCTTGATGAATCGCTTAATCAAACTTCAAAGCGATGTACACATTAAAATTTACATTTGTTAGGTAACAGTACAATACATACGAATATTTAAAAAAATATTTCTGCTGTTTTCTCAAACTGGGTGTTAAGTTATAAATAAAGGGACTTAAAAAAATGGATTGCATATGGATTGGATTTTTTCTTTAATTTAACTTTTGAGGGTGAAGTACAATAATACACAAGCCCCTCTCCATTACATCATATATATGGATTGACAAATGCCATACAACACACAATGTAATAAATCCCTACCCCCTATATTGAACCCATAGTTGTCAGAAATTTAAGTGCAGGCTGCTATGGATTAAAAAAAAATAAATCCTGATCATTGGTGGGAGCATCTGGATAGTGGCTGCTGCTATATATCAATCCTCCTCAACCAGACACAGAAGATCCCACTCACTATTCACTCACCCATCATCCAAAGATGTCAAACAAAAAAAACTTTATGATAACCTAATAGCCTCCAAAGCAGCTAAACTGGACAGACAAATCACCACTCTTATCTTCGACTACAGACTACAAAGCCTTCGGGAGAGATATTAAAACCATACTCTTCAAAAAACACATAAAACCTATCCAGCACAACCAATCCCAACCCAATATCCAGCACTCTATTTACCCTTAGATCTCTCTAATACTCTTTTATCTACCAAACGTTATCTAAAACCCATAATTTCACCCTATTCTTATCTCCTAAAGACCTCCACTTCCCTTTGGTAACTCTTTACCCAACATATATTACCTTAAAAATTCTATGTCATCGCTTATTGTATTCCTTCAAATTTTGAATGTAATTTTTGTTTTAGTTTGGATGTAATCTGCCTTGAACCGCAAGGTAATGGTGGAATAGAAATCACTAATGTAATGTAATATATCCAGATAGTGCACTATGTAGACCAGTTTATCACAAACTGTGTGCCTCCTGAGATTTCTGGTGTGCCGCGGTACACTGGGGAAGAGGAGAAGGTGCTGGTGTCGGATGACTGTCTACAGGACATGCCTCTCGCAAAGAAAGGCACTTCCTTTAAGCAATCTCCCAATGCCGGCACCTCTTTTCTCTGACGGCCCTCCTCTCCAGCGCAGGTCTTTCTGCACAAGGCCCATTTGAAGGGCCTTTACGCATGCGCCGACGGCAGCGAGCTGACGTCACACATGCGCATGACATCACGCCAACGCCAGTGCACTTCCGGGTGTCTCAAGCTGGGGACACTAGGTTTAGTGTGCCCCGGCTTGAAAAAGTTTGCGAGACGCTGATCTAGACAGTGAGGATACTCAGCTTTTTAGGCTGTCTTAAGTAACGTGGACAGTTAACTGGAGAGAAATGCTGTCAATTGCTGCTAGCTGGATAAGAATTCTCTTCACCCATCATTGCCCCTGGACAGGAAAGTGCTGCTGAAATCTTTGGCGCAGTGACATTTATCCAGGCAGCTGGACCTGAATGACAAATAGCTCATCTGGACATCAAGGGGCAACGCTAATATCAGATAAGGATGCACCCTGGCCAAAACTTAATTCACTTGGGCTTTTCTCCTATTTGTTGCATATATTTATTTTAATAAGGATTTTTTTTTTCTTTAAACACCAATTACAACTTACGGTGCACTAATTGACTTTACATGTGTTAATCATAGGTTAACATGTATTAAATTGATTTAGCTTGCATTAAATTTAAGTCGTTTTAAAAACGTTCAGCCCTCATATCAGCACAAGCACATCAATCTAGTATGCCTGAAAACTTTGCACTGGTTTTTCTATATAGCTGTTTTTCCCCAATTGGCTATTTTTATGCTTTTAACAGAGGTTAAAAAGCAGGGAAATAATCATCAAATCCAATGGGAATCTTTCAATACATGTTAGCCCAGAACATAATCTGTGCTGCAGCAGTTCAGCTGCCAATTTTTATAACTTTTCTCAAATCAGGGTAATCATTTGTGGTGGTAGGATAGGGAGTGGGTGTCACTAGCTGCAGTACACTTCTCCCTCGTTATTCGCGGGGGATAGGGGCAGAGCCGGACCGTGAATGGCGAAAAACCGCGAATATCCAGCTCTGACCCACCCCCGCCTCCCTTCCGCCTTCCCCTGGCATCACCTGGTGTAGTCTCGAGAGACTACGGGAACTCCCCACAGCCATTTCCTAATGGCTATCTGCACGGGGGCAGGAGCATAGGAAAATTGCTCCTGCCCCGAAAACCAGCTAGACCACCAGGTAAGGCCGGGATGCCGGGGGGGAAGACAAAGATATGGGTTTTTTTTTTCCTCCTCCCCCCCCCCAAAAAAAAATCACGATTATGTGAAATCGCGAGTAGGGAAACTGCGAATGGGGAGGGGAAAGTGTAATCCCCCCAACCCCCTGGCATTTTACTGCTGCTTAATGTATATCACAGGTGTTGCTAATCTATGGTCACCCAGTACTGCAGGTTAGTGACTCCCGAGATAAATGAATAATGCAACTTAGGGCTTCTTTTACAAAGGTACGCTACTGTTTTTAGCGCGCGCTAGACAAAAAACTACCGCCTGCTTGAGAGGAGGCGGTAGCGGTTAGCACGCGCGTTAAGGCTCTAACATGCCTTCGTAAAAGGAGCCCTTAATCAACCTTACAAGCTGTGTTTTATAGCTCCTGAGAAGTTTGCCTTAAAAAAGGCCAGAGCTTTGAAATAAGAAAAAATTGCTCCCCTTCCTATTCTCAGGCCCACCTCCATGACTCCCTGGTGGTCTAGGGTAGAGAATGACATGGGGACAAATTTTTCCCCATGCTCGCAAGAACTCAATTTCCCCGTCCCATCCCCGCAAGTTTTGTCGCTATCTCCGCCCCATTCCTGTAAGTTCTGCCTTAACCGCACAAGCCTCGAACACTTATGATTTTAAAGTGTTTGAGGCTTGTACGGATAAGGACAGAGCTTGCAGGAATGGGACAGGGACAGGAAAAGAACTTGCCGGGACAGGATGGGAAAATGAGTTCTTGTGGGGACGGGGAAAAATTTGTCCCCGTGTCAGGGATACAATTCTTTATTAAAGGGGGCATGCCTAAAAGACATAAAACGTCTCCACCTTATTCAAAACACAGCAATCAAGATAATTTCAGGCTCTAAAAAATTTGACCACGTCGCCCCCATTGCTACAAAAAGCTCATTGGTTGCCTGTCACACATAGGATAACATATAAAATTACTCTTCTTGTTTTCAAGACTATACAAACCAACGCCCCAGCATTCATAGATAGACTTTTGATTCCGTATGACTCCCCGAGAGTTCTTAGATCGGATCTTTTAAACATAAGCCCCGCCACTAATGGAAAAAGTGGACGCGCCGAAAGTTAAGCCCCGCCACCTTTTGCCAGCGTACGCAACCTTAACCAGTGAAGTTCTCAGCACAACGGCCCCACAACGCGGCGCGATGTGTATAAAGTAAAGTGGGGGGGGGGGTTCCCCCCACGCCCCCCCCGTCGGAGCACCCAAAAAAGATTTTAAAAAAGAGGATATGAAACTTAACATTATAAAAAAATAGGATAAACTGTCGACCATTTTTTTAAGGGCTCCGACGGGGGGGAGGGGGGGGAGTGGGGGGACCCCCCCACTTTACTTTCTACAGATCGCGCATCTTTTTTATAATTTTTTTGGGGAGGCGGGGGTTAACTTTTTGGCGGGGCTTATCTGGAAAAGATCCCTTAGATCTACTTCACAGTTCACCCTTAACGTCCCTTCCCTGAAAATAATCAGAACTCGTCGTGCTCTTATTTTCTCTGTAACAGCTCCAATGACTTGGAATTCTCTTCCCTTATATTTAAGAACAGAACGAAATCTGCAGAAGTTTAAAAGCAGTTTAAAGTGCTTTCTTTTAAAGATGCCTTTAACTGATAATACAATGCCTTTATCTGAAAATACAATACATATCATTTTTAGCCGTTTCTAAAATTGATAATTTTACCAGTCTCCAAAATTGACATATATCTTTGCCAGCAATCCTTCTTTTCCCACCCCCTTATGTATTTACCTTCTATGTACTTTTTCTTCAAAATTGTAGTTCTCCCCCTTTTTCCTACTGTTTCTTGTGGCTTAATAAAGTAGTTACCCAAGTATGTCCCATAATGAATCATGTACGTTTAATCTCTTAAAATGTTAATGTCCTTATTATTTTTTAATCGTTGTATGCTTAGTACCTTCGGATAAGCGTTTACCGTATTTTCACGCATATAACGCGCGAGTTATACACGATTTTACAAACCGAGTATAATCATGCGCGTTATATTCGTGAGCGCATTGTACAAATTTTTTTTTACATAGTTCCCCCCCCACGACGTCCGATTCACCCCGCAGGACCGCTCGCACCCCCACCCCGAAAGACTGCTTGCACTCGCACCCCCACCCCGAAGGACCGCTCACACCCCCACAGCCTCCCCACCCCCCCATCATGGAGAAACTGCCTACCGTTGTCCTGCTGCTTCCTCTGCCGGTGGTCCCGCCCCTTCTCTGAGCCCTGCGACTGCGCTGCTTCCTCTTCCGGCGGTCCTGCCCTTTCTCTGAGGTCAGAGAAAGGGCGGGACCGCTGGAAGAGGAAGCAGCGCAGACGCAGGGCTCAGAGAAGGGGAGGGACTGCTGGCAGAGGAAGCAGCAGGACAACGGTAGGCAGCTTCTCCATGATGGGGGGGTGGGGAGGCTGTGGGGGTGCGAGCGGTCCTTCGGGGTGGGGGTGCGGGTGCAAGTGCGAGCGGTCCTTCGGGGTGGGGGTGCGAGCGGTCCTGCGGGGGGGGGGGGGGAATCGGACGTCGGGGGGGGGGCATTAGGCTTTCAGGTGGGGACAGGACTTTAAAGGGGGACAGGACTTCAAGGGGGAGAGGAGAGTCGGGGCGGGCGAAAGGAGAGTCGGGGCGGCCAGAGGAGAGTCGGGGCGGGCGAAAGGAGAGTCGGGCGGCGACGGGAGAGTCGGGGCGGCATGCTCGGTATACGGGTGTGCGCGATATATAAAAATTTATTTACATAAATTACAGTTTCCCGCGTGCTATACCCGTGTGCACGTTTTACACGGGTGCGCGGTATATGAGTGAAAATAAGGTAATTAAAAAACATGAATAAACTTGAAACTTGAAACAAAGTCACCAGTTGCTCCTGGCCCTGCTGATGCCAAGTTCAAAATGAGGCTGGCAATCCCTGGAAGAGTCTCAGGGTACTGCCACTAGAGGTTGAGCCATCATATAAGGGCTGCTGCATGTTTAAAGAAGCCTTTACCCTGTGACAGCATAAAATAATAGTACAGTAATAGACTTCACCCACAATCTCTTAAGGAACCATCTTTCCAGCCCCGAGTTTCTTGGTCTCCTCCTAAGTGTCCTCTTTTATGATAACAATTGTATTTCATTCCCTCATACCTTCCGTTTTCTGTTAGTCCGATGACTCTGTTTCATTGTCCATATTTTAAAATTTATGTTAATTTTAGTTCCCCAATTACTTTTTTGTATTGTACCTCGCTCAGAAATCCTGATAAGCGACTGAATCCAATTTTTAATACAAGTTGAAACTCGAAAAACTTAGCAGCCTGATGGTCCAACGCTGTAAAAAACATGTCAGTTTTCAGCTGGTTTTATTTTTCTCCAAAAAGCACAGCTTGTAGAGCTCAATCTAACTGTGGTATTTAATGTGCATGAGACGGTGCTTTACATGTTATTACTATACATCCTGTGCTACCTGAAACCCAACAGGCAATACAGCAAAATAACACATGATTTCACCGTTTAACTTGCATTAAGGGGCAGATATGTGTTATTCCTTTAATGCATATTAGTAAGTAACCCCCTCATTGTACCAAAAAAAGCATTTCACTTAGTATAGCAAAGCAAATGTTCAAGGAAGCATGCACTAGAACACTTGATCTTAAATTTATCATGGGTTTGAGCCAGTGTCACTAAATATTCTGCATACTAATCACCACAAATCCCCAGGCATCTGATCACCTTTAGTCCTAAATTAAAGTAATTCTGTTAACTAGGTCCTTACATTTGTATGTGTAACTGTTTAAAATACTAGTATTTATATGCACATGTGTGCACTTATATGCATAAAAATACTATGGAGGCTAAGCACTATTCTGTAAATACCCTCTTTAACTTACATATGTGTACTTAAAAGGGGGAGGGGGATTGCACACAGGAACAGAGTATAAGTAGGAATTCAGCAGGGCTCCCACTTAAAATAATCTGAAAGATGTGCATGTAAGTTGCATACATAAAGGCAAACACAAATGCCTAATGCCTAAATTTTAAGCATGATGCTAGTTGATTACATTAGTATTCTATAAAAGAAACTAATGCACAAATCCTCTAACCGGCGCTCTTGTCAGAGGCTGCTTTAAAAGCAGCCACCAATTGTGTGTCCAACATGCAACCGCGATGGTTAGAGAATTGAACCTCAAGCGCCTACACGAGTCACACAAAGATAGGCGACAGAAATGTAGGCCTAGAAAACCCTGGCTTACATTTCCCAGGGGATCCTAAAAATAGTCCACAGTTGCACGGGAAACCCCAATCAGCTGAGCCAGCAGGAATCCCTGAAGCTACAGTTTCAGGAAGTCCTGCTGGCTCAGCTATCAGGGATTCCCCCACCACGAACAGCTGATGGCAAGCTGTTGACTCATTTTTGGGATCCTCCGGCAAAGCTAGGCACCAAAAATGTAGGCTAGGGTTTTCCAGGCCTAGATTTCTAGCGCCTAGCTTGGCGTGAATTACGCCTACCTGGGCACCTTTACCCGCCTAAAGACACTTCCGGCGTTAGTCATGCCTACTTTGGCATTCAACAGCCTAAAGCACCTATGTAGGCATGATTCTGGCGCCTTTTATTTCGGCGGCGTTAGGTGCATCAACCTCACTGATTTTTTGCCATTTCTAATGGCATTCTTCAACTAACTTAGGGGGTAAGGCAGTCGTAAGTTTAGGCACTGGTTTTAGAATTTCCCTGTAAGTATCTAAGTTCTGTTTAGCATAGGCTTATATTGTGTGCCTCCCAGGCACCCAGTTAAGGAATTCCCCCTTTATGGTTGGATTCAGTAAATGGTGCCCAAATTTAGGCACCAGAAGATTTGTGCTAAACTCATATTCTATAAAGAGTGCTCTGTGCCAAGCATCATTTATAGGATGGCACTTAGTGCTTATTCCTGCCTATAACTTTGGACATGAGGACTTATGGCTGTTGAAACCTGGTGTAAATCCT
Source organism: Geotrypetes seraphini (assembly GCF_902459505.1). Taxonomy (NCBI): domain Eukaryota; kingdom Metazoa; phylum Chordata; class Amphibia; order Gymnophiona; family Dermophiidae; genus Geotrypetes; species Geotrypetes seraphini. The sequence continues at coordinate 67,197,566 of NC_047093.1, read as the reverse complement.
GGCATGTAAGTTAGGCACCCAACCCACAAATTCTACACCTAAATTTTTGAAATGCCCCTACCAGCCCATGCTGCTGATCCCTTTTGGGTTGCATGCAAGGCACTTGGGACATGCAGCATTATAGAACAGCATGTAGGAAGATTCATGTTTAAGTCCAAACTAATACCAATTAATGCCAATAACTGTTAATGGCCCATTAACTAAAAACCTGGATGACATACAGATAATCTGAGATTTAGTGCCTTGGCAAAGGTGAGTTATTGCTGTTGTGGCTGGGCTTGGGTCAAGAGAGCTCCACTCCACCACAGGCATAAGGCTACAATTGACAGTTTAGAGAGAACGATTTGGGAAGGCGTAGTGGTGATGTAAGGAATGAGGACAGCAGCTGGAGGGAGGGAGCAAGGAAAAGCTCAAGGTCAAGGAAAGAAAAAGCAAAATAGGTGCAAAATAATTTGTTTTTTTCATGCCAAAGGTTTTTAAGGGCTTGCAAGTTTCCTAAATATTTTTGTTGCCGCCTAAACCAAACACTGGCTCGTTTCTGAGCCACAAAACTGAAAACTGACTTGCTAGAGGGAACAAACACCGAGCTGATGGGGCATGTGCCTATTGTGGAGGCAGGAAGGGAAGACACAAAGGCTGGTTCTCCTGGGGTTGATGATGCTGGGTTTACATTAGAAAACTTGCTTTGTTACTAATTTAGTGCAATTTATCAGATGTACTTCATTTCTTGAGCCAAAAGGCCTTCAGGCAATATAAGAACATAAGAAGTTGCCTCCGCTGAGGCAGACCAGAGGTCCATCCTGCCCAGCGGGCCGCTCCCGCGGCGGCCCATCAGGCCCACTGCCTGAATAGTGGTCTCTGACTAATTTTGTAATTTACCTCTAATCCTGTCCCTAATAACCTTACCTCTACTCCTATCTGTACCCCTCAATCCCTTTGTCCTCTAGGTACCTGTCCAGACCTTCTTTGAAGCCCTGTAGCGTACTTCTGCCTATCACCTCCTCCGGCAGCGCATTCCATGTATCCACCACCCTCTGGGTGAAAAAGAACTTCCTGGCGTTTGTTCTAAACCTTTCCCCTTTCAATTTCTCCGAGTGCCCCCTTGTACTTGTGGTTCCCCTTAGTTTGAAAAATCTGTCCCTGTCTACCTTTTCTATGCCCTTCATGATCTTGAAGGTTTCTATCATGTCTCCCCTGAGTCGTCGCTTCTCCAGGGAGAAAAGCCCCAGCTTTTTCAGTCTGTCAGTATATGAGAGGTCCCCCATACCCTTTATTAGCTTAGTTGCTCTTCTCTGGACTCTCTCAAGTACCGCCATGTCTTTCTTGAGGTACGGCGACCAGTACTGGACACAGTACTCCAGGTGCGGGCGCACCATTGCACGATACCGTGGCAGGATGACTTCCTTCGTCCTGGTTGTGATACCTTTCTTAATGATACCCAACATTTTGTTCGCTTTCCTTGAGGCTGTGGCGCACTGCGCCGACGCCTTCGATGTTGTGTCCACCATCACTCTCAGGTCTCTTTCAAGGTTGCTCACCCTTAGCGGTGATCCCCCCATCTTGTAAGTGAACATCGGGTTCTTTTTCCCAATATGCATGACCTTGCATTTCCCTATGTTGAAGCTCATTTGCCACTTTTTGGCCCACTCTTCTAGCATTGTCAGATCTTTTTGGAGGTCTTCGCAGTCCTCCATGGTTATGACCCTGCTGTATAATTTAGTGTCATCCGCAAATTTAATAACCTCACATTTTGTTCCCGCCTCCAGGTCATTAATAAATATATTAAACAGGAGCTGTCCCAGCACCGACCCCTGTGGAACTCCGCTCGTGACCCTTTGCCAATCTGAGTAATGACCCTTTACTCCAACCCTCTGTTTCCTGTCCGCCAGCCAGTTTTTGATCCATCGGTGGACCTCCCCTTGCACCCCGTGGTTCCATAGCTTCCTTAGCAGTCTTTCGTGTGGTACCTTGTCGAAGGCTTTTTGGAAGTCAAGGTAAATGATGTCTATGGATTCCCCTCTATCCACCTGGCTGTTCACCCCCTCAAAAAAGTATAATAAGTTCATGAGGCATGACCTGCCCTTGCAGAAGCCATGTTGGCTCGACTTTAGCTGCCCATTGTTTTCGATGTGTTCCCAAATGCTGTCTTTAATCAGCGCTTCCATCATCTTTCCCGGGACCGAGGTCAAGCTCACCGGCTTGTAGTTTCCTGGGTCTCCCCTTGAGCCTTTCTTGAAGATGGGCGTGACATTTGCTATTTTCCAGTCCTCTGGGATCTCTCCAGTTTTTAGGGATAGGTTGCATATTTGTCGAAGTGGCTCAGCTATTTCGTTCCTTAGTTCCTTGAGTACTCTTGGGTGAATGCCGTCCGGACCTGGCGATTTGTCGCACTTTAGCCTGTCTATCTGCCTGAGGACATCTATCCTGCTCACCTCTAGTTGGACCAGATTTTCATCCTGATCTCCTTTTCCGATCTCCTCGGGTTCCGGAATGTTGGTTGTGTCCTCCATTATGAAAACTGACGTGAAGAACTCATTTAACCTGTCCGCTATCTCCTTTTCCTCTTTTACCACTCCCTTTCTGTCTCCATCATCCAAGGATCCTACTTCCTCCCTAGCTGGTTGCTTCCCCTTGACATACCTGAAGAATGATTTGAAGTTTGTTGCTTCCCCTGCCAGTCTTTCTTCATATTCTCTTTTTGCTTTCCTAACCACTCGGTGACACTCCTTTTGGTGTCTTTTATGCTCCTTTTGGTTGTCTTCTGTCTGGTCCTTTTTCCATTGTTTAAATGATGCCTTCTTATCGCTTATTGCCTTTTTCACTGCATTTGTTATCCACACTGGGTTTTTTGTTCTATTTTTCTTGCACCCTTTCCTGAACTTGGGGATGCACAGGTTCTGTGCTTCGTGCACTGTGCCCTTGAGTAGGGTCCAGGCCTTTTCTACGGACTCTATCTTCCTTGTGGTATCGATGAGTTTCTTTCCCACCATTTTCCTCATGGCATTATAATTCCCTTTTTTGAAGTTGAGTGCTGTCGTTGTGGTTCTTTTCACCTTTGATAGTCCAATTTCTAGTCTGTACTGGATCGTGTTGTGATCGCTGTTTCCTAGTGGGGCTAGTACCGCCACCTCCTTAGCAGGTCCCCCTAGTCCGTTGAAGATTGGTTTGTGGCATAAGCTAAGATTTTTTTATGAAAACCTAAATGATCTGTAGAAAGAATATAACAAATGCTAATCCAAAATATGTTGAGACCAGTAAAATGACTTTTTGTTGTGCAGGGGTTAAAATATGGAATTCACTTGTTAGCAAATTAAGAAAATGTTGTGAAAAGGGCAGTTTCAGAAAATTACTTAAGACGCATTTGTAAATGCCTTTTTCTACATAATGATTCTTTATGACTCCTTGTATAAGCCTTTTGGCTTTTATTTTATAGTTGGTTTACCTGAGGATTATTTGTTCATGTTTGTCTGAATTTATTTTTCACAACTTTTGTGTATGTAAAATTATGTAAACCGTTTAGGTTTAAATGGCATAGAAATTTTTTAAATAAATAAATAAAACCGAGCATAAACACCTCTCTAAGCTCCAGGGTATATCAGAGAAACAAAAGCTGGGTTCAAACCAAAAGTTCATAGTCCCTACTACCTGTATCAATATGCTACTCTAAGGGCCCGATTCTATATATAGTGCCAAAAAAATCAGCGCCAACTAGAATGGCGCTTAGCATGATTCTACAAGGAGTGCACACCTTTTCTAAAATCATGCTAAGCATCACATAACCTCTAAGTGCACCAATTTAGGCCAGCTAAAACCAAGCTCCTGGGCCTGTTTTGTGGAACACTATGTCTGGCACTCAGGTTTTGCGATAATTTGGTGCAATTCAGAAAATTGCTCAAAACTTATCTCTTTGTACAGGCGTTTTTCTGTTAGCTCTCTACTTCTATGTTACCATTAAGACACTTATGTGATAGTGTTTGTATCCTTGACCTCAGTTTTTTACCTGTTATGTATTTGGTTTTATAAGACTCTAAACATTATAAAATTTATGTGAATTGTGAGCCGCTTTGGTTAAAAAAAAAAGCGGATTATAAATGTTTTAAAGAAATAAAAGTTATGCCACAGATTGGGCATATTCTATAACAATGCGCATAACTCAGGAACTCCCATGATCCACCCCTGGCCATGCCTCCTTTTCAAATTTACGCATGTCAACTGGTGCATACTTTTATAGAAGCATGCTTTCCAAGTTGTGTGCGTAACTTTTAATTAATGTCAATTGCCAATTTTTGGCGTCAATTAGGCCAATTAATCAACTAAGTTGTGGGTGCACAACCTAAGAAACCATATATACAGAATATGGGAATAAGGCAGTAGAATTTAAATTCCACTCCTTAATGGCCACAAACAGGTTTCAAGTTTTCTGAGCACACTTAATGGATAGACATGAAATGGAAGCAATATGCATGCACTCTCAAGCATTTTCATTAGGGGAAACAATGAAAGACAGACTGATCTGTGGCCCTTGAGGAGCAGAAGAGAATAACAGGCTCTTGTATCTAATCCTTCAAGAGAAATATAGAAAAATCATAGAAATGATTTTGGAGGGGATATTAAGAGGTGGGCTTGTTAATGTATTGCACTGTTTATGTTTACTACTGCAACATACTATACCTACCTTGTCCTGCGACCATGATGAAGCAATTGCAGACAATACAGAATACAGCCCTGAGACTTGTCTATTTCCTAAAAAAATATGACCATATCACAGAGGCATACTATGACTTGCATTGGCTTCCAATAGAAGCGAGAGTGCACTTCAAATTCTACTGCTTACTTTACAAGACTCTCAACGGAGAAAGCCCAACCTACTGGAATAACCGACTAAATCAATCCTCCTCAACCAGACACAGAAGATCCCACTCACTATTCACTCACCCATCATCCAAAGATATCAAACGAAAAAAAACTTTATGATAACCTAATAGCCTCCAAAGCAGCTAAACTGGACAGACAAATCACCACTGTTATCTTCGACTACAGACTACAAAGCCTTCAGGAGAGACATTAAAACCATACTCTTCAAAAAACACATGAAACCTATCCAGCACAACCAATCCCAACCCAATATCCAACACTCTATTTACCCTTAGATCTCTCCAATACTCTTTTATCTACCAAACGTTATCTAAACCCCCTAATTTCACCCTATTGTTATCTCCTAAAGACCTCCACTTCCCTTTGGTAACTCTTTACCCAACATATATTACCTTATAAATTCTATGTCATCGCTTATTCTATTCCTTCAAATTTTGAATGTAATTTTTATTTTAGTTTGGATGTAATCCGCCTTGAACCACAAGGCGGAATAGAAATCAATGGCGGAATAGAAATCACTAATGTAATGACCTGAGTGAACACACTGAACCCGCAGGCTGAACATGAGAAGAAGAGAGAAATGTGCAGCCGTTACATCTGAAACTGCATTTTCATGTTCGTACTCACCTTGCAAATGCACTCTATTGAATTATTAGCAGCCTCAGTCTCTCTCAAGTCTACCTGGTGATCGGCGCAAACCAGCAGTTCTAGGTTATTCATAAGCAAGCTTCTCATCGTACTTAGGGCGAAAACTTATGCCATGCAGAAACACTCAGAAAATGAATAATTAAGCGCAGTGTCTTTCCCATAGTGTTTAAAATTGGTACAAAAATGAGCTATCAGTTTGCTTTAATGGCTTTACTTCAAGCACCATGCATTAGTCTTCATCCCTGATGTAATGTAGTGATTAACTGTAAAATGTTACAGCAATTAAGCTGTAAAGCTGCCATGCACAAAACAGATCGATTAGAACAATACAAACTGACAAGAAGCCCCAGTATGTCTTGCAGCTGAGTTTCCTGAATATTTCAACATTTTGTACCACAAATATTGGCCAAGATAAACTTTTATTTCAAAGTGATGCTTCATCAACCCCCAAAACAAGAGTCTTGGACAAAATCCTCTCCCCCTCCCACCCCCCAATTTACATTTTATTTATTCAATCTTACATAACCCCACAAAATTATAGGACAGAATGCGATGCCCTTTCCTGAAGCATAGGAAAAATAATGAAACAACTGGATAACCAAGTTGCAAGAAAATTTAACATACTAAATGTTGAGTTTACAAAACACAACATCAGCAGAATGGAAAACAGATCATCCAGAGGATAGTTCTACACTTCTATCGGAGAGTGGCTCCTGAATGGAAAACTGTGCAATAGCTGCTATTTATATTAAATACCTTGATGTTGGGGGAGTGAAGGAAGGGAAAGTACTTAGTGGCTGAGAATACCCCCTCCCCGACTGGCTTGTAGATTAGAGGACCACTAAACACTAGAGCAGGTCCGGTGCAAGGATATTTAGTGCTTCAGGTGAAACATCAGCCTTGCACCCCTTAACAACAACATTTATACTCCTAGCAACTCCCATCTCCAAAATTCTGATAACTAAACTCAGGAATCATGACCATTCCATAAGAACACAAGAATAGCCTTAGTGGGTCAGACCAATGGTCCATCAAGCCCAGGAGCCCGTTCTCACGGTGGCCAATCCAGGTCACTAGTACCTAGTCAAAACCCAAACAGTAGCAATATTCCATGCTTCCGATCCAGGGCAAGCAGTGGCTTCCCCCCTTGTCTTTATCAATAACAGACTATGCACTTTTCCTCCAGAGTCTAACTATTCTCTGAGCGAAAAAAAATTTCCTCCTATTGGTTTTAAAAATATTTCCCTGTAACTTCATTGAGTGTCCCATAGTCTTTGTAATTTTTGACTGAGTGAAATGTTGATCCACTTGTACCTGTTCTACTCCACTCAGGATTTTGTAGACTTCAATCATATTTCTCCTCAGCCATCTCTTTTCCAAGCTGAAGAGCCCTGACCGTTTTAGTCTTTCCTCATACGAGAGGAGTTCCATTCCCTTTATCATCTTGGTCGCTCTTCTTTGAACTTTTCCTAGTGCCACTATATCTTTCTTGAGATAAGGAGACCAGAATTGAACGCAATACTCCAGATGAGGTCGCACCATGGAGTGATATGGGGCATTATAACATTCTTAGTCTTGTTAACCATCCTTTTTTAAAATAATTCCCAGCATCGTTTGCTGTTTTTGGCTGCCACTGCACATTGGGCGGAAGGTTTCATCGCATAGTCTACAATGATACCCAGATCCTTTTCTTGAGCGCTACTCCCCAAGGTGGACCCTAGCATCCGGTAACTGTGATTCAGGTTATTCTTCCCAATGTGCATCACTTTGCATTTGTCCACATTAAATTTCATCTACCATTTGGACGCCAAGACCTTCATTCCCCCAAAGCAAGTCTACAAAAACATTTTGTTATCATGGGACAATTCTATAACTACAAGTTAAGTGCTCATATTACAAGGCTGCGAGACTATTCTATCAATAATACTTACAAACATTAAATGTTCTTATAGATTATAATGAGATGTCATGTAAACACTTACAGGAAATGGTTGCGTAGAAGGCAGAGGGCAATGGTCAATGGAAATCACTCTGAGGAAAAGGATGTTACCAGTGGTGCGCAGCAAGGTTTGGCTCTTGGCATGTTCTTTTTAACATTTTTTGTATACAATATTGCTGGTATAATTTGTCTCTTTGTGAATGATATCAAAATCTGCAATAGACACCCTTGATGGTGTGGATAACATGAGGAAGTACCTACCAAAGCTTGAGAAATAGTCCAGAATTTGGCAACTATGATTTAATGCTAAGAAATACAAGGTCATGCATTTGGGTTGCAAAACCCTGAGGGAGTGGGACTTGGGTGTGATATGTGATGATTGTAACATGGCCAACAGATTGAAAAGGTGTGAATGAAAGCTAGAAGGATGCTTGGGTGCATAGTGAGAGGAATGGCCAGTAGGAAAAAGGAGGTATTAGAAACATAGTAACATGATGGCAGATAAAGGCAAAATGGCCCATCCAGTCTACCTATCCGCAACATCTATTATCTCCTCCTCTCCCTAAGAGATCCCATGTGCCTGTCTCACACTTTCTTGAATTCAGTCTCCACCACCTCTACAGGGAAACTATTCCACACATCTACCACCCTTTCTGTAAAAAAAGTATTTCCTTAGATTACTCCTGAGCCTATCACCTCTTAACTTCATCATATGCCCTCTCATTCCGGAGCTTCCTTTCAAATGAAAGAGACTTGTCTCATGTGCATCTATGCTAGGTATTTAAATGTCGCTATCATATCTCCCCTCTCTTGTCCTTCCTCCAAAGTATACATATTGAGATCTTTAAGTCTATTCCCATAAGCCTTTTGATGAAGATTACTGACCTAGAGAATGACAGGGACAAATTTGTTCCCAACCCTGTGGGATCTATTTCCATCCTCGTCCCATCCCCATGAGAACAGAGCTTGCAGGGATGGGAAAGGAATGGAGATAGATCCCACGGGGACAGGAACAAATTTATCCCAGTATCATTCTCTACACTGACCATTTTAGTAGCCTTCCTCTGGACCAACTCCATCTTGTTTATATCTTTTTGAAAAGTGCAGTTTCCAGAATTGTACACAATATTCTAAATGAAGTCTCACCAGGGTCTTATACAGAGGAATCAATACCCCCTTTTTCCTACTGGCCATTCCTCTCCCTATGCACCCTAGCATCCTTCTAGCTTTCGCCATCACCTTTCAACCTGTTTGGCCACCTTAAGACCATCACATACTATCACATCCAAGTTCCGCTCCTCTTTCATGCACAAAACGTTCTTTACCCCACTAAACTGCACCATTCCCTCAGGTTTTTGCAGCCCAAATGCATGACCTTTCATTTCTTAGCATTAAATCTTAGTTGCCAAATTTCAGGCCATTCTTCAAGCTTCACTAGGTCCTTCCTCATGTTATTCACACCATCTGTGTGTCTATTGCAAATTTTGGCAACATCAAGTTTCAAGTTTATTTAAGTCTTGATATACTGCTTTTATAGTCAAAACAGTTTCAAAAAGTTTAAAAAAATAAAATAAAGGGAACAAATTCACAATTACCATACAGACATAACATGATACACAATGGGCAAATGGGGAGGATACATTGCATAAAATACAAGAAAGGGGAGGTAAAAAAAAACAAAAGGTACAAAGGAAATCATTAATGTAAGGCCTGATATCTGAGATTTTGGATTAAAAAAAAGTATAAATCTCAAAAGCATCTCTGAAAAGAAATGGTTTAAGATTAGATTTAAAATTATTGAGATTTTCTTGTCTCAAGGTCAGAGGTAAAGTATTCCACAGTGTGGGAGCGGTTACAGAAAAGATTGTTTTCTGCGTTGTTTCATAAAACAGTTGGAGGACTGAAGGGACCGCTATAAGATATTGTTGGGAAGAACGTAGAGTCCTATGTGGATCATATGGGATTAACATCATATCTATAAAGGATGGAATGCGATTAGATTGAACTTTAAAAGTAAGAAGTAATATTTTGAAAGTAATCCTATGTGAAATGGGTAGCCAGTGAGCTTTTCTGAGGAGTGGTGTTACATGATCAAATTTTTTAGCATTAAAAATTATTTTTATAGCAGTGTTCTGTGTTCTGGATGATCTGTAATCTCCTGATCTCCTTTTGAGTGATGCCCTGATAAAGTGAATCACAATAATCTAAACATGAAATTACTAAAGAATGGATAAGAATATTGATTGAATTTGGGTTAAGTTGAGAGATCTGATCATTTTTAGTTTGAAGAAACATTTTTGTACCACAGAGCTGATCTGAGATTTAAAAGATAGCATGTTGTCCAGGATCACTCCTTGAATTTTGATATTTGTTACAAATTCGATTGGGATTGAAGAAATGCATATTGGGGAGACAAGAGTTTTATATTGTTCCTGGGAGAAAAGCAAACATTTGTTTTTGGTATATTAAGAAAAAGAAAATTTTGACAGAGCCAGACACAAGATTTAATTTTTGATTAATATTCCAAATTTCGGCATGATCATTGTTCTGGGCTGGGTGGATTAGTTGAATGTCATCCGAGTAAGCATAAACCGTGAATCTTACAGATTGGGCGACAGTTAATAATGGTGCAAGAAAAAAGTTAAATAACATAGGCGAGAGAATGGACCCTTGTGGTACCCCCTGAATCTTGGGTATACGGCTTTGAAGGAGAGTTTTGGAAGAGGATTTGATATTGTCTATCGGAAAGGTAAGAGTTGAACCATTTGAGAGCTCTGGAGATTCCTAATGTTTCAAGAAGATTTAAGAGAAGTGTATGGTCAATTGTGTCAAAGGCTGCCTTTAAATCAAGTGAAATCAGGAGAACCAATTTTCTTTGATCCAAATAATTTCTGACTGCTGTGACTAAGCCCAAGAGAGATAACTCAGTTGAGTAATGTGATCTAAAACCTGTTTGGTTGAGATGGAATGCATTTGTTTGCTCAAGGAATGGTGTTAATTGATTAAAAACAATATTTTCTGTTAGTTTGGCAAGATAGGTAATATTGGCTAAAGGGCGGTAATTATAACAATCATCTATATCTCCAGAAGTAAGTTTGAGAATGGATCTTATTTTTGCTAATTTCCAGTGAGTCAGCATTGTACTTGATGAGAGACTATTGCCAATCATGGATTGAATGAACGGGCCAAAGATAGAAAAATATTTTTTAATTAAGAAAGGTGGTAGAGAATGCCCTAGAATTCCTGAGTTATTGATGGAGTGCACTGTTTTATCTATTTCTAGCAAAGATGGTACATTAAAGTTAGAAAAAGTGCTGAAAGAGATGGAGTGGGAGTTGTTTAATGGTGTGGTTGGAGATACTAAATTCGTGGGGATTATGGTGTTATATATAGTGGTAATTTTATTTGAAAAATAATTTGCCAGATCTTGTACTGAAAGAGCAGAAGAGGAAATGGATGAATTACTATTTCCTTTCATTGTAAGTAATTTCACTATAGCATACAAGGCTGAAGAGTTTTTTGCTGCAGCAAATTTTTTAATTAAAATAATTTTTTTTGTTTTCCTGAATCTGTTTCTTGTAAAAAGTAGCTTTGTCTAAATAATGGCGAAGTAAACTGGGAGTATGATGATGGTGCCAACGTCTTTCGAGTGCACAAACTTGGCGTCTCAATAAAATGAGTTCTGGTGTGATCCATGGCTCTTTTTTCAATATTTTAGAGGAAGAGTTTTGATGTTGAATGGGGGCTAAATCATCTAAGAGTTTTTGAGAAGCCATCAGTCCATATTTCTATCTGGTTGTCTCAATTGATAAGGTTTGGAATTTTGTTATACTGAGATCAAAAGAATCTACAATGGATCCTTGATTTAGTTTAGCAAAGTCTCTAAAACTTGTTTGGGTGTTTGAGGAACTGCTAAAAGGAATAGAATTAGTTAAGATTAAATACAATGAGAGAATGGTCTGTCCAAGGAAGCTGAAGAATCTCAGATAAAAATATATCTCGTTTCAGGGCATTTGCAAAGAAAACCATGTTGAGCATGTGCCCAGCTGTGTGTGTTGGCTCTAAGATGAGAGGGGAGAGAGTTAGATCTGAAATATGAGTTAGAAAATCAGAGGTCAGAGGGTTGCTTATCTCGAAGTGAAGATTAAAGTCTCCTAGTAAAATAGGATTGATAACTGCAGTACAGAAATCTAGAGTGAGGGATTGTAGGACTGATAGGAGAGTCCCTAGTGCTGGGTTGCAGGGAATAGATGAGAAGGAAGTCAAATTGGATTGTATCAGCTAGTGAAAAGTGCATAACTTCTAACCTCTGATGAGGGTCAGCAGACTCAAGTTTTATTTTTAGGGAAGAGTCATAAATGACAGCTATACCTCCTCCTCGCCTATTGTGAAGAAGAAAAGAGAAACCAGGGGTGGGGGGGAGCAGGCCTGGGTGAGGTAGGCATCCTCTCTATCACTTAGCCAGGTTTCCGTGATACAGAGAATTTTTAGCTGGTGTATAATGATCAAATCTTTAATTAAGTGAAATTATTACGTCAGCCCTTCAGCAATATATATCTTACAAAAATGAAGTCCCTGTATAAGCGTCTGGGAGACCTCATTTAGAATATTGTGTACAATTCTAGAGATTGCACCTTTGAAAAGATAAACAAGATGGAGTTGGATCACAGGAAGGCTACTAAAGTAGTCAATTGTCTTCATTATAAAGTATATAGGGAAAGACTTAAAAATCTCAATATGTATATTTTGGAGGAGAGAGGAAATATGATAGAGAGGTTTAAATACCTACATGGCATAAATGCGAATGAGGCGAATCTCTTTCAATTGAAAGGAAATTCTGGAATGAGGGGGGGGTCATAGGATAAGGTGAAAGGGGATAAATTCAGAAGCAACCTCAAGGTACTTTTTCACGGAAAGGGTGGTGAATGCCTGGAACGGCCTCCCAGTGGAGGTGGTGGAGAACAAAAGTAATCTGGATTCAAGAAAGCTTGGGAGAGGGGGGGGATAGTAGATGGCATGGTTATGTAGACTAGAAAGGCCCTCAGTTCCAGGGAAGATGGTCGAATCACTGATCAGGGAAGGTATCAATGAGCATATAGAAAAAAATAAACTGATGAGATCAAGCCAGCACGGTTTCTATAAAGGACGATCGTGCCAAACAAATCTACTACATTTCTTTGAGGGGATAAGCAAACATTTGGACCAAGGTAGCCCCATTGACATAGTTTATCTGGATTTCCAAAAAGCCTTTGACAAGGTACCCCACGAGCGCCTGCTGAAGAAACTGTGGAACCACGGGGTGGAAGGGGACGTCCACAGATGGATCCAAAATTAGCTGATGGATAGGAAGCAGAGGGTAGTAGTAAAAGGACACTACTCTGACTGGAAAGAGGTCACGAGTGGTGTCCCCCAGGGGTCAGTGTTGGGACCGCTGCTGTTCAATATATTCATTAACGATCTGGAAACGGGCACGAAATGTGAAGTTATCAAGTTCGCGGACGATACAAAACTCTCCAACAGGGTCAAAACTGTTGAGGAATGCAAAGAACTACAGAGCGACCTGAACAAACTGTGCGAGTGGGCAAAAAGATGGCAGATGAGCTTCAATGTGGAGAAATGTAAGGTCTTGCACATCGGGAAAGGGAACCCCATGTACATCTATACGATGGGAGGAAGGGAGATGGGGAAAGGCACCCTAGAAAAAGACCTGGGGGTATTGGTGGATACAACAATGAAGCCAGCGGCGCAATGTGCAGCGGCCTCAAAGAAAGCGAACAGAATGCTGGGCATTATCAAAAAAGGTATCACTACCAGAACGAAGGAGGTCATCCTGCCATTGTATCGAGCAATGGTGCGACCACATCTGGAATACTGTGTCCAATACTGGTCGCCGTACCTTAGGAAAGACATGGCGATACTTGAGAGGGTCCAGAGGAGAGCAACTAGGATGATAAAGGGAATGGAGAACCTTTCATATGCCGAAAGGTTGGACAAACTGGGGCTCTTTACCCTGGAAAAGCGGAGACTGAGAGGAGACATGATACAGACATATAAAATCATGAAAGGCATAGAGAGGGTGGATAGGGACAGATTCTTCAGACTAGCGGGGACAACAAAAACAAGAGGTCACTCAGAAAAACTGAGAGGGGACAGATTCAAAACGAATGCAAGGAAGTTTTTCTTCACTCAGAGGGTGGTGGACACCTGGAACACACTTCCAAAGGAGGTAATAGGACAGAGTACAATACTGGGTTTCAAAAAGGGACTGGATGACTTCCTGAAAGAGAAGGGGATTACAGGGTATAGATAGAAGGTTACACTACAGGACAAAAGCGAAAAGCATAAGTGAGTTTTAGGGTAGGAGCACTATCAGGTCCTGGACCTGAGGGGCCGCCGCGTGAGGCAGAGGCAGGTCTTATGTTCTTATGTTCTTATGCTTTGATGGGCTGATGCTTACAATCTAACGCTGGTGCTACAGCCTATTAGCCCTGGAATAGTACTGGCTTTAATCTGTGCAGAATATTTAGAGGGCCCCAGTGCAGGAAACAATGGCCACACCAAAGAATAGTGCAAGTTGTATTTAAATGTACTCAAGTGGATATAAATGAGGTCATTTGCTATTCCCTCCAATTCTCAGATCAGCATACCAAACAAACCCTGCCCAGTCTCACAGCATGCATACCAATAGCATTGAGCACTAGGGATCTAAGTTTTGGTGCTGTTCCCTATAGCATGGATGTTCACAGCACTGGCCCATTGGCGAGGCAACTGAAGCACCCGACTGAGGCTTGGAATGCTCACTAGTTGAATAGTGAATATCGCCCCGAAAAACTCGGGTGGCTGTTGGGGTCAGGAGGAAATACGGAGATGCAAGCGACTCCTGTGAGTACAGGTGGAATTGGAGGAGATTAATGGTGGGAATGGAGTGAGGACAGACGGGGATAGCTGAAGTTTCTATAACCAAGCGATTTTCTAATTCTCACCTGTCTCTTGGCTCTCTACCTTCACTTCCAGTTCCTTTAGTTGTTTTACCAGCAGAGAAATGTGCTGCAGTAGGTCTCTGTTAGTTAAGAGTAGCTGGCGGACCCTTGCTTGGGCCTCTATGCGGGCAGCTGTTTCAGCTGTGAGTTGGTCTTTTAATAGCTGTACCTGCACAAGAGAGGCAGAAAAAAAATAAGCCTATTTTAAAAATTCAAATACAGTAGAAAAACATGTCTGCTTTAGATTTAAATTATTTTATTGATGATGGTTGAAAACATACAATACAGAAATTGGTCAACTGAACAACAGAGAATTAAACAAGAAACAGAGTATTAACACACCAAATGATAAATGATGATCATCAGTTTTACAAAATAAAGAATGCTACTGGTTCGCAATCATCCCTAATCACAACTGCATAACAATATTATGATCACATCTCTACCAGGGCCCTGGAGATCAATATCTCAAGAACCCCCCCACCTCCCCTGCTGAACCCCCAAGGCAGAAAACAAACATAACAAGAAAGAGAAAGCAAGCAAGAAAAAAAAAAAAAAACCACGGAAGGGGGGGTGGTGAGTGGAAGGAAACATGTCTACTTTAATGAACTGAGAATATTAATTCTGAGAAGCAAATCTAGCCACAAATAAATAAATACACAATGTTCTTCCTGTTTCAATTAATCAGTGGTTTGGCATTAATGTGCCATTGTTCTTTCTCACCTCTGGGAATTATGCAAAATTGACAGCAGAAAGGTCATTTTCCTATTTAGTAACTTTTTTTCTTCCTGCTCTCGCTATCGTAACTCTCTATATTTTTGTAGAGTACTGTATTCCTACCCACATTTTAAGGCCCCAAGGGAAGAGGAGCTACGTGTCTGCTGAGGTGCCTAGGCAGTAAAAATTGACAATACTATAATGCATGTATATCTAAAGCCCCCAATACCTCAGAGCTATGCTATATTCTTACAACTCTTACTGCCTTTTAAAGTGACTAGCGACCTCCCCTCGGCTCCATCAGCTCAATCGCTGGCTGATATATTTGTCAGTTTAAGTACAAACGTAAGTTCCACGTTTACTACTCAGTCCAGTCCTCCAGTAAGTACCTCTTATTCACATCGTCCAAAGTAAACTATCCAGTTTCAATCTCCCCTCCATAGGAGAAATCAATAAGGAACTCTATGAGCGTCAGGAGCAGAGTGGGCCATTCAGCGCGGCTCTCTGCGCTAAAACTGCTAGCGCAGTTTGATAGAAGAGGCCCTTAGTTGCTTTATTTTTGGGGGGAGAAAATATATTTATTAGCGATCGCAACACAGGCTGTACAGGCAACCAATAGTACATAGGTGCAATACGCATTACAAGTACAAACAGTAGAGGAAGTGCAAAACAGTCAATATATACATGAAAAATATGTGTGGTATCCAAATACAGTCCCAGCGCAATCAATAAGTTTGGGGAAGAAGCCCTTACTTTTAAAATGTGTCTTTTCCATACTGCTGCATTCTTAGATCGCCTTCTAATCCCATATGCACTATTCAGAATACTGCGCTCTACTCAACAAAATCTACTAGTTATCCCTTTCCATAAGCAAATCTTTTATGATAACACAAGATTAACTATATTCTCAGTTTCTGCCCCAACACTATGAAATGCTCTTCCAACTCACCTTAGGATGGAATCAATTGAAAGCTTCATGGAAACATTCACTTCCTGTTTTCTGATGCATTCAACATGACACCTACTTATCTTTGACTTTTCCCCACAGTTAGAAGAATCCTTCAAACTTTCACTGATGATGGCTTATAGAAGACTTCCCTCTTTCCTTTTTCTCCTCCCCTCTTTCTATCAAATTATGGAGGTCTATCCCTCTTCCCCCTCCCCCTTTGAATTTTGGTTTACTTGCTACATTACTGTGTCTTGACTTTTGTTTTATCTCCATTGCATATGATGTAATTGTAGACCGCTAGAAACTCTTCTTTGGTATAAATTTCCTGTCTTCCATTGTTTTATCTTTATGAATGACATTTGATTACATCACTGTACTTCATTCTGAACATAATGGTTGATAAAGATTTGAGAAACCACATACTATGGCCACTAGATACCTCAAAGTTAAACAGAAGGGGGGAAAAAATCAGGGCTCTGTGGCCCAACCTCTATATCCTCTTCATTTTTTTGAGAAGTTAAATTGAAGAGGATTAGGCTTTGGTTCATGTAAAAGACCATTATGTAAGAATAAAACTGTATACAGCCTTATAATGGGAACAGAAGAGTTTAGGTTACCTTATGATTTTTAGTTTCTCCAGAAGAATAATATATTGGACTCTATTTACTATATCTTAGTGTGCAATAAGTTATCATGCATTATCTGCCTCCTAGTCCAATTCATAAATTGGGCTTTGCGCAGTGGATAATATGCAATAACTGCTTTATCAGATGATAAGCCTTAGAACAGGGGTACGCACACTTTTTTGGCTTGCGAGCTACTTTTAAAATGACCAAGTCAAAATGATCTACCAACAATAAAATTTTAAAAAACACAAAGCACACTGTATGCAGAGAAAATGTTAATTATAATTTATATTTGGGGGGCAGATGACTTTAAAATATGCAATGTCACCTCAGCAACAACTGTACAAAAATAGACAAATATACCCCCTCCCCTTTTACTAAACTGCGATAGCGGTTTTTAGCACAGGGAGCTGCGCTGAATGTCCTGCGCTGCTCCCAACACTCATAGGCTCCCACCACTAAAAACCGCTATTGCGGTTTAGTAAAAGGGAGCCATAGTACAAAATATAGGCAGCAGATATAAATTTGGATACATTTTGATCACTAAATTGAAAATAAAATCATTTTCCCTACCTTTGCTGTCTGGTGATTTCATGAGTCTCTGGTTGCACTTCCTTCTTCTGACTGTAAATCCAATATTTCTTTCTTTCAGCCTCTCCTGCAGACCTCATTCCATTCTCCAACCATCATTTCTCTCTGGCCCACCATGAGTCCAACTTTTTTTTCTCTCTCTCTGCCCCCCTTTCTTTCTTTCTCTCCCAAGCTATCGACGCTGATTTGTCCTTGTTTCCCTGACGCGTACAAGTGCCGGGCCCGCAAGACTTGCCCCCCCCATCAATTCTGACGTCGGAGAGGAAGTTCCGGGCCAGCCAGGCAGCGATTGGCTGGCCTGGAACTTCCTCTCTGATGTCAGAATTGATGGAGGGGTGGGGGAGAAGGCTGTGGGCCCGGCACTTGTATGTGCCTGGTCTGCCATTGGGAAAGCAGGGAGAACAGAACGCAAAGGCAGCACGAGTATCATGGAGCCCGGGTTGGGCTCTGCGATTGATTTGCATTGCCTTTGTGATCTACTGGTCGATCATGATCAACCTTTTGGGCACACTTGCCTTAGAAAATAGAGGCCATTAGGATTGGGAAGAATATGCATCTCTTTACCCTCAACACGTATATATTAAAAAAACAAAAAAAGTTTAGGATAAGGTGAACTATTTTTACAGTAGTTACACGTATATACCCTTTTTCTTCTTAGTAAAGTGGGAAGATGTGGAGTGAGTATTGGAGCTCTATTATGATTATTAATAGGCTTTGAAATATAATATTGATTATCTGAGGACAAGCAGGGAGTATATTCTCACATGTGGGCAACATCATCCACAGAGCCCTAGTACAGTCATCAAGTGTACTGTCACTTTAAAATTTGAAGACCTCCCGCACTGTGCATGCATCTCTGCATTCAAGCCTGAAGCCGGCTCGCGGGACCATTAGTTCTGTTTTCTGCGAAGCTGTTGCTTCGAGTTTCAGCACAAACTTGTGCGTTTATTTTCAGCATCTTTTTTGTGCACATGTTTAGTATGTATCTTTGGTATGCATTTTTTGTGCCTTCCCTTACTTCTTTAATTTGGTTTTAAAAAATTTTTCATTTTTTGCTGTGTTTTGTTTCGGGCCTTCGGGCTCTCTTCATCCTCTCTTCAGGCCAGGAGCGACAAACCTTTTTCAGTCTACCATCTACTCGACCTCCCTGGACCACTGTGTCTTTTGACCTCATGTCAGCGTTTTTTCCTTCGATGTCTAAGGCTCTTAGCAGCTTTAAGTGGTGCACTTGATGTAATAGGACTATTTCAGGTACAGGCCAACATAACTGGTGTATCCAGCGTCTAAGTCCTAAACACTGTGATATTTCCAGCCCACTTTGCTCTAAACTGCAGAAAACCTTTTTGGGCCATCTACGTCAAGAATGGCTGGAGACTTCAATGCTCAACATACAGCAACTCCAGTGTCGACACTGGTACCAACAGTATCGGCAATATCTACTTCATCGGTGCTGCCTGCCTCGAGGAAACCTCATAAAAAGTCTAAGAAACGTAAGCATACTTCAGCACCATCTCAGGCCTCTTCACCAATGATGCACTCTAAGCCAGATCGCCATCTTAACAGTTGGTGTCACCTCTGAAGCATGCATCGACATCAAGGTCCCCAACACTTTGACACACAACTTCTGCACCTAATATACCCATATTAACAACAGTATCGGCACCATCTCTGCAAGAACAGCTTTGTATGCTGTTGCAGAAGGAACTAGCTGGGCTACTGCAGGTGCACTGTGTGTCAAATCCTGCTTCTACACTCCCAGCCTCAACTCAGTCAGATCAACACCTAAAGACTCTATTGAGACATCAAACTTGGGCATCAAGACACTGAGCGCCTACATAGAAGCATGCATCCACGTCAAGGGAGCGCATCCTCTCATTCTCAATGTTCACTGAGATACTTGTTTCGATTATCTTCTCAAAGTTCACCTAATCACTTTCAATCTGCAGGACTGGATGCTGAGGGTTATGACTCAGACATCTCTGCCTGCTTGTCCTCGGATAAAGCAAAGTTACTTACCTGTAGCACGTGTTATCCAAGGATAGCAGGCAGATATTCTCACAGCCCTCTCACTTCCCCTAGTTGGCTTCTTATCTTTGTTACTGAACTAATGGTCCCATGAGCTGGCTTCAGGCAGGAAGGCATAGATGCATGTGCAGTGCGGGCAGTCTTCAGGTTTTAAACTGACAGTGCAATTGTTCACTGTCCGTACCCAGACTCCGTGGATGACATTACCCACAAGTGAGAAAATCTGCTTGCTGTCCTCGGATAACACCTGCTACATGTAAGTAACTTTGGTGTATATGTAAATATTTGAAATGTACATATTTGAAAATAGTTATATTTGATAATGTATATTTTTTTTATTTATCAAATTTTATATTTTACAAATCAAGTATCCACATGTACAGAAAGTTGAAGAAAAGCAAGCAAATAATACTCAAGAATTAAAATACATAATAATCAAATAAAATAAATATTTAGCTTAACTTCAGCTCAAGTCCTCCATTTAGATCCAAGAGAAAGTAGGCGAACATATTAACAAATATTAACAAAATATTAACATCAAATATAAAAGAAAACGAGGTCCCTTTAGCTAAAAGAGGATACCATTAAATTCAAACTGCACTTCACTTTTATTTCCCTTCGTCCAATTTGATAATGTATTTTTAATGATTATACGCATTTTTGCTGATTTGGTAGGTATGTTGTATAATTAGGGATCTACCGATTTATGGTTGTGTCTCTGCATTGTAAAGCATTGCAACCTTCAACCAACTAAATAACTGGTTATTGTCAAATGCAGGTCTCATGTTTGTGAAAAATATGCACATAACTCTATTGAGATCCTAAACTTCAGAGAGAGATATACATAATGCGCATGCATGCACATATACTGGGACACAAAAGAGGGGCTGAATCGGTACAAGCCTGGAACTTGTAAGCAGCAGCATTTATCCTTGCGATGATGACTGGAACCGTGGAGTAGGAGAGGCACATTTAGGTCAACTTAACCTTGTTTTTGTATCTGCCTCCTAAGAAATAAGATGTACATTCTGTGAATGCATGCGCTCCTACAGCAGGTCAGTATACTTTTTCATAAGATTATGCTTTTAGACTCGGTTCTTTGAAGTTCTTCTGCAGCACAGGTTAATTGCCAATCATGATACACTAAATTACTGTTACATATGCTCTCTCATATTTGTTTTTCTTTTGATTATATAAAACGGATTTTAATTGATTTGTAATTGATTTATTTTTTAGTCTGCCTTATCAAATATTATTAGGGCAACAGACAAGAGAATGTCCTGGTGGTCGGTCTTCTCGTTGGTGATCTGCAAGTACTGAAAAGCATGGCTAGACAATGTTTAATAACCAACACAAAAATAAACCGCAGCATGGACAGCCTAAGATAATATGGGAGGAGCAGGAGAGGAATATCACATTCAATAAGTCCAAAAATGTTATAATAGAATAGGCCATGAAAGTCCAGAAAGCATATTTTAAAGATATAAGAATAGTAAATGTGAATCTGCCGAATAGAACCTTCCATACACATAGTCAAGAGGTAAGGTGCTGGTGTTTATCTTTAGGCAAAGCTGAAGTACCTTATTACACTGCCTTCCCCACCCTCCTATCTTGTAGTATTTTCTTTTTTTTTTATTATTATTTATTTATCAAGTTTTCACATTTTATAAATCAAGTATCCACTTGTACAGAAAGTTGAAGAAAAGCAGGAAAAATAATACTCAAAAGTAAAATACATAATAATCAAATAAAATAAATGTTTAGCTTAAATTCAGCTCAAGTCCTCTAATTAGATCCAAGAAGGATTAGGCGAACATATTAACAAATATTAACAAATATTAATTCAAATATATAGGAAAACAAGATCCCTTGGCTGAGGAAGGATATCATTTATTCAATTGCACTTCACTTTAATTTCCCTTCGTCCAGTCGAGTTCCTGCCAGAAAGGCTGTCAACTGGAATGGCTCAAAGAATATATATTTTTTCATATGATATTGTATTACACATTTACAAGGGTGTCGTAGAAAAAAAGTCCCTCCAAGAGATGTAACCCCTGGCTTCATCAAAAGAAATTCTCGCCTTCTTCTTTGAGTGTCCCGTGCCAAATCTGGAAACATTAATATTTTATATCCAAGAAATTATTTCATTTTATTTCTAAAGAACAATCTAAGCAACCAATTTTTATCTGGTGCAAGAGCCACAGTGAGAAGCAGTGTTGCCGGAGATGCAGCTTCTCTGTCCGAGAGTTCCAGCATTGCTGAAACATTAAGTGGTTGATTATCTTCCTGTTGTTTAGATGGTGATTTAATAACTTTCACTGGCAAGTAATATACTTGAGTAAGTGGTGGTAATGTATCCTCTGGAATACCTAAAATCTCCAACATATAACGTTTCAACATATCCCTAGGTGTCACCGAGGCTATCCTAGGGAAATTAATCAGTCGGAGATTATTATTACGAGAAAAGTTCTCCAAAGTTTCCAGTTTTCTGCGCAAATTTGTGTTATCTTTTACTAATGCATCACTAAGCTGTTTTGATGCTTTTAACTCCTGTTGTATATTCACAATAGAATTCTTGGAATCGTCAATTTCAACCTTTATATTTTTTATCTCAGTTTCTTGAAGAATAATTTTATTTTCCAGCTGCAAAAGCTGGGGCTTAACAGACTTGGCTAGGTCAGCAACTAGGTCCCAAATTGAATCCAGTGTTACTTCTCTGGGTTTTTCTATAACATATGAAAGATTAGAAATTTGAATAGTCTCACCAATTGTTAGCTGTTCCTGGCAATCCTTCTGCTGGGCTGGGATATTCCCTGATGTTTCCAAGTCCTCGGTACTTCTTGGACTCACCTGAGAACTCAGGGAGTCCATCTCCTCGCTCCTCTCTCTGTTCTTCCTAGCCTCCGAGGATAGGGCTTGCCTTCTTCCGGCAGCTCCTCCACTCGTGGGGAGCTGGTAACCTGAGGAGGTGGGGGAGGTGCCCTAGCGTCGGGGCTCAGCGTAGTCTCTAGCCCCAAGGAGATCACCTCATTTCCGCCCCTCTGAGGCGTCTCCAGCGGGGATGCCGACGCTGCCGGGATATCCTGCATCCGACGCAGGAGTTCTTCGATATTGCAGAAAGAGGGGACCGCAGAACGCCGCGAGGATCCAGCGGCGCTGCGGCCTCTCCTCTTCGGCATTTTCAAGTGAGTAATTCCGCTCCGGGGAAAATTTCAGACAGTCTCCTCCGGCGTACTGCTCAGCCTCCGAGACCATCGGCCATCTTGGATCCTGCTGTGATCGGCCTCTTGTAGTATTTTCTAGAACAGTAACTAAAGAACAAATTAGTCTGCAGCAAATGTACAGATGCTAGTACTAACTGATGCTAACTCCACTGAACAAACAGGCCTTACCTGTTAACTCAAGTTTCAAGTTTATTATTTATTTGTTTAATCGCCTTTTCAATATTCAAGGCGATTTACACATTAATAAAGTTACAAAATAAAAATAATTTTAAAATAATTAAAAACTCACAAGACATAGACGATAACTGACCAAACTGGAAACAAAAGGAAGGAAGGGGAAGAAGTTACAATGTAATTGAGCAAAGTGGGGAGCCAAATAAGGAAAACACAAAAAGGATGGGATAAAAATAGTTGAATATGTGAAGAAAAAGAAGTAGAAACAAATTTAGTTGAATAATGTTAAAAGAAACCAATAAAATCAGATAACAAATGCATCGTTAAATAAAAAAGTTTTCAGTTTGTTTTTAAATTTGTCTAGATTAAGTTCTTCACGTAAATAGATGGGAAGAGAATTCCAAGTTTGGGGAGCCGTCACCGAGAAAATATATATAACTCTGAATTAAATACATTTTGGATTCAATTACAAACAAAATAGGTCTTGAACAGGAATAACTTATGTTTTGAGCACCATCTAGTGGCTGAACAGAAGTTATACAGACTAAAAATTGGCAAACCTTTACTTTAAAATATTGCTAAATGCAATAATCAGCCGATTTTAGCTGCAGTAGAAAAGAAGCTCCTTTACAGCATGGGACACCACAGGACATTTCACATGTTCTCCTTTTCTTTTAAACATCGTAGTTCATTCAACATTATGTGGGGTCCTTGGCTCGAATTGGCTTGCAGTTTCGTCTGGGTAGTGCTGTCCGATTCAAATCGATTCACCGATTCATTTCGGGAGAATCGGTTCAAATCGATTCACCGATTCATTTCGGGAGAATCGGTTCGAATCGATTCAAAAAACAAAACAAACAATCAAAAAAAATTAAATCGGCCTCCCAATTTGGCGACTGACCCTCCCCCCCTCACCCCCTAAAGCAGGATCGGCAGCGCTGTCTCCTGCTGGCCAGCCACTGCCGCTCCTGCTTTAGAGGGAGAGTGGGGAGTATCAGTCGGGAAGTGCTTCTGTCCGGCTTCCCCCCTGGTCTCCCGACATCAATTTACCTAATTTCAGCAGCCTGCATAAGATTGCTAGTGCTAGCGATCTTTGCAAGCTGCCATAGGTCTTCCGAGCTGCCTTCTCTCTGCTGTGGTCCCACCCCTCCTCTGATGTCACAGAGGAGGGACGGGACCGCGGTAGAGAGAAGGCAGCTCGGAAGACCTACGGCAGTTTGTAAAGATCGCTAGCACTAGCAATCTTATGCAGGCTGCTGAAATTAGGTAAACTGATGCCGGGAGGCCAGGGGGAATATGTAGGCCTTCCGGGGGGGTGGGGGGGGTTTGCAGTCCCAGGGGGGTTGTACAGGCCTTCCGGGGGAACACGCAGGCCTTCGGGGAGGGGGTTTGTACAGGCCTTCATGGGGGACAGGCAGGCCTTGGGTGTAGGCCTTCAGGGGGATGCAGACCTTCAGGGGGGCAGGCCTTCGGGGGTGCAGGCCTTCAGGAAGGACAGGCAGGCCTTCTGGGGGGGGTTGTACAGGCCTTCAGGGGGGACAGGCAGGCCTTCAGGGGGGGTGCAGACCTTCAGGGGGGCAGGCTGGCCTTCAGGGGGGACAGGCAGGTCTTCAGGGGTGGGGTGCAGGCCTTCAGGGGGGGACAAACCTAGGGGTGGGGTGTAGGCCTTCAGGGGGGTGTAGGCCTACAGGGGAGGGGGCCCTTGTGTAGAAGTACAGGGAGGGAAGGGGGGTTCAAAGAGACGTGCAAATGCTGGACATTGGGGGGAAGAAATAATGGGTCTAAAAATAGAGGACAAGGAGATAGATGATGGACAAGGGATTTAGGGAGGGAAGGAACACAAAGGGAGAGAAGCTGGACACAAGGGATGGTGTGGAGGGGGGATACAGATACTGGCTAGGAGGGTAGTTGGGGAAAGAAAGGGAAAGATGGTGGACCCTGGGGTGGTGGGGAAGGAGGGAGGAGGGAGAGATGCTGGATGAAAGGGTAGTTGAGAAAAGGTGGATCTGTGGATGGAGGCGAAAAAAAGGAAAGATGCCAGACCTCCGGGGGAGGGAAGGGAAACGGAAGGGGAGGACAGAGATGGCAGAAAGAAGTTATCAGAAGACAACCAGAGCCTGGGACCAACAAGATCTGAATAATGACCAGATAACAAAAACGTAGAAAAATAATTTAATTTTCTGTTTTGTGATTACAATATGTCAGATTTGAAACGTGTATCCTGGGCAGAGCTGGTGTTAGACCGCAAATGTGAGCTAGGATTTAACAAAGAGATGAAAAGTTTTTTTGTTTGTTTACACCACAGCACCAGTGTGGTTAGGAGAAGGCAAAGTGGGTTAAGAGGCTATAAAATAAACCCACCAGGATATTTTAAAAAACACACCAACCCAAAAATACCCAATTAGGCAGGAAAATCGAATCGAATCGAAAAATCGATTCAATAGGCTGAATCAAATCAAAATTTTTTTTCATGAATCGGGCAGCACTACGTCTCTTTTTTTGCTCAGTTTCAGGATAGTGGCCTGACGGTGTCTGCGTTGCATGGTGCTTTATGAGGTCTCTATCCCGGAAAATCATATGAGGCTTTTGGGCCAACGATGGCGGAGAGATCTGGGGTATATCTGTCGAGTCCTTGGATTTTTCTTCCCTTAGCAATTGTATCTCCTCTATATCTATTAGCGCTGAACTTAGGGAATGCCAATTCAGGGTGGTTTATCGAGCATACTTTTCCCAGGAGAAGGTGCACAAATCGGGGGGGTATTTCTTCCCCGACCGATTCTGTAAAGTGCGTCCCAATTGTAGGCAGCTATAGGCATCTTACAGTTGTCTAATCAGCCAATCAGGAGGCACGTTTTCTAAAAAAAAAAAAAATGCTCCCCAGGCAGGCCGCCTATATTGAAGGCGCCTCTGGGAGCCTAGGGAGGCCCGCAAGCCTGCCTAAGGCTAGGCGGTAGCCTTAGGCAAACCTAGGCGGCCCTATGCATCTCCCTAGTAGAGCGGGAGATGCTAAATATGTAGGCCAGCAAAATGCTGGCCTACATGGTACGTAGATGCAGCCGCTATACTGAATCGTGGTAGATTAGTATAGCGGCTGCAGCTACACATGCCAGTCTCCCCTCTCCTCCCCCACCATCTCGGCAGGAGGGTGCCCAACCCCTCCTGCCCACAGAACCTCACAATCGCCGGCAGAAGGGTGCTGAACCCTTCCTGCCGGTAGACCCCCCCCACCCCCAACGATCGCCGGCAGGAAGGTGCTCAACGCTTCCTGACGATAGGCCCCACCCCCCATGAAGATCACCGGCAGGAGGGTATCCAACCCCTCCTGCTGGACCCCTCAACAACCCCCATCAAAACGTCCCATCCCTCCACTCCCCCCTCCAAAGAAACCTCCCACCCCGGACCCCCCCTCCTCAGGCTTACTCGCAAGTTGGCCGGACGGGTCCTTGTACCATCAGGCCCGCCTCTATCCAAATGAGGTGGGCCCGCTCCTCCCCTGCACAACCCATAGGATCCTTGGGCTGAATTGGCCCAGGCACCTAAGGCCCATCCTATGATACGTTAATGAGGGATAAAGCACAGTTACTTACCGTAACAGGTGTTATCCAGGGACAGCAGGCATATATTCTCACATGTGGGTGACGTCATCTACGGAGCCCCGGCGCGGACAGCTTTTCAAGCAAACTTGATTGAAGTTTCAAGTTTGCACACTGCACCACGCATGTGCGTGCCTTCTCGCCCACTAGAGGGCGCATCCCACCTCGTGGTCCTCAGTTCCATAACT
Organism: Geotrypetes seraphini; assembly: GCF_902459505.1. Classification (NCBI taxonomy): domain Eukaryota; kingdom Metazoa; phylum Chordata; class Amphibia; order Gymnophiona; family Dermophiidae; genus Geotrypetes; species Geotrypetes seraphini. The sequence goes on along the minus strand of NC_047093.1, from coordinate 67,171,037 downwards.
AGCAAGGAAGCCATCCCCGGGGAGGCGGGTGGGTTGTGAGAATATATGCCTGCTGTCCCTGGATAACACCTGTTACGGTAAGTAACTGTGCTTTATCCCAGGACAAGCAGGCATGATATTCTCACATGTGGGTGACCTCCAAGCTAACCAAAAAAGGGCAGGTGGGAGGATGGCAATTTAGGAAAACAGATTTTGCAAAACTGACTGGCCAAACCGGCCGTCACTCCTGGATAAAGTGTCCAGACAGTAATGAGAGGTGAATGTATGAACCGAAGACCAAGTGGCAGCCTTACATATGTCCTCCATCGGAGTGGATCGGAGGAAGGCTATCGAAGCTGCCATCGCTCGGACCTTGTGCCCCGTGACTCGACCCGGGGGAGGAAGGCCAGCCTGAGCGTAGCAAAAGGAAATGCAAGCGGCCAACCAGTTAGACAGAGTGCGCTTGGAAACTGGATGCCCTAATCGATTGGGATCGAAGGACAAAAACAATTGAGGAACCTTCCGATGAGGCCTGGTGCGTTGAAGATAAAATGCCAACGCCCTCTTACAGTCAAGCGTGTGAAGCGCCGTCTCGCCAGGATGGGAGTGGGGCTTCGGGAAGAACACAGGAAGGACAATGGACTGATTGAGGTGGAAGTCAGAAACAACTTTAGGTAAAAACTTAGGATGGGTGCGGAGAACCACCTTGTCGTGATGAAAGACAGTGAAAGGAGGGTCCGCAACCAAGGCTTGCAACTCCCCAATCCGCCTGGCGGAGGTGAGGGCAATTAGAAACACCGCCTTCCAAGTCAGAAATTTCAAGAGGGACTTGTTGAGTGGCTCAAACGGGGGTTTCATCAGTTGAGCCAGAACCACATTCAAATTCCACACGACAGACGGAGGCTTAAGAGGGGGACAAACCCTGAGTAACCCTTTCATGAAGCGTGTCACCAAGGGATGGAGTGACAGAGGGCGTCCCTCCAGAGGTTGGTGGAAAGCAGAAATCGCACTGAGATGAACCCGCACCGAAGTGGTTTTCAAGCCGGAGCGCGACAAATGAAACAAATATTCTAAAACCGAGGATACCGGAACTGATACCGGATCCAGGTGAAAAGACGAGCACCAGGTGGAAAACCTGGTCCATTTCTGCGCATAGCAAAGCCTCGTCGAGATCTTGCGGGAGGCTTCCAACACCTCCTTCACCGATTGAGACAGGTCCGGAGGAGTCAGGGAACAAGAAACCAGGCTGTCAGATGCAATGACTGCAGATTGGGATGTAACATGGATCCTTGACTCTGAGACAGCAGAGAAGGAGAGACAGGCAGGGGAAGAGGCTCTCTGGCACTGAGCTGGAGCAGCAGGGAGAACCAGTGCTGACGCGGCCACCGAGGTGCTATGAGAATCATCGTGGCCGTGGACGATTTTAGGTGTACCAACGTTCGCATGATCAGAGGGAACGGAGGGAATGCATAAAGGAACCTCCCTTCCCAGTCGAGTAGGAAGGCATCCGCTTCCAGACGGTCCTGCGAGTACATCCGAGAACAATATAGTGGTAGTTTGTGTGTCTCCGGAGAGGCAAACAGATCCACCTGTGGCGTTCCCCAGCGAGCGAAGACCTCGCGTAGAACTGCTGAGTGTAGAGTCCACTCGTGCGGTTGCAGAAGTCGACTCAGTTTGTCCGCCAGGCAATTCCGTTCTCCTTGGATGTAGACCGCCCGGAGGAAGATGTTCCGGGAGGCCGCCCACTCCCAGAGGCGAAGAGCTTCGGAGCAGAGGGGCCATGACCCCGTTCCTCCCTGCTTGTTCACATAATACATTGCCACCTGATTGTCCGTGCGGACGAGGACCACCTGGTCCTGCAATATGTGAATGAAGGCTCGAAGTGCTAGGAAGATGGCTCGCAGCTCTAGCACGTTGATATGACACTGGCGGTCTTCTGACGACCACAGGCCCTGCGTGCGAAGACCGTCGAGATGGGCTCCCCACGCGTACTCCGAGGAGTCCGTGGTCAGGACCTTGCGAAAAGGCGGAGTGCGAAACAATAGCCCCATGGACAGATTTGAAGAGTCTGTCCACCAACGCAGCGATTTCCGCAAGGGCGGAGTTACCGAAATGAGGCGAGACACCGGGTCGCACTCCTGACGCCACTGGGACGCGAGGGTCCACTGAGGGATCCTCAGGTGTAGCCTCGCAAACGGCGTGACATGTACCGTCGAGGCCATATGGCCCAGCAGCATCATCATGCGCTTGGCCGACACCCTCGATAGTTGGGAGACCTGGCGGCTCATCCGTACCAAGGCTTCCAACCGCTGGGTCGGCAGGTAGGAGCGTAGGCGCACCGTGTCCAGCACCGCACCTATGAATTGAAGAGACTGCGACGGCCTCAACTGAGACTTTGGAAAGTTTATCTCGAACCCGAGAGTTTGCAGGAAGGTAATAGACTGTCGGGTCGCTGAGATAACCCCCTCCCTGGTCGGGGCTTTGATGAGCCAATCGTCCAGGTAAGGGAACACATGGAGTCCACGTGACATGAGGGCTGCTGCAACCACCACCATGCACTTCGTGAATACTCGTGGGGACGCGGCCAGGCCGAAGGGCAGTACCCTGTACTGGAGGTGGAGGTCCCCCACCTGGAATCGTAAGAATCTTCGACAGGCGGGGTGCACCGGAACATGGGTGTATGCTTCCTTCAGGTCGAGGGAGCACATCCAGTCCCCTTCCCCCAAGAGGGGGTACAAAACCGGGAGAGATAGCATTCGAAACTTCTCCCGGGCCAGGAATTTGTTGAGCTTCCTGAGGTCCAGTATGGGGCGCAGGTCCCCGGTCTTTTTTGGGACCAAAAAGTAGCGGGAGTAAAACCCCGTACCCCACTGGTCCTTGGGGACCGGCTCGACCGCCCGAAGCTTCAAGAGGGCTTTGGCTTCGGTTATAAGGGTCGGTAGCTGCGAACGGTTGCAGGGGACTAAACTTGGGGGACTGTCCGGCGGCGAGGACACAAAGTTGAGCGAGTAGCCCTCGGAGACGATCCGGAGCACCCAAGCGTCTGAGGTAATCCCGGTCCATGCCTCCCGGAAGGACCGAAGACGGCCCCCGATAGGAAGGGGTTCCTGAGAAAGTGCGGAGGGGAACCCGCCCCGTCCGCTCAGCCCGTCAAAAGGAAGGCGCGGGCTTAGAAGGGCCCTGCGCCTGGGCTTGGGTTTGTCCCCCTCTGCCACGCTGAGACGGACGTCTCGGAGGCGGTCTCGAGAAAGCCGGAGTCGACTTCTGAGGGTATCGGCGCGGCGGAGGCCGAAAGGGTTTCTGCGGCGGGGGTCTAGGTTTGGGGCGGACCAGGGATGCTAGAGAGCGCTCCTGTTCCGACAAGCGTTTGGTCGCCGCATCCAATGACTCGTCGAATAACTCGGACCCCACACAGGGCAAGTCTGCCAGGCGTTCCTGCAGGTTTGGGTCCATGTCGAGGGTGCGAAGCCAGGCCAAGCGGCGCATGGCCACCGCGAGGGCCGACACCCTCGAAACCAGCTCAAAGGCGTCGTACACTGCGTGGAATAGGTACAACCGCAATTGAGACAGGTTGGACATAAACTTATCGAATCCTGCTCTTTGGGAGTCCGGTAACGAGTTTCGATATTGAGGAAGGTCCTTCACCATACCACGCAAATAGGAGGAAAAGGTGAAGGCGTAATTTAGAACCCTGGTGGCCATCAGGGAATTTGAATAGAGGCGACGGCCAAACTTGTCCAGGGTCCGCCCCTCCCTGCCTGGTGGAACCGCCGCAGAAACCCGTGAGGGCTGTGATTTTTTAAGAGCAGACTCCACCAGAAGAGACTGGTGTGAGAGCTGCGCCTTATCGAACCCTTTAGGGGGAATCGTCCTATACTTCGATTCCATTTTTGAAGGCACAGACGTGACTGTAAGAGGGTTTGACAAGTTCTTCAGCCAGGTTTGCAGAAGGACACTGTTGAGAGGGAGTCTAGGCACCTCCCTAGGAAGAGTGGGGAGGTCCTGTTCCTCCAAAAATTCTTTGGAATACCGAGAGCCTACCATCAGGTCAATCCCCAGGGCTTGGGCCATGTCCTGAACGAAGGATGAAAATGAGGACGGCCTAGCCTGGGGAGACGGGGTTCTCGACCGCCCCACCGAGGAGAGGGGGGAGGCCTCATGGGAATAATGAGGATCCCTAACCGATCCCGAATCCCAGGATCCCCTCTCGAGGGCCCTCGAGGGGGAAGGGGAAGTTATCCTCCTCGCAGAGCCCTTGGGTGAGGACCCAGGGGTTCGTGGGACACTCTCCCGTTTCCTCGGCGAGGCGGCCCGGGAAGATTTCCCATGAGGTGAGCGGAGGAGCCTCGGGTTGTCGAGGCGCAACTCCGACACCTGCAGCGCCTCGCCCCCGAACGACGAGGAGCGGTCGCGCCGAGGCGAGCCTCGGGGTCGCTTAGACTTCCTCGATCGACGCCCCGTCCGAGGTCGCGTCGAGGGCGAGGCGTGTCTGGAAGACCCGGAGGAAGAGGAGGAAAGACGGCGCACTCTGCGCAACTTTTCCTTGGGCCTTACACTCCGCTCAGGGGGTTCCCCCGAGGTCGAGGTCCGGGGCGGGGCCGAGGCCGAGGTGAGCGGGGCCACCGTACCCGAGACCGAGGTCGCCGAGGTCGGGGCTCCCGAGGGAGCCGAGGCCGGGGCCTCCGAGACCGAAGGCGCCCCGGCCGAGGTCGAGGCCGCCGGAACCGCAGCACGCTGCAACACTTCCAGGGCTCCCGACAGCTCCGATGAGATCAGAGCTCGGAGGAGATCCTGGAAGGCCGGAATCCCCACGAAGGTGGGGAGTTCCGAGTCCGGGGCACACTCCCTGGAGGGCGACCTCGGTCTCGAGTATTCCCTCGGGGTGTGCGGAGTCGAGGTCCGATGCGGGGCCGGGGTCGACCCACCCGCCTTGGCCTGACTCGAGGATGGCTTCTTTGCTGAAGGGGATAGAACAGAGGACTTACCCGAAGCTTGCTTCACTGACGACGCCTTCGAGGAAGAGGGCCGAGGCGAGGCCGAGGCCCCCAAGGACGCCGAGGCCGAGGTCAAGGCCGGGGCCGAAGCCGAGGCCGACGTCGAGGCCTTAGGTGCGTCGACGGCGAACAATTCGGCCATTCTTGCCTTACGGCGACGGAGGGCCCTGTTTTGGAAGGTAGCACAGCGATCACACGAGTCTGTCGGATGTTCGGGCCCAAGACAGACAATGCACCACCGGTGAGGGTCGGTGATGGAAAGCAACCTTTCACACCGGCTGCACTTTTTGAATCCCGTAACAGGACGGGACATCCACGAAGAAAAAGAAGAAGGCCGGGAACGTACCGACGTCCCGCGGCCACGGATTCCGGGAGCCCCCGGAGTCCGAGGAAAAACGAAAGACTTTTTTTTTTTTTTTTTTTTGAAAGGAATTGAAAAGAAAAACAGCACCGCGAACTAATTCGAAGGGAAAACAAACTAAACGCGGCAGCTAGAAGGCAAAAACACTGGAGCTCAGATCCACAGGGCTTTCTTGCTCCGCGGAAAAATTTGAACTGAGGACCACGAGGTGGGATGCGCCCTCTAGTGGGCGAGAAGGCACGCACATGTGTGGTGCAGTGTGCAAACTTGAAACTTCAATCAAGTTTGCTTGAAAAGCTGTCCGCGCCGGGGCTCCGTAGATGACGTCACCCACATGTGAGAATATCATGCCTGCTTGTCCTGGGATAAAAGTCAAATATCTGCTCGAAATAATAAACTCTTTATAAATACAGGAGTTGCCATACAACTTATTTTGAGGAATTGGAAGAACTGAGATAGATTAAATTACACTTTCTGGTGGGAATCTCTCTGTTATACTTTAAAAATGGAACGTTCGATGACTGTAGAACAGGGACAGTATAAGAAATTTATGGATGTTTGGGGACCATTGACTTAGGGCTCCTTTTACGAAGCCGCGGTAGCGGCTTCAGCATGCGTGACTTTTCATCACGCGCTAACCCCCGTGCTAGCCAAAAAACTACCACCTGCTCAAGAGGAGGCGGTAACAGCTAGCACAGACGGCGGTTTAGCATGCGCTATTACATGCGTTAAACCGCTACCGCGGCTTCATAAAAGGAGCCCTAAGTTCTGTAAGGAATAATAACTGATTTTATTTTATCGACCCTTAAGTATACACATCCAGAGTGGGTGGTTGGGGGGAGGGTTTTGCATTGGAATTTCATTCGGGGAATATATGGAGGGTTTCCTATAGGTATGTACTTTTTCTGGTTATTTGGAGGGGGGGGGGAAATAGTTGTACATTAAATGTCTTTAAGTTTAATGTGCATTTTGTATAAACTTATGTATATTGAAATTGTTTGTTTGCACTATGGTAGTTTGGAAATTTAATAAAGATTTACAAAAAAAACAAACAAACCCAAATACAACCGAATTTGAATAACACTCTTAGCCTCAAAAGGCAACCAGTGTAATTGTCGATAAAATGGGGTAACATGGTCATGTTTTTTCAAACCAAAAATCAGACGCACTGCTGCGTTCTGAATAAGTCTCAATCTTTTTTCAAGTTTTTTTGTGAGATCCCAGATATATTATATTACAATAATCTAGAACACATAGAATAGAGGATTGTACTAATAACCTAAATGCATCAAAACTAATAACCTAAATGCATCAAAAATTTTTTAATCGTTCGAAGTTTCCATAAAATTGTATAAAATAGATTTGAACATAAAAATGGAAAAAAAAAAAATTGTATGACATTTTTTGGTCAACAAATTTGTGTGATCATTCAAAGTTAGATGGTGGTCCAAAGTGACACCTAAGATTTTAATGGAGCAGGAAATTATAAAAGTTTGACCATTCAGTTGAAGTACCTTTTCATTTATAATGTCAAAGGGACTAGCCAAAAAGAATTTTGATTTTTCCGGATTACGTTTGCTCAATATGGAATAATAAAGAGGAAATCTGATTTATTATCTCCCCTGAAAAAGATGTAAGTGGAAGCACTATGGTAATATCATCTGCATAGATGAAGAACTTAGCTCTCAAACTATGCAGTAGTCTTCCTAATGAAGCTAAATAAACGTTAAGGGACTGGACTTCGGTTTGTATTTTTGAAATATAATTTTTTGTCTCAATGTTAGTTTGTTCATAAATTTTAGAAATTTCTAAGAGCCATTACTTCACTAGATGTCTTCAGTGTCACAGCGCTCAATTTCTGGAGCATTTTTCAAATCGCTGCAAGCGTCACCTCGCTGGAGGGGGTTAAATCCCCAGAGATGGTTTCCATCGGTAGAAGCTCATCTTCTTTAGAGCACTCCTCTGTGGAGTTCCGTGGTGCAAGTCTGGCAACCCGATTCTCCACTTCTGCAGTAGCAGCAACTGCTGGACAGGGAGGTGGAACTGAAAACGGGGGTGACAGCGAGATCTCATGCCCCTGCGAGATTAGGCCTTCTACACCCTCTCTCTCTGCAAGGATCAGTTCCCTCGTTCTTGAGCAAATTCCAGGGATGAAGTGCTCTATCATCTATTGACTGGCTGGGAGCAAAGGTGTCAAGGAGGAAATAGCCTTTATACTACCCTTTTGCTTATGCGGCATATCTCGGCAAGAAAAAAAAAAAACCAGAATGCCAGCAATTCCATGAGAGCGATCTCACAAGCACCTGGTAAGTCCCACCATCTTGGCCACTCCCCCCCTTAAATTTCCATTCTATTTTTGCATCATCAGAATGGGACCTTCTCCAGGCATGTTCTAATTTATAGCAACAGGTAATCATCAACATAATACAATATATAATTAACCAGCTATATCAGATTCCCACATTTCTCACCATCAGCAAAAAAACTTTATAGAGCCATCAGAAGCGGAACTCAAGCAGTTAAAAACCATTTTTCCCGCTAGCTTCCTCATCAGCTCCAAATGCAAAAAATCTCTTAAATTGTTCAAATGAGTTAAATTGTATTGAGCACTTATCTCAAAAAGCTGTCCACTATTCCACTGCCGACATGCATGTTTCACTGAACTCTGTGTCGGTGCACAATTTTTTTTATAACAAAGCTCACCACATTGTTCATCAAGGATTCAAAAGAATGTTGTGAGCTTTGCTATTAAAAATTGTGCCCTGATGCAGAGTTCAGCAAAACATGCATGTCTGCAAAGCGGTCAGCTTTTTGAGATAAGTGCTTAAAACAATTTAACTCAGTTGAACACTTTAAGAGATTTTTTTGCATTGTGAAAATAGATTGGAGGAAGCTAGGAGCATAAATACCGCTTGAAAGCCGCTTCTGTTGGCGAAAAATGTGGGAATCTGATATAGCTGGCTGATATATATTGCAAATTTATAGCAAGACAGAGAGGGAGCCAACGTACAAACCAAGCAAAGGCAAAAAAGAAAAGCACAAAGGGCCTTCAAGTCCGGGCAATCAAACTTGGTTTATTAAGATCCGACACAGTCCATGTTTCAGCAAATCTGTCTACGACAGGGGTCAATCAATGAATGATCATAGGATACACAAATGAACAGATTCAAGTGCAAACTTCACAACAAAGTAATCCATCAAAAATGCTAATAGTCTAAACGCCAATGATAGTGAGGTGGCATCTGCATCACACAAAAAATATACGCATGCGTACTGCAAAATATTTAACTGATTTTAACAGTCAGAGGAGCTAACTTTTTAAAATATTATGCCATTTATCTAAATATCCCAAGTCACTGCCAGAATCTATTTGCGCTGCTACGGATCTCCAAAAAAAAACATCAGATTTTATTCTTCGCCTAACTGTACTGGTAATTTTAGCTGTAGAGGCATGCTGTAAAAGCATGCACCCCCCCCCCCCACCTTGTTCACGTGCACCCTGAAATTACCACAGGAGCGCAGGCTGGCAGTAGACAAGCCTACTGCTTCATCCTACATGCTTTAACAAGAAGGCACCCTTGCAAGTCAAAATCCTTGACTTGTAATCCAAGTTCCTTTGGGTAAGGTTGAAGAAAAGCTTGTCCCTTGCAAAGCAGGTGTATACAACATTACATTGTGAACAGCAGCCATTATGTACTTGAAGATGTGCTCTCTTTTTTTTTTTTTTTAACTGAGACAATTTTTTTCCTCATGTTCCTCTCAACAGAGAAAAAAAAACCATAGAAACAAGGGGAAGGATTTTGATTCTCCCACCCCTCGAGTGTCAGCCCTGCTCCAGGATGAGGTACCCCTCTGCTCTACCAGCATACAGTTTTCCATCTGGGTCAGAAGCTGACTCAGAAACTGGTGTAGGAGTTATGTGCAGTTCATCCATTCTAATCTGCTGAAAACAGAAAGGGACACCATCTTTAGCTGCATGGTGCCCTTAAAGGGACAAATTTCACAGAACTATTTTATTTCTTTGTCTCCATACACTGGTGAACATGTATATCCCATATGTTCTGGACAGATCTGGTGGGGACTCTAAGGAAACCATAAATCATATCACAAGAGTGTGAAAGAGGAAAGAGTCGTAAGATCTTATAGCATTTGTTGGGAGGAGGTACTCGGTACGCAGAACTTTACCTGTGCAATGGCCACCTGAGTTTGTTGCTGATGCTGAAGTAACTGGTGCTGGAGCAGCTGGAGACGATGTTGTGATGCCAGTGGGGTCGACAAGGCAGATGAACAAGAGCTGCCAGGAGAAAGCAACTGCTGGGATGCTGTTCTGTACAGAGAGTCATTTTCAGAGTCCTTCAGGACAAACACAAAAGAACATTTTTTAACTCTGCTCCAGACAAATTTTATAACACATATCAAATTCTCATCTTTAATACTGTAGAATGAGTTAATGAAGAGACTGCTCTGATTAGTGGGAAAATTGGTAAATCGTGCACATGTCAGAAAACCTTAATGAGTTCCACAAACTGCCATAGCAAAAGTGAAAGCATTTATTTAGCTAGCTTCCTCATCAGCTCCAAATGCAAAAAATCTCTTAAATTGTTCAAATGAGTTAAATTGCATTGAGCACTTATCTCAAAAAGCTGTCCACTATTCCACTGCCGACATGCATGTTTCACTGAACTCTGCGTCGGTGCAAAATTTTTTTTATAACAAAGATCACCACATTGCAAATGTGAAAGCATTTATTTAGTGGAATGTTTCCAAGTAAAGGATCAGTAAGAAAATGAAGTTCATAAAAAAAAGAAAACGATCACAAGTTAACTACATAAGGACAGAAGCAGGAATTATATAATTACCCAAAAGGACTAACTGCTTTAAAGTTACATTTAACAATAGGTCTGACAATCCAAGAGGCCTTCGTTCCCTGAGCTAAACAAAAATAATAACTACAAAAACATATTTGGCACACAGTAGCGATGTTATACATCTTAGGCACCCGTACATTTAAATAAATGCAATATGTTTAAAATGAGGGGGGGGGGAGATCAGGGAAGGAGAAGATCACATTATTCTCTTTTGGTAAAAGTCTGAAAAGCACTTTTTTTGTGTGTGCCTGAAATTCAAACAACTGCAAATGAGGTAGGGGTGTGCTATGCAATACTTTCAGCCTAATTCTATAAAAGGCATTAAAAATTGTACATGCAATTGAATAATGAGCCAATTAGAACCAATAGCTGGGCTATAACAAGAAATTATTAGTGCTAATTAGAATTTACACATATATTTAGGCGCAGGAGCAACATGTAAATTTTATGTGCTTTTCAAAAAAAGGGGGCACAGCCATGGGCGGATCAGAGGAATTCCTGATATTTATGCACGCAATTATAGAATAAGGGGGATTCACACCTAATTAACACACAAGGCTTTACACATTTCAGTTGGTGTAAATAGCTGCGCCTAAAATTAGGTGCAGTTCCCAGTACCAAGCACTATTCTATAAACGGCATCTAACTATGAGTGTCATTTGGCTAAGCGCTATGTTTTGGGAGTGTCAACTTTTAGACACCATTTATTGAATCTAGTCCTTTATCTCTTGCGTTTAGTAATATTCTAAAAGAATAAAATGAGATAGAAGAGATGATTCTGTGGATCTCATCTGGCAATCTGTGATAAAGTTCACTAAGGGAAGAGGACTTGAATTCAGTGCAGGGTCAGCTTACAGCTGTATAGATATCTGTTATTGCCGCTTAGAAACACAAGCCTATTTTGAACAAAACAGGATAGCAATTAGAAGTCACAGTTTTTATACAATAATTTGGAGGCCCATGGTTAGAATTATATCCTTAAAAAAAACCCCAACCAAACAAACTCAAAGAACTCTATGACTTGCACACTTAATGCAAGGTGAATGAATAAATAAGACCCTCCACCACTAGATGTCACTATTTGCTGTTTAAAAGACCATGTATCCTAAAACAGTGGTTCTTAAACCTGTCCTGGAGTCACCCAGTCATTCATGTTTTCAAGATATCCCCAATGAATATGCCTGAGTGAGATTTGCCTATAAAATAGGTATAAGTCATGCAAATTTCTCTCATACATATTCATTAGTGATATCTTGAAAACCCAACTGGCTGTGGGTCCTCCAGGACAGGCTTAAGAACCACTATCCTAAAAGAAAAAATGTGGCCAGTTTATTGGCAGTTGAGGCTTTTATGTCCAAAGTTGTTTTTAGTTCCAACAGGAGATTGATTTGCTTAAGCTCAGCAAAGAGAATTCTCAGGTTCCAATGGAACGGAAATATCCAGCAACTGGCAAAATAACTAACAACGAAACAATCTCCTCTTGGTGGCTGATATCATCCTGTGACATCAAATCTTCAGATAATATTTTAAAACTATTTAAAATTAGTCCTCCCCCCTTTATCAGCATCATGTGCTACAAATGGCAGCATAATAGCAATCCATGACGTAGCTGTGATTCATTCCTACAGGTTAACCAGTAGGAGGAGGGAGAGAAACTGTGAATGTAGTCCCCTGCCATCTATGATGAACCTCCATTATAAACAGCTTCTCTGATGACAACAGGACCATGCCTCCGCACAAATGGATGATTCCAAAGTTGAAGATGGGCTCAGCCTAGCAAAGGCCCTGAGGCTGCCTGACGGAATCATTAAACTAATGTTGCTGGACCAGGAAGGGGAGAGGTGCTGCTGAACTACGAAGGGAAGAGGTGCTGTGAGCACAGTGACTGAACTGCCAGGCAGAGTCTCAATGTTCTCTGATCATAAGAAGAGAAGTGAATGACAATAGTGGGGTGTCTTATCCCTTGCATCTTGTCTGTTGGGAGCAGGATGGTGAACACACTATAGCCCTAATACTAGCCCAAGAGCCAACCTCTGGGACAGCTGTGTGCTAAGGGAGCAGCCGATTATCTTTGTTATGATTCTTAATAGAGAATGACACGGTGGCGGTTTACCCGCGGCCACCGCATTTTAGCCGCGGGTCACCCGCCGAAAACGGGGAAGAAAACTAGCAGTCGATGCGGCGACGGGGACAAGGCCATTCACCGCCCGCGGGGCGGTGAATGGTTTTGTCCCCGCAGTGAGGCATGAAGGATCGCGCGGTCCCCGCAGCTCACACCCGCCTGCCCAATCGATTCTAGTGTTTAGCCAGCTCTCTCCCTTCTCCTCACCTTAGTTTGTAGATTTTCTTTTTCGGCGACCCGCACGCTATCAGAGAGCCGTGCACCCGCTGCTGCTCAGTTTCATCTTCTGCTCTGACGCAACCGGAAACAGGAAGTTGCAGCAGAGCAGAAGATTGAACACTGAGCAGCCGCGCGTGCGCGGCTCTTTGGGAAAGCGTGCAGGTCGCCGAAAAAGAAAACCTATAAACTAAGGTGAGGAGAAGGGAGAGAGCTGGCTAAACACTAGGATCGATTGGGCAGGCAGGTAGTGGCTGCGGGGACCGTGCGATCGCTAGTGTTCCCGGCTCAAATTGGAAGGAGGGAGTGAAAGGGAAAATGATTCTGGGCCAAGGGGATGAAGTCGGAAAGAAAAACCCACAGCAGGAAAGAAAGGGAAGGACTGGCAGGTGAGCCAGATGCTAGAAGCAGGGGGGGGGGGGGGAAGAAAGAGGGGAAAAAGCTAGATGGGGTTGAAAAGAAGAGACACACTGGTATGGAAGAGGAAGATAGGGGAAATCTGGACACAGGAAGGTAACAGAAAGAGGGGAAATTATGTGCATGGGGCATAGGGACAGAGACATAAAGGGGACATGCCATGGGGATGGTATATGGACACAGGGGGGGCAATGACAGATACATAGGGGAGATATTAGAAATGGAGAAAATAGGAGCACAGAAGCGAGATGGTTTGTGGGGATGGGACAGGGACCGAGCTTGCAGGCTCCAGTGGCTTGCACAAATTACATTGTAACGTGCCATGAAAATAAGAGGAAGGAAGGTAGATAGGCCACGCGAGAGGAGCTGAAGGGTAGTAGAAAGGAACAGATGGTAAAGGAGGGAGGGAAGGGTGGTGGTGGAAAGGAATAGAACAGACATTGAAGGAGGGTGGAGAGGAACAGACCCCCAAGGGAAATGTGGAAGATAGAGTTGGAAGAAGACAGATGCCAGACTATGCGGGAGCGGAGGGAAGAAGATGGGTGCTAGACCAATTGGGGGGGGGGTTAAGGGAGAGGCACAGTAACAGCAAATGGAAGACGCAGAGAGAAGACACACAGTGGATGGAAGGAATTCAATGAGAAGATGTGGAAAGCAGAAACCAGACAACAAAGGTAGAAAAAAAATTTATATTTATTTATTTATTTTTTGCTTTAGGATAAAATAGTATATTAGTTGTGTTGATAAAAATTTATAAACAAAGCCCTGCCAGCTGAACATCTCTTTCTCTAGTTCAGCAGCAGGAACTTTGATTTATAAGAAAGGAATAAGCTAAATATTACAGTACTAAGGCTTATATGGATGCAACGGGGACGGTGACGGGGCGGTGAATGGGATGGCAGTGGCGGTGACGGGGCGGTGAAAGGGATGACGGTGACGGGGCGGTGAAGGGAACGGCGGTGACGGGGCGGTGCAGAGGATGGTGGGCCGGTGACGGGGCGGTGACGGGGACAGATTTTTTCCCCGTGTCATTCTCTAATTCTTAATATCTGTAAACCGAGTCGAGCCCTCTAAGAGGGATGAATCGGTATATAAAACCAAAGGATTGGATTGGATTACCTTAAATACAATATGTGGTATCAGTCCAGAGCACAGCTAATGGGCACAGGCAGCTTCAGCTTAAGACTTTTTTGTTGTTGTTTTACTTAGTTCTGTCTTTTGAAATAGCTATCAATTCAAATTGAAAGCTAGCTATTTGTGAATATCTAATTTAAAGTATTTACTAGAGAGTAGATTTTCAGAGAACCTTGAATGGGTTTTCTTTAGGCATCAGAACACACACTGTTCAGTTATCTGTCTATCAAACCACAGTCACTATTAAAGACAAATTATTTGTAGTCCAGAAGAGGTGTTGTGAGACAACTTCCTGAGATAGACAGTAGAGAATGACACGGTGCCCGTATCCCATGGTTAACCTGCAGCAACTGCAGGAAAACAGCAGGAACGGGTACAAATTTGCTGTTTTCCACAGATAGAGGAACAAAACTTTTTACCGCTCTGCAGGAGCAGTAAAAGGCTTTGATTCCAAGGGGAACCCCCCTTTTATCATAGCTCCCCACCATCTCTAACTCCGAAGGGGCTCCAGCTCCTCCACTTGCTCACGGGTCCAGTGGCTCCTGCCCCCCCTACACACACACTTCGCTCATGGGGCCAGTAGCTCCAGCTCATGGGGCTCAAGTAGCTCCAGCTGACTTCCCTCCCTCCCTGCTGCTGGCATATACCTTGTAGAAGAGCAGCCAATCCCTACACAGGCCTTGTCAAAACTGCTCGCGGATTTCTCTCTGCCAGATTCCTCCTTATGATGCAATTTCCTCTCTTTGAAAAAGACAGGAAGTTGAATCATAAGGAGGAGTCCAGCAGTGGGAAGGCCATGAACACCGTTGAACAGGCCTGTATAGATTTTGACTCACTCTCTTCTATAAGCTGGTTTTTGCCAGCAGCAGGGAGGTAGACAGGCAGGCTGGACATGCCTGGGGGGGGGGGGGAATCTGGGACCGTCGGCCCCAAGGCAGAGATGGAGGAAAGAGCACAGGAGGGGGAGCTGTGGCTGGAGGAAAGGGAGAGAGAGATGCTTGACCTATGGAGGGGAGAGCTGGAACTGAAGGGAAGGGAGAGAGCTACAGGACCAGCAGGAAAGGGAGCTAGGTGCTACACCTGTGGAAGAGTAGCTGCTGGAGGGAAGGTAGAGAGGTGCTGGACTTGTTGGGGGAGAGGCTGAAGGGAAGAGATGGGAAAAAAAGATGCCATACTAAACAGATGAAGGAAGAGGGAATAAAATACTGAATAAACAGCAGAGAGATGGCGAGACACAGGGAGGAATCAAAAATAGAGGATGAAAATAATGGGCATGAAGAGGAGAATAGGGACAGGGACACAAAGGGAGATGCTGCATGAGAACGGTACATGGACAGAGAAGGGCAATGCTAGACATGGGAGGGGGTATATGGACACAGAGGAAAGTGCTAGATGTGGGAGAGAATAGGAACACAGAAGGGAGATGAGTAATGCAGGATGTAGAGTAGTGATGATAAATACAGGGAGATGGACATAGTCAGGGAATTATAGGGGACACAGAGAAGGGAAAGATAGGTAGATAAAGATGGAAGATGGATAATGAACACAGAGAAGAAGAAATGTAAATGAGCAGGAGACCACGGTGAGCAAATTAAGAGAAGGCAGAAGGAAACAGAAGCCATAGCCTAAGAACAACATGACTTGAAAAATAAAATGACCAGACAACAAAAGGTAAAAAAAAAAGCCCACTTCTAGCCCATACCATCTTCAGCTTCCAATAGACTTAGGGCTTTCTCTAGCAAGGAGGCAGTTGACCTAATTGCACTCCTTAGGCTAACAGCATCCCTGGCATGCGTGATCTTTATATTTTGCACAGTATAGGAAGAAATGAATCTTTATATTTCTTTGGTGTTGTACTACATGGAAGGTGTGGCTTCTTGGGATTTTGATTTATGTTTATCATTTTTGGTCAGCTATTATATATTTGCCATTTGTGTTGCGTGTGTTTGACCAAGATATTCAGTTAGAGTGAATTTTCTAGATAGCATTCGGTTTTCCCAATAGTGGAGGGGATGTTGTGAGGGGAGATGGGTTTTGCTGATCCTTTTTCTGTACCTGTGATTTATAAAACAACAGCTGTACAGAATATTGTTTATTTTTATAATTTAATAAAATGATTTCAATATAAAATCATAACTATTCAAGGCTTGTGCGGATGGGATCAGACAGCGTTTGTGTGGACAAATTTTTCCCCCGCATCCTTCTCTAAAGAGATCTTCACTGTTAAGACTGTTGGGAACTGCTTACAAACTTGGGAAAAGGGAATCCAAAAGCTAACTAGATAAGCTCAGGGACTTATTTTATTTAAAATACTTTGCACTATTAGATTTTTTTCTTAGCATAGGAAGTGTCTGTCTTTTAGTACACATAGGCTAGCATTTCAAGGGACTATTTTAAAATTACTATAGTATCAGTATAAAGCACAGCTAATAGGAACAAGCAGCTTCATTTTAGACTTTAAATTCCTTCCCACCTACCCAGCCACCTCCAGCCTGACCTGATTTATAGACCCTCGAACCAATTAGAAGACTAAAAAAGTAATTAGCTAATCTCTATTAGCTAGAAATTACCTCTTAAGAAATACTCTAAGAAATCCTTAGAGGGTAACCTACCAATTACAACAATACAAAATAATACGAGAAATTAAGCATTACCATAGTAAAACATTTTCTAGCAATCTTAAGGGACCTTTAGTGCACATATTTCAACTCCCTTAGCAACTTAACATAGAAATCACTAATACTAAGATGCAGGCTGCAGTCCAGCAGCAAACTAGGAGCTATCCAGTCTTTTGCACTGCCACATGTTTATCTCCCAGTTAATGAGAAGTATTGTATGTGCTTGGTGCAAAGAGCTCCTAGCACTTAGGAAATGGGTCTGATCTCTTGAGCTACAGTGGCAGACTGAGATGCTGAGGGATAGAGGTACCTACAGGAGACCTATAAGGATGTAGGGAAGTCCAACCTGCAGTCTGGCAGCCTCTATGCTGCCTTGGAGGAGAGAGGTCTTCTTAAAGGAGAGTATCAACTTGGTGAAGTAGGAAGCAATCCTTTAGCCAGGACCTGCTCGCCAGGGGATGCAATGTCATCTCGCACCCAGAACAGAAGGGTTAGGATGAATGTAATAGTGGGAGATTCTATCATTAAGTACCGTATATACTCAAGTATAAACCAAGATTTTGGTGCCAAAAAATGGCTTTGAAACGATTATTTCCGCTAGCTGCTTTTAAGACATTCAGTAAATTGCATCTCTGAATATACACAATTCCCTGAATGGACATGAAGGCCTCTTTTTTTTGTTCCGTTGACCATGCATCATCCTGTTTGGGAATAAAGAGGCTTTCTCCAGTCCTAAGGCCTCATCATAAATGTAAAACATGAGAAAAAAAACACCCTAAGACAAATGCCTGCCTTTACACACCTCTTTCCTCTCAGCATAACAGAAAAGCCTATATTAACTGTGAAAGAGTTCCTATGAACGCTGGGAGATGCAGAGAGCATTCAGTGCACTGGCTGTTTTTGTAAAAAGGGGGGGGGGATAACTGAATTTCGCCATCTGTATTTTTAGTTATTTTAATATCTTAGGGACAGAGGCATCTGCACGGAGACCAATATTGACTCAGGTGGCATCATAAACAATAGAAAATATATAGGACTGTATATAAATTTGGACTTCATTCTTCGATTTTTAGAGTGGCAGTAGGTAATAGGTTCTATAAATCAAATAAAGAACAGGTACAATGTCCATTTGCAGTAAGGCCTGTGAGGTAAGAGCTTTTGACCAACAAAAACTTTCTCCATAGATAATACAGAGTGGGGCCTGCCTATTTGGCTGTTAGGTAGGCAGACACTTCCCACCAAAGAGCTTTTCTGCTTAACCTATAAGCTATCCTTTGCACAAAAAAAATACCACTGACTAGCTGCCATGCACAGGAACAGAATAGCAGCCTACACAGCTTCCAGAATATGACTACAGTTATAACTACAGCTATAATGTGTGGCGGTGGCGAAAAGGGCAAACAGAATGCTAGGAATGATTAAAAAGGGGATCACGAACAGATTGGAGAGGGTTATCATGCCGCTGTACAGGGCCATGGTGCGCCCTTACCTGGAATACTGCGTCCAGCACTGGTCGCTGTACATGAAGAAGGACACGGTACTACTCGAAAGGGTCCGGAGAAGAGCGACTAAAATGGTTAAGGGACTGGAGGAGTTGCCGTACAGTGAGAGATTGAAGAAACTGGGCCTCTTCTTCCTTGAAAAGAGGAGACTGAGAGGGGACTTGATCAAAACGTTCAAAATACTGAAGGGAATAGACTTAGTAGATAAAGACAGACTGTTCACCCTTTCCAAGGTAGGGAGAACGAGAGGGCATTCTCTAAAGTTGAAAGGGGATAGATTCCGTACAAACATAAGGAAATTATTCTTCACCCAGAGAGTGGTGGAAAACTGGAACACTCTTCCGGAATCTGTTATAGGGGAAAACACACTTCAGGGTTTCAAAACAAAAGTTGGACAAGTTCTTGCAAAACTGGAATATACGCAGGTGAGGCTGGACTCATTTAGAGTACTGGTCTTTGACCTGAGGGCCACCGCGTGAGAGGACTACTGGGCAGGATGGACCACTGGTGTGACCCAGCAGCGGCAATTCTTATGTTCTTATAATATTCTCGGTTTCCTTTCATATATTGTGCATGTGTTTGTATATATGAAATATACATTAACAAATATGTAAAACGCTATACAGACTGAAAATTTATACCTGGCCATTTTTTTCTTTTAATAGTTGTACAGATTTATGGATGACCAGCTCAGACCTGCTGGACAGCAATTCATCATTCCTCTTCTCAATCTGGCAGACTCCACCGAGGTCAATATTCACCACTTCGGTATCATACTTTTCAGCTCCCGTAAGTTGACGGACTTCATACATTAATATTACAGAATAAAAACATTAGTTATTGGAAGAATGTTATAAAGTGTTTCAAGAAGCAGAACAGGCAACCGCCCCCCCCCTAGTCATCATAATCAAAATGTTATCACATCATGAAATATCTGTAGGTACAGACTGAAACCAATGAAAGCAAAGTCTACCATAAATCACTGTGGTCAATTATAATATTTGAGACTGTTGGATCAATACTGAAAAAGACATATGTTTAGTGAGAGTTGCTAATGTGTAAGTCCCCTATATCCATTTTCAGTAGTACTAGACAGATGAAGCTGAAAATTTCACTAACTTCCATGGCATCAAATGAATGGCAAACATGAGCGCCTTTTACAAAGCCGGGGTAGCGAGTCCCGGTGTGGAAAGTGTGAGGCAGCCCATACGAACTGAATGAGCTGCGTTGCATTTGCCATACAGGAATCATTACCATGGACTTACCGTGGCTTTATAAAAGGGGCCCTAGTCAGGCAATATCCATACAGCTAAGCATCTAATTTAGGCCAGGGAAGATGATGTATAGGTGGAGAGAGAGTTGATAGGTTGGAATTTTATTAAGAGCTGTAATAATTGGAGACAAGTTGGTGGAATAACATGGAGGGGGGGAGGTTTAGGGTTTCTTTTATAAAAGATAATGGTTGTTCAGCACTGTGCTATGTTCATAGTGGTTTATAATTTCTAACTCTCAAAAATAAAAATGTTTACCTTATATACTCGAATATAAGCAGACATATTTAAACATTTTGACTCCTGAGAGTCGTAGTCGGGTCTTGAATAGACTCCACCTCTGAACTTGTGCTTTGCGGGGTCTATGCTGTTCCCTGCTTACGAGTTTATCTGTATCTGTGGGGGGATGGGGAGGGGTGGGTGGGGGGTAGGGGCTTCATTGTTGGGGGGTGGGGGTATGGTGGGTCCGGGGAGGACATAAGAGTCCAGTCCTCTGCGGGTGTTTGATGAAACTGTATCCCATGGTTGTTATTGCCGTTGTATTTACTGTTGCTTAATAAAATAGATTTGAACTAAAAAAATGGGGGCCTCATCTTAAATTCAGGTAAGAACCCACCTGCCCTCTCCCGGACTTGTTACAGGTCTCCATCAGGCCTACCATATGACCTGGTGGGGTGGGCCGGAAAGCACAGTAACTTACCGTAACAGTTGTTATCCAGGGACAGGAGGCAGATATTCTCACACATGGGTGATGTCACCGACGGAGCCCCGCAGCTGACAGCCTCGAAAGCAGACTTGCTTGAAGATCTTTAAGAGCTTCCGAGTGATGCTTGCGCATGCGCGCGTGCCTTCCCGCCCGAACTAGGGGGGCGCATCTCCTGTGAGGATCCTCAGTTCAGATACCTAGCTAAGAAGCCAACCAGGGGAGGTGGGTGGGTTGTGAGAATATCTGCCTGCTGTCCCTGGATAACAACTGTTATGGTAAGTACCTGTGCTTTATCCCAGGACAAGCAGGCAGCATATTCTCACACATGGGTGACCTCCAAGCTAAGCAGAAAGGGAGGGAGAGTTGGCAGTTAAGAAAAAAAGATTTTGCAAAACAGACTGGCCAAAATGGCCATCCCTCCTGGATAAGGTATCCAGACAGTAATGAGAGGTGAATGTATGAACCGAGGACCAAGTGGCAGCTTTGCAGATTTCCTCAATAGGAGTTGATCTGAGGAAAGCTACAGATGCCGCCATAGCTCAAACTTTATGGCCCGTGACTCGACCCTGCAGAGGTAGACCAGCCTGAGCATAGCAGAAAGAGATACAAGCAGCAATCCAGTTGGAAATGGTTCGCTTCGAGATAGGACGTCCCAACCTATTTGGATCAAAGAGACGAAAAGTTGAAAAACTGTTCTGTGAGGTTGAGTGTGTTGCAAATAGAAAGCCATAGCACGCTTGCAGTCCAAAATATGAAGCGCCACTTCTCCAGGGTGAGAATGAGGTTTAGGAAAAATCACTGGCAGAACAATAGATTGATTGATGTGAAATTCTGAAACCACTTTAGGTAAAAATTTTGGATGAGTACGGAGGACCACCTTGTCATGGTGGAAAACTGTGAAAAGTGGGTCAGCAACCAAAGCTTGCAACTCACTGACTCTTCGAGCAGACGTGAGCGCAATGAAGAAAACTGCCTTCCAAGTGAGATACTTGAGATGAGCTTTATCAAGCGGTTCAAACAGAGGTTTCATTAGTTGAGCTAAAACCACGTTGAGATCCCAAACCACCGGAGGCGGTTTAAGTGGAGAATGAACATTAAAGAATCCTTTCATAAATCGGGAAACTACTGGGTGTGCAGAGAGTGGTTTCCCATCGAGAGGCTGATGAAAAGCAGCAATAGCACTAAGATGGACTCAGATAGATGTAGACTGAAGTCCAGATTGCGATAAGTGAAGTAAATAGTCCAAAACAGAAGCCAATGATGTAGACATAGGCTCCATCTGACGGGTGGAACACCAAGCAGAAAATCTAGTCCATTTCTGACCATAACACTGTCGAGTGGATGGCTTTCTGGAAGCAACCAAAATATCTTGAACAGACTGAGAAAAATGCGATGAGTCCGTCAGGCAGAAAGGAACCAAGCTGTTAAGTGTAGAGACTGCAGATTGGGATGAAGCAAAAAGCCTTGACTCTGAGTAAGCAGAGAGGGAAAAGTCGGTAGAAGCAGAGGCTCCCTGGTGCTGAGTTGAAGAAGAAGGGAGTACCACAGTTGTCTGGGCCACCAAGGAGCTATCAGAATCATGGTGGCATGGTCTGTCTTGAGTTTGACAGCGGAAATGGAGGGAAGGCATAGGAAAACTGACCCGTCCAATCCAAGAGGAAAGCGTCCGCCTCCAGACGTTGGAGAGAGTACATCTGAGAGCAAAACTGAGGCAGCTTGTGGTTGAGGGGGGACGCAAAAAGGTGCAGACCCTCATCGAGTAAATACTTGACATAACGTGGGGGAATTGAGTGCCCATTCGTGAGGTTGCAGAAGACAACTCAAATTGTCCGCTAGACAGTTGTGTTGACCCTGAATATAGACAGCTCTGAGAAAGATATTCCGATGAATTGTCCAATGCCACAGATTCAGAGCCTCTTGACACAGGGAATGAGAGCCCGTACCCCCATGTTTGTTGACGTAATACATGGCCACCTGACTGTCCGTCCGGACAAGCACCACTCTATCGTGAAGAAGGTGTTGAAAAGCTTTGAGAGCATTGAAAATCGCTCTGAGTTCCAACAGATTGATATGACGAAGGCGGTCCGCCGAAGTCCAGAGACCCTGGGTACAGAGGCCGTCCACATGGGCCCCCCATGCATAGGTTGACGAGTCGGTTGTGAGAACCTAGTGATGCGGAAGAATGTGGAACAGCAAACCTCTGGAAAGATTGGAAGAGAGCATCCACCAGTGGAGAGACCGCTTCAACAAAGGAGTTACTGCAATTTGTCGGGAAGGCAGATCTGTCGCTTGTTGCCACTGAGATGCCAGGGTCCACTGAGGAATGCGAAGGTGAAGGCTGGCAAAAGGAGTCACATGAACCGTAGCAGTCATGTGGCTGAGAAGAACCATCATTTGACACACAGAAATCGATGGAAGGAGAGACACCTGATGACAAAGGCGAAGGAGGGTATCTCGACGTGTCGGAGGCAGAAATGCTCTCAGCTGGACAGTGTCTAGAGTGGCTCCGATGAACTGAAGAGACTGAGATGGGGTCAACTGGGATTTGGGAAAGTTGATTTCGAACCCTAGACTCTGGAGGAACACAATAGTCTGTTGGGTCGCTGCAATAACCCCTTGAGAAGAGGGAGCTTTGATAAGCCAGTCGTCCAGGTACGGAAAAACCTGAAGACCCTGAGAACGAAGAGCCGCAGCCACTACCACCAGACATTTCATAAAAACTCTGGGGGAGGAGGCGAGTCCGAAAGGAAGAACTCTGTACTGTAGATGAAGATTCCCCACCTTGAATCGAAGGTATTGACGAGAGGCCGGATGAATGGGGATATGAGTGTAAGCCTCTTTGAGATCCAAGCTCCTTGATCCATGAAGGAGTACAAGGTCGGCAATGAGAGCATGAAAAATTTCTCTTTGACCAGAAATTTGTTGAGGGCTCTGAGATCCAGAATGGGTCGCAAGTCCCCCGTCTTCTTTGGAACCAGAAAGTAACGGGAATAGAAACCCCGGTTCTGCTGGGAGAGAGGAATCTCCTCGACAGCTCGAAGGCGAAGGATAACCTGAGCTTCCTGGAGGAGAAGGGGAAGTTGCGAGGACCTGGAAAGACACTCTCTTGGAGGGTGATCTGGAGGAGCCTGAAGCAGGCACAGAGAATGGTCAGAACCCAGAGATCCGAAGTGATGTTTTCCCACTAGGAACAAAAATGGGAAAGATGACCTCCAATGGGTAGAAGAGAATTCAGATGCAGGGAGGTTGGAATGCTCAAGCTAGGAACGTCAAAAAGACTGAGCAGGCTTGGTGGTCGCAGGAGTTTGAGCCTTCTGCTGACGCTGATGTTGCTGAGGACGTCTAGGAGGAGGTCTAGGGAAAGCCGGCATCGTTTTCTTGGGATAACGATGTTGTGGTTATTTATAAGCCCGAGCAGGAGGAGTCTTGGGATTGGGTCGAATCAGAGAAGCAAAAGAGCGCTCATGTTCTGAGAGGCGCTTGGTGGCAATTTCAATGGAGTCAAAGAGTTCATTCCCCTGACAGGGCAAGTTTGCAAGACGATCCTGTAGATTTGAATCCATGTCAACTATGCACAACCAGGCAAGGCGATGCATGCCAACTGCAAAGGTGGAGACTCTGAAGGAAAGTTTGAAAGCATCACAGGATGCTTGTGACATGAAAAGCCTCAATTGCGAAAGAGTTTGGAGGATTTGTTTAAACTCTTGAAGACGTGGCTTGAACAGGTCCGGATAGAAGGAAGGCAGCAGCTTCAGAAAATGATTGAAGTAGGTGGTGAAAACATAGTTGTAGTTGAGAATCCTGTTAGCCATCATGGAGTTTTGGTACAATCGACGACCAAACTTATCCATAGTCCGACCCTCCCTGCCAGGTGGAACAACAGCAGAAAGTTTAGATGGATGAGCTTTCTTCAGAGAGGACTCCACCACCAAAAGACTGATGGGATAATTGAGACTCCAATTTAGAAGGAATGGCCATGATGGAATAAGGAGTTTCCATGTTCCTCATGAAGGTTTTCTTAAGGACTGGGGTCGTTGGCAACCTCAAGGTCTCCTTTGGGAGGATGTGGCAGCTCCATGTCAGCCAAGTATTCTGGAGTGTATTTGGAGTCCGAGTGTAAATCCAAATAAAGGGCCTGCCCCATATCAACGACAAATTTGGCGAACAAAGAGGACTTCGAGGCCGAAGCATCCTCGGGGGAGGCAGAACGAGACCGAGGAACCACCGAGTAGGACGGAGAAGCCTCCCGAGAATATTGAGACAAAGGCACCGATTCCAAATGCACTGTGATGGAAGAAGCCTTACTGCCTGTCTGAGGTGGAGTTAAGAAGTGTTTGCGCTTCAAACTTCTCGATGGTGAGGTCCTCAGGGTTTGAGGCATGGAATGCATCGAGGCAGGAGGAGACGAGTCCCGTAAAAGAGGCCTCGATGGAGAGGTCCCCGATTTGGATGGTCTCGGAGATAAAGTCGTTGAGGTACCCCGATGATGAGACCGATGTTGCAATGTAGAAGGCTCGGGATGCAGCGAAGAGACAAGCTTCGGATCCTTATGAAACTTTGAAGGAAGGTGCTTCGAATGTTTCGATCGATGTTTCACCCGAGGCAACGGAGACATCAAGGGAGGTTCCGGCAAAAAGTCAGTGGAGGAAAGACGAGAAGGCTTCCGAGACCTGCCTCGAGGCGGCTTCACAGGAGGCTCAGACTGCTGCCTAGGCTGGTCCACAGGGAGCAGGGTCGAGGACGGAACCAGTTGAGCCACTATCGAGGAAATTTGAGTGGTTAAGATAGACTTCAACATATCCTCAAACATGGACACCGAGACAAAAGGATCAGGTCTCGTAGGTGCAACAATGTGCTCCAAGGAGGACGACCTCGAAGATGAGTATTCCCAAGACTTGGAGGCACGCTTAGGTGGAGGTCTCGAGGAGGCAGACAAACCCGGGGGTACGGATTGCATAGCCTGAGACTCTGGAGGCTTCTTAGGTACGGCACCTGAAAAAGAGGCAGGAGACTTACCCACAGGAGCAGACTTCAAGGAAGGAGCCGACGAGGCCTTCAAGACCGAAGACGCCAAGGTCTTCGAGGTTGAGGCCGGTGCCGGAGTGGAGGATGAGGTCTTTAACCCCGAGGCGACCCCCGAAGTCGAGGCCTTCGAGACCGAAGTTTTCCCCGAGGTCGAGGCTGAGGTCTTGTCGGACTCCATAACCCCAAAAAGCTGGACAAATTGGTCACAACGACGACGGAAAGCTCGAGGTTGTAGGGTCAGACAGCGAAAACAATCTTCAAGGCGATGACTTGCCCCTAAACAAACCATACACCGACTATGAGGGTCGGTGATGGAAATTGTCCGACCGCACTGGTAACAACGTTTAAACCTGGTGAGAGGCCGGGACATAGAAAAAATAAAGTCCGTACCGAGTAAGGTAAAGGGTTGGGCCTAGGCCCAAAGCCCTCGCACCCCACGGCGAACAACCAAGAAAATAATTGTTGTTTTTTTTTTAATAGAACAGCAACCAAATCAAAAATCAAGCCGCGGTGAAGAGAAGGCACAACGCTGCTGAGCTAAGACGAACAGGTCTTCTCAGCTCCACGGAAAACGTTGAACTGAGGATCCTCACAGGAGATGCACCTCCTAGTTCGGGCAGGAAGGCACGTGCGCATGCGCGATGCAGCACTCAGAAGCTCTTAAAGATCTTCAAGCAAGTCTGCTTTCGAGGCTGTCCGCTGCGGGGCTCCGTCGGTGACGTCACCCATGTGTGAGAATATGCTGCCTGCTTGTCCTGGGATAAAGGAGGGATCCCTCCCGTCTTCTGTGCTGGCCAACTCTTGACAATTTTTTTTGCCACCCTCCCGCCTCCTCTGCGTATCTTTTTGAATCCCTGGTGGTCCAGCAGTGTATCAGGCAGGAGCGAGCTTCCTGTGCTCCTGTCCCGCGTTGAGCCCCTCCTTGAATGGCTGCCTCGAGTTCTCACAGCCCAGTGGTGTACCAGGCTTGAGAGAGCTTTTGTGCTTCTGCTCAGTGCTGAGCCGTTCGCTGAATGGCTGCCATTAGAACTTGTGACCCAACAGGTCATACGGCAGGCTTTGTGGAGGCCTGCAGGACATCGGGAGAAAGGGGGGATAGGATACAGGGCAGGGAGTTGAGACAGGGTGCAGAGCCTGACAGAGAGTAAGGGGGGACAAGGTGGAGAGCCAGACAGGAAGGGAGAGGGGCTGGGATCAGAACTGGGCAGGGAAGGAGAAGGCTAGGTGCAGAGCCTGGCAGGGGAGGGAGTGAGGGGGCTGGGCGGGTAGGACACAGATTCTGGCAGGGCAATTGAATATTATTAATCCCCCCCATTTTCCTCCTTTTTTGGGGGGGGGAAGGGTACCTCTTCTTATACTCTGATCGACTTATATTCGAGTTTATACGGTAAATATAATTTAGACCAGGAGAAAAAAAATCCTAAAAATTGTACATACTGTATAGTCAGTGATGATTGACAGTCTTATACATGTCCAGCATAGAATTCCAAAATATTGGGTAAAGGCCCAAAACCTATGAGAATGTAAATTCAAAATCACAGATAAGGTTAATATCCCACAACTAAAAGTTGTGTCGTGTTGTTGAGAGGAAAGGTCTCAGAATTCCTGCTTCGATCAATAAATGATCATTGAGGTAACCATGCAGGTGGAATTTTCTTTCATCGACCAAAACCTCTCTAGTTTTGGTCGATGAAAGAAAATTCCACCTGCATGGTTACCTCAATGATCATTTATTGATTGAAACAGGAATTCTGAGACCTTTCCTCTCAACAATACGACACAACTTTTAGTTGTGGGGCAGCATTGAATACAGACATATGGAATATGCTATGGAAAACACAAAACTAATTTTGTGTGTATGTGGGTGTGTGAATTGTTTGTTACCTTCCAGGTGCTGCTCTTCCAAAGACTTATCACTGGCCCCATCTGCCTGTCCATCAGCGTTCTGTTGAGCATGCTGCAAACTCATCTTATGACACACCTCAAAGGCCTGCCCTACTGTCCGGACAATCCGCATGGCCTGGCTCTGCAATCAAACCAAAAGTATTTTAAGACTGAACACAATCCCCCTAATTCTATTAACCAAGATGCACAATTTGACACTTAGAATGCAAAGTTGCATGTACAAGTTCTAGAATACCACCAATTACATATGTAACTTGTTAAATTAGATGTTAACTGGCTTAAAAAAAATGATTGGCATTAACTGGAGATAATCAAATTTAATCTGTTAATCAAAAGCCAGAATCAATATAAAATCCATTTGCTGATATATACACAACACACAAATTTACCTTGAGGGGGCAGCAGTCAGCCATTTTTTTTCTCTGGAATAGCACAGGATAACTGAGCAGTTACCTTTCAGTATTTTGAATCAGAGATTTTATTGCTATATAATTTTGGATAACGATGGTAATGGTTTAAGAGGGCAAATTGGTGGCTACATAGGTGTTTGTGTGTCTTATAAAATACTCAAATTTGCTTTGGTCTGGATACCTATAAAATACTAGCATAAAAGCAGCTGGAATCGTGCTTATGTTGAAGGTGCAGACTGCTATACCTTTTCTTGAGATGGTGTAAACATCCATGTCTAGAATAGCATTATACCTAACTGCTGTCAGGTATGCAACTGATTACTCTGTAAACTGCATTTACAAGGGCTGGGCACAACCTGACTTGCCCACGCATCTCCCAGAGCCATGCCCCCTTGCAGTTGCACAGTATGGAGTTTATGCACCCAAATTTGTTTAACTTGTAACTATTTTTAAATTATTATAGTATCAGTATAAAGCATAGTTAATAGGAACAGGCAGCTTCAGTTTAGACTTGAAGGGCTAGATTCACTAACCTGCCCGAATCGGAACAATCCGTTTCTGATTCGGCCAGATCCAATTGATTCACAAATCAGTCATATTCAAATGGAGGCGATCGGAGGAACGCCCCCATTTGCGAGCAAGGATCACAAATGTGTGATCCCCACTCATGCGCAGACCCCGACAGTAGTGACAGGAGAAACAGCCTCCTGTCACTGCTGTCAGGGCTCTGCCCAGATCTCTTCTGCCTGCTCACCCCGTCACTGGCTCCCCCGACTCTCCTGCTCTCTGCCGCCCTTCCCCGCAGTGCGAGTCCATGGTTTTAAAGCGGGGCTGCACTGAGGGGAACGGCGGCAGAGAGCAGGAGAGTCGGGGAAGCCTGAGAGAATAGCCCACCCACCGGCCTGACCTCCCCCCCCTGAAAACACAAGTTGGGAGCTAGGAGGGGTGCTCAGTCCCTCCTGCTTCATTGGCCTCCCTCCTGCCACAGGCCCCATCGGCTCAATCGCCATACCCACAACCGGCCCAACCCAGGCCGGGCCCTGCCCACCTGCCCCGCGTACCTTACGAATGTTGGGAGTAGGAGGGTTGCCCGGTCCCTCCTGCTCCTTAGGCCTCGATCCTCTTCGGGAGCAGGAGGAAGCGCAGATCTTGCGAGGGGGGGGGGGCGGGGGGGCATTCGCGGGCAGGGGTGTAATGCCGGTTTGAGTGGGGGGGGGGAGGGGGATGGAGCAGCACCGGTGACCTGGGGCGTGAGGAGGAGGTGGAACGAATCAAAGCGAATTTCCCTTACTTCCTATGGGGAAACTCGCTTTGATATACGAGCAATTTGGTTTACGAGCATGCTTCTGGAATGAATTATGCTCGTAACCAAGGTTCCACTGTATTTCCCACATTTCTCTAGTTCCACTAACTTAAAGG
Source organism: Geotrypetes seraphini (assembly GCF_902459505.1). Taxonomy (NCBI): domain Eukaryota; kingdom Metazoa; phylum Chordata; class Amphibia; order Gymnophiona; family Dermophiidae; genus Geotrypetes; species Geotrypetes seraphini. The sequence goes on along the minus strand of NC_047093.1, from coordinate 67,142,090 downwards.
CAGAAGAAACAAAAAAGTGTCAGCATCCACATTTCCTGCTTGAAAGTAATATTTCTGAGGCTTATCAACATTTTGACAGACCATCCTTCAAAACCGAGGTAGTATACAAATCAATATACAATTTGGGGTAAGAAAGAAACATCCATACAAAACAAACACAAGAGCAAAAGAGAAGAGAGCAAAGGGCTTTCTAAAACAGAAAATGAACACAAGGAAAGTCAGGGTAGGTAACTGGACAGGCCTAAATGGTCAGCAGACAAAGCAACTATGTAAAGATATCAACCAACCTTCTTTTTAGATTTGAACACATTGCATCTGAATGTGTTGCTCGCACTATCCCTTGCAATGTAACTGAAAATTTTAAGGTCTTGTGAATCATGAGATACATAAAATATTCTACGGGGGGGAAAAAAAGAAGAGAGAATTAGAAACATACACATACTTTATGCTGCATTTCTCCAGAAACAGGAAAAACCCAAATAGGAGAAATATATACCTACATTACTTGTAGGCCAAACCTTGCACTTGAATAACCAACTCTATAAAACCTGTGAGGAGTAAGGGGGATTAAAATTTACCATACCCAGAGTTCTCCATACTTAAATCTCTATAAACCCTCAAAAGAGCAAACAAATAAAACACACACAGAGAAAAGAGCAAACAAATACACACTTTTTACGTGAAAAGACATTCATGTTTTAAGTAACATAGGCTGGGCAACACAAAAAGTCCACAAGACTGAAAACAGAACTTGCTAAATAAAGTAAAAGCAGATTTATTGTGAAATAAAGCCTGATGTGGCCACGGTTTGCCTTCGGCCTGCATCAGAGGTGAACATAAAAAATATTAAATGCAGTATTATACCCTGTTTCTTTATCATTTTAGGATATTGGGCATAAGCTCAAATACTCTCATTTTTCACCATAGAGAAACAGTATAACAACGTTTCTCTTATGTTGGGTTTTATGTCCTTATTTGTGATGTGACAAGCTCTATTTTTTTTGTCTTACACACTACAGAATGGACGGCTCATAAGAAAATAAGAATAGCCATACTTGGTCAGACCAATGGTCCATCTAGCCCAGTACCCTGTTTCCACAGTGGCCAATCCAGGTCACAAGCACCTGGCAAAACCCCACTTTGTAGCAACATTCCATGCTACTAATCCCAGGGCAAGCACTGGCTTTTCCCTTGTCTATCTCAAATAGCAGACTATGGACTTTTCAGCCAGGAAATTGTCCAAACCTTTTTTAAACCCATCCACATTAACTGATGCTCAAAATGCATAGATTTGCATACCGCTGGAGACTTCTTTCTCAAGGCAATATCTTATTGCAATGCAACATTCGGTTCTCAGACAATGATTAAGCAGCCTGGGCATTAATTATGGCACATATATGTATTTAATTAAATCATATTTATTGCTTGCCTTTTTTAAAGATGCCTTAAGGCAAGGTACAAGCACTGCATTATGGATCGCCATTTAGAGATGGAACTTTTGATCATCCTCTCAAGAGCGAAGATAAATTATTGTAAGAGATCTTGGAGAAATCACAAGTGTCAGAAAACCAGACAAAGGCTGGACACCATAGGAATGCTAATAAAGGCTGTTAGTTGCATATGATTTCTGATACGCTCTAACAGCAAGCAACAAGGAAATGGTAGCAGAGCACCAGTTCTGCTGATGCAGCAGTTGATAGCAATTAAAATTTAACTTTTTTTTTTTGGGCACGCCTGCCAGAGAAAAGCAGCCAACCAGAACTTTGTGACAACAAAGAAAGCACGCAGAACTAACCCTTAGGGATTCTTATTGAGCAAAAGCTACAAGCTTAGATGAATCTCATTAAAAAGATGGTTAACAAATCCCAATAACTAAGTAAGAGAGAGCAACTAGAAAACCATTTTGTGATAGGTTAACGAACCTCTTGAAACAAAGGGAGATCACTGCTGGGCTCCTTTTACAGATAGGTTTTTCCTGAGAAGGCTCCAAATGCTTTTCAGCAGTGGTCTCAAACTCATACCATTTGCAGGGCCACATTTTGGATTTGTAGGTACTTGGAGGGCCTCAGAAAAAAATAGTTAATGTCTTATTAAAGAAATGATAATTTTGCATGAGGTAAAACTATGGTTTATAAATCTTTCCTTTTGGCTAAGGCCCTCTTTTACTAAGGTGGGCTAACCAATTAGCGCGTGTTAAACACTAATGCGTGCATGTTAGTCTATGGAAGCATTAGCATTTAGCGTGTGGTAATCGGTTAGCGTGCCTTAGTAAAAGAGGGGGTAAGTCTTAATAATAATATTGTCATTTATGGCTAAAGAGACATATGATCAAGAAACTGTTTTATTTTACTTTTGTGATGATGATAAACATACCGAGGGCCTCAAAATAGTACCTGGCAGGCCGCATGTGGCCTCTGGGCTGCGAGTTTGAGACCACTGCTTTGTAGGGTGAGAGACATAGGGAAAGGCAGGGTATAATGTTGTTGGTTTTTAAAAAATAAAGACAGACATTGAAAGTAAGTGACACCAAACACACAGTGTTAGCTTTACTTACTTAGGGACCCTTTTACTAAAGCTATACTATACACACTAAATACTGCCCACGGGCCTTGTATCACATCATTGTTATCAGAATTTAGGGGCCCTTCCACTAAAGGGCATTAAATTTTGGATTTACCATATTACGTGGGATGTTAACACATGGCAAGCTCAAAATTAATGCCGCATCAGTAAGGAACCTGGAAGCACTTCATGCACGGCAACCGCCAAACGCTTTTCCTATCCACTCTGCCTATGCTACACCTTCTGACAGAAAAATTCTAAACATAAAAATTGGGTAATAGGCAGTTTAATATGTGGAAAACAGTCGTAAAAGAGCTCCTTGATTTGCCCATTTCCAACGTTACCTCATTTGATTGTATTTTATACTAACGTGTGGTCATTTTACTACTGTTATGCTATAACAGAACAGGGTCCTTTTGCTAAGCTTCGCTGACCCCCCACTTCATGCGCTCATAATAATAATAATAACAACTTTATTCTTCTATACCGCCATAGTCGAAAGACTTCTAGGCGGTTCACATTCGAAGAAGGCTGAACAATCAGCGAAATACAGGATGTAAGAAGAGAGGGTTACATAAGAATTAGGTAAAGGAACAGCAAAGAACAGCGAAATTGCATTGAGGTAGAAGAGAGGGAGAAAATATCCTGTGGCAATTTTGTGATTTGTAGGCAAAAACCGCAAGCTAATATTTTTTTATTTTAGTGCAGAGGGCTTGTGTCTGATCTCGTCAATTAGCACAACTACATTACCGCATTAGTGAATGGCCATTAAATGTAAAACAATGGTCATTGTACTGCACAATAAAAATGGCCTTAGCATTGGGGGGGGGCCCCACAAAGGCTTGCTAAGGCCACTTAATACCCCAGTGTTAGTTGTTTGTCCAGCTATACCTGTTCTACACTGTCTTGGCTGAGAATCTCTTCTCAACAGTAGTTTAGATTCATAGACTAAACCGCCGAATACAAAGGTGTGCGCCGACAACTGAGCGCAAGACGGAAGCGCGCGCCAAAGAAAAAGAGTGTTTTTAGGGGCTCCGACGGGGGGTTTTGTTGGGGAACCCCCCCACTTTACTTAATACAGATCGCGGCGGCGTTGTGGGGGGTTTGGGAGGTTGTAACCGCCCTCATTATACTGGAAACTTAACTGTTTCCCTGTTTTTTAGGTAAAAAGTGAAGTTTTCAGTAAAATGTGGGGGGTTACAACCCCCCAAACCCCCCACAAAGCCCCCACAACGTGGCGCAATCTGTATAAAGTAAAGTGGGGGGATTCCCCCCACACTTCCCGGAGCCCTTTAAAACAGTCATTTTCTTCGGCGCGCGCCTCCACGTTGCGCTCAATTGTTTGCGCGCGCCTTTGTCCCGGCACGCTTTTGACCTGACACCGTAGTTTATACCCAAATAAATTTTAGTAAATCTTAAAAAAATAAAATGTGGTGCTTAGGATTGGAAAAGAGAAACTGGCTCTCTACCTCAGCCTGCATTACTGACTCAGATCCGAAATTGGTATGCTGGTAGTATGATTGATCCCCAGAAGGCAAATCTGGGACGTGGCCTGAAGATATCCCAGCAGGAATTCCTGGCTCCAGGAAAACCTTTAGCTATTATTAAGGTATTGTATAGAGAAGGGTAGGAGAGAAACTGCTGGATGATGATGCAGCAGCTGGTCACAATCCAGAATTATCTGATCCTGAGCCCTAGATTCCTAGAACCCACCCCCTTTTCCTTGTTTCATTTATTGAATGGACAAATAAAGATCTGAATACCGCGTTTCCCCCAAAATAAGACCTAGCATGATTTTCAGGGTAGGTCTTAATATAAGCCCTACCCCACAAAAATAAGCCCTAGTCATTAGCAGAAGCACTTCCTCCCACCCCTGCGCCTCCAGCTGACCCTTCCATCTCTCCCTCCCATCTTAACATCAACCACGAGACCGAAATGCCTGGTAACAAATGGCATGAGAAGGCAGCGATGCAGCCTGTGCTGCCGTTTGTTACCAGGTATTTTGGTCTCGCGGTCAGGGCTCAGATGTGAGGGAGACATGAAAGGGTCAATGAGGGGGGGTGCCGCGGCGGGGGGGATGAGAGGGATAGAAGCTTCAAGGGTTCTACTGCACAGGGGAATGGGAGGGAGGGAGTGATAGAAAGATACTGCACAATGGAATGGGTGAGATGGGAGGAAAGATGCTGCACATGTGGGGGAGAGAAAAGAAATAGGAAGAATTGGGGTGGAGGAAAGGAAGGGAGAGATGATCATTGTACATGAACAAAAATAATACCTACCCCGAAAATAAGACCTAGTGCCTTTTTTGGGCCCAAAATTAATAAGACAGTGTCTTATTTTCGGGGAAACACGGTAAACATTTCTTAGTTTAAGTCTGAAGTTGCACTGGTGTATCTTTTTGGGGACAATAATACTATAATATTTACATGAATGGTTACCTCATTCCAGGAGAACATGCCTAGGGGAACATCCCTAGATCCAGAAGGTCCATCAGAATTAGCACCGCCTAGTGGCTTGGTCAAAGGCATCTGTCTCAATAGCAGACTATAAAAACTTTTTCTCCAGAAACTTTCCCAGACCTTTAAAGCCAGCTAAGCAAACAACATCAGCTGGCAAGCTCCAAAAGCTTAATTATTCTTTGAGTGAAAAAATAATTTCCGTTTATTTGTTTCACTGAGTGTCCCCTAGTCCCCGTTTCCTTCTCTAAGTTACTCTAACTAGATCTAAAAGACACAGATTTGTAGTTCAATGAAACAAGCTTTTTTAAGCTGAAAAAAATTCTGTCAATGGCATCTAAACTGAGACATGCAAATGTGCACCCAGTTATATAATAGGGTCAGTTATACATGTAATATTTAATTATTATTTATTTAAGCATTTATATACCACTTATAGCCTAAGTGGTTTACATTCAGGTACTCTATCTAATGTACCTGGGGCAATGGGGGATTAAATGACTTGCTCAGGGTCACAATCACCCTGATCCTGATGGGATTTGAACCTCCAACCTCAGGTATAATTAACTAATTAGAGTCTAATCAGTACTTAAATGGCAATATGTACCAATAATTGGTGTTAGCACAAATTTGCACTAGTTAGCAATTACCTCTTCTGTGAATGCTCTCCCAGAAGAGGTAATTGCGGAATCCACCATTCTAGGGTTTAAGGGTAAGTTAGATGTACACCTCCTTATCATGCTCTCCTCTTCCTAGCAAGGCTTCAGAAAATTAGTAAAAATGAAACTGTTCAACCAATTTGTCACCTAAGAATTTGTTGTTCATTATCTCTCGTATTCTGTATCCAATTCATAGCTATGTCGCTGACTGTCCAGCTCTTCTTATTTGTATTTGCTTTCAGTGTACTTTTATTCATCGACTTTATACTGTAACTTATCGCTGACTGTCCAGCGCCTCTTGTTGTAAACCGCCTCGAACTACCATGGCTTTGGCGGTATATAAGAAAATAAATTATTATTATTATTATTATGAGTGGCTTAAGGTGACATAGGTAAGGGTACAGGGTACACCTGGCGGGGCCTCCGCGTGTGCAGATCACCGGACTTGATGGACCTAGGGTCTGTTCCGGAGATGGCACTTCTTATGTTCTTATGTTAATTGCACTCATAACTGACCTCTGCCCCTGTTCTTTAAACACAGTGCCTAAGTTTTCTCGTGCAAAGGTGGTGTTAACATGGAAGGGGAGGGGGAATGGGATTATTATTGGGGTGGGATCTATTCCAATATGCAATAGATAGAATAGTTGCATTTATGCACCAACCATAGACATGGTGTAATATAGAAAAATAGAAACACGACGGCAGATAAAGGCCAAATGGCCCATCTAGTCTGCCATTCGCAGTAATCATTATCTCTTTCTCTCTCCGAGAGATCCCACGTGCCTATCCCAGGCCCATTTGAATTCAGTGCCTATCCCAGTCTCTGTCTCCACCACTTCTTCTGGGAGACTGTTCCATGCATCTACGACCCTTTCTGTAACAAAGTATTTCCTTAGATTACTCTGGAGCCTATCACCCCTTAACTTCATCCTATGCCCTCTTATTGCAGAGTTTCCTTTCAATTGAAAGTGACTCGACTCATACGCATTTATATTACATAGGTATTTAAACGTCTCTATCACATCTCCCTCTCCCGCCTTTCCTCCAAAGTACTGTATACAGATTGAGATCTTTAAGTCTGTCCCCATATGCCTTGTGATAAGACCACATACCATTTTAGTAGCCTTCTCTGGACCAACTCCATCCTTTTTATATCTTTTTGAAGGTGCCGCCTCCAGAATTGTACACAATATTCTAAATGAGGTCTCACCAAAAAGGCATCAATACCTCTTTTTTCCTACTGGCCCATACCTCGCCCTATGCAACCAAGCATCCTTCTAGCTTTCACCGTCACCTTTTCAACCTGTTTGGCCACCTTAAGATCATCACATATAATCACACCCAAGTCCCGCTCTTCTGTCATGCACATAAGTTTTTCACCCCCTAAACTGTACCATTGCCTCTGGTTTTTGCAGCTCAAATACATGACCTTGCATTTCTTAGCATTAAATTTTAGCTGCCAAATTTCAGACCATTCTTCAAGCTTCGCAAGGTCTTTCTTCATGTTATTCACACCATTTGGCAAGTCTACCCTATTGCAGATCTTGGTATCATCTGCTAAGAGGCAAATCTTACCCGACAACCCTTCAGCAATATTGTTTATAAAAATGTTAAAAAGAACAGAGGTACACCACTGGTAACATCCCTTTCCTGAGAGTGATCTCCATTGATCACTACCCTCTGTTGCCTTCCACTCAACCAGTTCTTGAACCAGTCCGTCACTTTGGGACCCATCCCGAAGGCACTCAGTTTATTTATTAGACATCTGTGTGAAACACTGTCAAAGTTTTGCTAAAATCTAAATACACCTCATCTAGTTCAAATCCTCTATCCAATTCTCTGGTCACCCAGTCAAAGAAATTGATCAGATTTGTCTGACAAGACCTACCACTAGTGAATCCATGTTGCCTCCGGTCCTGCAATCCACAAGATTCCAAAAACTTGACCATTCTCTGTTTTAAAAGTGTTTCCATTAATTTGCTTACTACAGAAGTCAGACTTACTGGCCTATAATTCCCTACTTCTTCCTTACTTCCACTTTTGTGGAGAGGGACCACAACCACCCTTCTCCAGTCCTCCGGTTCCAGTCCTGACTCTAGAGGCTCGTTAAAAAGGTCAGTCAGCGGAGCTACCAGAACTTCTCTAAGTTCCTTCAGCACCCCCAGATGTACACCATCCGGCCCCATCACTTTCTCTACCTTTATTTTAGCTAGCTCCTCACGAACACAACCCCCTGAAAATTGATCAGGGTCTATTACTCCTCCATCCCTATTCACATTTGTGTTCTGCGGTCCTGCTCCTAGCGCTTCAGCCATAAACAAAGAACATAAATATTTGTTAAACAATTTGGCCTTTTCTTTATCAGCTTCTACATATTCCTCCCCTTCACCTTTTGAGTCTCACAATGCCACTTTTGCAGACTTACATTACTATTCTATAATGAATCTAGCACACAACTCAGGAATTATAGAATACTAGCTTAGTGCTCTTTTGGTTTTTTGGCACCTGTGCGCCATTTATTTATAGAATTACATAAGAACATAAAGAGTTTCCATCCTGTGACTGACTGAAGGTTCATCAAGCCCAGCATCCTGTTTCCAACAGTGGTCAAACCAAGTCACAAATACCTGTCAAGATTCCAAGGTGTAAAATAGATTTTATGCTGCTTATCCTAGGAATAAGCAGTGGATTTCCCAAAGTCCATTTTAATGATGTCTTCTGGACTTCTGTTTTAGGAGATTATCCAAATCTTTTTAAACCTTGCTAAGCTAACTGCTTTTACCACATTATCTGTCGATGAATTCCAGAGTTTAATTACATGTTGAGTGAAGAAATATTTTCTCCGGTTTGTTTTAAATTTACTACTTATTAGCTTTATTACATGCCCCCTAGTCCTATTATTTTTGGAAAGAGTAAACAAATGATTCACACTTACCCATTCCACACCATACAGTATTTTTAGATCTTTATCATATCTCCCCTGAGTCATCTCTTCTCCAGGCTGAAGAGCCCTAGCCACTTAACCCTTTCCTCATAAGGAAGCTGCCCCATCCCTTTTATAATTTTTGTCACCCTTCTCTGTAACTTTCCTAATTCTGCTATATCATTTTTTAGATGTGGCAACTAGAATTGCAAAGAATGTAGAAGATATAGTCTCACATACATCATCCAAAATATCTTCTGAATAGTTTTATCTTTAGATAGCTTTTTGAGGAAAAATCTATTTTTAAAAATCCAATTTCTAATTTATTTTTTTTAATTATTTTTTTAAATAATCATTAATTTTTTCCACCCTGCTAAGCACTTGATTAGGGTTGATTTATATTCCTATTGTGTCTGCTGCTGAAGAAAGTGACTGTCCTATTACTTTTGATGTTTCAGAAGATATTTTAGATGATGTGTATAACATAGCAAATGAAATGACGATTATCTGGGGATGAATTCTTATAATTGTCTGGTGACATCAGCTCCTTCCTACAGGCTGTGTAGCAATCCAAATCATAATGAAGAAAAAATTAAGTCCACTTCATTCTGATTGTTGAGATTGAGAAAACATGGGCTTGAATCAGTTCATGTTTCTTAGCAAGCCAAGTGTTCAGATTAGTGCTGCCTGATTCAGGAAAAAAAAATTTGATTTGATTCGATTCAGCCTATTGAATCGATTTTTCGATTCAATTTTCTTGCCCAAGTGGATGTTTTTTTCAAATATCCTAGTGGGTTTATTTTATAGCCTCTTCACCCGTTTTATAGCCTCTTCACCCACTTTGCCCTCTCCTACCCACACTGGAGTTGTGGTGTAAAGAAAATAAACAAACAAAAAAGACTTTTTCTCTCTCTCTTAAATCCTAGCTCACGTTCGTGGTCTAACACCACAAAAGAGAAAATACAATTATTTTTTCTACCTTTTATCTGATCATTTTTCAGATCTTATCGGTCCCCGGCTCCAGTTGTCTTCTGATAACTTGCTTGCCAGGGTCTCCTTTCTTCTTTCTCCATGCTAACCATCCATCTGCCATCTCTGTCCTCCCCTTCCGTTTCCCTTCCCTCCCCCGGAGGTCTGGTATCTTTCCTTTTTTTGTCTCCATCCACAGATCCACCTTTTCTGAATTACCCTTTCATCCTTCATCTCTCTCTCCTTCCCCACCACCTCAGGGTCCACCACATATCCTTTTCTCTTCCCAACTAACCTCCTATCCAATATCTCTACCCCCTCCTCCACATCATCCCTTGTGTCCAACTTCTCTCCCTTTCTGTTCCTTCCCTCCCTAAATCCCATTGTCCACCATCTCTCTCCCATTCCTGTTTTTAGATCCTTATTTCTTCTATCCTTCCCCCATCTCCCCTCTCCATGATCCCCCCCAAGTCCATCTTCCCCCTCCACCAAGTTCATTTCTCCCATCTATCTTCTCCCCATCTCTCCTCCAGTCCACCAACTCCCCATCTTCCCTCTCCCTCCATCTACCTTTTTTTATGGCACTCCTAAGCCCTCACCACCACCAACACCACACCCCCACACCTTTCCCAAAGAGATTCCGGAAGAGGTCTGTCAGTGATGGTAGCGATCCACTCCTGCTACTACTCCATGAACAAATGAAGACCATCATCAGGTACTGAACATGCAATTTGTACAAAAATGTAAAAATAACATATTTTGATGAACAGAGAAGTATAAATAGATACAGAAGTAGAATCTAGCATAAGACTAAGGGCAAGATGCAGAAAGCTCCAGCACCAGATAAAAAATACAATGCTGGGAGTGAATTTTTTTAATTTATTTATTGATATATATATATATATATATATATATATATATATATATATATTTATTTTTTTTTTACTAGTGATGCTCAGCACAACAGCATACAAATTATATGCATACTATTTGTGCAAGAATTGCCAGTAAAAGGAGGGGAGGAACGTGCTTGGCGCTTACTCAGGAGAGCAATCACTAGCCATAGTTCCTCATCCTGCCTGCCAAAAAATAAAAGTAGCCCCCGTTCAGCTGATCACTACAGGGGAATCCCCGATCAGCTGAGCCAGCAGGACTCCCCCGAAGCCATTTCAGGGAGTTCTGCTGCATCAGCTGATTGGCGATTCCCCTGTCGCAATCAGCTAAACTGGCAGGCAGGGAGAGAAAGGGGCTGCTTTTTCCCACCTTTGGCCCCCCCAATGCATTCCAGGATGCATCAGGCAGGGGAAGGCCCAGCACTTTGAAGAGACAGGCCTGTTGGCAGGAGGGAGTGGACATTCCTCCTTCAATTTAGAAGTACAGGAAATCGGATGGTCAGAGGTTTGTGGGAGGCGCTGGTGGCAGGAGGGAGAGGTCAGGGTTCAAGGGGGAGGGCTCGGCAGGAGGCGGACAAGGTGATGTTTTGTTTTTTTGTTTGCTTTTAAATGGACGTCAGGACCTTTACCAGCAGGGTCAGCTGTCATAGCCTTACTTTCCTGCCAGTGCTCAAGCCAATTAGCACTCAGGGTCTAACAGGAAAGTACTACAGCTCAGACCAAGCCGGTAAAATTTGCAAGGGAAACAACGCGTTTCCCTGCTGTGCATTAAACAGTACATGGAGTGCTCATTAGAATACTAATGAGCTCCTTGTATTGTATTAGGATAGGATTCTCAGTGGCTGCTACCAACAATCCAAGCAACCACAGAGGACCCTTACCTTATGAGCATCGGCAGGAGAGTTTCCTTGCAAGTAATACCTTTAGTGCATCGGGGCCTAAGTCACTAAGAAGTATCACTGAGCAAAACATATTGGGCAGACTAATCTGTAATAAAGGTTTTCACCTTTAAAAGCCATTATTCAAGCAATACTAAACCTGTTTTTAGGGAGTTCCTCTATGGGCTGTTCATGCTCATTACAAGGAGTTCAGTCATTCGTACAGCAGCAGTAAAAAGGCACAAGCTGTGACTTCCCAGAGCCTGAAATCAAGCTAAGAAAGAATTCCACTACTGATTGCCTGCTTGGTGCTCTATGTGAACAGCAGTCACATGCTAATTACCTGGCTTGGTCCATTCAACCTTCAAAACAACTCAGGTTAAGGGAGAATTTGGTGGTCAATGTCTCCACCTGCTTAACACATTCTGATTTTTTTAATCAATATGCTAATTTCAAGCTCTGGAATGCATTGCCAGAGTTTGTAGTAAGAGCGGATAGTGTAAGAAAGGTTTGGACAATTTCCTGGAGGAAAATTCCATACTCTGTTATTGAGAAAGACATGGGGAAACCACTGCTTGCCCTGGATTGGTAGCATGGAATGTTGCTACTCCTTGGATTTTGGCCAGATACTAGGGACCTGGATTGGCAACTATGAGAACAGGCTACCGGGCTTGATGGACGATTTGTCTGACCCAGTAAGGCTTTGCTTGTGTTCTTATGCCTGGCCACCATATTTTCTTGGTTTCAAGATAACCATTGTAAGACAGTCAACTTAAGCTGCATGAGATTAGTTCTCTTCCCCCCAAAAAACGGTCCTACAATTTGGAAAGTGATAATTGTGCCTTTTGTTAGCTCCATAATATTGCTTGGCTTACAGCTCTGTTTCACAAATTCTCTTTCACATCGGGTTTAATCAATAGTGAAGACACACCAGCATCTAGCTGATTAATTAAATGAGACCTACCAACTAAATTAAAGTATTTTCTGGGAACTGGTACTTTAAATTCTGCTATGTGAAACCTTTATTAAGCCTAAGGGCCTATATTTGTTATTGACCTATTAGATTTGGGTATTTTTGTGTGTGTATGTGGTTTTTAAAAAAATTATTTAGGTGAGGTGAGGTGTCTTCTCCCCTCATCCAATAACTGCAGTGTCCTACTCACACCAAATTTTCTGGTGTGTCAGATGCATCTAGAACAGTGGTTCTCAACCCTGTCCTGGGGACCCCCCAGCCAGTCGGGTTTTCAAGATATCCCTAATGAATATGCATGAGAGAGATTTGCATAGAATGGAAGTGACAAGTATGCAAATCTCTCTCATGCATATTCATTAGGGATATCTTGAAAACCCAACTGGCTGGGGGGTCCCAGGACAGGGTTGAGAACCACTGATCTAGAAGATCCTTCCAGATTCTTATCTGGATCTATATACTGCTATGGAAGTACAGACCAATTGTACCTGTTTAAATGATAAGAGCTAGTGCAACATAATATGCCAGGTAAGTGGGACAGGAGGATGAAGATGAGAATGGAGGCCCCTCCCACACACACTTATATTGCTTACAGTGGTGGCACCAAGGCTGCCACATTTTACCCTCCTTGACAGGAAATAGGCAGGCTGTGTCAATGTAAGTCTCTGGTGGAAGACCCTGGTGCCAGTGATTTGGGCTCAGGTGGATCTAGAGTAGCAGCAGCGGCAGTCCTGATAGAGGGAGAGAGGGACAGATGCTGCAAACACTAACTCCATGCCCATTTGGTAATTTTTTTTTGTTTTTATCACTGCGAGCTACTATGAGCCATTGCTAGAAAAAAAAAAAAAAAAAAAACCCCACCAGAATTCTTTTATGATGTAGCTGCCTAGTTGTTAGAATTTTAAGCTTGAGATCCAGAGGTAACTAGTTCAAATCTCACTGCTGCTTCTTGTAACCTTGGGTGAGCCACTTAACCCTCCGTTGTACAAAATAAGATTATGAGCCCTCCAGGGTCAGGGTAATACCTAGTGTACCTGAATATAATTCAACTTGAGCTACTACTGAAAAAAAGGTGTGAGCAAAACCCAACTAAGATTTCAATTATATTATCTCCAGTCTGAACCACCATAATTTTGACTTACTGTATATAGCACATATTGTATGTCCAGTGAAAAACTTCTGACACAATGCCACCCAACAATTTCAAACTGTGCTACAAATCCAAAAGCAGGATTACACTAGAGAGTTGTGCAGGGACAGAAATCCCACCCATCCCCGCAAGGAATCCCTCCATTCCCACATGTCCCTACTAGGAATCCCTCCATCTAATCCCCTCCATCCCTTCCCATCCCCCACTAAAAGTTACCTGTCCCCATAAAAAGCAGCAATTAGTTCAGAAAGTTTTGATATTTTTAAGCCTTAGTTTATTTAAACCAACAATAAAATACAATCATTTTTTCTAACACCCCCTCCTTTTTTTAATCTCCCCTCTTCTCCTCTTTGCAGCGTCCTCTGGTTTCCCCCCTGGCCTCCCAGTCTCACCTTCAGCTAATTAGGGAACTTTTTCTCTTATGCCCGATTTATGTGGATTTGTGGATCAGATGAGATCTCTGCCCTCTCTATTTCTCTCAGAAGTCCTGGACATAGCTCTCAAGGTGAAGTCCGATCCAAATTCCCCCTTTGCCAGACTTCTAAGCACTGGTCACTCCCCTATCACGCTGGTCCTTCATTTCTGTGTACCTCAAAGGCAAGACTCGGCTCTTTTGCACCTGAACTCTGATCTCCATTAGCCTAGAATCAGCACAATGACTAGCAGCGAGAATTCAGGTGCACCAGTGATCTTTTTTGCAGGCTGCCCTATTTACCGTAGCTGCTGAAGGGCAGCACTATTTCCAGCTACACTTCTTCGCAGGGCAGTGGGCCCTGCACGCTGCACGTAGCTGACGGGAAGACTTCCCTCTGACGTCGGGGAAGACTTCTGGGTCAGCTACTAGTGGCGTGCTGAGAGTGCTGCACGCTGCAAATAAGAAAACATGGAGGGCAGTTAAAGGTGCGTATCAACCAAGCTCTCCAACCCCGCGGGATCCCCGCGACCACGAGGGGCATCCCCACGACCCGAGGTGACGACCCGAGGTGGCGACCCCATGGGATCCCCATGACCTGGAGGGAGAACCCATGGGATCTCTGCAGATCCCGCAGGTTTCCCGTCATCCCCGTGCAGCTCTCTAGATTATACTGGTATATTACTATCCAGCTTCACTTTGATTAGTACCCTTCTTATGGAATTCTCTCCCTTCAGAAATTCATGCTGAAGGTTCATATTTAAGGTTCCGAGCTCCCCCTTAAAGTTTACCTCTCTCAAGAGGCTTTCAAGGAAGAGTTCTGAGTTGGCAGACTTGGACAATGACAGCACACATTGGCACATGGGCGGGCTTGGACGATGGCAGCATACATTGTTTTCAAATTTCATTTTCCTCTTGTTTTGGCTGTCCTATCATGAATTTATATTTCTTTTCTATCTTTGCTTTTAAATTATTATAAACCACTCTGATGGCTTTTAAGGGGCAGTATATAAATATTTTAACAAAAAAACATAGCCTAAAGAAAACCACAAAGATTTAGAATGTTACCTATAGACAGGATCGTGCATAACCAACATCTTACTCTCATCCCATGTCCATTCTTTCCTCTGTAATGGAAACAAAAATAATTTTTACTGAAAATGAAGGCCAAGGACTCGGGTCTAACAAAAGGGGTGGGGGGGGGAAGCTTCCTCTTGCAGTAAGTAGGTAGTATATGAAAATATACCCCCCCCCAAAAAAAAAGTATTAAAAATGAAGGCTTACACTACTAAGTGCTCCTTTTACAAAGGTGCGCTAGCGTTTTTAGCACACACACCGGATTAGCACACGCTACCCGAAAAACTACCGCCTGATCAAGAGGAGGCGGTAGCGGCTAGCGCGTGCTATTCCGCGCGTTAAGGCCCTAACGAACCTTTGTAAAAGTAGTCCTAAGTGGCTAGAACCATTTCTTCAAGGATGACTAAATTGAATGTTAACTAAATAGATTGGCTATGAACAATGTAACCATAATCATAGATATTTGCTCTGCATAAGGTTTTGACCTGTAAATCATGACATAAGCAATTTTTGACTATTCCAGCTGTCTTTCACACTTTCGCCCCTCCTGATTTCCCCTGTTATTGCATATATTACATTACATTAGTGATTTCTATTCCGCCATTACCTTGCAGTTCAAGGCGGATTACATCCAAACTAAAACAAGAATTACATTCAAAATTTGAAGGAATAAAATAAGCGATGACATAAAATTTTTTAAGGTAATGAAAATGTCGGGTAAAAAGAGTTACCAACGGGAAGTAGAAGTCTTTAGGAGATAGGAATAGGGTGAATTGTGGGGATTTTAGATAACATTTGGTAAATATATGTCACACTGAATGTTTCTGATCTTAAACAAAAAGCAATATTAGACGAACAGAACCTTCGTAAACATACACCACCATAAATTACTTCATTTAACACACAAGTTATCCTACTACCCATGTGAAAACATAAATGGCCCCTTAGCTACTCAATTTACCACTTGAACACGTTTAATTGAACATAGCCAGGTCTTGACGACAGCAACCTCTGTTGAATTTAAAACTCGCTATTGAACCTTACCAAGAAAGAAGTTACCACAAAGCTTCTACACTGTACCACAATAAAAGAAAATTCCAGAAGAGATGAGGAAATATATCAATCTGGATAAGGTTACAAAATCATTTCAAAAGCTTTGGGATTCCACCGAACCACAGTGAGAGCCATTATCTCCAAGGAACTGAATGGAACTGATCCTTGGGCAGTATTTGGAAGCTAAATAGCTACGAGAAGCAGACCGGATTTATGGGACCATATCAGACAAGTGACCTCTAGTGCACCTTTAACCCAGCTGTGATTCAACTATGCTGCAAGTTTGGTTATACAGGTTGGAGCTTTTTCATGCCAATGACTGATTTCATGACAGTACTATACTACCTATGAGGCTTTTTTCTCCACCTGCTACCGTTGCAGATACTGTAGATTTGTTATTCGTGCTCTCTGTGGTTTTAATCCTTTAACAGTAAAGTAGAGTTATCCTGTTTCCCCGAAAATAAGCCGTAGCATGATTTTTAAAGATGTTCCTAACCCAAAATAAGCCCTAGTTAAGATCAACCCCCAAAGCCCCTCCCCCCCAAATGTCCCCAACACTCCCTGACTCCATCCCTGCCCGATTCACCAGAAAAATCGTACTCATCGAATCAGCAACCCCCACCCCGGTGAGACTTGACATATCTCCGCTCCAAGGTCTCCTAAAGCAGCAGCGGCGGCAGCGCTCTTAATGGGCTGCTTCACAGCCTTCCCCACCGGGGCCTTCCCTCTGCTGCATCACTGAGCACTACTGCCGTTGCTGTTTTTGGAGGCCTCAGAGCAAAAGTATGTCAGTCTCACGGTGGGAGAGTGGGTGGGGTTCTGCTGCACAGGTGGATGGGAGGGAGGGAAAGAAAGATGCTGCACAAGGGGATGGGTGAAAGGGAAGGAAAGATGCTGCACATGGGGGTAGGTGGGGAGAAAGGAAAGAGAAAGAATTGGGATGGAGGAGAGGAAGGAAGAGATGATTGTTGTACATGAAAAAAAAAAAATAATAATAAGACATCACCCGAAAATAAGCCCTAATGCATTTTTTGGACCCAAAATTAATACAAGACACTGTCTTATTTTCAGGGAAACATGGTAGTATTGTTATTCTGTTGAAACCCTTATTGTTTGTGGTTTAACATTAGCAAATGGCCATTTACTGCTGCAGTAAAAATCCAAGCAAGGGCACACTAAGGCCACTTTTTACTACAGCTTAGTAAAAAGGACCCCTTTGCTCTGTAAATAAATGAAGTACCGTATTTTTCACTCCATAAGACGCACTTTTTCAGTCCAAAAAAGTGGGTGGAAAAGTGGGTGCATCTTATGGAGCGAATACAATTTTTCTTTTTACACCACACCCCACACCTTTTTAAAATGTCGGTAGTCCATTGCGGTCTTGCCAGCTTTCCGTGCTCCTGCTGGATGGCTGTCTCCTTTGTTGCTGCAGAGTGGCAAATAAGGCAGGAGCGTGAGCTTTACTCTTCCTGCCTGGTCCCACGCACTCCGTAAATGGCTGCCATCAGTTCTCGTGAATCGCAAGAACTGACAGCAGCCATTCAAGAAGTGCACGGGACCAGACAGGAAGCATAAAGCTCACGCTCCTGCCTTATTCGCCACTCTGCATCAACAAAGGAGGCAGCTATCCAGCAGGAGTGCAGAAAGTTCCTGGCGAAACCGTGCTGGTCCACTGGCATTTAAAAAAAGGTACCGGGGGGGCTGCGGGCTGTCTACCACCAAATGCCAGCATTTTAAAAAAGGTACCGGGGGAAGGGGGGCTACGGGCCAGACGCACCTATGTGTAGAAGAAGAAAAAACAGGAAAAAAAAAATTCTGAACCAAATTTTTTTTTCTTGGGGTTTTCCTCTACATGTAGGTGCATCTTATGGTCAGAGTTATTTTTACTCAGGCTCCCTTTGTCTAATATTATATTTTGCTTAAAGTTCAGAAACCATTCAGTGTATCATATTTAAAATAATAGAGTGGATCAGGAGGGAGAGACTTTTTCATATCAGTGTATCTATGATTAAAAAATACTATTTGCTTGTCTTTATACTAAGGCTCGTTTTCAAAGCTAAATCCATGGATAAAATGGCGCTTGTACTTGCATAATCAGGTGGGCAATTTTGCAAGAGACCATTTCTGAAAAACTGGTACAAACCATATATGCTCAAATATAAAACCTATCTGAGTCTAAACTGAGATAACATAGAAACATGATGACAAATAAAGGCCAAATAGCCCCTTCCTGTCTGCCCATTTGGGGGAGAAGGGATTTATAGTCTAGTGACCAGCTCATTTCCAGGTAGAGAGCTGCACGGGAACAGGGACGACGGGAATCCCCCTTCAGGTCACGGGGATCCCGTGGGGACGCCACCTAGGGTCATGGGGATCTTGCGGGGTTCCGATGCACTTGAGCCACGAGGCTCGTCTTTTCCCTACCTGCCCTCCCGCAGCACAGTCGACCGGAAGTCTTCCTGATGTCAGCGCTGACGCCAGAGGGAGGGCTTAAGCAAAGCCCGCCCTCCTTCCCTCCGACATCAGCGCTGACATCGGGAAGACTTCCGGTCGGCTGTGTGCTGCGGCAGGGCAGGTAGGGAAAAGAAGACCAAGTGGCTGCAAACTTATGTTACTGTTCTGCACGATCTTCACAACCGAGGCCTCCAATTCACACTAGTGATCCTGGCAAAGCTGTGTGTGTGAAAGGATGGCAGGGCAATTACCCTTACCAAGGTGAAGGAAGCCAGGGCAGTTATGGAGCGGCTTCCTGCCCAATTTACTGCTATTAAGACTCTGTGCAGCCTGATGGACGACTTCTGTCTTTCCTGTGGGGAATGGAGTGGACCTTGCCGGGGACGCCTCGCTGGGCACAGAGTTTTGGCCCTAGGGTTTGATCTTTGGCATCCCTGTTCCTGCCTGGGCCCCATGTTTGATATGGCCTGCTGGGGCTCCTACCCTCCTGACCCCTGTGCACCTGCATTTGCCTGGACTGTATGCTGTTGGCTGGAGGATGCTGCAGGGGGCCAGGGGGCCTTCACTCTGTGAGAACTCCAATTTGCTTTGGCTATCGGCTCTCTGCCTGTGGCCCAATTTAACTGGGGTCTTGCTGGGCTCTCCAGGTTGGTTTTGCAGTTGTGTTCTTGGATGGGATGCAGAAATGTGTTGTTTTTTGGCTGGGGAGGAGGTCCTCTCTGGGTGGGCTGGAGAAGTGCATATGGGATTGTATGCTGGGGGAGGCATGCTCTAGGGGAGGGGGGTGGGTGGGGGTATGGCTATGGTATGTCTGGTGTGGGGGGGTATACCTGTGTATGTTTGTGGGGTGTGTGGGGAGGGTGGGTGTGGGAGTGGGATGAGGTACCGGGGGCATTGTGGTTGGTAGCACATACTCAATCTGTGGCGGAGTTTAGCTGGGCATCCAGATAGTCTGTGGTTATGGCTGATTTGAAAGTGACTATGCTTAATGTGAATGGAGTCAAGTCTCCCATTAAGCGTTCACGGATATTGACTCATCTCAGGAAGCTTGGTACTGATATAGCATATTTGTAAGAGACCCACCTTTCTCAGATCGAGCATGCCAAGCTGCTGAGGGGTTGGATGGGAGAAATCTACTCTTCTACCTTCAGTGGGAGGCAAAGGGGTGTTGTCATCTTAATGCATAAGAGATTGCCGTTTACTCTACATCAGTGGTCGGCAAACCACGGCTTGCGAACCGCATGTGGCTCTTTATCCACTTGAGTGTGGCTCGCGGCTCAGCTTCAACCGCCGGTCCGCAGAAATTTTCTACCGGTCCACAGGGCCGGCACCTCCATCGGGCCCAAGAGATTGTTCAGTAGCCGCCGGTCTTCGGTGCGATCAATGCGGCATCTTTGGGCTGGTTCCCTGAGTGCTGCAGTGCACAAAGCCATAGGAAAAGGCTTCTACTCGCAGCCTGCACCTGACCCGGAAGCCTTCTCTTTGACGTCGCAAAGTCAGAAGGAAGGCTTCCAGATGAGGTGTGGGACGCACGCGAGGAGCTACTTCCCACAGCTTTGTGTAATGCAGCACTCAGGGAGCCAGCTCGAAGACCCTGCGTTGATCGCACCATGGACCAGCCTGAAGCTAACACCGGGGGGGCAGGCCAGAAAGCAAGACACATGGAGGGAGAGAGACAACAACGGTAGAAGAAATGCTTTTATTTAGTGATTTTGCATCTGCTGTTTGTTCAGGAAGAAATGCACTTGTTTGGTTTTCTCTGTGGGTTGTACTGCTTGAAGAGTCTTGCATCTTAGGGTTTGTTTGAATATTAGTACTTTTAGTTTTTGGACCTGCATTTGCATGGGGTTATCTGTTTTCTGGTAGAAATGAATGTTGAAAAGCATACAGTATGCTTTCTGTATTTTAATTTTGTGGTTAACCATTATGTGTTGTTAATACGATTATATTGTATGCGTGTATATATGAAAAATGGATTGAAAAAATGGTGTTACAATTAGTACTATTATGGGGGGTGGGGTCTGGAGTGGAGATGGGAAGATTGGTCAGTCCAGCGCTTCAGCATCCTCTTTACAGGGAAGGGAAGCAGGGAGAGCTCAGAACTTGGCGGCGGCCTGTTCCCCGATTGCGGCAGCAGTGGCAGCCTGTTCCCTGGCGGTGGCGGCCTGTTCCCCATGGCGGTGGCTTGGGAGAGGGCAGGGAGAAAGAAAGAAATGGGGGCAGGGAGAGAGAAAGAAAGGGGCAGGGTGAAAGAAAGAAAAAGTTGGGGAAGGGAATGAAGTCTGGACCAACTTTATGGAAAAATAAGTCTCCAGACAACAAAGGTAAAAAACGGAATTTAATGACTAAAATATTTGGGAAATGTATATAGCAGATGTCTTTTTTTGTGTTCAAAAGAAAAGGAAATGCATTTCTGGTTTTATTTCTACAGTGTTGAAGTACTTGCTGACCCTTGTGTGACTGGTGGGGAACCCCAAGCACCGCCAGCAGAGGACCTCCTCTATAGATGGCCAGAGCTCCCCTCCACCAAGCACAGCAGTTACTGGCAGCATTCATGAGCCACTGAGGTGCCAGCATCTGTGACTCAGGGACGCTACTGCTGCCTGCCAAGCTTGGCAAAAGGGACCCCCGGCCAACTGCAAAGGAAGTCCTCAGCTGACAGCTTGGAGGTTCTCATCAGCTGAGTATTTATATTTTATATTTACATTAGAGGCTCTGGTAGAAACCCGTTTACAAAGTATGTATTCTTCCCAATTAATATTTCCAAATTAATAAAGTCTTTTTGCTTATTTGTAAATGGGTTTCTACAAGAGCCTTTAATTCAGTAGCATAATTAAATGAAATAACTATTTCTGAAGTTTATAGGGACAGGTGGGGACGGGTGGGATTCCTCATGGGGACGGGTGGCATTTCTGTCCCCGCGCAACTCTCTACTTCCAGGTTCACCTGTAGGACCAGATCCGCTGCCAGATGTAATGCAGCTCTACTCTAGAGTATTTCCAGATGCTACTGCTGCCTCAAACAAACAATCAACATTTACTGCTGGTGAGGGCCAAGAAAGGACAAATATATCCCCAACTTTTACATCAGTTGCTTCTTAGGGACATTCTACACTCCAAAAATAAAGGGACTTTGCTTCTATTTTCCTCCCTCCAGAGGACTGCCATTTTTTCCTTAACTTTACCCTCCACCCCCACCCTGTGGGAGCCAACATTTCCTACCTCCCCCTTGTCTGGCTTTTCTATTATCATCTGCTTCTCCATTAGACGCTGACAAAGTTATGTGCTGGATCGGTGTGAGGCTTTGAGCATCTGCATATGTTCAAGGCCTGTCAAACTCCAACCCGTTCCAAGAGTCTCATCTTGAGGGTGTCAATTCATACAATATTATTTAAGTTAATATGGGTTACCTACTTGTGCTGGTGGTTTCTCATGGAAATGGTGGTGAATTCGTGGAACAGCCTCCCGGTGGAGGTGATGAGACAAAAACTGTATCTGAATTCAAGAAAGCTTGGGACAAGTACATGGGATCTCTAAGGGACTGGCATGGATGGGCAGACTTGACAGGCCATATGGTCTTCATCTGCCTTCTAGGTTTACTTTTTGTCTATTTTTGTACATGCCAATGAATTCAGCATCTCTCAGGCCATGGTTACTGAAAGGGATCCAATCTCAACAGAAAAACATCAGGAGCATCTTAATACAGTCAGAACACAATCATTCATTCTTTTATGTATTTTTTTTCTTTTGATTAAATGAGACACGTTATAAACTATGGCAATGAAAGCCAGCGGCCAAAATCCTACCTTTTGCTTTTTCCGTAAAATAACTTTCACACCATCTACTGATACAATTATGCTCACTTTCTTTTTCTTGATGTTCTTTGCTTTGAATTCATACTGAGAAAAAAAAAAGGGAAGAGCAATCAGAAATAAGCACGAGGTTACTTCACTATTGAGAGTGGATATTTGTTTGCAGGTAGTTACTAGGTTTTGCAGTGCAAGATAAGAAATGTATGGGGGGAAAATCCACCAAAATCAAGGAGAGCTCTATGTATTTATTATTATTATACAAATACTACTATTCTGCCTTTACCTCTTTAGTTCAAGGATAGATTACAGAATTAATAGCTAGGTTAGTTGACCTAGGAATTAAAGGGAGTGAAATGAACTATACCAAACATAATACAGTACATTGCTCGAATAAAGTATGAATTAGTTCCTGGTTGATTCAGTTTCTTGAAACAGAAAAGACTTTAGCAGTTTCCTGAATCTGAGGTAGAGGTCGCATAAGCTTAAGTTCAGTGGGAGTTGGTCCCCTAAATTAGCGAGTTGCTATTGAATGGACAGGATTAGGTGTCTAGCCAATTGCAGATTTTTATACATTGGAAATTTTAGTTGAATGGGCGATTCTGGTAGAGTATTTAGAAGAACCCTGGAGTAGTATTGTTAAGTCAGGTAACTAGGAGCATTGCTGTGAAGGATTTTGAAGACTGTGATGCCTAGTTTGAACTTTATTCTGGATTCAGCAGCTAATCCACCTCCCCAGATCAGGATGCTGCAATGGTGGATTATTTCTATACAAATCATTTCTTAAAATACATTTACTTGAATCCCTCGGTTCCAACTCATTGGAAATACTGATATGTGAAATAAATGACACTA
Organism: Geotrypetes seraphini; assembly: GCF_902459505.1. NCBI lineage: Eukaryota > Metazoa > Chordata > Amphibia > Gymnophiona > Dermophiidae > Geotrypetes > Geotrypetes seraphini. Next base: position 67,118,971 of record NC_047093.1, on the reverse strand, counting down.
CCTTTCAAGGACTAACATGCTGTATTCTAACTTATATATCGCCCAGAAAATGGTCAGAAGCAGAAACACAGTTCTCGAATAAACTCTCTAAATATGCAGTAGACTATGACTTCACACTTCTCTTGGGAGACCTGAACCAACACTTGGACCAACTTTTCAACTCCCATACAGCTAAGTTCATCAACTTCTTGGATGGCCTAGATTTCAAATCCCTGATCAACCAACTCACCCATGAAAAAGGCTACCAACTAGACCTGATTGGCTATTCCAACAGCGGATGTTGAGGAGCCAAATTAGAACTAAATTCCACCAAACTTTACTGTAAATGTAGCTACAATTTCATGCAGATACTAGTTTTGCCACTGAATTTGAACTGTTTTTAACTAATTTCTATGCATCACTGCATGAGGCAAAAACCAAGGGCCCAGTAGTCTGTATAAATTATGGTTCATTGAGATTTGAGTGTTTTGTTGTTTTGTCATTAGAATGGTTTTTATGGAGATGTAGTTTGTTATAATATTTATGAAGAAAACAATTTTTTTTTAAACTTTTGTTCTTAATCGTTTCTTTTCTATTTTTAATACAGTTCTTTTCTTGATGAATGTGATTTATGCATTGTAAACCGCTTGGATCCTTTTAGGCCGTTATGTGGTATATAAAGTTTTTAATAAACAAACATAAACAAAACCATTTAACCAGTTAAGAGAGGCTCCTAACCAGCTTAATACCTTTCAATCAATTATCTGTAGATATTCAGTAGAACTTATATAGATAATGCTGATGACTATTCCCCTTAACTGAGCAGACAGAAATCGACTATTATATCGCCAGTTCAAGGACACAGTCAGCACTTAACCGGATAAGTTAGCCAGGCAAATAAGACACATAAATAATCTTCTCTTTGTACAGTTTATCTTATTTAGTTAACAGATGAATACTGGCAGTCAATCAGATCTCAACGTTGAATATCTGTTAATATTTCTGCCAGCGGTGGACAAATTACTCGCCCCCTCCAAAAAAAGAAATTACCTATAAAACCAGCTCAAACTCTTCGGAGTCAGATTTAAGTTGCTCAGGACTTCCATCTACAGCAGGGGTGTCAAAGTCCCTCCTCGAGGGCCGCAATCCAGTTGGGTTTTCAGGAGTTCCTCAATGAATATGCATGAGATCTATTAGCATACAATAAAACCAGTGCATGCAAATAGATCTCATGCATATTCATGGGGAAATCCTGAAAACCCGACTGGATTGCGGCCCTCGAGGAGGGACTTTGACACCCCTGATCTACAGGGTAACCAAGGTTTTTTTGCTGTTTTCTTAAGCTATGTTGATGTATCTGATATTTTAGCATTGCTACCTTGAGATTTTTGCACATTAAAAATGTTTGAGCGAAAATACGGTCATTCAAATGATACAATTAGCAATGTGTCAAAATTTGCACTCCCTGTGAATGCTCAAAGTGTCCCCAACCCCCAGCTTTAATACAGGACTTCAATCACTTTGGAAAATCTTAACAGCCTTGTCTCTGTCCAAGATCATCTGCAGAGCTTCCTTGAGTTTGGCAATTGTTTGTAGCTTTGGGTGACGTTTGTGATAGGTCTCCAACACTGCTCCCCAAACAAAAAAAAAGTCTACATCACTGATATTAATCCTCAAGACAAAGCCAGAACACAAGAATGTTTATTCTAATTCTTCTAATATGGTTGAATACTACTGGGTTTAGACTGGTCAGAAAAGGTGGAGGAGGTGACCGAAGCTTTCTCTCTTTTTTTTGCAGATGGAAGAGATGAGGCGGGGCCCTAAAGGTGGATTACCTCAAGCCTACATTAATACATACAAAAGAGAGAAGAAGCTAACTCACTATAAATAATCACTTTATTTTTTCCTTTCCTTATTTCCTACAGGAATCGTTGATGATTTAGATTTCAAAGTGTGGACATTAAGGGACTGATGTTCCAGGTTTTCTACATACTACGGGGGTTAGCCCCGTTCATATCATGATGTCTTATTATGGACTGTTTTATGTGTAGTTAAAGTACATTTACTGTGAAATAAGGAAAGGAAAGAATAAAGTGATTTATAGTGAGTTAGCTTCTTCTCTCTTTTGTATATATTAAAATACTAGTATTTTAGCCCGTTACATTAACGGGTGCTAGAATATATGTCTGTCTGTCTTTATTTCTGTCTCTCTCTCCCTCCCGCTGTCTTTCTTTCTGTCTGTCTCTCTCCCTGGCCCCCCTTTGTCTGTCTGTCTTTCTATGTCTCTCCCTGCCCCTGTGTCTTTCTTCTTTTCTTTCTGTCTCCCTTCCTCCCGCTGTCTGTCTTTCTTTCTATGTCTCTCTCCCTGCCTCCTATGCAGCAGCATTTCTCTCCCCCCACTTCCCTGTGCAGCAGCCACAGCAGCATTTCCTCCCCCTCCATTTCCCTGTGCAGCAGCAGCAGCATTTTGATCCCCCCCCCACTTCCCTGTGCAACAGCCACAGCAGCAGCATTCCCTCCCTCCTCACCACTTCCCTGTGCAGCAGCAGCGTTTCCCCTACCCCCCTTTCCCTTCCCACAGTCTGGCCAACTCCCTTAGTCCCTTACCACCCCCCTTCCCTTCCCACAGTCCCGACAAACCTGCCAATTCCAGCAGCGTCTGCAGCACTCTACACACGCTGCTTCGGGGCCTTCTACTGCCCTGATTTACTCTGGCATGTCCCTGATGACATCATCAGAGATGCGGCAGAGCAAATCAGGGCAGTAGAAGGCCCCGAAGCAACGTGTGTAGAGTGCTGCAGACGCTACTGGAGTCGGCAAATTTGTAGTTGGGACCACGGGAAGGGAAGGGGGGGGGCAGCAAAGGACTAAGTGAGCCGGTCAGAAGTCGGGAAGGGATGGGAGGGTCAGACCGCGAAAAATCTTACGGAGTGAGTGGGGAGCCGGCAAAGGAGTCTTTTTGGTCAGCGCTTCTCTTCCCGGGCCGCTATTTGGGTTCTGCTGCCGCGAGCGTAGGGTCATTTTAAGAACGCATGCGCACTCTGCCGACCACAGAACTACAGATCAGGCAACACAATGGTAAGAGTGTGCATGCGCGCTTAGCGTTTTATTATATTAGATTGTGGAAGCTCTATTGATATTGAGTCCTAACTGTACAGTATATTGATTAGTTTACCATGTCTACATTAATGAGGTAAGAATTTTACCTCCAGTAACTTGTCCAAAACCCAGCTACACCAACTACTTTTACCACATTCTCCAGTAATGAATTCTAGAGCCACCAGAGCAAGCGTAGCACCCCCCCCTTCTCACAACAATTTAATCCCAAATTATGCATGGGATTCTTTTTTTTTTTTTTCCTTACTGAAGGAGATTAGTAGCATTTTGGCATTCTAAGAATTATTTTGCCAGAATTTTTATGTATTATGTATTGCATTTTTCTCTATTATCCTACACATTACCTCTGCCCCACCCATTTATACAGCTTATATGGCAAAATGTGTTTGATTAAATTCCAACCCCCAATATGACTATTCTTTCTCCCCAAATTTTCTTCTGTTCTAGCAAAAAAAAAAAAAGCAGCAAAAAAAAAACCAACAAGCAGCTCTATACTTTCTGAAATTCAGCTGTAATGTTTCTCCTTTTCTGCATTAATGCAGGAATGGAGTTTATCCATTTAGATGAGTATGGAGGCAGAATGTATGTTACACCAAGAACTACACCGCTCCTTAGTCAATTTTCTTGGGAGGCAGGGCAACGTACAGTGCAATCTGTAAGTAACATTCATGTGTGTCTACATAAGTTAATATGCGTCTCAATTTTGGCAGCTGGTGCCATTGCATACTGCAGTATAATACAGCCCATGCTCATCCTGCCATCCTGCACTAGCAGGTCTGTGTCATGGGCTTGCTGCCAGTAGGGTCCAAAACACCACCTGCTCCAGTCAGAAGAACATTCTCAGCTTTAGAAATACAAGCCATGGTGCTTTTTCCCGATTTGCTGAAGAAAAACGGCTCCACTCATACCCAGGTCTTTTTTTTTTTTTTTTTGCTCATGCCTTTGCATTACGAACATAAGCAATGTCTCTGCTGGGTGAGACCTGAGGTCCATCGTGCCCAGTAGTCCGCTCAAGCAGCGGCCCAACAGGTCCAGGACCTGTGCAGTAATCCTCTATCTATACCCCTCTATCCCTTTTCCAGCAGGAAATTGTCCAATCCTTTCTTGAACCCCAGTACCGTACTCTGCCCTATTACGCTTTCTGGAAGCGCAATCCAGGTGTCCACCACACGTTGGGTAAAGAACTTCCTAACATTCGTTTTGAATCTGTCCCCTTTCAACTTTTTCGAATGCCCTCTTGTTCTTTTATTATTCGAAAGTTTGAAGAATCTGTCCCTTTCTACTCTCTCTATGCCCTTCATGATCTTATAAGTCTCTATCATATCCCCTCTAAGTCTCCTCTTCTCCAGGGAAAAGAGACCCAGTTTCTCCAATCTTTCAGCGTATGAAAGGTTTTCCATCCCCTTTATCAGACGTGTCGCTCTCCTCCGATTAAGGCCATTTAGAACAAACTCTGCAGGGACAGGAAATACCTACTGTACCCAAATACAATTGAAGCAGCAGTGGGATTTGAACCCATGCTTCCTTGGCTTTCAGCACACTTCTCTAACCACTGGGCTATAAATCCATCCTAGTAAAGTGGTCACAGAATAATTTAATTTTTCTTCCTCCTCCTTTGCACTAGCTCAAATCAGGACCAAAACTGGGACCTGGTGCCATGAGTCTTCATCTACCCAAGGATTTTTCTTTACCCTTTTTATGTTCACTCCCCCTCCCAATTCACCCAGTCAGGTCATTGAAGCGGAAGTCCCTAAATTAGGGTCAGGAAACAAGGCTCCACTTTTCACAACCTTCTAGCCAGAGATTGATACCATTGGAATAATCTACTTGATAGACAAGATTAGAGAATGGCATGGGGACAAATTTTTGTCAAGAGCCATGCCGTTAAGACCAAAGCGTTCTGGATCTTGCAGTACTATTGGACCCTGAAAGAGAAAGGACTCTGCCCTATCATGGGTCAGTGGAGGGAACCCAAAGGAACTCGTTTGCTGGCCAAGGCTGTACCAGGGCATCGATCCATGTGCTTCAGGGCTTGTATCTATGGCTGAAGAAGTGGACTGCTTCACCAACAACATGAGGTTGAACGTCAGTCTGCCCCAGTGGTTAGCAATGGTTAAACGCTTAAGGGGAAAAGAATCCACTCTCCCGGGTCCAGCATTTGTCTGCTGAGGAAGTCCACCTGCACATTTTGCACTCCAGTAATGAGGGCCACTGAAATGGCCAGAAAATGAACTTCTGTTCAATGGAAGAGAGCCTTTGCCGCCTACTGAAGCCTTGACACTCCATGTGCCTGCTTGCCTGTTGACATAAGCCACTGCAGTGGCATTGTCCGAAAACACACTTACCACCTTGTTAGTCAACCAGGGCTGAAACTGCTTCAGTGCTAGGCAGATGGCTCGGAGTTCCAGCCTGTTGATGGACCAATGGCGCTGAGACAGAGATGTGACCCCCAGCCCAAGATGCTGGCATCCATCATCAGCGTGGTCCAATAGTAGAACTGAAGAGGCATCTCTGAGGTCAAAGACTGTGGATGTAGCCACCAGGCCATGCTGCAGTGTGCAATTGTCGTCCAGGGCAGTAGGCATGCAGAGAGTCCCTCTGCGGGGACCAGCAAGACAGAAGGGAGCATTGTAGGGGACACATATGCACTCTCACCCAAGGCACCACTTCTATCATGGAAGCCATCACACACAGAACTTGAAGATTGTCAACCTGGGACTGTCTCTTATGCCAGGAGAACTGAAATTTGGCCCCAATGCTTCTGTTTACATGGCTCTGCAAGAAATACTCAGCCTTTCTCCATATCCAATCAGACAACCAGGTACTCCAGCAACTGAACTAACTATAATTGGCACTTTTTCAAGTTGACAATCTAGCCCAGACTCTGAAGGATCACCATGACTACCTGAACTACTCTCTCCGCTTCCTCCCTTGAGGAGGCTCCGATGAGCCAGTTGTCCCAAGGAAGGGTGGACAAGTCAATCCATTCTGCGGAAGTGAGCCGCCACCACTACCATCATCTTGGTGAAGGTCCGTGGAGCTATGGCAAGACTGAAGGGTAGAGCCGTGAACTGAAAATGCTGTTCCATGACATGAAGATCAAAGAAATGCCTGTGATCCACAAAGATGGGAATGTGTAGATACGCCTCTTTCAGGTCCAAAGCTGCCAGGAACTCCCCTGGCTGTACCGAGGCAACGACCAACCGAAGCATCTCCATACAAAAATGAGGAACTTTGAGAGCTGCACTGATGTACTTGAAGTCCAGGATTGGCCTCTAATCCTTGGAGCCTTTCTTGGGCACAACAAAGTATATGGAGTATCTGCCAAAGCCCGATTATGCGTCTGGCACGAGCAAGGCAGAGAAAGGACGGGTGAACTCCCAACTTGTAGCCATCCCTGATAACCTCTAGCACCCATTGGTTGGTTGCGATAGCTTCCAATTCCTCCTGGAAGTCCTGCAGCCTGCCTCCAAACATGCACGGAGGGGCTGGAAGCACAACGCCATTGGGATTTCTTGGGTTGCCCACCTAGTTGAGAGGTAGAGCCTTGCAAATTTCTGAAAGGATCTCTTGGATGTGGACCCAGAGGAGAACAGGTACGAACGGTGTGAGCCTTGAAAAGACCCATGGGTTTGCCATTTCGCAGCCGGAGGCCTGCTGTTTGGATTTCAGATGGCAGTCCTGGACACTAGCCATAGCATATTGCCCCTGAAAGGAAGTCTGCTGAGAGTGGCTTTGGACTTGGAGCCCCTAGTCTAAATGTCTGATCCACAAAATCCAGCGAGCAGACACAGAATAAAGCAGAGACCTTGCCTACTACCTGAAGGAGGACATACAGAGAATCAGCACATAGTCCACTCCCACCAGCAACAGCTGGGATGGTGGCTCTGAAGACTAACAATTGATCATTGTTTGTAGAAAACCCCCTGATAGCTTGATGCCTAGGACTGCATCATCGGCACAGGAGGAGCCAGGAACAAGCAGGCTACAGCCCACACGGAGGTAAGGAGAAGTTGAGAGCATCACACAGCTGGCAGCAGTCAGGGCCTTCACTGAATCGCTTGAAGGCCCTGACCACATGCCACTGACAGTCTGCTATTGAGATGGACATGGGAAAAGCCTGGGATCAGTAACATGGAATTTTGTTACTATCTGGGATTCTGCCAGGTACATATGACCTGGATTGGCTACTGTTAGAAGCAGGATACTGGACTAGATAGATTAGTCTGACCCAGTGTGATGGGATATACGTACTTTCTGTCACTATAATCCTCAGACTTAAAGAAGGTATCTATACTGGGAAACTACTATCAAAAAGACAGCATGGTTTTAGCCTCGGGAACAGATGCCACTGAAGCTCATTTGCATATGAATTTGCATACAGAGAAAATACCTCTTTGAAGGGATAATCAGGACCCCAGGAAAGGTTGGGGGGGAGGGGAAGAACACCTTACCTGTGGAATAAGCCTGAATCTGATCTATGGAAGAAAAAAACCCAAGGACTTCCAAACTCTTACTAAAAGAAGCCACAGTCTCACCCTGATGGCAAAAGGACTAACAAACAAGACACCCTGGGCAACCTGTCTGGAAAAGTGGACAGAGCAATCTGGCTCTCTAGGCGACCTTCAGGGGGATAAATATTGGCCAGATTACCTTAAGTGGCCAGAGTGACTGGAAGTGACCAAAAGTCAGATCACCCAGTATGGCTTTTCTTATCTTCTTACACCAAGCACTCATGCGTCCTTTTCCTTCCTATGCAATGGATCTTTTGAATCTAAGGCTATTGGATATGTTACAAGACACAAGCAGATGAATTTGTGCTAATTTAACAGGTTGTTTTTGTTTTTTTGTGGTAGCTCAGCGTTATGATATCATAGGGTTACAGTACATATTTAAAATAACACAGATCTACTTAAGAAGGAATGCTATGCGCTTAGAAATGCAGAAGATGTACTGCAGATTAAGAGCTACCAGCATTTGATTTATTGAAGTAGAGAAAGGAGAGACAAGAGAGGTCCAGGTCACCGAACAAAGAGTAATAAAATATTCAATTCATTCTTGGCTCTGTGTTTAGACAACTTGTTTTAGAAGACACTGGTGATAATCACTCTCTTCCTTTTTAAAGGCATAGTAAAAGACCAAAACTCCAGAAGACAGAAATCCAGACCACCTGAAAATCCAGAATCAAAACTGCAACATCTGAACCACCTGATAATCCGAACTGCAAGTTCTGCACAATTTCTCCCTCCCACCATGGTCCAGAGTCTCTTCTACTCCCAGCCCTACCCATGGCTCTCTCATCCCCGCACAACCCCCCTATACAGTACTTTTTCAGAAGTAGTGTAAGGAAGTCTTTCATAGCGCAACACCAGCCTTCAACCTGCACTGCACCTTTTCCTCTGACCCATCCTGCCCTTCCAAAAACAGGAAGTTGCATCAGGGGGAGGCATGGATCAGAGGTAAAGGTGCAGTGCAGAACAAAGGCAGCCTGTGAGTAAGACTGATGCTGCACCATGAAAGACTTCCTTACTGTACTTCTGAAAAGGTACTGTGCACCAAAGGTTGTATGGGGGGTGGGGGGAGAGGGAGGGAAGCAAGCCATGGACAGGGCTGGGAGTGGAGGAAGAGATGCTGGAAGTCTTTGCTTCCCCCCCCCTTCTTTGGCAAGTACAGTACAGCTGTAAAGAGAGAGATATGCTGGATGGGTAAGAAACAGTGTGAGAGAGAGATGCTGAATTTGAATTTTTGAAGTACTGCTTGAGAATCCAGAAAATTTGGACTGCCCTGTTCCCAATAAGGTCAGTTAACCCACTGTTTACAAAGACAAACTGCAGATCTCACAGCATACCCTAAAGAAAGCCACAGCATGGTGGCTGAAACGTCAGTTTCTACCTGATAAGATGCGGCGAGACCCGGAAATCTGCTTCAAGCAGAAGTTTCACCCCGGATTAACATAGATTACCCTTGAAACTTGCCATAAAAAGCAGGCACTCTAATGGCCGGCATTAAGCCTATTTCTGTAATGATCTTCAAAGTAACATTAAGCATAAACTGACTAGACTGCACCAAAGGAATTATAAATCTTTCATTTCACTGTTCATACTAAAGCATGGCAGATAGAGCTTATTACACACAGAAACCACTGAAGCAGTGCTGTATCCTGGTCTAATTAAAATCATGTGCAAAGAACTGAGGTTAGAGAGCATGAATCTTAGATCAATGTACAATCACGCATTCCTGGCTATTAAAACTAGTCTTTGTGAATTTTCAGTGTTTTAACTATAGATCTTAAAAACAAAATCTAAGGCAGCAAGATATGGAGGTAATAGGGTATATTGAAGATCTCAAAGCTGAAATCTTAGAATTCTAATGTCACACATCAGTTTTAAACCTTTTGGGGGACTTTGTATGGTACAAAAGATAGAAACATAGAAAATGATGGCAGAAAAGGGCTATAGCCCACCAAGTCTGCCCATTCCAAGTATCCGCCCCCCTGAATTCACTCCCTTAAAGATCCCACGTGAGCATCCCATTTGCTCTTAAAATCCGTCACGCTGCTGGCCTCAATCACCTGCAGTGGGAATCTGTTCCACTGATCCACCACTCTTTCGGTGAAGAAGTACTTTCTGGAGTCTCCATGAAACTTCCCTCCCCTGATTTTCAGCGGATGCCCTCTGGTGGTCGAGGGTCCCCTGAGACAGAAGATATCATCTTCTGACTCGATGCGACCCGTGATGTACTTAAACGTTTCAATCATGTCTCCCCTCTCTCTTCGTTCCTCAAGTGAGTACAGCCGCAACTTCTTTAGTCTTTCTTCATACGTGAGATCCTTTAGCCAGGGTTATACTAATACCTTTTTATTGCTTGCAGCATTAACAAAACACATTAACTAAACAGGCATTGACATAAAATTGCACCCATGCAAATAGATCTGCATACTTCAGATTATATTTGCCAGCAGCTAAACAAAGACAGAAGTACTAAACTGGAATATTGTGGTGCTGGAAATGTGCCCACATTTCCTTGTTAGTTGTAGTACTCAGTATGAACTCTATTTCTTTGCCAGACCATCAGCCCAAAATGCCCCCCCCCACCACAAATCATGGCCTGAAGACACTAGCACATATGGAAAAATTAAATTTATGATTGAGCTGTGGGAGAGTTCACTAATCCATGAATTTTTGAGAATGCAGTGAAGACCCGTCCTGCTCAGATTAAAGGGCAGGATGAGAAGCATTCTGTAGATATTAACAGATTTTCTTCTTCATAATAATGAAGGTTTGTTTTTTTTCCAGACTCACTGGATCACTATATCCAGCAGGATTTCTTTTTTAAAAGGGGCAAGAAAGAGAGTCGGGTGCTTGAAAAGTGTTTTGTTTGTTTTCTTTTCTCTTCTTCCTTCCTTTTTTCCCCTTTTTGGGGTTCTGTAGGTTGGCCTTCCCTGTGTGTCTCCCTTCTTCTTCGAGTGGGAGATCGGGGTGGGGGGTCCTTACTCTGCTTCAGTGGGCTATCAGAGGCCAGGTCCACTACAACGTGGTTTATGGTTTAGGTATTTGGGGTGGAGGGGGGGGCTAGAGGGTTGCAAAACCGGAAGTTACATCGAAGCAAGGACTCCAATGGCAGAGGGAAATGAAATCCTGAACGGATCTGTGGTGCAGATCGGCAGCAGCAAGGCTCTCTCTTTCCCGGCAGCAAGGCTCTGTCCTCTCCTTCCTGGCCAGGCAAAAGCGGCGGTAGTAAATGCAATTCACTACCCTGCCACTACTCCGGGCGTCTTCTCTGCATTTGGCCACCCAAGCGGAAACAGGAAGTTTTTACTGAGGGCGGGCCGCAGTGGTGAGACGCGAGGAGTGCTGGCAGGAGTGGATCACTACCACCAACAGCAGATCTCTTCCCAGATGCATCCCTCCTGCCGGACTCTCTTTGGGAAAGGTGTGGGAGTGTGGTGGAGGCTTAGGAGTGCCATAAAAAAATTTAAAAAAGGTAGATGGTAGGGGGAGGGGAGATTCAGCTTTAGAATCTGTTCAGCAATGCCTCTTTACAGGCTTCTGCTTGAGAATACAAATCATGGAACAGTCAAGAGAGCACTTTCGTAGCATGGAACGATCTTTCCAAATTAATTTGGCCCTTCAGTTTCCATCAGGGCAGGGCAGATACATCTCAACTTGCTATCTGTAAACAGTCTTTCACAGTCCAAAATAGACAACAGGATTCCATAGTATACTGACAGTCAAACAAGATGTCCTGAAAGCACAGCAGTTCATAGTAAATTTGTATCACATTGGTACAAGAGTACTGAGATGTCCCATTGAAGACTGCGCTGCAAGAAGTTTAAAAATTCAGTCTCTTCTTTTTACCAGTATTTGTTTGTCAAACTGACATGTTGCTTTGGCTGCTCTTCATGAACTGCATCTGAGCTCCAGAAACAGGTGCAAAAGGATTTGTTGGCCTCAGACCTGTTTGTGTATAAATCATTGGCTGAGGTGCCATCAAAGGTGTTGCACCAATCTGAGCAGGTACCATTCCATACACAGGCACTTGTGTGGTCACTGGATAGGTCATTGGAGGAGGTACCATCTGTGGAATGGCAGCTACTGGGGCAGGAGTCCATGTGGTTATGTGCTTATTCTTGCTTGCCAGCTTGTTTGGTGGACTGGAGAAGAGATGGAGAGAAGAGAGATGGGAGAAATGAACTTGGGGGGAGGGGAGATGGACTTGGGGGAGATCATGGAGAGGAGAGATGGGGGGAAGGATAGAAGAAATAAGGATCTAAAAACAGGAGAGGGAGAGAGATGGTGGACAATGGGATTTAGGAAGGGAAGGAACAGAAAGGAAGAGAAGTTGGACATAAGGGATGGTGTGGAGGGGGGATAGAGATACTGAATAGGAGGGTAGTTGGGAAGAGAAAGGGAGACATGGTGGACCCTGGGGTGGTGGGGAAGGTGAAAGAGATGAAGGATGAAAGGGTAATTCAGGATGGAGACAAAAAAAGGAAAGATACCAGACCTCCGGGGGAGGGAAGGGAAACAGAAGGGGAGGACAGATATAGAAGATGGATGGTTAGCACAGAGAAAGAAGAAAGAAGGAGACCCTGGCAAGCAAGTTATCAGAAGACAACTGGAGCCGGGGACCAATAAGATCTGAATAATGATCAGACAACAAAAGGTAGAAAAAATGAGCTAAGATTTAAGAGCAGAAAAGTCTTTTTTGTTTGTTTATTTTGTTTACACCACAGCACCAGTGTGGGTAGGAGAGGGCAAAGGGGGTGAAGAGGCTATAAAATAAACCCACCAGGATATTTGAAAAAAAAAACCAAACATCCACTTTGGCAGGAAAATCGAATCGAATCATCGATTCAATAGGCTGAATCAAATCGAATTTTTTTTCCCCTGAATCAGGCAGCACTAGTACTCAGTCCAGTGTGGATTGTATTGTGTTTACACTTTAAAAAGGGGCAAGAAACTAGATTATGCAGAAGAAGAAACAATGTTCTGCTTCAGTTACATGTAGGGGCCATCACCCTCTCTGTAGCATGTAAAAAACAACAACAAAAAAGAAGCAAAATTAGCATTTTGCAACAGCTTTCCTGTCCTTTTACCTAGTGGAGAAGTCATGAGTGTTAGTCATAGAGCTTATTTAGAAACAGGAACTAAGTGATGGGTAATACCCAAAATGCAGAAACTACCGGTAAGTGATGGGTAATACCCAAACTATCCAAATAACCCTTATTTACATGGATTTGATCACAAGCTTCTCATTATCCCTGGTTCCCGAGAAGAGGCCAGAGCTAATGCCAACATGAAGTTCCAGGACAGGGCCCTTGATAGGAGTAATTTTAGTACTGCTACAAAACAAGCTCAGCTCACAGAGTCTTTTTTTATTTCTAAGTCTGATGCAGAAAGCCATGGGTAGATACACATGCTTCTACCACAAGTATAATACCATGTCATGCAGCAAGCTAAAATGTATGCAAATTTTATGGATGCTGATCTTGTGTGCAAATTTGAAGTGGGGGGGGCTGTCTACTGGATGCATACATATTTTGAAGGCAGTGCAACTTGTTGAGCACATGTCGGAACAGAAATGGAAGTGTCAGCACGCATCAACCATTCTTATGCACACAACAGAGTAGATAAAAATGATTTTTAAAAATTTTGTGTCAAGATTTTTTTACAATTCAAATTGGAGAGTCCAGACAAGAGCGACACAATTGATAAAAGGTATGGAAAACCTTTTGTATGCTGAAAGACTAGAGAAACTGGGGCTCTTTTCACTGGAAAAGCGGAGGCTTAGCGGGGACATGATTGAGACGTACAAGATCATGAAGGGCATAGAGAAAGTGGAGAGGGACAGATTCTTCAAACTTTCGAAAACTACAAGAACGAGAGGGCATTCGGAAAAATTAAAAGGGGACGGATTCAGAACCAATGCTAGGAAATTCTTCTTCACCTAAAGGGTGGTGGACACCTGGAATGAGCTTCCAGAGGGTGTGATACGACAGAGCATGATATCGGGGTTCAAGAAGGGATTAGATAATTTCTTGAAGGAAAAAGGGATAGAAGGGTATAGATAAAAGAATACTATACAGGTCCTGGACCTGATGGGCCGCCGCATGAGCTGACTCCTGGGCATGATGGACCTCTGGTCTGACCCAGCAGAGGCAATGCTTTTGTTCTTATGGATTTTTCTTTTTTTAATAAAATGCTTTGAGGAAAAATCTAGTTTTCCATTTAAGATTAAAACATTATTGTCCAAAAGTTATTCATAATGAAATAAGGATTAGTTTTTAATCATGTAGCATGAGGCTGTACATTCATGCAATGTTTACATTTTTTGGTAAACAAATTCCATTAATCCATTCATACTGTTATGGGCAATTTTTCTATCTAGAAGATGATATCATAGAAGCCAGGTCTTGCATTTCTCAAAACTGTGAATTTGTGTATGTAGAGATAACATGCTTCACGGCAAAAATCTTTCTGTAGAAAACAATGATTTAAATCAAGCCTTTCTTATTAGTAATATAAATGATTTAAACTGATTTGATATAAATCAAATTCACCCCAATACTCAAGAACAGAAGAGCAGGCGCCAACACATACAGACACATTTGTTTTGTTCCAAAATGCATCCATGCTCCGTTACCCCCCCATCAGCTTTAGGTTAAATTTTATTTCACTGGCAAACAAAAGGCACATAAAACTTGTACAAAAACATGACAATATACGAGTACAGTAAACAACTAACTTGAAAAATGGAACAGAATGTACAAGAAAACAGATTAACATCTTACTCTAGAAAGCCTTCATTTCCCTTCCAAACCACCCTCATCAGGCTAAGAAGACTTACCGACTAATGGAATGATAAAAATGCTACTATAATAACCACTCTAATTAAAAAAACAGTAGTTAGTCCCATTAAGGATCCTCACCAAAACATAAATGTAAGTCACACGGAGGTTGGATTCTTACACCTCCCTACTCAATGTAACTAAGACTTGGCCCAGGGAACAGTCCCCCCTCCCCTCCCCCACACATAAAGTAACCCTTTTCTACTCCAGAGAAAAAAAGAAGGGGAAATGTGTTGATTAGTCAGTCAGGTTTTCAGGTATCCTTGAAATATTAACATAACATAACAATCAGCTTATATACCGCAGGACCGTGAAGTTCTATGTGGTTAACAAAAGTTTATAATAATGTATACAACTGAATAAATTGAAAATTAGTAATCTATTCTGAGTCTTTAAGTTAAGTAAAGTATAATATTATAGATTCCTAAAGTATAATATTGGTCACCGTACCTTAAGAAGGATATGGCAATACTTGAGAGGGTTCAGAAAAAGAGCAATGCTGTAGGTAGATTTATGGATAAGTAATCAGTTACATAAACAAGTTACGTGCATATCTTAGTCAGGTGCTAGGGAAAACCATAATACCTCATCCAGGTTCAGCAAGCTTTGCCAGTTTATACTAAGAATAGAGAACAAGGCTATGTGAAATACTTTATTATAGAAATATAAATCATAAGCCAGCTGTAAATAATAACTAATTATTGTTCACAAAATATCCGAATACATATAAGAAGCTCAGTACATAATTATCACACAACACTTACTAGATAAATGAGTAAACTAATTCTTACACACTAAATAATTCCTTATAATAATAATTCCTGAATAGCAACAACTCTAAAAATAGCTTATCACCAAGAGTAACTTCACTTCCTTGTCCCGTACCACAAAAGAATTCTTCTATCTAACCCCAGCTGATAAGATAGATAAATTTCCTTTTCTCACCATCCGATTAGGCCTTCGCACAGAATCAGGGGAAAGGGAAGGCATCTTCTACTCAGCACGGAAGATATGAATTCTCTGCTCAGGAACAAAGTCCGGTAGTCACTGGAACAGCTGTAAATTAGGTTGGCAGCAAAGGTCTCTTATGTGATTGAATCCAGATCTGTATAAAAGTCCGTTTCTCTCTCTCAAGCAGAGAGTCACAAGAGGTAACTTTTCAGGTCTTAATTATTATAGAATATGTGCAGAGAAACCTATGATAAGATGCAAGTTCACTCACACCCTAACATAAACTAACATAGACTAATCAATAATTAGGCACCTTCTACTTGGTTCTCGTCAGATGACCTCTCAGGACCAATCCAGAAACAGAACTTAGATGAATAGCTTTTCTGTATAGAGTCTCGCACAGGCTGTGAAACAGGTGCCTTCGTTAGATAAGAACAACACAGGAGTAATGCCTCCCCCAAGATTCACACAGGCTGAGCATGTAGGCATAGCTGAATGTCCTTGACTAGAATACAGTTCTGGTACATACCCAGAATACATCAGGCATCATAAACAGCAAAGATGTTTTATTCTTGCATGGTTCATGCTGGAATGATTTCTTGCAGACAATGGTTCAGGCTTTATGACATCAGAGAGGTCTAACCTTCAGGTGTGAATAACGAAACACCCCTACAACGCGATTGATAAAAGGTATGGAAAACCTTTCATATGCTGAAAGACTAGAGAAACTGGGGCTGTTTTCCCTGGAAAAGCGGAGGCTTAGAGGGGATATGATAGAGACTTACAAGATCATGAAGGGCATAGAGAAAGTGGAGAGGGACAGGTTCTTCAAACTTTCAAAAACTACAAGAACGAGAGGGCATTCGGAAAAATTAAGAGGGGACAGATTGAGAACCAATGCTAGGAAGTTCTTCTTTACTCAAAGGGTGGTGGACACCTGGAATGCGCTTCCAGAGGGTGTGATAGGACAATGTACGGTATCGGGGTTCAAGAAGGGATTAGATGATTTCCTGAAGGAAAAAGGGATAGAAGGGTATAGATAGAGGATTACTATACAGATCCTGGACCTGATGGGCTGCCACATGAGCGGACTGCTGGGCATGATGGACCTCTGGTCTGACCCAGCAGAGGCACTGCTTATGTTCTTAAACATGGAAATTAATTACTCAAATATTTAAGAAACAAATATGTCTTTAAATTTCTTCTAAATTTCACATAAGAACTCGAAGACATGATTAGATTTTCCAAATCCTTGCCCCATAATATTGCCTGATATGACAAAAAATGATGATGATGTTTTTTAAATTTGCAATCTTTAACAGGCGAGAAGACAAAGTTCAGGTGCGAATTTCTTCTGTTTCTTATTAGCAAAAGTAAAGAGGTCAATCAGGTATTTGGGAGAAAGTCCAAACAGAACTTTGAAACAAAAATAACCAAATTTAAAACTTCACATGCACCTCCACTGGCAACCAGTGTAATTTCCAGTAAAATGGCATTATATGATCATGCTTCTTCAGCCCAAAGATCAATCTAACAGCCACATTCTGAACCATCCGCAGTCGTTGCATATTTCTTTGAGAAATTCCTAGATAAACAATATTTCACTGAGCACAAGAGACTGCCCCAAAATTCTAAACGATTCTCAAAATAGGCCCTAATAGATCGTAATTTCCAAAGGGTGAAAAATCTTTTTCTAACCAGGGAATTCAACTGAGTCTTCATAGTTAATCCCTGATCCAATATTACAATCTGCAGTCCTGTCTGAGCCCGCGCCACTTTCTGAATGGCTGCTGTCAGTTCTCGCAAGTCTCGCTGGACCACCTGGCTTAAGGAGCATTTTCAAAAGGTACTACAGGGACAGGGGTGTTTTAAAAGGGCAGGCGGATGGGGGCTGTTTTAAAAAGATACGGGGGGGGATTAAAAAATTACCGGCGTGGGGGGGAAGAAGAAAAAATTGATAGTTAGCTGGGATGGATCCCTCCTGTCCCAGCCTACCACTAGACCACCAGAGGTGAGGGGGGGGGGACACAGGGTGCAGAGCCTGGCAAGGAGTGTGGGGTTGGGTGCAGAGCCAGGCAAGGAGTGAGGGGGGACTGGGTGCACAATTTGGTTCAGAATGTTTTTTTGTTGTTGTTTTCCTCCTCTAAATCTAGGGTGCGTTTTAAGGTCAGGTGTGTCTTATAGTGTGAAAAATATGGTAAATCTGACATGAAAAGGTTAAGAATAGTTACTATTGGCTACATTTCACCAGCATGTTGCTCCAGTCCTCTAAACAAAAAGCTCTCTTCCCTTGTGGGATAAAATGCCTCTTAAAGTTAACATCCTTTATTAGGAGAGCTTGCTAGAGTCCTCCCCTGCTGAACGCCTCGATTCATTTATCCAAGGTAACCCCATCCTTTCTTTGGAGCCTGTCTACAAGCAGCCTACTCTACCAGTAGAACTTCCAGCTGTCTAAGCAGAGAAATTCAGGTTTATTGGAGTAGTTTTCTCTGAACAAATACAGCCCTACTGCTCTAGATCTGGGCACTGCTGTTCAAAAGCTGAACATATACAGGGTCTAAATCACTTCAAATACAGTAGATAAGTGAAATGGGCTCCTGGGGAGGAGAACTGGTAAAGGAAAAATAAAAATCAGAAACAATTATTTTATTTTTTTTTAAATGGAACACACATCGAGGAGTTCAAAGAAGAGGAACAAAGAAGAACATGACAGCAGAAAAAGCCATAACCACTTCAACTGCTTAGCTCTACAATCTCTCCCTCACCCTCAGAGAGCCTCTGTCTCCATCACCTCCACTGGGACAATGTTCCAGGTATCTACTATCCATCCTTTCTGTAAAGAAATATTTGCTTAGATTATTCCCGAGTCTAGTTTTTACCCGATCCTATGATTCCTCAATCTTGAGCCATCTTTGTATGACAAGGTGCCTGCCTCTTGGGCATTTATACCTTGGAGGTACTTAAGCAGCTTTATCATATCTCCACTAAATCACCTTTATATTGAAGTAGACATGTTTAGATCTTTAAGTCTACAGTATCCTTACATGCTTCATGCAAAGACCACTAACCATTTTAGTTACTTCTCTACTATTTCCATCTAGTTCATATCATTTTGAAGGTACAGTCTTTAAAATGCACACAATGGCTTTCTTTATCAATGCTTTGTATATAACTTGCCAGTGCTTATATCTCTTCTTATTTTCATTTGGATCCTTTTTCCATTCTTTAAAGGATTTTTTTTTTGGGGGGGGCCTCTAATAGCCTCTTTCACTTCATCTTTTAACCATGCTGGCTCTCGTTTTCTCTTCTTTCCACCTTTGCTAATACGTGGAATATATCTGGTCTGGGCTTCTACGCTAGATATTTAAATAAGATCCATGACTAGTTTAGGACCTAAACTTTGCCACTGATCCTTTTAGCTTCTTTTTTACCCATTTTCCTCATTTCATCGTAGTCATCCTTTCAAAAATTAAGGGCTCCTTTTACAAAGGTGCGCTAGCGTTTTTAGCACACGCATCGGATTAGCGCACGCTACCCAAAAAACTACCGCCTGCTCAACAGGCAATAGTGGCTAGCACATGCTATTCCATGCTTTAAGGCCTTTACGCACCTTTGTAAAAGGAGCCCTAAATGTCATAACAGCAGATTTCTTTAGTGACATCACTCCAGATAACAGCTCAAATTTGATCATGTTATGATCACTGTTTTCCAGCGGATCAAAGACAATTACCTCCTGTACTATGTCCTGCATGCCACTAAAGACTAAATCTAAACTAAAAACATAATAGCAGCCTTACTGGCTCAGACCAATTGTCCATCTAGCCCAGTAGTCTGTCCTCACGGTGGCCAATCCAGGTCACTAGTACCAGGCAAAAACCCAAATAGTAGCAACATCCCATGCTACCAATCCAGGACAAACAGTGGCTTCCCCCATGTCTGTCTCAATAACAAGACTATGGACTTTTCCTCCAGGAAATTGTCCAAACATTTCTTAAAATCAGCTATGTTAAAACCGCTCTTACCATAACTTTTGGTAATGTGTTCCAGAGTTTAAAAATACTTTTAAAACCAATAGAAGGAAATACCACATTTTTCGCTCCACGAGATGTACTTTTTCCCCAAAAAGTGGGTAGAAATAAGGGTGCACCTTATGCAGCGAATACCACACCCTACCACCTGTTTTTAATCATGGCAGGGCCTCCCCTCCCGTACCTGGTTTTAATCCCGGTGCTTACCTTGCTGGACGGCAGCGGCAGCGAGAGGCAGAGCGGCAAACAAGGAAGGTGCACCTGCCTAGTCCCGCACCCTTGCCTGAATGGCTGCAGTCAGTTCCCGCAAGTCATGAGAACTGACTGCAGCCATTCAGGCAGGGACGCGGGACCATTTGCCGCTCTGTCTCTTGCTGCCGCAGCCACCCGGCAAGAGAAGTGCTGGGATTAAAAGCAGGTACGCATAAAAAACTTATTGAAAAAAAAAAAAAAAAAGCAGGTATGCTTCATCGTTGACTTCTTCGACATGCTGCTTTTTCTTATTCTATTACTTGGCATGCCTAGGATTGGTAGGGGCTGCTCATAGAGGTGGGGAGGGGGGTTGGGGGAGGGTTCTGTAGGTGGGGGAAAGGGAAGGGAGAGCTGGGGGTTTGTAGTCTTCAGGGCCCATCAGAGTCCAGGGCATTGGTGTGCTAGGTATAGTCCTAGATACTGTACTGTATAGCTTTATTCTGGCTTGGGGGGGGAAGGGATCACGGGGTGGGCAGAGGTTGGGTACATGATACTGATGATGTCTGCATTCATTGTTTTATTTTGTTGTTCTTTACTCTATGCTTTGGGAGGGTCTTGGTTTTTCATTCTTGTTCTGCTGGTATTAAGGAGTTTTTCCCATGTTAGAGGTGGAACGTATGATATTCTGCTAGAGGGAACGGGGTGGGCAGGGGGATTGAATTCTGTTTCTATGGAAAAAACTTTGATGATCTGGATTTCCCTGCTTACTGCTTGTTTGATTTGTAATCTCTTGGTATGTTTGTTCGTCTTCTACAGCATGCTGTTCTGCTGTTTTATTAGCATCAATAAAAACTGTTTAAACCTAAAAACAGGTACGGCGAGGGGGGGCCCTGCCAGGATTTTTAAAAAGTACCGGGGCACAGCCTGCCCTGTGCCGTGCCCCTGCCTGCCCTCTGCTGTGTCCCTGCCTGCCAGCCACTAGGCCCACCTGCCCCGTCCTACCACTAGACCACTAGAGGGGGGACAGAGTACAGAGCCTGGCAGGGAGGGGAGACAGGGTGTAGAGCTTGGCAAGGAGTGTGGGGTTAGGTGCAGAGCCCAACAGGGAGAATTTGATTCAGAATGGTTTTTTTCTTGTTTTCCTCCTTTAAATCTAGGGTGCGCCTTATGGTCAGGTGCATCTTATGGAGCAAAAAAAATACAGTATTTCCCTGTAGCTTCAACAAGTGTCAACTAGTATCCCCTAGTCTTTGTAATTTTTGATGGAATAAAATATTGATACATTTGTACCCATTCTACACCACTCAGGATTTTGTAGACTTCAATTATCTCTCTCCTCAGCCATCTCTTTTCCAAGCTAAAGAGCCCTAACCTTTTTAGTCTTTCCTCATACGAGATGAGTTCCATCCCTTTTATCATCTTGATCGCTTCTTCTTTGAACCTTCTCTAGTTCCACTATATCTTGAAATAAGGCAACCAGAATTAAACGCAATACTCCAGGCGAGGTCGCACCATGCAGCAATACAGAGGCATTATAACATTCTTAGTCTTGTTAACTATCCCTTTTTTAAATAATTCCTATCATATTGTTTGCGTTCTTGGCCACTGCTGCACATTGGTTGGAAGGTTTCATCATATTGTCTACAATGATATCCAGAACTTTTTCTTGGGCGCTAACCCCAAAGGTAGATCCTAGCATCCTTTAACTATGATTTAGGTTATACTTCCCAATGTGCTTCTCCCCCTCTTGTTGGTTCCTGGACCAGTTGCTCCAAGAAGTAGTCTTTTATGATGTCTAGGAATTTTACCTCCCTAGCACTTCCTGATGTAATATTTATCCAGGGAGATTTTAATGTTAACACCTGTACACACACCAGTACAGTATATAGGTATCTTATTCCATACTGGCACAGTTGCCAGAGTGTTAACATGGGTCAGGCATCAGCATATCTGATGAAGGTAATATGATGGATTCAAATATAATGCTGATGAAATCAGAACTAGAGGGATTTTTTTTTTTTTTTTTTGCTTGTGTTCTTTAGGTCTCTTAATGGTGATCTGTAAAACATTTTTAATCTATTAAGATAAGAACAAGCCCAACCATTTCACATCTGAGAAAGTCACTGAAATAAAATGGGTATAGAGCCTATGATGTGCTCCTTATGAACCTATGCATTTCTGAGCACAAGGAAGATCAATTAACACACTTATGAAGGCATTTGATCTGCCAGACACCCCACACCTCCTTGGATTCCAAAAAACAATACACATATAGAGCAAGCCAACATCCTAAGCCTGCCTGTCAGATAAACTGAAAATATGAGAAGAAATCAATCTGAAATTAACATCTGCAGGCATTTGCAAGCATAATTAAGGTAGAAGTGATTCTAAAAATTAACTGGAAAGGCCAGGCTCACTATACCAGAGCAAAAAATCCCAGTGGGTTTGGCTGAGATACTGCATGTCATTAAAATGAAAGGTAAAGTACAACAGGGAGAATATCAGACTGAACAATTGCTCACTGCAGACAGCATGGGCTTTCAGGACAAGCTGGAGTGTAATGAAATGAGTTTGAAAGTCAAAGCTTAAATCTCTTGCAAGCAGCGGATTTGCTGAAAGCGCTTAAAAATCAGCCTTCAAAAGGAATAAAACAGAAAACCTGCAATAAACGAGGGTCCCTATTGCACAGTGTACCTCTGGCTCAGTGCTAAAAAGATATAGTCTATTCCCTGCAGATGTGAAAAACGATCCATGCTGTACGTTGTAAAACACTGCATGAAATAGAAAAAGTGACAAGAGTAAGACTGCAAGGCTTATCTCATCTATCCATCTTTCTGCTACAATTCTGCAGGCCATATTTGATGGCTTTATCCTGTAAGTTACACAGAAGAGAGGAATACTTTTGATCTTGTTACAGGGCAATCGACCCAACTATTCTACTAGTTTACTGCAGCAGATCAAGCACTCATTTTGGTCCATCTCAGAAGTAGCCAACATTCCCACCAAATACATCCTAATTGGCTCTCCTGTGAGACCTAGGAACCTAAATAAACATACCCTAGGGAGGAAGGAGGAGATGTACGAGACATTCAAATACCTCAGCAAGACATAAGTAACTCCAAGAAGCAAGTAATTATTTGTGTAAATAAAGCTCTAGCATAAAAGTCCTAAGGATATCTTTTTTTCATAGAAAGGGTAGAGACAACTGAACTGGCAACCTCTCAATGTAGGTAAAATCAGTACTGGAATTCAAGAAAATCAAGGAATGTATACAGCAGAGCCTTAGCTATGGGGCCAAAAACAAAAACATATAGTATTTTCTGCCACGTTTGTTTTTCCAACTTTACTGTAGAAATGCCTAGAAAAGATCCAGAGGAGCAAAGACGCCATTACTAACCCTACAGAAGCACCTTCAGACTGAACTGTGACTTGCCTTTCTGGACAGCTTTTCATGCCCATCTTGGCTCGTTTCCCAAAGTCATTCTTAAGCCTTCTTGCCTTTTAACCGCTCATCATACCATGTGTTTGGGACCTAAGATAAGACTGCTGGTATTCTTCATTAGCCTAAAGCAGGGCTCAACAAATCCTGTACACCAGGTCACCATGGCACTTAGAAATTGCACTCCGATACCCATTTTTTGGTGCCATCATCAGTTTTGAGATTTTTTCCCCCCTGACATTCCACCACTGCTGCCATAAATAGAGGTCTTCCTCTGTGTTAACGGACTCTGCTCAAGTTCAACCCACACAGTGCAGAGCACTCGTGCTACTCTCACCAGGCTCCAGTCTTGATCAACAGACAGAAAAAACAGCGGCAAAAGCAAGAAGGATGTTTGGGTGCACAGGAAGAGCAACAACTAGACCAAAAAGAACTATTACCATATATACTTGAATATAAACTGAGGTAACCTTTTATCCCCCCAAAAAAGGAGGATAAAAGGTTGACTAAAATATAAACCCTGGGGTGGTGTTTATATTTAAGTCTGCCCAGTAATAGCCTTAGTTCTTCAATATTTACTATTATTTTCTGATTCTAGATCCTCTGTGTTCATCCCACGCTTTTTTGAACTCCATCACCATTTTCCTCTCCACTACCTCTCTCGGGAGCGCATTCCAGGCATCCACCACCCTCTCTGTAAAGTTGAATTTCCTAACATTGCTCTTTAATCTACCACCCCTCAACCTCAAATTATGTCCTCTGGTTTTACCATTTTCCTTTCTCTGGAAAAGATTTTGTTCTACATTAATATCCTTCAAGTATTTGAACGTCTGAATCATATCTCCCCTGTCTCTCCTTTCCTCTAGGGTATACATATTCAGGGCTTCCAGTCTCTCCTCATACATCTTCTGACGCAAGCCTCCTATCATTTTCGTCGCCCTTCAAGTCTTCTTATGTCCTTCACCAGATACGGTCTCCAAAACTGAACACAATACTCCAAGTGGGGCCTCACCAATAACCTGTACAGGGGCATCAACACCTTCTTCCTTCTACTGGCTGCGCCTCTCTTTATACAGCCCAGCATCTTTCTGGCAGCACATTGTCTCTATCATCTCTACA
Source organism: Geotrypetes seraphini (assembly GCF_902459505.1). Lineage (NCBI taxonomy): Eukaryota > Metazoa > Chordata > Amphibia > Gymnophiona > Dermophiidae > Geotrypetes > Geotrypetes seraphini. Next base: position 67,094,796 of record NC_047093.1, on the reverse strand, counting down.
GGGAGACTATTCCACACATCTACCACCTTTCTGTAAAAAAGTATTTCCTCAGATTACTCCTGAACCTCTTTTTATTTATAATTTTGAATACATTTACAATATCCAATAATTCAAAGGAAAAAAAGGAAATTCACATAAAACAATACATAATCAAATCATACATACATAATTCCTTTTAAGCCCACATTAATGGGGAGTACATCTTACTATTTCTAATTAAATAAAGTTCAAGAAAATAAAGGACAATAATTCTTGGTTCACACTAAAGAACCTTGAATCATTCCTTAAGATGGGATATTATTTATATTAATTATCCTCATATTCTCAGCTAGGTGAAACAAATCTCATTTCTATTCTCTTGCAACTAAAAATTGTTGTAGTTGTATAGGATCCCAAAAAGCGTACTCAATATCTTGTAACTTAATCATGCATTTACAGGGAAATTTCAGGTAAAAGGATGCATTCAGTGCCAACACTCTATCCTTCAATTTCAAAAATTCTTTCCTCCTCAACTGAGTGGTTCTAGATACATCCGGAAAAATCCTAACCAAATCCCCACAAAATTTCATTAACCTGTTTTTGAAGTAAAGTTTCATTATCAGCATCTTGTCCATCTCACTCATGCATGTTATTACCAGGGTGGACCGACTCTGAATCACATCCTGTGTGTCTTCCAAAAATTCAGTCAAATTTACCTCTGGTGTGATCAGATGATCCACCTCCTTGGTAGATTCAACTTTTTTTGGAGGAATGTAATAATAATTATTTATTGGAAAATTTTCCACATTGACCATTCCCAGTACTTCTTTAAAAAACTTCCTTAAAAGAATCTCAGGCGACAATAAATGAGTTACTGGAAAGTTGACCAAGCGGAGATTTTTCGCTCTATTCATGTTCTCTATAGATTCAATTTTAGAATGTATCGCTGTAGAATCTTTAACAGCTGATACCGAGACAGCTTGTAAATTATTACATTGAGTTTCAATAACATTTAATCGTTTATCCAAACAACCTAGGTTAGAATCCACATTTTCTAATTTAGAAGAAACCAACTGAGAAAAATCTCCCATTTGTTCCATCATTGTCCTGAGAAACCCTTCAACTCTAGATATTCCTAACCATAAGTCCTTTAAAGTAATATCCTGTGTTTCCTCTGTTCGTGGGTTTTCATCCACTCCTCCAGAAAAAATCAATGGTTTAGATATTTCAGCATATACTAATTTACTTATATGGATAGATGAAACCACTTGAGCATCGGATATAGTAGGGTTTATATTCCCACTATCACTGGGTACCGGGTGAAGGGGAGGAGTGCGATTGAGGGGACTTATTGAAGCTCCTGACAAGGAGGAATCAACATTTAATGGTACCACAGGTGGATTATCAGAAAATAATGTTAAATGTCTGTCCACTGGACCAGATACCACTGGTGTAGAGCTTTTTGGTTTAATTTTTCTTTTCCCCATATTCAAGCAGTCATATAGAAATTATAGGAAAAATTTATATTACCAGCCGATTCCAGCTGCCGGACTCCTCGTGGCTCCAAGGGGCCTTGCGTGCCCCTTAGGGCACGCCCCTTTGGCCACGCCCTGCGGCCGCAACCGCAGCTTGCCTTCAAAGTGTAGGAGACGGACCCGATGATGTCAGAGGGTCCTTCTCTGTAGATGCCTGCCGGCGCTGGTAAAGAGAAGCCTGAAACCGCTGCTGCAGGAGACCGGGACCGACAAACAAGCCCCTCAGCAATATCCTCCGAGTAGAACAAGGCTCCCAGCACAACCGCGGCAGCGGCTTGCCTTTAAAGTGTAGGAGACGGACCCGATGACGTCAGAGGGTCCGTCTGTGTAGATGCCTGCCAGCACTGGTAAAGAGAAGCCTGAAACCACTGCTGCAGGAGACCGGGACCGACAAACAAGCCCCTCAGCAATATCCTCCGAGTAGAGCAAGGCTCCCACTCCTGAACCTCTTAACTTCATTCAATGCCCTCTCATTCTGGAGCTCTCTTTCAAATTAAAGAGACTAACCTCATGCGCATTTATGCCACATAGGTATTTAAAAGTCTATCATATCTCCCCTCTCCCGCTTTTCTTCCAAAGTATATATATATTGAGATAAGAACATAAGCAGTGCCTCCGCCGGGTCAGACCATAGGTCCATCCCACCCAGCAGTCCTCTCCTGCGGCGGCCCGAACAGGTCACGGCCTGTCTGAGTCACCAGAAGGGGCCCCCTTGCCACCTTGGTTTCCCATTGAGTCCTATCTTCCCATCGAAGTCCTAACCCTCCGGTCTTGCACATGCACGACCTGGTTGGATTTCTATACTTATTACCTGGTTAGTTTTCTATACCTGTGTTACATCCCAGAACCTCTCTCAGTATCCCACGATCCCCCTATCCCTCAGGAATCCGTCCAATCCCTGTTTGAATCCTTGTACCGTACTCTGCCTGATCACTTCCTCCGGTAGCGCATTCCAAGTGTCCACGACCCTTTGGGTGAAAAAAAACTTCCTTGCATTTGTTCTGAACCTATCTCCCTTCAGTTTCTCCGAATGCCCCCTCGTGCCTGTTGACCCCTTCAGCCTGAAGAATCTGTCCCTATCCACCTTCTCTATGTCCCTCATGATCTTGAAGGTCTCTATCATATCTCCCCGAGCCTCCTTTTTTCCAGAGAGGAGAGCCACAGCCTATCCAACCTCTTGGCGTATGGGCAGTGTTCCAGCCCTCTTACCAGTTTCGTTGCTCTCCTTTGGACTCTCTCAAGTACCACCATGTCCTTCTTGAGGTACGGCGACCAATATTGAACGCAGTATTCCAGATGTGGACGCACCATCGCTCGATACAATAGCATGATGACTTCCCGCGTCCTGGTTGTTATGCCCCTCTTTATGATGTCTAGCATCCTGTTGGCTTTTTTCGAGGCTGCTGCGCACTGTGCAGATGGCTTCAGTGATGCATCCACCAGCACACCCAAGTCTCTCTCAAGACTGCTGTCTCCCAACAATGCCCCCCCCCCCCCAATTTGAGGTTGAACAACGGGTTCTTTTTCCCTATATGCATGACCTTGCATTTTTCCACGTTAAAGCGCATTTGCCATTTGTTTGCCCAGTCTTCCAGCTTGTCCAGGTTCCTTTGCAGGTCCTCACACTCCTCCCTGGACCTAACTCTGCCGCACAGTTTGGTATCGTCTGCAAATTTTATAACCTCGCACTTTGCCTCCTTTTCCAGGTCATTGATAAATATGTTGAAGAGTAACGGCCCCAGCACCGATCCCTGTGGCACACCGCTCGTGACTCCCCACCAGTCAGAGTATTGTCCCTTTACTCCGACCCTCTGCAGTCTACCCGACAACCAGTGCCCGATCCATCTGTGCACATCCCCTCCCACCCCGTGGTTCCACAGCTTCCTAAGCAGCCTTTCATGTGGCACCTTGTCGAAAGCCTTTTGAAAATCAAGGTAAATGATGTCTATAGGTTCCCCATTGTCCACCCGACTGCTTATTCCCTCAAAGAAGTACAGAAGGTTCGTTAAGCATGACCTTCCCTTACAGAATCCATGCTGGCTTGTTCTCAGTAGGCCATATCTCTCGATGTGCTCGCAAATACCGTCCTTGATCATAGCTTCCACCATCTTCCCTATAATTGAAGTCAGGCTCACCGGCCTGTAGTTCCCGGGGTCACCCCTCGATCCCTTCTTGAAGATAGGTGTGACATTCGCCAATTTCCAGTCCTCTGGTACCTCTCCAGTTTTCAAGGATAGGTTGCAAACATGCTGGATTGTGCCCGCTATTTCTTGTCTTAGTTCTTTCAGAACCCTTGGGTGGATCCCGTCCGGGCCCGGCGATTTGCCGCATTTTAACCTGTCTATCTGCTTGAGGACATCCTCCTTACTTACCTCTATGTGTTCTAATTTTTCAGCCTGTTCCCCACTCATGAGCTCCTCTGAGTCCGGTATATAGATCTTTCAGTCTGTCCCTTTAATGCATTATGATGTAGACACCAACCATTTTAGTAGCCTTCCTCTGAACCAACTCCATCCTTTTTATATATTTTTGAAGGTGCGGTCTCCAGAATTGTACACAATATTCTAAATGAGGTCTCATCAGAGTCTTATACAGGGGCATCAATACCTCTCTTTAATTTTTATTTATTTATTTTTAGCATTTATATACCACTTATAACCTAAGTGGTGTACATTCAAGTACTCAAGCATTTTTCCCTATCTATCCTGGCAGACTCGCACTCCATCTAATGTACCTGGGGCAATGGGGGATTATGTGACTTGCCCAGGGTCAAAAGGAGCAGTGTGGGATTTGAACCTACAACCTCAGGGTGCTGAGGCTGTGGCTCTAACCACTGTACCACACACTCCCCACACTCCTACTAGCCATATCTTTCCCTGTGCACCCTGGCATTCTTTTAGATTTCGTCGTCGCCTTTTCAACCTGTTTGGCCACCTTTAGGTCATCACATACTATCACACTCGTATCCCGTTTCTTTCATGCGCAAAAATTATTCACCCCCTAAACTAGACCTTTCCTTCGGGTTTTTGCAACCCAAATGCATGACTTTGCATTTCTTAGCATTAAATTTTAGCTGCCTAATTTCAGACCATTCTTCAAGCTTCACTGGGTCCTTCTTCATGTTTTCCACACCATCCGGGGTGTCTACTCTATTGCAGATTTTGGTATTCTCCACTTCCCTTTGATGTAAGCTTAGTTAAAAGGTTTACCAAGTATTTACCAAAGGTTGTCTTCTGCTGTATATGTCTATGGAGAAAATAGTAAACTGGGCTCTAATAATCTTAAATTAATATGTAACTGCTATAGTCTGCCTTGACCTTACTTTGGAAAGTCAAACTAGATATATAAACAGGCATTTCTGCAATTAACAGTGTTCTATGCTTAGAAATAGCCTTTTATTACAGCTACCCACAGTATATATATATGCATAAGTTTATTCAGCTCGAGCAGAGGCATTTTCTATATTTATGAAAACTTATAGTCTACCAATCTAGAGGATGCTGTCCCCCACCTTCCACAGATTACATTAAAACATAAAAAAACCTAAGCTATAAATACAGTACACAAATCACCAGAGAATAACTAGTAGAGGTGGGAAATGCTAGGGTACTATCCTGGACTACATTTTGCTGTTGAGGCTCAATGTTCAAGGAGTCTTATACAGGGACGGCATAACCATTCCTCCACAGACATTTTTGTAAGAGCATGACTCAAGAATTTTCAGTTGTGTATTCTCTCCCCTAATGCAGGTTTTAGATGAAAGACAATGCCTTTAAATACTGGAAAGGAATTATGTAGTTTTGCGAGGTTATTGTTTTGTTGCCTTGTTTGTAACTTTTTTTTTTTTTTTTTTACAAAACAGCACATTTTGCAGAACTACAGATGTAACCTCAGCTTAAGAAATACAAGTAGTGCCACTGTTCATCCATTTTTCCAGCCCATATTAAAGCCAGAATTGGAGAAAGGGAAGAATTAATCTCATCCAAATGTCATTTTACAAAACAAGTTTAAATCATAAGAACATAAGAGTTGCCTCCGCCGGGTCAGACCAGAGGTCCATCGCGCCCAGCAGCCCGCACCTGCGGCGGCCCATCAGGTCAATGACCTGTTAAGTGTCCCTGTCTTTCCTGTACCTATCTCTATGTCTATCTGTCCCTGCCTTCCCTATACCTATCTCTATGTCTATCTGTACCCCTCAATCCCCTTATCCTGTAGGTATTTATCCAAACCTTCTTTGAACCCCTGTAGCGTGCCCTGCCCTACCACAGCCTCCGGGAGCGCGTTCCATGCATCCACCACCCTCTGAGTAAAGAAGAACTTTCTAGCACTTGTGCTAAACCTGTCCCCTTTCAATTTCTCTGAGTGCCCCCTTGTATTTGTGGCTCCCCTCAGTCTGAAGAATCTGTCCCTGTCTACCTTCTTTATGCCTTTCAAGATTTTGAAGGTTTCTATCATGTCTCCTCTAAGTCTCCGCTTTTCCAGGGAGAAAAGCCCCAGCTTATCTAACCTATCAGTGTATGAAAGGTTTTCCATACCTCTTACCAATTTAGTTGCTCTTCTCTGGACTCCCTCAAGTATTGCCATGTCTTTCTTGAGGTACGGTGACCAGTACTGGACACAGTACTCCAGATGGGGGCGCACCATTGCACGATACAGTAGTATGATGACTTCCTTCGTCCTGGTCGTGATACCCTTTTTGATGATGCCCAGCATTTTGTTTGTTTTCTTTGAGGCTGCCGCACATTGTGCTGATGCCTTCAGTGTTGTATCCACCAACACACCCAGGTCTCTTTCAAGGTTACTTACCCCTAGCAATTATCCCCCACATTGTCTTTAACACCTGAACATAATAAATCAGATTGTATATCAGGGATTATAAGAAGTTTAATGGATAGGCTTGGACCAACCAGCCTTTCTGATTCCTCACCCTTAGCTTGTAACAATTATTCCATATACAGTAAACTTGGATTGCAAGTGATCTGTGACTTGCACGCTTTTCATCTAACAAGTTCCACTGCTTAAGTCTAGACATCAAAAGATTGACACTGGACTTAGTGAGACCCAAGATCTCTGATCATGTCGTCGGTGTTTTTAGCTTGGATAGTATGGGTTTATCTCATCAGCTACACTTTAGTAAAAGGGCCCCTAAGTTTACAAAGCTTGGAATCAATCTGGAATGTTTCAAGTTTCAAGTTTATTTAAAATTTCTTATACCGCCCAATCAGCCTTCTAGGCAGTGTACAAATTTGTAAAAACAGAAAACAAACTAACTAAAATACAAGTTTGAGGTGATAATACGTCCCCTAACTGTAACTATAAAAACTTTTTAAAACTATTAAAAACAAAGACATACAAGAACAAAAGGTAAAAGGCAAGAACTACATTAGGCAAAGTAAAAGAGAACAATTAGGGAAAAAAAAATAGGGAGGGCTACTGTTAAACTCAATAGTATTTTCGCTCAATTGCCCTTAATGTTCTGCAAAAAAGATAAATTTCAAAATATCAATGTCCTAGACACAAAAGCAAAGTTTGATAGGAATGATAGCCATTTCCTATATTTCTGTGGCATAGGCAATTAAGAAAGGACACTTTTTACCCAGGAACCAAAAAAAAAAATTACATAGTGTAATTCTGTTAAAAATCTTGCCACACCATGATGCAATTAAACTGCAATTACAAATACCTTATATGGGACCAGGAAGAGGAACGTCAGAGGAAGAGCCAAGATTGGCGCAGGCAGCAGGTTGGAGATGTTGCTCGCACCAGCAAAGAATTTAAACAGTATAGGGAGAAGGGAATGTGTATGGGCAATGGGGGGTGAAGAAGGCGGTGGGGGTGCCACCGCCCTGGGCGCCTCCTACCCTCACTACGCCACTGGTTTTATCCATACATAGTGGATTTTTCTTACACGTTAATCGATTCTTTGCCGTTAACTGCTATGAGTCTTTTTGTGATGATGTGGTCAATTATGACTTTAAAAATTCATTTGGATCACATGAAATATTTTGTAGCACAGACAATCTTGGGTTGCAACTGTTCAATGGGACATTAGTTATTTTGTGAATTGCCCGCATTGCTCTAATTTCTCATAAGGCCTAATCAGAACTACTAGTAATTCTACCTGAGTGCATCAAGGTCTTGGCACACTGGCCCTTACAAAAAAAAAAAAAAAAAAAGAGCCTGGCTTTAGCCTAGGGCAGTAAATTCTAAGACTGGCATCACCTTTGCCTGTTCACGCACTGTAATCCTTTCTGTCTATCCTAGATCTCCAGTCACAAGCCTGCCCTCTGATCCTCTTCTTTTCTGCCCCACCTCAGGCTCTAGAATTTGCAATATTAATCACCAGAAGACAATGAGTCAGTCCACAGGAGTTGCCCAATAGGCTTTGGGTTTGTGTGAATTTCAGCAAGCTCCAAACTTGTTTCCACTTCCTCTGCTGGTGTTCTTTAATTTCACATCAACAAAATTAAAAGTAAACTTTATGGCTAAAGGCTATTATTAGAAAAAAAAAACCCAAAAAACGCTGAAAAGGTCTGATCAAATTTCCAAAAATCACAACAGCTTTAAAACAAATTAATAAGTAATGCACAAGAATTGCAAGACCATGCTAATTAAAAGATTTTCCACTTTTACAAATATATATAAAAACTTCATTGAAAAAAAAAAAAAGCATACATATATCAAACCACAAAACCTCCGAAAAGAGGAGAATGAGCACTAACTGAAAGCCGTCACATACAGGGTAGACTTGGAACTTTATAAGTTGACCTAGAAATCCAATTTGTAAAAACATGCCAGCTATGTCAAAATGCTTTAGGCAAAAGGAGCTATACCACAGTGTAGTTGGCAGTGTTTCGCTATTGATTTTTGTTTCTAAACATGAAAAATAAGGCCATTTTAGACAGTCAAACTATGACTATATATCCACTCACTGACTATTAAGAACTGAAGAGAATAACAATGCACAAATACCCTAGTGAGAAAGACTACAGAAATTTAAAAATCAGACCACCCCACTCAGTGTGATGCAATAGAAAGGATCCTCAATTCTTTTCCTAATAGGACATGCCACAACAAGACTGAAACACAACATTCCTCCTGCCAAGAATGCCATTGGATTGCCAGTGTACACAGTTAAATGGTTAGGGCATAAACTTTCAGAAATCCCAATTTTTTAGATCCTCTTGAGTGTATGAATATCCTAAAGTAAGAGTAGCAGACTGAGAATCAGGAAAACCAGAGTTCAACTCCCACTGTGCTCCCTATGACCTCAGGCAAGCCACTTAACTCTATAGTACCTCGGATACAAACTTAGATGGCAAGCTTTCCTAGAACTAGAAAATACCTACTATAGCTGAATGTAACTTGCCTCATGCTACCACTGAAAAAGCACAAGCAAAATCAAAATAAGATTTTAAAAATTCCTCGTCTTAGCCAGCTCACCCACACAGATACTAGAATTTGTTACCAGGGAATGTGGTGAAAGCATAATTTTCTCCAGTTTGCTTTAAATCTATTATTTAGTAACGTCATAGCATGCCTCCATTCTGGGCTGGGTCAAGAGATGGTTGAGTGGAAGGCGACAGCGCGTAGTGATCAATGGAGATCACTCTGAGGAAAGGGATGTTACCAGTGGTGTGCCTCAAGGTTCTGCTCTTGGGTCTGTTCTTTTTAACATTTTTATAAACAATATTGCAGAAGGACTGTCGGGTAAGATTTGTCTCTTTGTGGATGATACCAAAATCTGCAATAGAGTAGACACCCAGAATGGTGTGAATAACATGAAAAAAGACCTGGTGAAGCTTGAAGAATGATCTGAAATTTGGCAGTTAAAATTTAATGCTAAGAAACGCAAGGTTGTGCATTTGAGCTGCAAAAACCCAAGGGAATGGTACCAGGAAAAAGGAGGTATTGATGCCCCTGTATAAGACTTTGGTGAGACCTCATCTAGAATACAATTCTGGAGGCCACACCTTCAAAAAGATATAAAAAAGGATAAAGTCGGTCCAGAGGAAGGCTACTAAAATGGTGCATGGTCTTCATCATAAGGCATATGGGGACAGACTTAAATATCTCAATCTGTATACTTTGGAGGAAAGGCAGGAGCGGGGAGATATGATAGAGCTGTTTAAATACATATATGAAGTAAATGTGCATGAGTCGAGTCTCTTTCATTTGAAAGGAAGCTGTGGAATGAGAGGGCATAGGATGAAGTTAAGAGATGACAGGCTCAGGAGTAATCCAAGGAAATACTCTTTTACAGAAAGGGTGGTAGATGCATGGAACGTTCTCCTGGAAGAGGTGGAGACAGAGACTATCTGAATTCAAAAAGAGAGGGAGAGAGAGAGAGGGGGAGAGGGAGAGAGAGACTGGATGGGCCATTTGGGCTTTATCTGCCATCATATTTCTATTTTTGAAGAGTAAAACAAGCAAATTCACATTTACCCATTCCACTTCATTCAGTATTTTACAGACCTCTATCATAGCTCCCCTGAGCCATCTCATCTCTAGGCTGAAGAGCCCTAGCCATTTTAGACTTTCCTCTATCATTTTTGTCAGCTTTCCCTGTACCTTTTCTAATTCAAGTATAGTGGTACCTTGGTTTACAAGCATATTTCGTTCCAAGCATGCTCGTAAACCAAAATACTCGTATATCAAAGCGAGTTTCCCCATAGGAACTAAGGGAAACTCGCATGATATGTTCCCCCCCCACCCACCCCGACCCCACCCCCGAGGCCAGCTGCGCTGCTCTACCCCCCCCCCCCCCCGGATCTGGCACCCTCCCCCTGTGATCTGGCAACCCCCCGCTCACGTCACACACACACACCCCCCCACCACGATCTGAGATCCCCCAGCACCCACCCGAACACGCTGCTTACCCCTTCTGGCCACCGGCACCAATGCACAGGACATGCCGGTGCCGAAGATCTGCGTCTTCTTCTTTACTGGGCCTTGAGCATCTGCACATGCTCAAGGCCTTCGAGTTCACGCTCTCTCCAAGATTTCCGAGAATCTCGGAGAGAGCATGAACTTGAAGGTCTTGAGCATGACAGATGCTCAAGGCCCAGCAAAGAAGACGACGCAGATCTTCCGGCACCGGCATGTCCTGTGCGTTGGTGCCAGTGGCCAGATGGGGGTAAGCAGCGTGTTCGGGTGGGTGCTGGGGGATTTCAGATCGCGGCAAAGGGGTGCGACGCGAGCGGGGGGATGCCGGATCGCGGGGGGCGCTGCTCACAAATCAAGGCAAGCTCGGTTTCCGAGGCGCCGATTTTGCAAATGTTTTGCTCGTCTTGCAAAACACTCACAAACAGGTGCACTCGTAAACCAAGGTACCACTGTATATCTTTGAGATGCAGCGACTAGAACTGTACAGAATTTGAGATGCAGTCACACAATCAAACAATATAGCCTCGGCATTATAACATTCTCATTTTTATTTTCCATTCCTTTCCTGATAATTCCTAACATAAAAACATGATGACAGATAAAGGCCAAATGGCCCATCCAGTCTGCCCATCTACAGCATTCACTATCTCTTCTCCATAAATGGATCCCACGTGCCTGTCCCGTGCTTTTTTGAATTCAGACAGTCTTTGTCTTCACAACCACGATTGGGAAACTATTCCACACATCTAACATCCTTTCTTTAAAAAAAAAAAAAAAAAAAAAGTACATCCTGTGATTACTCCTGAGGCTATAATAAATGAGTCAGCCTAGAAATCCAATTTGTAAAAACATGCCAGCTACGTCAAAATACTTTGGGTCAAAGGAGCTATGCACTTACTCACATTAAATGCCATCTGCCATTTTGATGCCCAGTATCACAAGGTTGCTGCAGGAACTCACAGCAGCCATTATTATTTATTTATTTATTTTTTACTATGGAGACAGCACAGGCAGGAGCATAGAAGAACCGCTAGACCACTAGGAATGTAAGATAGGCCTGCGTGGGAACTGAGAGGGGGGCAGGTTGTTTGCAGAGCTGGCATAAAGAGCACGGTGGGGAAGGGAGAGAGGGATTGGTTGCTCCAGCTTCCCACATCACTAGACCACCAGGGCAGTAAGGACTGGGACTGCAGAGGGAGTAGGCTGGCTGGCTGCAGAACTAGCAGGCAGAGTTCCTCAAGGAAGGGAGGGATTGCTTCTGCCCCGGTACATCATACTTGAATATAAACCATTGGTTTATAGTCAAGTTAAAATTATTCCCCTTAAAAAAAAAAGGAGGGGGGGAACGTTCTCTTGGTTTTCATTCAGATGGGTTTATATTAGAGTATATGGTAATAGACATTTTTTTTTCCTGTTTATCCACTTACACAGTGTAAGAACATAAACATAAGAAGTTGCCCCTGCTGAGTCAGACCAGAGGTCCATCTTGCTCAGCGGTCCGCTCCCGCGGCGGCCCATCAAGCCTAGTGCCTGAACAGTGGTCCCTGATTAATTTTGTAACTTATCTCTAATCCCATCCCTATAATCTACCTCTACTCTTATCTGTACCCCTCAATCCCTTTGTCTTCCAAGTACCTATCCAAAGCTTCTTTGAACCCCTGTAGCATGCTCCTGTTTATCACATCCTCTGGTAGCGCGTTCCATGTATCCACCACCCTCTGTGTGAAAAAGAACTTCCTGGCGTTTGTTCTAAACCTCTCCCCTTTCAATTTCTCTGAGTGCCCCCTTGTACTTATTGATCCCCTTAATTTGAAAAATCTGTCCCTGTCTATTTTTTCTATGCCCTTCATGATCTTGAAGGTTTCTATCATGTCTCCTCTAAGTCTCCACTTTTCCAGGGAGAAAAGCCCTAGCTTTTTCAGTCTGTCAGTATATGAGAGGTCATCCATGCCCTTTATTAGCTTAGTTGCTCTTCTTTGGACTCTCTCAAGTACCTCCATGTCCTTCTTGAGGTACGGTGACCAGAATTGAACACAGTACTCCAGGTGCGGGCGCACTATAGCACGATACAGTGGCAGGATGACTTCCTTTGTCCTGGTCGTGATACCCTTCTTAATGATTCCCAACATTCTGTTTGCTTTCCAAGAGGCCGTGGCACTCTGCGCCGACGCCTTCAATGTTGTGTCTACCATTACTCCCAGGTCTCTTTCAAGGTCGCTCACCCCTAGCGCTGATCCCCCCATTTTGTAAGTGAACATCGTTTTTTTTTTCCCTATATGCATGACCTTGCATTTCCCTATGTTGAAACTCATTTGCCACTTTTTGGCCCATTTTTCCAGTGTTGTCAGATCTTTTTGGAGATCTTCGCAGTCCTCCATGTTATTGACCTTGTGATATAGTTTGGTGTCATCCGCAAATTTAATATTTTGTTCCTGCCTCCAGGTCGTTTATGAATATATTGAATAGGAGCGGTCCCAGCACCGACCCCTGTAGGTTCTCTTATACACACCCATGTCTGAAAAACAATCCAATTATCTTCCTAGATTTAGAAATACAGGCAACAATCTCTGGGAAGGTTGTACAAAAAAAAAAAACCAGATAAAAAAATGGAAGGTTCTATTTGTGATTCATAAAAACAGTTGTACAGAAAATGGTCTCTTTTTATACTCTTAATAAAAAGATTTAAATATAAAATCATAAGTGTGAAGCTTCTGCAAATGAAGATAGTCTGTGGAGATGGGGATAAATTTTGTCTCCGTGTAATTTTCAAAGTATGCTTCAAACAACTAAAACCACCAATACAACTTATCCTAGAAAGAAAACTCCTCATGTAGGATAAAACATATATTCATTCAATCCATGACGTTTTAAAATAGCCAAAATAAGACAGTAAATTTTTCTTAAAGACAGGGAGGTAAAATATTTCAGGTCAAGTCCCTGAAGACTAGAATACAAGCAAAAATGACCCCAAGTTAGGAAAATAAGGCATAAGACAAACATTTTGGAGACAGTAAACCATAAATAGCATATTGGTTGTGTTACCTATGATACAGAAAGGAAATGTGGCCCAAGTCAGAAGCAAGGTTATCAAATTTCAAGTTTATTTAAAATTTGTTATTGCACCTATCAAATTTCTAGGCGGAGAACATTTAAAAGTCAGGGGACAGACATACTCAAATGACACATTTTAATGTACAGGAACAGGTAGGGATAAGGGGAAGAACTCCATTTTTAGCTAGAACATAATAAAGTTTGGATAGGAGGGGGGTCCATCTGTTTTAGAATTGGAATTGTACAAGTTATACATCATATGCATCTTGAAAAAGGAAAGTCTTAAAATGATCTAATAATGTCTCTTCTCTAATATGGATAGGTAAGGAATTCCAAAGATGAGGCGCTGTTACTGAGAAAATTGATGAACAAGTTGTATCATAATTTATGTGACAAAGATGGACTTCCCAGCATTCTTGTATTTGATTGGAGGGCTCTTGTAGGTGTATATGGTATAATGAGCCTGTTGATGAATTTGAGGGCATTGGTCATTTTGGTCTTAAATACCAAAAGCAATACAAGGTACTACCCAAAAGTTCAGGAAATGTGAACAGCATGCACGAACTGGATATAGTACGCCCTTCCACCGCTAGAGGTACCTGGAAATATGCTTTGTGAATCAGTGTGCCACTTCTGTGCAATTTTGTAAGGTTGAGTTTTAGTGACTCGGCGGATTTCAATATGACAGATTTTACTGAGCAAAGAATCTGCATCAAATTTTGCTTCAAACTTTAAAAAAACCGCTGCAGAAACCCATCGTATGCTCCAGGAAGCCTTTGGAAACAATACCATCTGCCAAAGCAAAAAGCAAAACCTTTCTTTGGTACAAACGGTTCAAGGACGGACGAACAAACATCTGTCCACAACGATGACCGTCCCGGACGACCGTCAACAAGCACAACACTGGAAACCATAGCAAAGGTTCATGAGACTATCCTTGCAGATCATAGGCAAACTATCCATGATGTTTGTGAGATAGTAAGACAGTTATACGGGACAGTTCAACGAATTTTGTCGGACAAATTTGAACATGAGACACATTTCTGCAAAATTTGTGCCAAGACTGCTAACCGGTGAACAGAAGGCCGCTCACACATCACTTTTGGGTAGCACCTCGTATTTTATACATAATTCTGTGCAATATTGGAAGCCAATGGGCGTTCAATAGCAAAGGCATAACATGATCAAATTTCTTGGCTTTTGATATGTTTGATAGAAGTATTTTGGACGATTTAGAGATATGCTAGCTCTTTCTGGGTAATCCCTCTATACAATGCATTACAGTAATCTAATTCATAGATTACAAAAGAATGTATAAGGATATTAAGCAAAGGGGGTTCTAGGAAGTGAGAGAGTGAGCAGATCATTCGTAATCTGTAAAAACACTTTTGCACTATGTAATTGATCTGCTGATAATTTAATTTGCTGTCCAGAATGACCACAAGCAATTTGATGGTTTTCATGTTTTGGAGGAAACTAGATTTAATGGTAAGGGGAGCTGCTAAGGAGTCATTTTCCTTACATGGGAATAGCATTGTTTTTGTTTTGGTTACATTAAGTTATAACATAGTGCTATTCAACTATTCACTTTTTTTTTTTTTTTTTTCAATTTTCTGGTTAATGTATGGGGCTCACTATAAAAGACAAAGAACAGAAAGTTCTAAAGAACATAATAGCCTTACTGAGTCAGACCAATGGTCCATCAAGCCCAGTAGCCTGTTTTCACGGTAGCCAATCCAGGTCACTAGTACCAGGCTATAACCCAAGGAGTAGCAATATTCCATGCTACCGATCCAGGGCAAGTAATGGCTTCCCCCATGTCTATCAATAACAGACTATGGACTTTTCCTCCAGGAAATTGTCTAATACTTTCTTAAAAGCAGCTACGTTATCCACTCTTACCACAACCTCAGGTAATGCGTTCCAGAGTATAACTATTCTCTGAGTGAAAAAAATATTTCCTCCTATTGGTTTTAAAAGTATTTCCCTGTAACTTCATAGTGTCTCCTAGTCTTTGTAATTTATGACGGCGTGAAAAATCGATCCACTTGTACCCGTTCTACTCCACTCAGGATTTTGTAGACTTCAAATCATATCTTCCCTCAGCCATCTCTTTTCCAAGCTGAAGAGCCCTAATCTTGTTAGTCTTTCCTCATACAAGAGGAGTTCCATCCCCTTTATCATCTTGGTCGCTCTTCTTTGAACCTTTTCTAGTGCTGCTATATCTTTTGTCACCATTCATGAACACATTGGAATGAAGTCAATTCAACCCCACTTATAACAAGAGGAGCCACTTTATCATAGGACTAAGACATACTAGATATGTAGAAATCAGATACTCTGCAGATGGAAAAAAAACTCACTAAAAAAAAAAAAAAAAACCCCAACAACTCACCATCTCATCTTCATATAAAAAAGTGTGCTCTCTTCAAATGTCACACTATATTAACACATATAATAAAAGGAGAAAAAAGTCCTTACCCTAATCCTCCTCATGGCTTCCACAATCTCCACACGACTGTTTGGCCTTGGAACATCCAAACTGCCAATGTACTTTGGAAAAGGGAGTGGAGAGAAAGAGAAGAAAAAAGCAGACTTTAGTAAAATACAATTGACTGGATTCTGCTAGGTACATGTTTTATATAAGCCTGGGGCTTTACCATTCTTCAATCCCCCAATCACCCCCAAGACCTCAGAGAGTTGTATGGGTTCCCTTAAGTACTCCTGGTCCTGCACTGATAGCTGGGGTATCTGCAGCGAATCCAGAAATCCAGCCTGTGCTCCTACATCTGGGGGTCCCGGTTGTCCATACAGCCCCGAATAAAAATGCAGAAATTCACGGTGGATAGCAGAGTCTGTGACGCGTAGGTCACCCCCCACTTCCCCTTTAATACTAGTAATAGTGGCCCTAGCTTGTTTAATACGGATATATCTGGCTAATTGAGCGCTTGCCTTATTGCTATGTTCATAAATGTTAAGGCAAAATCTCTCACGTATACGCTCCGTATCCTCCACCTGAAGCTGATATATTTCATCCCTGACTCTTTGCAGTTGGGTCAGAGTCCGGGGATCTCTCGTATTCTGGTGAGACAACTCCAACTGGGACAGACTCGTTCTCAGGTTAAGATAGGTCCGGGCTCTTTGTTTTTTAAATCTAGCCCCCCATTTGATAAGTTCTCCTCGAACTACAACTTTCATGGCATCCCACAAAATAGCATCTGATACCTCCCCCGTGTCATTCAGATGTAAATAGTCTTTCATTGTATTTTCCACCGCAGAAACCACCAGTGGGGAACTCAGCAGGGATTCGTTAAGCCTCCAATACGAACAACCCCCCAGGTCCAACATGCCTGTGCAAGACAACCACACCGGTGCATGGTCCGATACATGCATCGGTTCAATGTTTGCTGCTTGTAATCCCCCTGCCTGATTCCTATGAATCCACACCCCATCTATTCTAGTGTACGTATTCTGTGCGTGGGAATAAAAGGTATATGATCTCTGAGCCCCATGGAGTAGACGCCATCCATCTACGAGGCCAAGGGATCCCATCAGGTCTCGAAATGCTGCAGCTGATTTTCTCGTGGCTCTACGCCCTCCCCCTGAGTGATCTACCACAGGGTCTGGAGGTATACTGAAGTCTCCTCCCAAGTATACCGCCCCTTGTGTAAAAGAGTTCAATGCCCCTTTCATATTGCGATAGAACACATCTTGGTTCACGTTAGGGCCATAGATGTTAATAATAGTCACAGGGCGGCCCTGGAGCACGCCCTTTACTGCTAAGCACCTGCCCTCTCTATCCCTATAGACTTGTTCCACTTGTAAGCCCAGCCCCTTGCGTGCTAAAATGGCCAGTCCTCCAGCCCTTTTCGTGGCCCCTTCCCCCTGAAGGGTCCAGAGCATATCAAACTGTGGTCTTTGAAGCAAAGATACATCCCTAGGTCTCAAATGTGTTTCCTGCAATAGGCAAATGTCCCACTTCATACGACTTAGGTCTCGAAAAACTATACTCCTTTTGCCCGGGCTGTTAAGCCCATTTACATTCCAGGAGCCTACAATCAATTCTGGATCCTTTCCTATTAACCTCCCAATATCCGCCCTCTGCTGCCCGCTAGTCCCCTTACCACCAATCCCCTCCCTTCCCCCTTCCCCCCTCCTATTAGCTGAGTCTCCAAGTTTCGAATCAGCCATATGAGGAAAATGAGTCACACCGAAAAGGCCCATAAATATCTCCATATATTGCATTCCTTTCCCATTCAACCTCCCCCCGCCCCCTACATACTCATGTTACCCCCACACAATCATTCACTTCAAGCAAACCTGTTAAGAGTAGTTATCCACCATTATTTGCACATATCCTTAGCACATAATCTGAATAACATCCCTTTCATAGTAATTAAGCATAGAATCAGCAGCCAACAAAATAACATAGGCAATAGCAGCTACATTCCTAATCTATATGAAAGTACAGTCCCTCTGGGGGACCTGATCAGGTAACCTATCAACAATAGTACCCCTTCTCAATCAAAACCCCCTCTCCAACCCATAAATGTAATCACCCAACTTGTGTTGCACAGAAACAGGATCAATAGACCAGTGCAAGAACTCTTCCATAATGAATAAGCAAATAATTTGCAACCAGCATAAGAACCAGAGCGTTGTCAGCTGCTGTCCATATTTGTAAAGTTCAGAGTTTCCTCCCAGGGTCCGAATCAGGTAGCTGAAGTAGATGGTAGGTTGACCACATTAGGCCGCCTGGATACATCCACTCCATTTTCAGTCGCCGTTCCTGGTGTGGCCCGATCTGGACAGTCATGTGGCAGTCGACATCCAAGGTCCTTTAACGCTATCCAAGCATCAGCCACAGAGTCCACCTTCCGATGAGCCCCACTGACAGTGAAATGTAGTCCAAAGGGGAAAAGCCATCTGTAGCGATAGCCCTCAGCCCGCAGTGTTTGAGTAACTTCCCTAAAGGATCTGCGTTTCTGGAGTGTCGCAAGGGCCAAATCCTGATAGACCCCCACACGCAGTCCCTGCCACACAAAGTCCGGACGATGTCTTGCAGCCTGCAAAACTTTTTCCTTCAATTGAAATTCACCAAAACAGGCTACAATGTCGCGATTACCCGAACCTTTCACCTGGCCAAGGCTTCGATGAGCCCTCGGTAAGTCAATCATCAATGGTGCCATCTGAGAATCATCAGCTAGCAAAGCTTTACAAAAGTCCGACACCACTTCCCTGGCATCTTTGTAGCGTTCCAGGTCTGGTATCCCCTTAAATCGTAAGTTATTTCGCCTAGATCGATTCTCTAAGTCTTCAACCTGACGTTTTAATTCTTCCAGATGTACTGTTACAGAATCTAAATTAACGGATCGTTCCTCTGTTAAAACCTCCACGTGGCTCAAGCGCTCCTCAGCGGTTAGAACTCTGCCGCTGAGCTCACCTACTTCCGCTCTTAGCTCCCCCAGCGCAGTCTTCACGTCGGTTCTCAGCCCCACCATTTCAGCTTTTAATTCTGTGAACCACATCTCGATTTTACCTTCTATAGGTCGATCATCTGGCAAGAGGCCTGGCCGAGAAGGCGCAGTTGAAGAGGACGCGATCGGCTCCGCCATTTTGTGTTGCACCGTCGGGGAGCCTGGAGCGTGCGAGCGGGTTTTTACGCTCGTTACGCCGGTAAAATGGAATTTCTCCAATTTTTTCCGGCTCGCCATACACTCAGCAAGCCCAGACTTCGAAAGAATAGTTCCCAATCCGCCGCTGGAAGCAATTATAAATCTTTCAATCTCGAGCCCCGGCAGAGCTCAAGGTTTAAGCGGCCATATTCTGTGATGACGTCACTTCCTCCTCCCTAGTATATAGTGTTATTAACAAATATAAACATTTTATTTTTATATAAACTAAAACAAAAGGCAAAGAACCAACACAGACAAACAAGTTGTAAAGAAAAAGCAATAAGAGATCAACTGAGGTCTAATGCACTGCAAAAGGAAGCAGAGTGGACAAAGATAAGATGGGCCTTATACTTCGTAGTTACAGACCTCAAATATGAGGGCAGATAACAGTGGTAGAAATAGGAAGTAAGTTAAGTTCCCTATATGATAACATTTTAGTTACTTAACGTTGTTTAGGAAAAGGAAAAAAAAAATGAATAAGGTCAGGAACACATTCTGTATAGTATCTGTCTGATAAAGTCATATTACACTTGTTTACAGGCAGCCCCCGGGTTAAGAACGAGTTCTGTTTTTTAAACCGTTCTTAAGTTAAATTTGTATGCAACGCGGATCCTGTACAGTATACAATTTATAAAAAACACTTGAAAAAAAAAAGTCCTCAAAATAAAGTACTATAGCTTAAATAGAAAAAAATATATATATAGAAGGTTTACACTTATTTTTGTTCTTCATCAGTCCCACTGATTCCTCTCCAACACCACATCCAACATTCTCCCTCTCATCTCTCTGTTCCCCATGCATCTGTACCTCATGCCTCTCCCACCACGTCAAATATTTTTCTCCCTCCCTATGCCCAACAATTCACCTGCTTTCTTCATTTCTCCATGTGCACCATCTCTCTTTCCCTCTCACTCCACCCATGCCCAACAATTCTCCCTTTCTATTCCCTCCTCACCTCAGCATCTTTCCCTCACTTCCTCCATATTTCCACCCTATGTCCCAAGTTCATGCTCCCCTCCCTCTTTTTTTCCATCCATTGTCCAAAGTTTGTGCCCCCTCCCTTCCTTCCTTATCTCAACGCCAACCTTCTCCTCCCTTCCCTGTCCCAATGCGACGCTCCTCCTACCTTCCCTGTCCCAATGCGACCCTCCTCCTCTCTTCCCTGTCCCAACGTGCCCCTCCTCCCGCGAGTGTTTACCTCCTCTGGCAGGCTCCCTCCTTCCAGCCAAACATCTCTTGGCAAAGCCGCAAGTGACGGCTCCTGCACACTGTCCCCTGATCTTTGCAAAGTCAGAGGGCAGGCTTCCGGGTCAGCGGACCACGTGCATGAGCCACTGATCACGGCTTTGCCAAGAGAAGTGCAGCTGGGAGGAGGGAGCCTGCCAGATGAGGTAAACACCTGCGGGAGGCACGAATTTGGGATGCGGAATGGAAGGGGACAACGAAGGGCACGTTGGGACAAGGGAGGTAGGAGGAGGGTTGCCTTGGGATAGGAAGGCAGAGACAGTACCCCGGTTCATAAGTACGAGTTTGACATAAGTCGAGTGTTCTTAAACCGGGGACTGCCTGTATTCTGGGTCTCTAAACAGATTAAAAATTTATTCCTTTTAAGATTATGATTATTGTCTTACAACCACGATGCTCTAAGCTCTAATATACAGCTGACAAACTTTCAGTAACACCCCTCCACTGACTGCAGCTCCAAGATGGCAGGGGAAGCTGCAAATCATCTGAGTCAACACCTGCCACTCTCCCCTGATCACAGCTACAGCTGGGCAGAGGGAAGGAGAACAGCGACTAGCTACAGGATGGTTCGTTTGGGGTTTTTTGGGAGGAAATGCACAACACACACACACATTCACCAGCCTGATGGAAAATTTCCCCCATAAAAGGGGGAGGGGGCATTCCCTTTAGTGCATCACAAGGAGAGCTATTAGACTAGTATTCTAATGAGCTCCTTGTAATGCATTTGCATAGGGCTTTCAGTGCTGCTACAAGAATCAGCAGAAGTCACATAGAACCCTTTTGGGCATCCGAAACTATGCTTCCATGCCAGTAAGACTTCTTTAATGAGTCTTACTGGCACGGAAAGCTTTTGAGCATCAGGGCCTGACAACTAAAACAACTGAAAAATACACACCCTCCATTACCAATTTCTCCAAATCATCCAGGTTCCACTCATCTAGATCAGTGTCTCGCAAACTTTGCGAAGCCGCAGCACACTAAAACATGGTGGCCGTGGCTTGAGGGCATCCGGAAGCGTGCAGACGGCGACACGATCATGTCGCGTGTATGTGCGAGATCACATCACTGTCCGCACATGCGCGAATGCCCTCCAGACGGGGCCACGAGCTGCCAGTGGGGGGTGCTGGAAGGGAAGAGGCGTGGTGAGAAGGAGAGGGCACTGGCGCTGGCTGACTGCCTACAGAATGTGCCTCTTGCCGCAAGAGGCACGTCCTGTAGGCAGTCAGCCAGTGTGCCGGCCCTCTCCTCCTCCCCGGTGTCTCACGGCAATTTAGATTTAGCTTGTGCCCTGCCATTCATTTTAAGGTGAGTTTTATCCAAGTACAGTAGGTATTTCAAACATCTCTATATTACAGGCTAACAGAAAAAAAAGACAAAAAGCTATTACCAATTCACCTTCTGAACAATTTCCTCTAAATGGATACTGCAGCCACATGGCAACAGAGCTTTACTCCCAATAAATCAAATATTACATTCAGAAGGTAAATGCAGACCTATTTCTAATGAAACCTATCCCTAAAGCCCAACAGAACTGACCACAAGATCTTGCAGCAGCAATTACCCAGCTGTTATTCAAACTACTTGCATCCTAAGCCCATTCGATGAACAGCCTGTAGGAACTACATATTAAAAACGTCTTAGGCTATTCTAGCATATAATTAGGGAGTTATGAACACATGTGCATAGTGAAGGCCCTGGAAATGAAGCGTATATTAAAGACTCGATCTTTTTAGTGAACAGACCACCAAAGCATTAACATACCACATGGAAAAAGAAGTAGCGTGTAGAGCAGGGATCTCAAAGTCCCTCCTTGAGGGCCGCAATCCAGTTGGGTTTTCAGGATTTCCCCAATGAATATGCATTGAAAGCAGTGCATGCACATAGATCTCATGCATATTCATTGGGGAAATCCTGAAAACCCGACTGGATTGCGGCCTTCAAGGAGGGACTTTGAGACCCCTGGTGTAGAGGGTAATTCAAAAAGTAAAGGCAAAATACTTAAAAATGGCTTTTCCACATAGCCCCCCATGCAAGATGCCATATTTGTTATATTGTTCAACTAGCTGCTGCATTCCTGCAGAGAAGAAATTTTTCAGCTGCTCCCAAAGCCAGGTGAGCACCCCTTCCTTTACTTCATCATGCTTTATCTTTTGCTGTCCGGGTTGCAAGAATGCACCCATATCTCGTCGCCGGTGACAATTTACTCCAGAATACTTGTTATCTTCATCATACCATCTCGGGAGCTGATTTGTAACCTCCACACGCTGTTGCTTGTTCAGGATTTGTAAGCTGTTTGGGAACCTATCGTGCGCAGACTTTCCTGTATTCCAAGTCATCATGCATTATGGCAAATGTAGATCCATAGACGATAACCAAATTTACAGCCAATTGAGACACCATTATCCATCAGCCTTCTCTTATCAAGACATTTGCCCTGTCAAAGCGCTCTTGTATGCGCAATGTTGGTGGGGAACCAGAAAACCTTTGTCTGTTACACCTGTTCTTCCCACTTTAAACCTTTTTACCCACTCATAAACCTTTTGTTGATTCATGGTGCTAATATCCATACTGAATCAATATCAGATGGTGAATTTCCACAGGTTTCACTTCCTCTGCACAAAAATACACACTATTGCATGTTGTTCTTTGATGTTGCAATCTTGCAATGGAGCATCCATGTTTCTGACCGAGTGCTGCACTGTGAGTGGATGAACTATCCAAGACACAATGTACGAGTACATATATTGCATTTCGCTAGCTCCGTTATAGTTATACCATAAATTTAACAATATTTTTTATTCACCCTCGTATCTTGTTTATGAACTATGCACCTTCTATGCATACCATATATCCATTTGCTGTCCCTGACATTTTTACACTCCTGCGTCACTTGAGGGCAAGGCAGTAAAATCGAATAAGAAATAGAAACATGGATCATAATGGCAAATATGGACTGTCTACCCAAAGTAGTAAAATAAAAGCAAAATACTTGGTACAAGGTTTAAAAAAATAAATAAAATAAACAATTACATAAATACTTAATTAAACAAACACCCTGCTATATTAAGCAATGAAAGCAAGTCACCATCTCTTTTTCAAAAAGAAGCATCATGTACATTTAACTTGGTAGATCATGAGACACTAATGGACATTTAAATTATTATGGAATAGTTGAAGTATGCAGGTGGTTTAGGGGTTTGTTTGTTTTTTGTAAATCATTTTTTATTGGCAAACAAGATGCAGGCAGCCATACAGAACAGCATAGAGAAAGAACTGTTTGCCAAATCTGAAAAAGCCATATACAAAGGTAAAATTCAAATAAGAGGACGGCCAGTAAAGCATACAATAATGTGGAGGACATAGAAACATAGAACATGATGGCAGAAAAGGGCCATGGCCCATCTAGTCTGCCCACACTAATGGCCCACCCCCTAACTACCTCCATGAAGAGATTACACATGCCAATCCCATCTTTTCTTAAAATCTGGCACGCAGCTGGCCTCAATTACCTGTTGTGGAAGATTATTCCAGCGATCAACCACCCTTTCGGTGAATAAATATATCGCCATGATATTTCCCACTCCTGATTTTCAACGGATACCCTCTTGTTGCCGTGGGTCCTTTAAGGAAAAAGAGATCCTCTTCCACCTCGATACGGCCTGTGACATATTTGAACGTCTCAATCATGTCTCCCCTCTCTCTGCGTTCCTCGAGTGAGTACAGCTGCAACTTACCCAGTCGTTCCTCATACAGGTGATCCTTGAGTCCTGGGACTATCCTGGTGGCCATTCGCTGAACCGACTCAACTCTCAGCACAACCCATAAAACAGCATGGCTGGAAAGATGCATCCTGCACACCCACAAGTTTCCATTTTCCAACTCAAACATTATACACAAAACCCAATCAACCCCACCCCCACCCTGATGCTACCGAGTATAAGGAGTCAAAGTAACGCCATAGTAACAGATCCTATCAAGTTAAAATGGACGGTGGCATCTCCATTTTACCCACAAATCAAATGGCGCAGGGTTTGCCTATTTTCCTCATTTTGTTTAATGTTTTGATGGCTTCATTAAAGTTTGAGCTTTCATGCTAAGAGCATGCAGATATGACCATTTCTATTCTTTTCATTAATGATTTTTTTTTAATTTGCTTTTCAAGATACAGAAAAAGAAAACACAAGCAGAAAAAGGAAAACAATCTTCTCAAATATTAACAAAGTGAAAACTTAGGGCCCTTTTTACAAAGCCACAGTAGCGATTCCCAGAGCAGCAAATGTGATACAGCCCATTCAGTTCCTATGGGCTAAGTCGCATTTGCTGCCCTGGGACTCACTACTGCAGCTTTGTAAAAAGGGACCCTTAATGCTATATCAAATCACTATACAGTGAGGAGATCCATTAAAAAAAACAAAAAACCCAACAACCCTGAAGTTAGGGTAATCTATCTAAGTAAAACATATAAAGCATTATAAAAGAGAAGCAAATACAGTCCCTGAGTTACAGATGCTCAGCTTAAGTACAACTCGTACTTACATACGCGGTTGCGGTTTCATTTCATTTCACTGAGCAGCATTTCCAGTGGCATAGACTCCCACACTTCTCCTATAGCAAATTCAGGAATGATGCATGGCTTCATTAAGAACAGTGTGTGGTTTTGCATGCTGTACCTTAAGAGGGAACACTGGTAGGGACAGTTGGCCCTTTTGGTAGCTGGGATCAAAGCTAAGAAGCAAGAATCTTAAAATCTACAATTTTTTGAGTTATTTATAAATCTGACTTAAGAACAGCTTGAAAAACATAACTCGTCCTTAACCCAGGGAATGCCTGTATACCTAAACTTTTAAATAGAATATTTTCCCTGGTAGAATAGTCAAGACAAGTTGGAAAAACTCATATATAACTTCTATATAAATATGTAGTGAAAAGGTGTATCCTCAGTGTGACTGTGAAAGCTAAGAGAACAATGGTCATAATTGAATTGCCAGGCTTAAAGGTATAGGGCTATCACAAGCTACGACTCATACAATTATAGGCATACATCGTGTGTGATATAAATCAAACAATGAACTAAACTTTTAAATAAAGTGTTCTTTTTTCCAAAATTTTTATAATAATTTGTTTCCAACTTCTCAAGGTCATATGCTCAAAGTCAGTTAGATGTTTTACTTATCTCAAAACGCTTTCCCATTCTCCATTCGCCTTCAATTCTCAATATTTCTTTAATTGGCATTGCCATGAGATTTCCATAGGTGTAATATTTCCTCCCGTTTTGCCGACATTCAAGGTGCTAATGTCCATACTGAGCAAGCGCCAGGCACAGTCCCTACCTCCCTTTACTGGAAGTTCTCCAAACAAATAGCATGCATATAATTTGCATGCTATTGTGCTGAGAAATCACCAGTAAAACAAAAATCACTCCCACTATGATATTTTTTTTTTTTACCATGGCGTCGGAGCTTAGAGATTCTGGCGCTCACAAACAAAAGAGGCAATGATCAAATCTTGCTTTCTTAAGTATCAGCCTAGCACAGGGGTAGGGAACTCCAGTCCTCGAGAGCCGTATTCCATTCGGGTTTTCAGGATTTTCCCCAATGAATATGCATGAGATCTATTTGCACTGCTTTCAATGGATATTCATTGGAAAAATCCTGAAAACCCGACTGGAATACGGCTCTCGAGGACCGGAGTTCCCTACCCCTGGCCTAGCAGCAGTGTTTTGAATCAAACAAACCTCCTCTTCTACAAAGATGCGCTAGTGGCTGCCACACGGCAACAGCCCCGAAGCCCTTTAAATCTCTGTGGGCTTCGGGGCTGTTGCTGCGCGGCAGCCACTGGCATGGCTTTGTAGAAGAGGGGATAAGTTTCCTCTTAAGGTGAAACAATAGAATACAAAGAATTACAGTTAATCCACCTATGATAGAATGGTAGATTGAATTAATTCTAAAATGTGAACCAAATAACAACAAATTAAGAATCTAAGAATTGCCATACTGTGTCAGACCGAAAGACCAACAAACCCAATATTCTATTTTCAACAGTGGCCAACCAAGGTCCCAAGTACCTAGCTAGATCCCAAGTAGTAAAACAGATTTTATGCTGCTTATCCTAAGAATAAGCCATCTCAATAATGGTCTATGGACTTCTCTTTTAGGAAATTATCCAAACCTTTTTTTAAAACCCTGTAAGCTAACAAGATTTCACCACATTCTCTGGCAACAGATTCCAGAGTTTGATTACATGTTGTATGAAGAAATATTTTCTCCGGTTTGTTTTAAATCTACTACATCACATGCCCCCTAGTCCTAGGGGTCCTTTTATCAAGCTGCGGTAGGGGTTTAATGCGCGTAATACCGCACGTTAAACCACCTGCTGCGCTAACTGCTAATGCCTGCATTGAGCAGGCGTTAGAATTTTAGCCAGCCATGGGGGTTAGCACGTGATGAAATGTCCGAGCGCTAACCCCGCTAGCACAGCTTGATAAAAGGACCCCATAGTATTTTTGGAAATAGTAAGCAAGCAATTCACATCTACCCTTTCCACTCCTCTCAGTATTTGATAGAGCTCAGGGGTGATATGATAGAGGTATCTCTTCTCCAAGCAGAAGAACTCCATCTGCTTTAGCCTTTCCTCATAGGGAAGTCGTCCCATCCCTTTTATCATTTTCATCGCCCTTCTCTGTACCTTTTTTTAATTCCGCTATATCTTTTTTGAGATATGGTGACTAGAATTGCACACAGTAATTGAGGTACAGCCGTACCATAGAGAGAAACAAGGGCATTATAATATTTTCATCTTTGTTATCCGTTCCTTTCCTGATAGAAATATTAGGAATTACAGTGGTACCTTGGATTACGAGCATAGTCCGTTCCAGGAGCATGCTCGTAATCCAAAATGCTCGTTTATCAAAGCGAGTTTCCCCATAGGAAATAATGGAAACTTGCTTTGATGTGTCCCCCCCCCCCCGAGAACCGGCATTGCTCCCCTCGAAGGCCCCCCCCTGCGATCAGGCACCCCTCCTACAATCCGGCACCCCTCCCCGCCACGATCCGACACCCCCCCCGACACGATTGGGCACCCCCCCCGCCACGATCCGACATCCCCCCCCGACACAATTGGGCACCCCCCCCCGCCGCTTCTTACCCTCATCTGGGCACTGTTGAAGATCGGCCTACTCGTCTGCTGGGCCTTGAGCATCTGAGCATGCTCAAGGCCCAGCAGACGAGTAGGCCGATCTTCAAGAGTGCCCAGATGAGGGTAAGAAGCGGCAGGGGGGTGCCCAATTGTCGGGGGGCGGTCGGATCGTGGCGGGGGGGGTGCCCAATCGTGGCGGGGGGGTCAGATCGTGGCGGGGGGTGCCGGTTCGAGGCAGGGGGGTGCCGGTTCGAGGCGGGGGGGTGCTCATAAATCGAGCCATGCTTGGTTTCTGAGGCACCGATTTTGCAAATGTTTTGCTCGTCTTGCAAAACACTCACAAACCGGTGCACTCGTAAACCGAGGTACCACTGTATTTGCTTTCTTAGCCGTTGCCGCACATTGAGCTGAGGGTTTCAACGTATCCTCAACGATGACACCTCGACCCTTTTCCTGGGCGGTGACTTCTAATGTGGAACCTTGAATCACATAACTATTGCTTGGGTTCCTCTTTCCCACATATATCATTTTGCACCTGCTCACATTAAACGTCATCTACCATTTGATGCCCAGTCTCATAAGGTCCTCTTGCAAATTTTCACAATCCTCTTGCAATTTAACAACTTTGAGTCATCAGCAAACGTAATTATCTCACTAGTTATTCCCATCTCTAGATCATTGATAAATGTTAAAAAGTTGCATCCCAGCACAGACCCATGGGGAACCCCACTTGACTAAATCTATGTTGGCTTTCTCTCATTAATCCATGCTTATGTTCTGTCATTTTATTCTTTATATAGTCTCTATTATTTTGTCCAGCACCAATGTCAGACCCACCAGTCTATAATTTCCCAGATCACCTCTGGAACCCTTTTTAAAAATTGGTGTCACGTTGGCCACCCCTCCAGTCTTCTGGTACTATACTGGATTTTAAAGAAAAAAAATTACAAAATTACCAATAGCTCTGCAAGTTCATTTTTCAATTTTATCAGCACTCTGGGACGTATACCAACCAGTCCAGACAATTTGCTACTCTTCAATTTGTCAAATTGACCCATTACATCTTCCAGTGTTACAGTACAGAAATTTGTTTGAGTTTCTCTGGTTCATCAGAACTGAATACCATTTCTGGCACCGGTAACACCCCCACATCTTCCTCAGTGAAGACCGAAGCAATAATTAATTTAATCTCTCTACTATGGCCTAGATTTCCCTGGGAGCCCCTTTTACCCCTCAGCCATCTAGCGGTCCAACTGATTCTTTTCCTGGCTTCTTACTTTTAATATACCTAAAAAAGGTTTTTTTAGTGTGTGTTTTTGCTTTCAGCGCAATCTTCTTTTCAAGGTTTCTCTTTGTCTTCCTTATTAGCACCTTGCATTTGGATTTATCATTCTTTGTGCTGTTTACATTTATTTTCAGTCAGATCCTTCTTCCA
Organism: Geotrypetes seraphini; assembly: GCF_902459505.1. Taxonomy (NCBI): domain Eukaryota; kingdom Metazoa; phylum Chordata; class Amphibia; order Gymnophiona; family Dermophiidae; genus Geotrypetes; species Geotrypetes seraphini. The sequence continues at coordinate 67,065,856 of NC_047093.1, read as the reverse complement.
CTTTCTCAGCTCCAATAGCTTTCTTCACCTCACTCGTTAACCACACTGGTGCCATTTGTCTTTCTGCCTTCTTTATCAATACATGGGATATATCTATTCTGTATAGGTCGTAGGTGAGGCTGCACTTGGAGTATTGTGTTCAGTTTTGGAGGCCGTATCTAGTGAAGGACATAAAAAGACTTGAAGCGATCCAGAGGAAGGCAAAAAAAATGGTAAGGGGTTTGAACCAAAAGAAGTATGAGAAGAGACTGGGAGACCTAAATATGTATACTCTGGAGGAGAGGAGGGACAGGGGAGATACGATACAGACGTTTAAATACTTGAAAGGTATTAATATAGTACCAAATCTTTTCCAGAGAAAATGGTAAAACTAGAGGGCATAATTTGAGGTTGTGGAGAGGAAAACTCATGAGCAATGTTAGGAAATTCTTTTTTATGGAGAGGGTGGTAGATGCCTGGAATGCCCTCCCGAGGGAAGTGGTAGAGAGGAAAACAGAGATGGAATTTTAAAAAGTGTGGGATAAACATAGAGGATCTCTAATTAGAAAATGACAAATGTTAATTAAAAAGCTTAGGCCGGTACTGGAGAGACTTGCACGGTCTGTGTCCCATATGTGATGATTTGGTGTAGCACTGGGCTGGGGAGGGCACCGATGGGAACTCCACTAAGTTGGAATCATGAGGATGTTACTGGCCAGACTTTATGGTAGATATCTTGCAAACAGGATGGCTGGATAGGCTGGGGTGAGCTTGGATGGCAACTTCAGCATTTGGAACCTAGGACAATACCAGGTGGACTTTACAGTCTATGATCCAGAAATATCAAAGAAGAGACAAGTTAAATTAATCATGTATTTTTAATGGGTATAACTAATTGGCAGACTGGATGGACCATTCAGGTTTTTATCTGCCGTCATTTACTATATTACTATGTCTCCTTTTTTGAAGTCAAATGCTATTGTATTTCCTGTGTGAACTTATCAAACATAATTGCTTCAATTTATAGAAAGATCTATCAACAATAAGTATGGATCCTCAGGCTAATGCTAAAAAGGAATCTAATAGCACTCCCATTAGAAAATTTTGGCCCGGATTCTCTAAACCAGTGGTTCCCAACCCTATCCTGGAGGACCACCAGCCAGTTGGGTTTTCAGAATAGCCCTAATGAATATGCATGAGAGATATCTGCATATAATGGAGGTGACAGGCATACAAATCTGCCTCAAGCAAATTAATTAGGGCTAAACTGAAAACCTGACTGGCACCCAAGCTCAGTGAAAAATGCCATTTAAACATTTTCACTGATTTTCAAGGCACCGGAATCTTACCTCTGTAGGCACTTTATGGCACCTAACACCACTGTAGGCATGTCTAAACACCAAAAGTGGCATTAGGCAACATAAAGCGCCTATGGCGGCACGATTCACATCAAAGGTAGGTGCCAGAAATGTAGGCCTGGAAAACCCCGGCCTATATTTCTGGCGCCTACCTTTGCCAGAGGCACAACTCTCTAACCGGTGCCGCCATCACGTGATTAAAAGCGGCTGCCAACTGCGTGTCAAAGGTGGCCACCGACAATGGTGCCGATTTGAGAATCCGGACCTCTATTTTAAAACAAGAGCCAAGTAACTGATGCAGGAATACACGTCTGGTTCAGAATAAACCATAGTAATTTAATTATCTCTGTATTAAGACGGTACTCTGATGACCATTGTTTAACTTTTTCAATAGTTAGCTGTTGATTTACAGGACGCAGAAGAAGCAGCAGAAAAACAGCATCTGCATAAGAGTAGATTTTCTCACCCAAATCTAGAAGAATCGAATCCAATGAGTTCACGTAAATAAGAGGAGCTGCTGAAAAGTTCTCAGCCCAACCAAGAAGAAAAATTTAGACGCAATTTCACACTTTCCTCGGCACTCTTCATTTCGATGATATGAAATAAAAAGCATCAAGAAAAGTGTGGAATGACTTGTAAGTTTCATGGCTCCACATTCTCTTCTTGGTTGGCCTGAGAACTCTCATTGGCCCCTCATATTATGCAAAAGTGGAGAAACCAAGGACTCTTAAGGAACTCCACAAAGAGAGTCCAAAAGAGAGATGAAGCTTCATTTTTAATAACTTTATCATGCCTTATATTTAAAAAAAAAAAAAAAACAAACCAAACCTCAGATCTCAGTATGGTTCCTTGTGACCTTGGGCAAGCCACTTAACCTTCCACTGGTTCAGTTACAAAGTTAGATTGTAAACTCTCCAGGGACAGGCCTATTGTACCTTAATGTAACTCGTCTTGAGCTACAACTGAAAAAAAATGGTGTGAGCTAAATCCAAAAAGAGTGAATTTGTATTTTTTAGCTCTAGTGCTGAAGAGGCATAGAAGTTAAAGCTTTTATCTGTGCTGACCATCCTTAAGCAAAGCTGCAAAAAGAAATTCTGTGAAACTAGGCTGACAGCAATGCTTTACATCAGAACACACACAAATGAAAAAGGATATAAAGTCTACCACTTCTTCAGTGGAAATCTAAACAATAGTACAGTAACAATTTACAATGCATTCACACTAGATATTAGGCCATTGATTCAAAACACTGAATTCTAGATACAGAGAAAATAACTGTACTTTTCATGTGAAACACAAACCTACCCCAAGAGGCCTTCAGCCAGTCAGACTTTGGGGGATATCCACATTGAATATGCACTAGATAAATTTACATATAATCGAGGCAGTTCATGCAAGTCTAATTTATGCATATCCACTGAAAACCTAACTCACTGGGGATTCCTAAAACAAGCATAATAGTAATGAATTCAATGCTGAGCTTGAGAAAGTTAAGATTCTTTGCCTCATGATCTATGTTCTAGGTGTCTTTTTCACCTGGCTATCAAACTGTATAAATACCCACCATGGACCAAGCTCCAGGAATCCTGTGGAGGGGTTAGAGAAAGCCTGGGCCAGACGTACTAAAGCAGCTACTGTATTATCAACCTGTCCTGAGTGACCTCCAACTGGTCACGCTTTCATGATGTCCACAAAGAATATATATATATACACACACAAGACATATTTACATACATTGCATGAAAATCTTATCATTGTGGACATCCTTGTAAACGGACTAGCCAGGGGTTTTTCATGACCGATTTCTGAACCATTGTACTAATAGTGTCCCCTCCCATTTCCTGTCTGTGGAGAAAATGTTGAGCACATCCAGCTTAATCGTCCACCATCCCAAATGTTTATGTTTATTCAGGGCTTGATAAACGCTGCTTTTTTTCGATCAGTGACATACAGATTCTACTGTTATATTCCCCGAAAAGCAGCAACAGCACACATTCGTCCTGTGACTTCTCTTATAGTAGGGACAACAGAGGGGTTTTAAGTAAAATCCGGATCCTATGCCTTCCACCTTAAAAAAAAAACCCTCAAGAATTCCCTATTATATGGCCTTGAAAGTGACAAGTAGAGCACTTTTCTCAACAGAGCAATGACTTTTTGCATTCCATTTACGAGACGAAAAAGCACTGATCCCCGTTTTCCCTTGCATCCCACAGCACGTACCCACCTTCGCCTGGAAGCAGATGCCGTGCTGGAAAGCTTCTTCATTATGCAGCGGCAGCCGCGCATCTCCTCCGTCCTCCACCAGGTTGTACCGGTTCCTCACCGGCATGTCTGGTCTCCCCTCCCCTCTCAGCAGCACAGTCAGCGAAGCCCCAACCCCTCTCTTCTGCTGTTGCTGCTGCCACCACCGGCACCGGCGGCGAGGCTTGCAGGAAAGGACAGCCCCGGGCCGGCGGGCATGGTGCATCCGCTCCCCCCTCAGCCCTTTATCACAGCCAGACAGCACGGAGAACAGTAGATTTCCCGGGCAAAGAGGAACAAACAACCTCCCTCTCCGTTGATTTCTGGGGCGTGCTCCCAGATTACTACTCTACAGCCACAGCCGCAGCTCACCGGCCCGCGCTCATTGGTTAAAAGTTACCTCACGTGACTGGGGGGCGCGACTGGCGGCGGCGGTGGTGGAAAACAAGGGGAGGGAGTTGAGAGAGGGAAAAGATCGCGTGGAACATAAGCGCATGCGCGCAAGAAGAGCACCTGCCAATTGCCAAAGGGAGCGTCGGGAGTAGAGGAGACAGCTTGCTTCCGTTAGTCAAAAACCATTATCTTGGGAGAAACAAACTAAAGTATATTCCTGCTAAGCTTTTGTGTTCTCCTCAGGCGTTCTGTTATCTTCTGTCCCAAAAATGTACTGTGTGTATATATATTTGGATTTTAGCACATACTTTTCAGTAATAGTTCAAGGCGCCTTACATTCAAGTTAGTGTGCATTTCTCTGTTTATGGAGGGCTTACAATCTAAGGGTTAAGGGGCAATGGAAGTGGAGGAGTAGCCTAGTGGTTAGTGCAGCAGCTTTGTGACTGAGCAAGTCACCCATTGCCCCAGGTACAAAATAGTACCTGTATATAATATGTAACCCTCTTTGATTGTACAGAAAGGTGGTATATCAAGTCCCATTCTCTTCCTATAAAGAGTACCAAAGGTTAGGTATCAAAATGCAACACACTTAATGCGAATTCCCATTATAGCAGTGTCTCACACACTTTGCAAACCGCAGCACACTAAACTGGCGGCCGTGGTTCGAGGGCACCCGGAAATGGTTACCAGTGCAGCAAAGATTCTCTCAACCATTCATCGGATTTTATATCATGTTGCTCCGAGGGTACTGCAGGGGTTATTTGAAATTTAACAACCCAGAAAATGTTTGAGATCAGAAAATAGCATGAAATTGAGGTTAGAGGGTAAGATGTTAATCTCTCATGTTAGGATTGGGGCAACAATGTTGTCTAAACTTAAGGTTTAGTTTAGTTTAGTTTAGTTTAGTTTAGTTTAGATTGTGATCCCTATAGGGAAATTCTGTGTGCCTTACTACCACATGGTTTAACCAATTTCAATGTTAATAATTTCTTCTTGTTGTAGTCTTTGTACACCACCTACAACCGAAAAGCATATGTGCAATATATAAATAAAGATTTATATTATGTTTATTCTCTGCCTGGTCAAGGAGCCTTTTTGAAATTGTTTTCTTTTACTCTTCGGCTGGAGATGGAGGCTATCCCCCAAGATGGAGGCTATCCCCAGCCCTGTTCCAATATCTTATTTGTTTGTTTAGTTTAGAAGCCAACTTTTCAAAGGTGTTGAGGATACCAAACTCAACACAAATTACCCCTTCCTGGACACACTGAAGAAGTTTGCTCAAAACTGGGGTCTGCTCAAGCACCCAGAGAACCCATAAAGTGGTACCTGAGAATTTCTACTGATGGTGGGCAATTACTAAGCTCCCCCAAGCACACAGTCTGAACAACTGTTCCTTGAAACTTTAGCTCTATAGCTTGTTAACTGTATTGTTGCCATCTCTATCAGACAATATTTGCCATGCTATTTTCTACCATACTGTGAGAGTGTGTTGCAGGGGTTAGAGCTACAGCCTCAGCACCCTAAGGTTGAGGCAGGGTTCAAACCCGCACTGTTCCTTGTGACTCTGAGCAAGTCACTTGGTCCCCCATTGCCCCAGGTATATTAGATAGATTGTGAGCTCACCGGGACAGACAGGAATAAATGCTTGAGTACCTGAATAAATTATGTAAAAATGTTCTGAGCTCCCCTGGGAGACCGGTATAAAAAAATTAAATAAATAAGGCTTATTCTACAGCAAAGTAATTGGCAAGTACAAAATGAGGGTGATATCAAATGCAAGCAAAGGCTCATATTCTTACATAGTGCAAGTCAAAAAACATTATTACTAAGAGAAAATATTTTTTTCACTCAGTGTATAGTAGCTTTGGAACTCATTGCCAGAGATTATGGTGAAAGTGGTTAGAGCTGAAAGGACTGGTGGAGTCATTTCCATTTCATGAGATGTCAGAGAGTAATTGTAAATTATGATTATTATTATTGTAAACATATCATGAATAAACATTATGATATGAAGAAGATGTTAATAGAAGTGATTGAAGTGTTTTATTATATTACTAGTTGTTTAGCCCGTTACATTAACGGGTGCTAGCAGCCCTTCTCCCTTACTTTTACCTCCTCCCTGTCCAGCAGCACCCCCACCCATTCCCTGCTCCCCCTATATAGCAGTAGCCCTTTTCCTTTTATCTCCCCCTGTTCAGCATCACCCCATTTCCAGCTCCCCATATCCAACAGTAGCTATTCTCCTTTGCAGGAGCCCTTCTCCCTTCCTTTTATCCCCCCCCTCCCGGTCTAGCAGTACCTCTTCCCTGCTTCCCCTATCCAGCAGTAGGCCTCCCTTCCTGTTACCTCCCCCCCTGTCCAGAATCACCTCTTCCCCGCTCCTCCTGTACTGCAGCACCCCCTTACCTGCTCCCCCTGTCCAGTCCGGTGATCTCCAGCCAACAGGATGGCTCCTGCAGGGAGTCTAGTTCCTGTCCGGTCCGCGCCAGGCGTGCGAGCCTGCTCCGCCCCCTCCCGACCTGCTGGGAGTATTTGAATTAGACCCGACGGTTCCTGTTGAGGGAAGCACTCCTCACCGGACTCAGCGGTGAACTCCAGCCATCGGGCCGACATCCGCCTTGGTTTTTTGTTTTTTTTTAGTTGAAAGATGCGGCGGTGGCTCCTCTCATGATCCCCGCCTGCGTCGGAAGTCCAACGCAGGCGGGGATCGTGAGATTAGCCACCGCCGCATCTTTCAAAGAATCGTAAGCCGCGCATGCACACTTCCTATGTGTCAAATGCAGGGCTCACGTGACAGTGGATCGCAGGCGCTCCTCTTGCTCTCTGGCTGGTGTTAACGTCTGGGGCATTTTTTATTGTTATGTGTAATCAAGGCAGAGATGAGAAGTGGCTCGAGCCGACGCGCTTCTGCTAGGGACTCGTACAGTCCAGTCCTTCTGGAGAGTGTAGGGCAGTGGGGCCATAGTAAGAGCGGGGCATGCTGCAGTCTTGGCGGCCACGGACATACGGATCATGGAAGCACGCCGATAAGACTGCGCATGCGCCGCCTACGGTTTTATTATATAGATTATGCTATTCAATGTAGGGCTGTAGATTTTTCTTGATGAAGCCAAATGGTGAAACCTAGATCTGAATTGGGGAAAGTTGTTTTAAGTAATCAGAACTGGATGGAAGCGCCAAGAAATTGTTATGTTTATATAAGTATTGTTTGAATGGAGTAAAGGATTTGGGAACACAAGAAATATTTGAAGCATGGACATTTATCGCATCATCACCTGACCTTTCAGATAAGTGACTGTATTTTAGTATTTTTGAATTATGTTGGTGGTGGGGAAAATTGAAGTGTGATGACAGTTCCTAATATTCTTTCTTCTAGTAGAAGTAACACACTGAACACTTCTTTCACTAATAATATGCAGGTGTTTAAGCACATTGATGGAATTTAGTTATTTATTTATTCATATTAAAAGTTGAAATCCTGAAATATTAGAAAGCTTTAATTGTGGCAGGCTAATTATTAAATTAATGTGTTCCCTATTTTGCATATTGAAAAACAGTTAGGTCCAGATTTAGTAAATTGCACTCAAAAATAAGCACCAGAAAAAATTGTTACTATAAGGGATTGTCCTGGATGAGTGCCCTTTATAGAATAAAATGTAGTGCCAATTCCCTCACCCAACTTTGAGCATGAGGACTTACACCTATTGAAAACAGGTGTAAATCCTCGTGTGCGAGTTGGGCACCCAACATTTTGAAATGCCCATGACCTGACAATGTGCAGCCCATGGCTGCACCCCCTTTTGGGTTGCATACTATGGGATTTGGATGCGCATCTCATCAATAAATGAATGCTAGCATCCAATTACTGCTTTTTGATAGCATGTTAACCAATGAAGTTGCATGTGCATCTGAGAATCATACTCAAATTTGGGCAACTCTTACATAATCCAAGGGATAGTGTGTAGGGCAAATTTTAAAAGGTTTGGATGTGTTCCAGGAGATAATAGATTGTTATTAAGGTAGACTTGGAGAAATCCACTGTTTATCCCTGAGGATAAGCAGCATGAAATATAGGCACTTTTTGGGATACTGCCAGTTACATATTTGTGATTTAGACTGGCCACTAGTAGAAACTGGTTACTGGGCTTGACAGATCATTCATCTGACCCAGTATGGTGATTCTTATGTTCTAATTGAAAATGTTTTATATAATTTTGGAAGTCAATGTAGTAAGACTGCATTTTAAATGATAATAAAAGTGGTTAAAGAAGAAACAATCTGTAAGATTCAGTTATTTCAATATCATGCTTCAGAAAGATACTGAAGAAGTAGCCTAGAGATTAGAGCAGCAGGCTTTGAACCAGAGGGACCATCGTTCAAATCCCACTGGAGCACCTGTAGCCTTAGGCAAATCACTTAACCCTCCATTGCTTCAGGTACAAACTTAGGGGGTCTTTTACAAAAGATTAGCACATATTATCTGCAGCAGGGCCCATAGGAATAAAATGGGTCCTATGACAGATAACATCATGCACTAGTAAAAGAGATCTTTAGCTTGCAAGCCCTCTGGGGACAGGGTAATACTACTGTACTTGATAACAAGATGGGCCAAAAGTAGGTATACAGTATGTATTCATTACTTCTTTGTATTGTACAGGGATTTATTTATTTAAAACTCTTATAGCCTGCTTAAACCTAAGCGGGTTCCAAGATACATACAAAGTTAAAATATATCATAAATACAACAAAACATATGTAAATCTTCAATAGCATTGTTATAACACAAGTCAATCTTTCTCATTCTAAACAAAACATTTTGCATTTGTACAGGTATTGAATAGGTATAATATACTACTGAACGATAATCAAGTAAAAATGAAACAATCTAACTGATACAAAAACTTCACATGAATGTTATTCATGGCACCTGTAAAATAAAAAGAAATAATAAATGCTGTATACTTACTTTTGGCCCACCCTGTGCAACTTAGCTTGAATTACACTGGAATGGTGTGAGCTAAATACAAAAAAAAATAAATACATATTTTTGATAAGTGAAAACAGTTCCAAATTAGAGTCAACTGAGATCCCAAGTGTAACAATGCAGGATGAGAATGGTACACATAAGAAGGAAAATATAGAAAATGATGATAAAGGAGGCTAACTGGGTGCGCTCCAGTTTTCCAGCAGCAGGCATGATGCATTTTGTTTCAGGACTTTGACTGAAGCCCTTCCTTCTCCATCTTCAAAAGAGCATCCCTGCCACAGAGTTTGTGAGGCTGACTTGGTGAGCTTTGGTTTCTCAGCAGTAGGCAGTATAGAGGACGTCTTCTGTGGATTTTGGCTGTAGCCCCTTCTCCATCTTTAAAAGAGTGTCCCTACTGCGGTTGAATGCCCAAAGGGGCATGACCTAAAGGGCAGGTCTCACCCCTTTGGAGCCCCTTTGCAACACCAGTGGAGCAAAGAGTGAGAGAACTTTCCTCAATGAAATGGTTAAATGGAAGGGAGGCATGAAAAAGGTGATGGCCCCAATTTTTAAGAAGTCTATGGATTTTTATCTCCAACCAGTTATGATTTCTCCTGTGGGAGTAGAGGCAGCTTTATCACCATTGGAATCTCTCTTTCTCCTGGAAGTTCTACCCCATCTCTACTACCTGTTATATTAGCAGAGGGTCTGGAAAATACTGGGAAAGTGATTTCAGAACTCTCTGCAATTTCTTCAGATACTGTGAAGGACCTGAAAGAAGGAGATGGAGTTTCTAAAATTCAAGTACTCATAGCTGTATCATTTCAGTATAATATGCATGGGACTACATCTATATCAGCAGGACAAGAAGATGTTTCTCTTAAAGATGTTTTTGATCTAGTGTCTAAGATGGACAAAAGTTTACAGGAGAATCTTGTTAACTTTAGTAAGTTTTCCTGAAGAGACTGTGCTTAAACTTAAAGATTTAACATTAACTCAATTGGGTAAAGAAGTAGAGAAAATTGGTAATCAGACTGTCCAATGTCAATGTGTCTTGGCAACTACGACAAAGGACTACCTGATGATTCATTTGCAATAGGAGAATAATGCCACAGCTTCTAATTTAAGATTTTTTAATTTACTCGTTTTTTCTTTCATCTTGAAATGCTTTAAAAATATTTTACGGAGATATTGCTTTTGAACTTTGAAGAGATAGGAGATAAGAATGATCCCTCCCTTATACAAAGCTGTGCTGTAAAAGCCCCGAAGCCCTTTAAATCCCTATGGGCTTCGGGGCAGTTACTGCAGCATCTCGCGCTAATCAGCTTCTTAAAAGAGGCCCTATATTTCTAAGAAAATGAGATTACAGAAAAATGAAGGCGAAGTAGATGTGCAAAGTTCTGCAGATAGTCTGGATTTGTCTAATGTTTTGGAATCTTCACAGGATAATATTGTGAAAAGAGCAACGCTGCTGATCTCTTTCCTCTGAAAAAAAAGATGTTGATCTTGAAAAAAAGTTTTTCCCAATAAAATTATGGGCTCCTTTTACAAAGCTGCAGTAGTGGTTTTAGCGCGCTACATGCATTAGTTTTTACGTGTAGCGGGGGTGGGGGGCAGCGCGCGCTAATCTGCAGCATGCGCTAAAAATGCTAGCACACCGTAGTAAAAGGAGCCCTATATGTTTTGTGGGCAGCCAATATCTAGATTTCCAGATGTTTCCAGACCTACTCAAATGAGGCATAAGGCCTTCCTACAACTGAAGCCTAAGGTTTTAGAGATGGGAGGCACTTTCTTTTTAAAATTTCCTTCTGTCTGATAACAATAAAGAATAATTTTTACTTTTTTTTTTTTTTGGATCTTACTCATCTAGAAAGTTTTCTACCTTAAAATATTTACTTGATTGTTTTTTTTTGTTTTTTAAGGTAAAAAGGAAAATGTTTTTGCTATGTAACTTGCCCCATCCTTTACTAATGCATAGGGCTCCTTTTTCAAAGTCGCGCTATTGGTTTTAACGCACGCGCTGGATTAGTGCGTGCTACCCGGAAATCTACTGCCTGCTCAAAAGGAGGCGGTAGCGGCTAGTGCACGAGACAATTTAGCACGCACTATTCTGCGTGTTAAGGCCCTAGTGCGGCTTTGTAAAAGGAGCCCATAGTGCAGGTTTTAGCGCTGGCAGCGGCGGTAACTGCTCCGATGCTCTTAGGAATTCTATGAACGTCGGAGCAGTTACTGCCACTGCCAGCGCTAAAACCCGCACTATGTGTTAGTAAAGGAGGGGGTGAGTTTTACTTTTTTTTTTTCTTTTCTTTTGGGAGTTGTGTTTCACTCATAATGTCCTCCATAATGCGGGCTAGAATGCTAAATATGTTAGTTGAATGTTTCTGATTTTGTATAAGATTTTCTTGCAATTACTTCAAATATTATTTGTAACATTATAAGAAAGTTCAATAAAAAAAAAAAGAGAAAATGATGAAGACAGGGAGCCTTTTTACTCATTATAACCCATTGGATTGTTTTCTAACTTTTACTCATTATAACCCATTGGATTGTTTTCTAACTTTGGCCTGATATACTAAAGTCTTTTTTAATTATTATTCTGGGGGTTATTTTATAGCTGCCCACATCAATTTCACTCCATAGATTTTGCAGAACTTTCAAAACCTGCATACTTGGTCAGGGGTAGCTCTAGGCGATGGGCTAGCCTTAGACTGGAGGCGCAGCGTGGCTCTCCCTGCTATGTATGCTGTCTTGCTGTGTTCTGCTGTTTGCATTTTTTGTAATTTTTCAAGATTGCATATTTGTTGATTGTGTTATTCCTGTTCTCTTGCTGACTCCTTAATAAAAATGATATTTTTTAAAAACCCTTCATACTTTCTCCTTGCATCAATTTAAACATGATAAGAATTGTGAAACCATTTTTAAAATAAAAATATGTACTCTTTTGGAAATTCAAACTATACGAATAATTCTACCAGGGTAGGTGGGCAGTTATAGCAAACCCATTTCCATAGGCTTTGGAAATGTCCCTTTTGTGAGACTGAAACATTAAATTTTTTTTCCTGAATTGATCAGCTTGATTGAACAATTCAGATGTTCATTATGCTTCAGCTGAGTTAAACAACCAGGTTATCGTTTACTGAATGCGTTGCCTAAAGTCAATAAGGAAATTTCTTTCCCCATTGTTTCCATCAGCTTTGTGCATGCACAAATAGAGCAGCAATTGACTCCATCCTTGCTGCAAAGAAGATTCAAAATCCATATTTTTTGTCTAATCTCATTCGTAGAAAATACTCACAGATGTCACTGTGTCCTGCTGTTTGCAAGAGCAAGATGACTGTAGTTGTTTCCTGTCTGATAATTATCATGCAGGAGGGAATCAGAGAAAGAAAAAGAACCTACTTAGGCAATCCAACGCCACAGCCACAGATAGTTGAATAATGGTATTGTTAGATATAGAAATCTAGTAAGGGCTTGGTCCGATTTCTGCACAATGACATAGCGAAGGAGGGTGGCCATGCCATTTGCCTCCTCCCCACTCTTCCTTGTCACATCATGCACCCCCCATTCTTCCCTGCCATGCCATGTGCCCTCCACACGCTGGCCTTGGCATCCTTCTGCCGTCACATCTTGGTCCTGTAGCCGGGAAGTGATGTCAGAAGGGAGCCAAGGCTGGCCAAGCAGCAGGAGGAAGATGCTGCTTATGCCGATAAACTTTTAAAAAGGTATGTGCAGGGACAGAAAGGAGGAGAGGTATCGGCAGCCCCTGTGAAGATGGCACCCAGAGTGGCCCACACCCACTGTCCCTCCTTATTATGCCTCTGTTTCTGCATTATTTATAGATGGCTCAGAAAAATCATGCTTATCACATAAGGGTGGTGTTAGTTCAAGCTTCAAACCTGTAATAATCCAATCCCAATGTGGGTAACTTTATAAAGATATTTTTCACACATATATGCCAGTTTTCAGAGAGTGAGAAGGACCTCAAGAAGTTGATCCTGAAGCTGAAAGAAGAAAGCAAGAAGATGGGACTTTACCTGAACATTAAGAAGACTAAAACCATGACTACCACCAACAAGAAAGTCCAAATAAAGATCAAGACTTTCCTTGGGTCCCTCATTGATCACAGTGGTGGTTCAACAGCAGAGATCAAACGTTGATTAGCACTGGGGCATGCAGCCATAGTGAGCATGGCACAAATAAGGAAGTGCAAGGATGTCTCAGTCACCATCAAAGACTGATCACTGATGTTGTGTTCCCAATCGTGACATTTGCTGCGAGACATGGACACATAAAAGAAAAATCAACGCCCGCTGTGGTGCTGGAGAAGACTTCTATGAAATCCATGGACAGCTAGGATCACCAACAAAGATATTCTTGATCATATAAACCCAGAGTTGTCCCTGAAAGGCAAGATTACCAGACAGAAACTAATCTATTTTGGACATGTGATGAAGGCAAATTCACTAGAAAAGAAGGTGCTACTCGGAATGGTCAGTGGTAAAAGAAAGCAGGGGAGACTGGATACCATCAAGAATAACACTGGAATGAACATCAAGCAATTGAAAGAAGCCATGGAAAACAGGGAAGCATGGCGAGGACTGGCTTACAATGTCCAAGGGTCAGACAGGACTGAATAGATAGTAGTAGTAGTAGTATGCTAGTTTATGTATATAAAATGCTACACATTAAATTACACAAAGTAGATGGTGTGACAAAAATGTGCATGCTTTTATATGACGAGTATAGGAATGTTCAGAGATGGTATGGACAGGCAGGCTGCTGGGAATCACATCCGGCTGATGTGATCACATCCAGTCGTTCAGGCCTCTTCCAGTTGCTCAGGTCACTTTTGGTCACTCAGGACACTAAAATTTGAGAGCCCTTGGCCATGCTCTAGCCACATTTGTAAGACTAGAGACCCTTGCCCACACTCTGGCCACCTTAGTTAGGTCTGAGCATCCCTTGACCATACTCTATCAGGTTAGGTTTGGGCTTACTTGGGGTTTAGCCATGAGTCAGCATTCATCCCACCAGTCTAGCTGGGACTGGAGGTCATATGAAGAGAGACCTTGTACTCTCAGGATGAGATTACTTTCACTGATTTCCCAAATTACTCTTTCTTTTCATAAGCAAAGGAGAAGAACCCCTTAGACTATGACTTCAGTCCGTGGCAGTCCTTTTCTCTCTTTTAGTTAGGCCTTTTTCCTCTCTATTATGTCATAAGCAAATGATATGTAGATTAAGTTGCCTCCCTTGGCTTTGTAGTTCTTTAAACCCAGCTGATTTTGGCATTTTTCTTTCTTTGGGTGTTTGTAGTATACTGGTCCTCTGTGACAGGTTGTACACTTCATCATAGGTGGATTTAGGCAGAATTGAGATAAATGCATATTTTTGAAGTGCAAATATTTACATCTGCTCTCATTTTAGCTATGATTTCTGCAGATTTTCAAGGATAATGTTATAAAAACACATAGGTGTCAATATGTGTCTATAAAATAATCCTAATATAGATGCTCACATGATCTCCCAACAAGAACTGTCATACCAGGCAGACCAAAGCTATCATACTGAGCAGACCACATGTCCATCTAGCCAGTATCCTGTTTTTAACTGGTCAATCCAAGTTAGAAATACCTAACAGAGAACCAAAAAATATTAAGATTCTGTGAGGTCCTTTTTACTAAAGTGCACTAATGGATTTAGTGCACACTAACAATTAGTGTATGCAAAATTCTAAGATACCTATTTTATTCCTATGGGCTTCATATCTTAAAGTGCGCACTAATTGTTAGTGCATGCTAAATTCATTAGAACACCTTAGTAAAAGGAAGCCTGTGTTACTTATCCCCAGTGATAAAAGTGGCTTTCTCCAGGTCTACCTTAACAACATTTAATGAAAATTACCTCCAGGAATTTGTCCAAACCTTTTAAAATGCAGTTACATTAACTGCTTTTACTACATCCTCCTCAGGCAACGCGTTTCAGAGCTTAATTATGTGCTGTATGAAAAAAAAACTTTGTTTGCTTTAAATATACTTCTATGTGACTTCCTGTAACTAGTCTTAGTACTCTTAGTTTTTGAAAAAGAGAGCAACTGATTCACATTTATCTGTTACATTCCACTTATGATTTTATAGATTTTGGTTATATCTCCTCTCAGCCATTTCTAAGCTGAAGAACACAAACCTCTTTAAGTTTCAAGTTTATTAGGATTTTATATACCGCCTATCAAGGTTATCTAAGCGGTTTTTACAATCAGGTACTCAAGCATTTTCCCTATCTGTCCCGGTGGGCTCATAATCTGTCTAACGTACCTGGGGCTATGGAGGATTAAGTGACTTGCCCAGAGTCACAAGGAGCAGCACAGGGTTTGAGCCCACAACCCCAGGGTGCTGAGGCTGTAGATCCAACCATTGCGCCACACACTCCTCCTTTGTTCCAACCCCTTCACTATTTTATGTTTCCTAATTCCACTGTGGGGCTCATTTTTAAGAGAAAAACATCTATTTTTGAAACCTATTTTCTAGATGGATGTCTATGCTGTTCATCCGCAGTGTGTCTAAATCTCTAGAGATGGGGATGTTAGAGGTGTGATGTGGGTGAGACTAGGGCAGGCTTATGACTTGGACATTTTTCTGCCATAATTAAACATTTTAGAAAATGTCCAGGGCACAATTTGGATGTTTGGGGCTAGACCTGATTTAAAAATTAATAAGTGCCAAAAATGTGCCCAGACTGACCAGATGGCCTTTGGAGGGATGGAAGCATGACCTCTCCACACCTCCCAAAGATGTGAATGAAACTGCATACCTCCCTGAATGACAGCTGCAGATGTTATGGTCAGTTCTATGAGAGGAACAAGTAGAACTCTGGAGTAGCCTAGTGGGCAGTGCAGTGGACTCCAGAGAAGGGAACCCAGGCCCATATCCCACTCTAACTACTACACTTGTGGTGAAGAGTGTGAACCTACCAAAACTCACCCAAAGCCTACTATACTATCATATAGGTTACACATGCAGGAATAAGGGCTATTGGGCTAGTAGAGCAGCAAGCAGGTGTCTGGAGTAGCCTGAAGAGTGGTGTAGTGAACCATAGAGAAGAGGACCCAGGCCCATATTCCACTCTAACTACTACATTTATGGTGGAAAGTGTGAGCCTACCAAAAGCCACCAAAATCCTACTGTGCTGCCATATAGGTGATACCTGAAAGCCATTGGGTAGACAGTATAGTAGGATTGGGTAGACAGTATAGTAGGATTTGGGGGGAATTTTGGAGAACTCACTATTCATTATAACGGGGTTATGGTGAGATGTATACCTAACAACCTCTATGTGAAATTCACAGCAGTGCCCTCTAATGTGCTCCACTGCTCTGCTGGCATGTCTGTATGGCCAGTCTATTAAAAATGCTGGCCCCCCCTATATGTAAATGGACAAAAAATACAGATGTCTTCCTAGGCCAAGATGTCTAGCAGGTCATTTTTGAAAAAAATAAAGATAAATGCATTGCTGTTCTAAAATGGCCTTTTTCTCCATTCAAATTTTAGTTGTCTTTCTTAAGACATCCAGACCCGAACTTAGACATGCCATCGAAAATGGCCCTCTATGTGTCCTTATAAAAGAGCACCTAAGTAGGCTACTTGGCTTCTTAACCTAGGTCCCCTGTTATGAAATTACCTTGTCTTAAGACAGCATCAAACAAATTATCTTTCACATATGTAAATCCCTGGATTCTATAAAGGGTGCCCCAGGAGAGTTGCATGCCCTAAGAGAGTTGCATGCCCAACTTTTTGGTGCACTTCTGAGATGTGCATGCAAATAAATTGGATAATGAGCTCCGACCATCAATAATTGGGTGCTAACAACAAATTATTGATATTCATTTGCACTCATTAAAATTTGCATGCGCTTCTGGATGCAAGCTATACTAAAAGGCATGGTGCCCAACTCCCATGGTGCATATATCAAAAGGTTGTGTTGCCAGGGGCATGTGTGATCAT
This sequence comes from Geotrypetes seraphini, assembly GCF_902459505.1. NCBI lineage: Eukaryota > Metazoa > Chordata > Amphibia > Gymnophiona > Dermophiidae > Geotrypetes > Geotrypetes seraphini. The sequence goes on along the minus strand of NC_047093.1, from coordinate 67,048,919 downwards.
ATGACTGGGCCGAGTGGCATACCCATCACATATCTCCACTCCCAGGTACTCTCTGGTCTTCTCTAGGTCTCTGTTAAACATAACACAAAAGGGTTAAACAGTTATTCCAACACACTCTTAAAGCATGTGATCAGGTTCTTCCCAAAACCTCCTGGTCATCCCAAGGACCTCCCTGGACCCCATGCTCTTCATTGGCCCTCACTGGCCCTCTGGATCTTCATCTTGGACTTCCCTGACCCTCACTGGCCCTCCGGTCAAGTTTCAAGTTTAATAAAATTTTGATTTGATCGCAAAATCTTACTTCAATGCTATTTACAGCTCCTGATGCAATTACTGGTCTCTCCGCTGGTTGCCCTCTTCCCAGCCAGTCCTTCCGCCGGTTTCTCCCAGACCTTTGGCCAATCAAGCTGCTTCACTTGGGGTCCTCTCTGACGGCTCCCGGTGACATTACCAGTCTCTTTGCCGGATGCCACTGGTCCTGCTGGTCCCTCTGCTGGTTGCCTGCCAGACTCCCTGAGCCTTGGACTCTTCCATACAGCTCATCCACAGCTCTTCTAGCTGCATCTACTCCCTGGCCTCTTTGGGTCCCCATGGGTCTTGGGTTCTTCACTGGTCCCACTGCTGGTCGTCAAACCTGAGTTCCACCTGGACTCTAGACTCTACCGGGCCCTCTGACTATTTTGTTTTCTAGACCCCTCTCTGCTGGTGTATAGGTCCCCATGAACCCTCCCACCACTGGGCTTCATACAGGGTACCTCCAGCTCTTTCCTGCCTATGTATAGGTCCCTGTGGACGCTCTCACCACTAGACTTCCTTCCTACAGGGCCAGATCTCTCTCCCAGATCTCTCTGCTGCACCAATCCCACCTGTCAGGACTGGTCAGCCTGGTCATTCTACTCCGCTGCCCCAGGCCCCCTGTCAGCCAGTCAGCAGTGGCCTTAAGGGCTTACTGGGGAGTTAGAGACCAGCATTCCTCCTCCTTCTCCTCTTGAGGGTTGCTCAGTCCCTACAATCTATATCCATTCAGGGTGAGTGGACAACTCCCAGCTGCACTTGCAGCTCTTATGGAAATTAGCTTTCATCTCAGGCTCAATGAGCTCCACTTCTCGGGCTCCCTTCACTGGCCAGTGACAAGTACTCCACCCTGTCACAGCAGGTCTTTGGTGTTCCCAAAAATTTGCACGAAGAATTACAGAATACTGCCTAACCATGCCTAATTTGGGCACTAGCATTTATACCAGGTTTTAACAGGTGTAAATCCAGCAGGATTCTTGCTAAATGCTATTCTACATAACACATATAGAATGTAGAATAGCATTAAGGACCTGGTTTTATAAATGACGTCTAGCGGAGCCTAACTTGTAGGCACCACTCTGTGCAGTTGCCAATCAACTGCTAAGGCATCCTTTATAGAATTACACCTAGTGGTGCCTAGCAGACTTAGGCATCACTACACATCCTAGAGGTAGGCACTGGTATATTAGGCCACATTTTACTTGACCTAATTTCCTGGGGTCTACCTTAGATGCCTAGCGACACCTAAGTCTACCATGTCTATTCTCTGTCCCTAACCATGCCTTTTCAGGTAGGAATCATTAGGTGTCACAGTACACCTCAACTTAGGCGCCTCACAGTATTCCATGTGCAATACAAATTAACAATTAAAATTACCCCACCATTTAACCCATTAAACACAACTTAGGTGTGGATTTAAATTAAGCATTTTCAATGTACGCATCTAGCAGTACCTAACTTATCAAGCTGCGCTAGGAGTTTTAAGCACATTTTGCAAATAGGAATTCTATGAGCATCGGAGCATTTACCCCACCGGTTCACGCTAAAAACCTCTAGTGCAGCTTGATAAAAGGGACCCTTAGACGCCTGCTATATAATCAGGCCCTTAGCGCTGAATTTTGTGGCACTCAAGTTTCGATGCTGTTTATTGAATTCCCTCCAAAGTCAGGTTGAATGTAGAGAGAACTCTTTTGTAAATATGACACAAAGTGTTGGCAGATCTAAAGGTAATAATTTATGTTCATAGAGTGCAATCATGATACAGAGTTCTGCACAAGATAATTCTAAGTTCATCAAGAGGCTAAGGCCCTCTTTTACTAAGGTACGCTAACCAATTAGCACGCGCTAAACGCTAATGCGTGCATGTTAGTCTATGGACGCATTAGCGTTTAGTGCGCGTTAATTCAATTAGCACGCGCTAATCGGTTAGCGCACCTTAGTAAAAGAGGGGGTAAGTAAGGGTCAGGTTTCAAATGCCACATGCCACTTAGAATGCCTTAGCTTTCAGGTCCAGAGCAGAAAGAATAAAACATAGATTGCCATATCATTTTCAACTGTAGTGAATAATGATCTGTTCCACTGTTGCTGGGATATTAAAATACATACTGAATGGCATAGGATTTCCTGCTAGAACAGAAGATAAAATCTGTAATACCAAAATTTTTCATCTTGGAATGCTACTATGAAGACTGGTTTCTTTCTACACCCTATAATTTTCACTTCAGTATTCTGTTTTAAAATTATAGTTGGCAAATCCCCGATTGCTGTTTTTATGCAATTCTGTACAATTGCCCTGACAATTTTCCATCTGTGCAAATGTATATATTAACCTGAATAAATCCAGTGAATAATTCCTTTGAATAAATACGGGCAGAACACAAGTCTAATTTTTTGAACAGTCTTTGTGCTGATTGCAATATATACAGTTATCAGAGATGGTGGGGGTGGCCCATCCCCAAGATGAGATTTACCACCACAATAAGTGACACAGAGTGAGGTTTTTCTCATGGGCCCCAGGTATGTCTAACACAAGCTCAGTCAAATGTACATTCCAAAAACTGACATATTCTCTTTTAATCCATAAATAACAAATACAATTCTTTTTTCCAGCTTTGTTGTGTAGCCTTATCTTTCTAATTATTTTGATCTCAGTCTCTGATTTATGTTTTCCTCTGTCTTCTATTAACTGTTGCCAGGTTTCTTTTTTCATTTGTCACTTCTCTCTCCAGGTTCACCATCCATCTTCTCTCTGCATTCCTATCTGCCTTGTCTAGCATCTTTCCACTGTGTATTTGCCACATCTTCCCTCCATGTTGTACATATCCCATTTCTGAGTCTCTATTCTTGCCCTGTTTAGCATCTCCCTTCTATATGCATATCTCTCTACCTCTGTCTCTACCATCCTCCCTAATCTAGCATGGCCCTTTTTAGTCCTATCCCTTTTGTGTCCAGTATCACCCCTCTGTGTCTCTATCCCTCCTTATGCCCAGCTTCTTATTTCAGTCTTCCCTTCCTCATGCACCACACCGCACCAACCCCTTCTTTGGGGCCAGCATCTCTCCCTCTCCTTTCCTTCCTCTTGCCACCTCCCCAGGGATCTAGTATGTATTCCTGTACCTTCCCTTAAAAATATAAGAATAGCCTTACTGGATCAGACCAGTGGTCCATAAAGCCAAGTAGCCCATTCTTGCTCATCTTCTCCCTTACCCTACAGATCCTGCCTCTCTATCCTCCCCCTCCTTCTCCCCCTGGCAGTTCTTGCATTTCTTCCTCTCTCCACCCCTCTCCCTTCCCCTTGACAATTCTTCAAAACTTGCCTTCATGGAGAGCAGTGCAGTGCTGAATATACCCTGCCTCCAGCCAGTATGAAGCCTTCCATCTGACATGTTCCACCCCACCAGAAACAAGAAGTTGCATCAGAGAGAAGGCCCTGGATTGGCTGGATGCAGCAGATATTTAGCACTGCCATTGCTGGCACACATGTATTTTTAAAGTACCACCAGGGTGAGAAGGGAGAATGAAATAGAGATGTCAGGATCATGGGGGTAGGGAAAAGATGCCAGGAAAGCACTTCACAAATGTGTGAGAGGAGGGGGGTCTTGGTGTGTGAGCTGGAGAATGAGGTTGAAAGCATATGTCACATGAAATGTCTAAGATATAAAGAGGAGGGACTAACATCAATACTTAAAGGGCTACAGACGTTTCCATTTTTTAAGGATAACCAAACATGTAAATTAACATACTTCTATATTTATAAGCGTATATCTCATGCATACCTAGAAAAGCTCAAAACCATGTTAATCCACTTTCATGTACAGAAATACTGTATATAAGGTGATTCCTTTTTTTTGGACTAAGATTACTCGTGTTTAGCATTCAAGAGTTATATGCCATTTGCTCCCTGTATTAAGGCATAAAGGTCTGATTTTCAGGATTTGATCGAGATTTGCACAAATTAAATCTTATGTACCAGTTTAATTTGCATGTTTTGTCTTCTTGAAAAAAAGGAAAGAAAAAGAGAACAGCCTGCAAACCTTAAGCTAGTTATACCTGATTTTTTTAAATGGGCACACTAAATTCAGTGGCATTGGAAGAGGGAAAATTCCTTCATTCATATGCCAATGACATTTTTATTCTTCAGAAGGTAGATTCTAATATTTAACATTGTCTTTCATACCTTTTAAAATGTACCTGTAAGATTCAGAATTGGGCAGATCATTCCACTTGAAACTATGTCCTGCTAAGAAAACAACTCTGGTTTGGTATACAGAGCCAGACATTTCCCAATTGTTCTTAATTCTACAGATTCATTTTCAATTGAACATACTTCTAAAATATTGGGAGTCACTTTAAACTCAATGTTAACTTATAAACCTTGTGAATAATGTTGAGAAAAATGTTTCTTAGGCTGAAAAAGTTGAGATCTGTTTGTTCATTATTTGACCATTCTCATTTTGCAGTGTTGAATCTGTTTATTATATTGTCACATCTAAATCATTGCAATTCATTTTATATTGGAATTACTGCTGGTCTATGAAGGAAATTACAGTTGGTCTGAAAAAACGGCTGTGCACTTCATTTTTTTAAGAACACTAATCGTAGAAACATAGCAAACATGATGGCAGATAAAGGCCAAGTGGCCCATCCAGTCTGTCCATCCGATGCCGGTTCTCGGGGAGTGGGGGTGCTCACAAATCGAGTCAACACTCGGTTTGCGAGACAAGTTTTGCGAGAATGTTTTGCTCGTCTTGCAAAACACTCGCAAACCGGGTTACTCGCAAACCGAGGTTTGACTGTATATTAAATTGTGTTTATGAACTTTTGCAAAAATACAATTTACCTCTGTCAAAACTAACTTCTGTAGCTACAGATGGAGCTCCTTCAATGGCCATTAAAAATACTTTTTGAAATAAACTTGTTTCTATGAAAAATGACGTTTTTACTTTTTTGCGGCCAACATAAACCTTGTTTATTTGGCCTATGTCAGCCTTTGAGTTTGACATGCTTGATCATTCTAGAGCAGGGGTGTCAAAGTCCCTCCTTGAGGGCTTCAATCCAGTCAGGTTTTCAGGATTTCCCCAATGAATATGCATGAGATCTATTTGCATGCACTACTTTCATGGTATGCTAATAGATCTCATGCATATTCATTGAGGAAATCCTGAAAACCCAACTGGATTGCGGCCCTCGAGAAAGGACTTTGACATCCCTATTCTAGAGAATTCCTGTTTTAGTCTACAGGAACAGGGAATTCTATATGAATCAGCACTTGGAGGACAGTTTGTTCCATAAACCTTTGCAGGCAATCTCATGGAATTCTTTTATGCAGAGTTGCCTGCAAACTGAAAAAATACTTTTATAGTAGAGAACCTGGGTAGAAAACACACATAGGCACATACGTTTCACTTACAGTACTTTATAAAGGCAACATGTGTACCTATATACCTTTATAAAATAGCCATAACATAATATAACATTGCACTTGTTGACCGCGTAACCATTAGTTCCATGCGGTTTACAAAAAATTACTAAAGAAAATAATAATTCATGGAATGAAAGGAGTTACAATTATTCTGAAACAGGAGCAATATTGTGCATGCTAGTAGAAACTGGTACGTGTATTTTATCAATATGTGCCCTTCTCCACCCTGATGTTCATCCTTGGAAATGTCTACATTTTTATTGTATAAAAATGGGCACTCTGGTTTTGGGCACTTAGTTTTATTTACATATTATAATAATAATAATAATAATAACAACTTTATTTTTGTATACCACAATACCGCAAGCAGTTCAGAGCAGTTTACAGAGGAAGAGACTGTATACAGACAGCGATGTTACAGAAAAAGGACTTTCAAATTACATTAGCCTGCCAAAAGTACTCAAGATTTATCTGGAAGCATTTCAAAGATACAGCAAGGCAGAAAAGGAGTCAGAGATAGGAGTCAAAGAGATAGATTTTAATTGATTTCTTGAAGGTTTGGTAGGAGGGTGCATTTGAAAATGAAGGTGGTTAGACATTTATTCCATTTGCCTGCTTGGAATGATAGTGATCTATCAAGGAATCTCTAGTAGATACAGCCCTTCAAGGATGGAAAAGCAAACAGATAGGCACTACGTGTTCAAGTGGTGCAACAGGTAGATTGGGGATGAATTTGTTATGGTTTTGAAGCAGAGGCAGGCAAACTTGAAAATGACCCTTGCTTCCATCGGCAGCCAGTGTAATTTTTTGTAATACAGGCTTACTTGATCTGATTTTTTGAGACCATAAATGAGACGGACGGCAGCATTCTGAATGACTCTCAATCGTTTGATGGTTTTCTTAAAGGATTCCAAGTATATAATATTGCAGAACTCTAAAATGCTTAAGATCAGAGATTGAACCAGCAGTCGAAAAGAGAGGAAGTCAAAATAGTGTTTGATGGTACGAAGTTTCCCTAGGGTGAAAAAACATTTTTTAACCTGAGCATTAGTATGGTCTTCAAAAATCAAGCATCGGTCCAGGATGACTCCAAGGATTTTGGTAGTAGAATTAATTGGGTAATCTAACTTGTTTAATCTCAAAGAGGTATTCATTATCTTGTAATTAGGACTTGCCAAGAAAATCTTGTTTTTTTCTGAGTTCAATTTTAATTTAAATTGTGTAGTCCATTGCTCTACCTTAATGAGGACAGATGAGTTGAGTTGTTCTGTCTCTTGCGTCAGTGAGGTTATGGGAATGATAATTGTAATGTCATCTGCGTATATATGCGATTTCAATTTTAAGTCAGAAAACATATGTCCCAATGATGCCATGTAGACATTGAATAGTGAAGGGGAGAGAGGGGAGCCCTGTGAAACTCCACAGGGATTTCACCAAGATTGAGAAAAGGTTCCTTCACTGTGTACCTGGTAAGTGCGATTGTTAAGAAGCCTGTAAACTAGTTTAGTACCTGTCCAGAGATGCCAATAGAATCGAGGCATCTAAGCAGAATGTCATGGTCAACAAGGTCAAAGACACTGCTCAAGTCGAACTGAAGTACCAGTGCGCTTTTTCCCAGGGAATCTAAGACTGTTTCCGTACTATAATTTGTGCGAAAACCAGACCGAGAGTCGTGTAGAATGCTGAACTTCTCTAAATATTTCATGAGATCAATGTTAACCAGTCCTTCCATTAGTTTAAGTGTTGGCAATAGGCCTGTAGTTGGCAGCCGAAGAGACTGACTCCTTGGGAGTTTTAATAATAGGTGTCACAAGGATATGGCCAAGTTCCACTGAAAAATAGCCAGTACACATACATAAAGAAACCCAGTTGTAAAGTTCAGCTTTGAAGGGGAGGGGAGCTGATTTCATGATAGTCGGTGGACAGTTGTCTAGTAGGCAGTTGGATTTTGCATATTTAGAGTAAAGCTTGAGAAATTGGTTCCAATCTGGGTTTTTGAAATGATTCCAGATCATATCAGCAGTTGAACCTGGACAATTGTATATATGCTTATTTGAACATGTCAAACATTGTTCTATTCTTTCAAGTCACTTATAAAATTGCCCAAGTCAGGAGGTGCCTTTAGAAACCCCTACAAATATCTAGGGCCGTGGTTCCCAACCCTGTCCTGGAGGACCCCCAGGCCAATCGGGTTTTCAGGCTAGCCCTAATGAATATGAATGAGAGAGATTTGCATATAATGGAAGTGACAGGCATGCAAATCTGATCCATGCATATTCATTAGGGCTATCCTGAAAACCCTATTGGCCTGCAGGTCCTCCAGGACAGGGTTGGGAACCACTGATCTAGGGTGTTTGGACATATTCCTAGAAGCAAAGCCCATAAATAGTTATTAAAGTGGACTTGGGGAAAATCCACTTCTTAGTCCTAACATAACATAAAATCAGATTTCTATACCGCATAACCTTGGAGTTCAATGCCGTTTACAAAAGATTAATTAATAAACAAAGATAGAAGAAATCTTGAAGATCTAATTAATTATAAATTTTGAAAAAAAGATAAGTTTTTAGTTGATTTCTGAAATGTAAATAGCAGTTTGACGTAAGAAGAAAGTGACAAAAGATCTTGTCGTAAAAAGCTGCTTTAAAGGAAAGAGTACGATCATGGTATTTCTTACTTTTACAACCCTGGGATAAGCAGCATGGAATCTATTACTTTTTTGGGATCCTGCCAGGTACTTGGTACTGGGATTGGTCACTGTTGGAAACAGGATGCTGGGCCTGGTAGACCTTCTGTCTGTTTTAGCATGGCGATGTTTATGTACTTATGTGTCAATGGGAAGCTGTTTAGTAAACAGGGCCTCCTGTCAGTAGGAGGGGAGCTGTGAACATCTCTCTGGAAGTAGCTCTAGATTAGAACCAGAGTGTGAGATTCTAGTATCTTTCCTGTCTCTTAGATTTGCCTAAAGCCCTAAGAGGTTAATGTATTACAATCAGCAGATTATCCTTTTTACTAAGATTTCCTTCTGGTGTCAAACATCTGAGAACTCTGAGTAAATATTTTTGCTATACTGGGTACTGAGAAGATTTCATGGCCTTCTACCTGGAATGCCTTAGGCCTAGACGTGGATTGTTGTTGGGCGATTCTTGGCTGAGTTTTGCTAAGCGACCGATTCACTACAGATTCTACATGGAAATGATCTGATCGGACGCATGCCCTATAGTGATCCCACTGATCAGTGTAAGAGTGATTGAAACGCATGTGCAGAGTATCCTTGTTGTTTATTGATGCAATTTATGCATCCGATAGCTCTTCGCCCTTACTACGTAGTGGGCAGGGTTTATTCCCGCACGTCATTGGCAGCAAAGCACAAGTAAGCTCAAAAGATAGGGGGGGGGGGGGTGGCTGCAGTTTACTTTAGCTGGCCCTACGAGTTGGACATTTTTAAAAAGGAATGATTAGTGACTGATGCAGTGAATTATTTTGTGTAGCCAGATTATCGAACAGAACACCGCAGGTTAAAACCACGGGCTCGCAATGCGCTTACAGAATATATAAAAAAGGAATTCTTATGCATATGTGAAGATATTTTACAGTTTTATTTTTAATTTTGATGGTTGTTTTATATGGGGTTGTAACCTCGATACTGATATTTCAGGGTGGAAAAGGGCAGGAGAGTTGGCAAAAATAGTAAGTGACTGGTCATCTGCAGTCGCTTCTTTTCGGATCGGCAAACCCAATCGGTGTTTCTTCTTCTGCTTAGTGAATCGATGGCTTCCTACTTTTGCATGCCATTTCCCCTCATTTGCATGGGTGGATCGGATCAGAGATTGATCGGGAAGCTGTTTAGTGAATCGGGTCGGGGTCGGGGTCGGGGAACGATCGCAAAACCAGTAAAACTGGCATAGGATGAAGTTAAGAGGTGAAAGGCTCAGGCGTAATCTAAAGAAATATTTTACAGAAAGATGGCATGGAATAGTCTCCTAGTAGAGGTGGTGGAAACAAAGACTGTGTCTGAGTTTAAGAAAGCTTGGGACAGGCACATGGGATCTCTCATGGAGAGGAGATGATAATGGATGGGCAGACTGGATGGGCCATTTGGCCTTTATCTGCCTTCAGTACAGTACAGTAGTGTTGCCTGAGTCACCAATTCACTTCAGTAAATCGATTCAAATCAATTTGTTGTATGAAAAAATTGGATTCGATTCAGCAAAAAAACAACCCCCCACCACCCTGTTGAGACCCGACATACCTCTGAGTCTTCTAAAGCAGCAGCAGTGTGGCAGTGGCTGATCTTGAAGAGGCAGCATTCTGAATGGGCCGCTTGCGGTGTATATCACTGGGGCCTTCCCTCTGATGATGACACTGATGACAAGGCAGAGGAAAGCCCTGGTGGGGCAGGCTGCAATCAGCCTGTTCACAGTACTGCCTCTTCATTGCTTTGGGAGGCCTGGAGGTATGTCAAGTTCTCACGGTGGGAGGGTCAGTGGGGTGCTGCTGCACAGGGGAATGGGAGGGATGGGAAACTACTGCACAGGGGGATGGGAGGGACAGAAAACTATCGCACAGGGGGATGGGTGGGAGGGGAAGAAAGCTTCTGCTCAGGGGGATGGGAGGGGAAGAAAGGTGCTGCACATAGGGCGAGAGTGGAAGAATTATTGGGTGGAGGAGAGGGAGAGATGAAACAAAGAAGTAAAAAGGGGTGAGGGAGAAATTCTGCATATGGTGGAGTAGAGGGAGATATATATGGAGAAGAGAGAGGGAGAAATGTTGGACATATGGTAGAGGGTAGAGAGAGATGATGCATGGGGAGAGAAATAGAAATGTTTCACATGATAATGGAGGAGAGGAAGGAAAATATGCTGCATGGAGGGGAATAGAGAGGTTTGATCCAGGGCACAAGGCAGGAAGAGAGAGAAACAGTGGGAAAGAAACAAATGTTGGATAAGGCAATGGAAGGTAGAAAAAATAATTTCATTTTCTATTTTGTGATTACAACGTGTCAGATTTGAAATGTATATCCAGCCAGAGCTGGTGTTAGACAGCGAGCATGAGCTAGGACCTATTAGAAAGAGGAAATGTCTTTTTTTTTTGTTTATTTTGTTTACACCACAGCACCAGTGTGGGGTTGGAGAGGGTGGAGTGGGTGGAAAGGCTACCTGGACTTTTGAAGAAAAAAAAAAAAAAGCCTGACTGGGTGAGAAAGGTGAATCAAAAAATTGATTCAATAGGCCAAATTGAATCGAAAAAATTTTCCCTAAATCGGGCAACACTAGTGTACAGCAAGAATAAGTCAAACATAAGAGTGTATGTGTATATATATATATATATATATATATATATATATATACACACTGTATACATACATATACTGTATACATATATACATACACATGAGTATCACAGAATAACCTATTCTTTGATATATATTGATTTCATGGAGTCGGTAAAGTAACACCTACTCTAAGGACCCGTTTTACTAAGGTGATTAGCGTGGGTTGGTGCAGTAACCACACCGAAGCCCTTTCAATCCCTATGGACTTCAGTGCGGTTGTTGCACAGCACTCGCTAAAACAGACTTAGCCAACGGCAACACAGAAGTTTCTTTAGAAAAGCAGAAAGTCCACAACACAAGCAGTCTGCTTTACTCATAGAGGCAAGTTTTTCTGATATCTCCTATAGTTTCACCCTGAACGCAGCCTTTTTTGGTGAAATGTGGCCACGCCGGGTTATATTAATAAACCACACTTTTCTTCACTTTGATTGATTTACTTGTTGCATTATTTCTGCTGGTTAGCAGATCTTTGCCTCTTTTAGGTGCAAATTTGTTAGCCATGCACATACCAATTATAACTTAAATGGAAATATTCTGATAGATGGGGGACAAAGGAAGTAGTTGATGTAAGATGGTTGGCAAGGTGCTTCTTCAAATCCTTCTATCCAGACTGATATGTTCCAAAACACGATTCACAGAACACTTGGATATTCCAGACTACTGCTCCATCTACAGGTTAAACTAAAGATTTGTTCCTGCCATTCTGCTTGCTAACTTTTTCCTTTATTTAACAGCACAGAGATTTACTAACTTACAGAGATTTACTAACTTACAGAAAATCAGCAACAAAGGAACACCCAACAGTTCCACAAGAAAAAAGGTAAAACCAGAACAAAGAGAGCACTGTGGAATTGATGTTCTTGATTTAAAAGTTCATTAGTACATCCAACAGGTTAAAAATGTTCCAAAAACAGGTATCCAAACAATACAGGTGATATGAAAACAATAAGATACAAGTAATATATGATGCAGACCTGACTGGCTGCAATTTTGCTACGTAGTGCTCTGTGAGGTCAGCGTTTTCTGACACAAACAACACTGGATTGGTTGTTTGAATCGTAAAGGTTTTAAAGTTGGATTAATTTTATATCTTAACTAACTCTCCCCCTCCCTTTTTACAAAGCTGCGTTAGGCTTTTTTATCGCCAGCCGCACCAGTATTAGCTCCAACGCTCATAGAATTCCTATGAGCGTCAGAGCTAATACCGCCGTGGCCAGTGATAAAAAAAACCTAATGCAGCTTTGTAAAAGGAGCCCTAAAACTGTTGCTTTTGCATTCTGGACCCCAGAATAAGTCTATATTAGCCAAAACACGGACTGTGTTGGGTCTGCTTTATATATTACTTGTATTTTATTGTTTTCATATCACCTGCATCGTTTGGATAGCTGTTTTTGGAACAATTTTAACTTGTTGGATGTACTAATAAACTTTTAAATCAAATGTACTAATAAACTTTTAAATCAAGAACATTGATTCAACGGTGCTCTCTTCTGAACTTAGAGCTCCTTTTACAAAGGTGCGCTAGTGGTTTTAGCGCACGCTAAAATGCCATGCACGCTAGCCACTACTGCCTCCTTTTAAGCAGGTGGTAATTTTTCAGCTAGCGCGCGCTAATCCGGTGCGTGCACTAAAAACGCTAGCGCACTTTTGTAAAAGGAGCCCTTAAAGAAAATACCAGCACTTGGTTATGACATCATCATCCAGCCATAAAAATATATGTGAAAGTCTGATTTTCAAACACAAACCTCCAGATTCTAAATAGGTTGCCCAAAGCTGGCATGCAATTTTGGACACGGATTCCAGAGCCACATGAAAACAAATTACCATATATACTCAGATATAAACTAAGATTTTTAGGCAATAAGAAATGGCTCCAAAATGAAGATCTTGGCTTATATTTGAGTCTTTCCCCTTCCGCCACTGCAAATCCCCCTGAACCGGCAGATTTCAGCATGTAGGGGCATAGGTGTGGGTATGCACTAAAGTCTGCTAGTTTGGGGGGGGGGGGGGCAATGGCAGAGAGGGAAGATTACCTGGAGAGTAGGAGTGTGGTAGGGTACCACAGGGAAAGAATGGTGAACAATGGTAGAATATAAACCCTCTGGTTTATATTTGAATTACCATTTTTCCTCTAAAAAGGGGGACAAAAATTGTATCTCAGTTTATACTCAGGTAAGCTTATATTGAAGTATACAGTATATAATAGCTAATTAGGCCCCCCATTCACAGAGGGGCATCCGGCGTACTTGTGTCTTTCTGGCAGGGTGTGCAGAACAGGCGGCAGAAAGTTGGGAATGCCTGTAGCCGGCATACCGACCTTGGAAGCTCAGGAATGTACATACTGTCTGGAGCATCTGGAGCTATGAAAATTAGAAGCTCGGAACCCCTGGAGGATCTTGATCTACTATCAGGCAGCGTCTTTTGGCAATGGTTCATTACTGAATCCATGAGGTCATCCAGGCCTATACAAAATAATAACTGCCCCTTAAAAGGCAGCCTCACTAAAGTTGCCTTGGATGTGGAATTACCAGCCCCATTGCCTGACCTAGAGCATACGGTAGAATACGCTGACACTTTGGCCAGCACTTTCAAAAGGCCATATAAGGCATCCGCTATGTAATCTGTCCCAGCCATCAGAAGTTGAGGAGGAGGCTCCACCGCATCAGTTTTTAGCGTGCACAGCTGAGAGAAACAAAAGACTTTGCCACAGCAGCTTTGATACCTACACTGGCCATTTCAAAAAGTTTCTGAGGACCACATCCACACAGCGGTCTGGCATATCTTTTAACACAACTCCCTTGAAGAGAGGTGTACTTAGTCACTTGTGCCACCAAGGGATCCACCTTGGCCTGGCCCAAAAGCTGCTGACATTCCTGCACCACCGGATACAAGCGGGACATAGCTCTAGCACTCTTCAAAGGACCTTCCAGAGAGTCAAACTGCTCAGAGACCATAAAACTCATACCAGGGAAAGGTCGCAGATTGTGAGCACACACTACAAAGCCAATGAAAAGAAGAAGTGGACGGAGCCGGCATAGTCACTAAATTCAATTCCTGCAAAGATTCAGCAATAAGATCAGGCAGAGCCGCATATTCAAATAAGCACAGGACAGTAGGATCATCACCAGGATCCAGAGCCCCCAAGGAATCTGCAGATCCAGCACACAAGTCCGGATTCCCCTGATCCGGGAAGGACTGCACAGTCAAACAATGGATCAGAGAAGTCAGGATCAGCGTTTGGATCCCCCAGAACATGAGCAGGTAGAGCAACAGCCGGAGTGGGCAGAGGCGAGGATTTCTCCAAGGGTTCCATGTCCCCCCAAAGATGCCTCTGGGGTTGGGGGATGATGGAGACCGCCCAGCAGCAGAACATTTTCTTTGAAATTCTGACCACAAAACTTCATAAAGTCAGAGAAAGTATCTGGTCACTGGGGCACAGAGTCACCCTTAGATGACTTAAATTTGCACTTCTTAGGCTGCCGAGGGTCCGCAGCCTGGTTGACCGAAGAACCAGCCATGCTGAGCCCTGAGAGTAATGGAGGCTGCCCCACCGGGCTAGCCGAGTGTTTGATCAGCTGCTTCTGTGAGGAAGCAGCTGAGCTGGTTGCTACAGCCCCCCGCCTCAGCTGCGCAACATGGCACATGGTGCAAGGACGCTCCAAAAGTGCTAAATCTGTGCAAACCTGTCATGAAGTCACATGAGACCCTGAGGACTCCATCACAGCAGTTTTCCAGGCAAAAAATGAAGTTTTGAAGAAGCAGGGAGAAGAAGAAGAAAAAAAAAATTGCTAAAAATCCAAGATGGCCACCAGTACCAAATTTGTACCAAAAATGTGATATTTTTTACACTTCCCAAAATCTAAAACTGGCAATTTTAGGATTTTTCATGAGGGGGAACACTTAGAAACACAGAAAATCCCTCATTTTAAACTTTCCCTGACGTCTCTCACAGGCTGTCAATTCTGAGTTACTCACTATGACGTTATACACTAAGCTGCACCTGCTTCCAGCTCTCTTCAGTAGCTGAATAAGAATTCACTGCCACAATGCTGGGAATGCTCTCTCACAGCTGATCTTCGGGCTACTGGTCAGACTCCACTGTCTATGCCTCCACCTCTGCGGACCACTGGATGCGCACCAGGATGGGCAGAGGTGCGCTGAGCCCCCCTAAGCGTGCCTAACAGTCTGCGCTCAACCCCTGCTTAACAGAAGGTGAGACTACTTCAGGATGGCCCCGAGTTCCAATGAAAACTGTGCAGAAAGGCTAACAGGTATCCAAAAGGGATCGGCCTGTCAACTAAAGACTGAAGTCTGTGAATTCTCAAGCGGGCAGAGCTCCAGATTTGCTTCAAACGCAAAAATGCCTGAAAAGAGGATGAAATTATGTTGAATTTAAAACAATAAAATGAGGAGAGCAGAACACACACAGCTGCAGTCGTGGTGCAGAAGAAAAAGACTGTAGAGAGCGCCAAACTGGCCTGTGAAGTACACTGGAGGCAGAGTGAAAAATCCAGAGTGGATTCCTTTTGCAGCATGTGAGTATGGGGAACTAACCCTATTGTTAGAATGTCTCACCTATTGCACTGGATTGGAATACTAATTACCAAGCAGAGAATGGTCTCCTAGCTTGAAGGACTAGCAAATTATGCTTGCAGAGCAGACTTTGCACCTGCTTTTGGTGTGGACGGAGAAGGGAGAGTTACATTTCCATGAAAAATAGGCATACAGTTGAATCAAGCTTTGCAAAAGTGTGCTACTTCAACCCTTATGTAGCTATAAAGGCACCATAATCTCCAGTCCAAAGCATCCTATTACAGTGGTTCCCAACCCTGTCCTGGAGGATCACTAGGCCAATCGAGTTTTTGGGATAGCCATAATGAATATGCAGATTTGCATGCCTGTCACCTCCATTATATGCAAATCTCTCTCATGCATATTCATTAGGACTATCCAAAAACTTGACTAGCCTGGTGGTCCTCCAGGACAGGGTTCGGAACCACTGTCCTATTATACATAGGACTCTTGGCCCAAGGAAACAAACATTTTTTATTTACTCCAGAAAAAAATAGAAAGACGCAAAGCACAAAAAATATCTAGGAATATCCCCCTCCCCCCACCGAGCAGGAATCGTGAAGGAGTAGATGGATTCTTCTCTTAGTCATCGCCTTTCTTCCGCAGATGAATACTGCAAATGTTTCGCGTCAGCTGGGGCTGAGCTCAATTGTCCCTTCCGAGCCCCCGTTCGGTTGCTTTGTCAACCGGCCGAGGCCAAACAAGGCAGCTCCCAGGCGGGGGAGGGGAATGTTATACCCCTTCGCCGCTGTCCCCTCCCCCTCCTCCCCCTGCCGGAGCCTGAGGGCAATGGATCTCGCCGCAGAGGGGCCCGTCCTGGCCAAGCGATCGGTGGCCTCCCGGGGCCACAGCCGCCTCACCTTCAGGAAGGCCATGTCTGCCAAGGAAAAGAGGGAGGAGGGCGGCCGGGGCCACCGCAGGCCCGTCACCGTGGACAGCTCCAAGGCCAAGACGTCACTGGAAGCGCTGAAGATATGCATCAAGATACTCAAGTGGAAGGAGGTAACCTTCTCTCTCTTAAGCACCGTCACGATCTCTGCTCTTTAATTTAGCCCCTTATTTCTGGGATTTGCTGCCGCTTTTGTGCACTTTATCTCATTTTCTGCAGTTTAGCCCCATGTTTTTCCACTTTGATGCCTCTGTTCTGTCTTCATCCCCCATGTTTCTGTCCTTTTCCCCGCATTTCTGCAATTTGCCCTTTCATATGTCTCCATGTTGATGCCACTTTTCTGCCTTTAGCCTCTTGCTTCTGCAGTTCAGCCCTATGTTTCTATACTTTGCTGCCGCTTTTCTGCCATTCATTTCTAGGGTTCTGTACTTTGATGCCACTTTTTTGTCTTTAGCCCCATCTTTCTGCGTTTTGCCTCCTATTTCTACAATGTATCCCTATGGTTCTTCACTTTGCTGTCAATGTCATGGTTTTAACCCCATATACTCTTATCTGCAATTTATCCCTACATTTCAGCACTTTACTGCCATTTTTTTCTTAGCCCCATATTTCTGCAATGTATATCCACATTTCTGCACTTTGTGGCCACTTCTGTTTCTTTAGCCAAGCCTTATTCTTTTGCAACTGTAGTGTATAAGAACATACTGATCTATACTGTATTGCGGTGTCCTCAGGGGGTGAGCGGGCTGGCTGCCGCTTGGGATCTCTCCTTGCCTGCCCCCCGCAGAAGCCAATGTCGCCGATCCTCCCTGCTCCACCCCCAAATCTGATCCTCCCACCTGACATGCTCCATTCCCCCCCCCTGCAGCAGCAGCAGCAGCTGCAACAACAACAGGGACGGGCCAGGCACATGCAGCGACTGCATGCGGCCAGCCCACAAGCCTTCCCCCCCCAATGTCAATTCTGACATCGGAGAGAAGGTTCTGGGAGCACTGTTGCGGGCCAGGGGGGCCTTGTGTTTGACACATGTGGCATACAGTGTGCTTAGTGTTTTTTTAATTTTGTGGTTACCATTATGTATTAATAAGATTATATTGTGTGTATATGAAAAATGGATAGAAGAAATTGCATTACAATTAGTACTATTATTATGGGGGTGGAGTCAGGGGAGGAGTTTTTGCAAGTCTGGGGCGGAACTTGGGTGGGGGTACTTGGTTGGTATTTGTTAGGCTTAGGGGTTACTTGCTTGAAAAGGTTGAGAAACAGTGCTGTATTGAACTGAAAGTTCATCGTGCTCAGTATCCTGCTTCCAGCAGTGGACAATACAGGTCAAAAGTACTTGGCAGAATCGAGTGTAGCAATACAATACAGTAAAATTTTTATTATACCGCTTAAGGATAAGTAGTGGCTTTTCCATTGTCTACCTTGCAGTCTTTCTCAATTTTCTCCTACTGATAGAGTTTGTGAGGTTTTGAGAAATTGTACACTGGTAAACCTGACTTCAGTACCGGGCAAAATGGTGGAAACAATTATTAAAATAAAATTATAGAACACATAGACAAACATGATTTAATGAGACAAAATCAGCATGGGTTCAGCCGAAGGAGATCTCGCCTCACCAATTTTTGCTTGACTTCTTTGAAGGTGTGAATAAACATGTGGATAAAGGTGAGCCAGATGATGTAGTGTATCTAGATTTTCAAAGAGCTTTTGATAAAATTCCTCATGAGAGGCTTCTGAGAAAATTAAAGAGTCATGGGATAGGTCGCAAAATTCAGTTGTGGATTAGGAATTGGTTATTGGTCAGAAAACAGAGGATAGGGTTAAATGGCCATTTTTGATGGAGGAGAGTAAACAGTAGAGTGCCACTGGGACCGGTGCTGTTTAACTTATTTATAAATGATTTGGAAATTGGAACGACGAGTGAGGTGATTACATTTTCAGATGACACTAAACTGTTCAAAGTTGTTAAAACGCATATGGATTGTGAAAAATTGCAGGCAGACCTTAGGAAATTGGAAGACTGGACGTCTAAGTGGCAGATGAAATTTAATGTGGACAAATGCAAAGTGATGTACTTTGGGAAGAATTCTAGTTACTGAATTCTAGGGCCCACTTTGGGGGTTAGCACCCAAGAAAAGGGGGTGTCTCTGTAGACAATACGATGAAACCTTCTGTCCAATATGTGGTGGCAGCCAAAAAAGCAAACAGGATGCGAGGAATTATTAAAAAAGGGATAATTAACAAGACTAAGAATGCTATAATGCTCCTGTATCGCTCCATGGTGCGATCTCATCTGGAGTATGGCGTTCAATTCTGGTTTCCTTATCTCAAGAAAGATATAGCAGCACTAGAAAAGGTTCAAAGAAAGCAACCAAGATGATAAAGGGGATGGAACTCCTTTCGTATGAGGAAAGACTAAAAAGGTTAGGGCTTCTCAGGTTCAAAAAGAGATGGCTGAAGGGAGATATGATTGACGTCTACAAAATCCTGAGTGGAGTGGAACGGGTACAAGTGGATCAATTTTTCACTCCGTCAAATATAACAAAGACTAGGGGACACTCGATGAAGTTACAAGGAAATACTTTTAAAACCAATATGAGGAAATATTTTTTCACTCAGAGTATAGTTAAGCCCTGGAACACATTGCCAGAGATTGTGGTAAGAGCGGACAGCGTAGCTGGTTTTAAGAAAAGTTTGGACAATTTCCTGGAGGAAAATTCCATAGTCTGTTTTTCAGAAAGACATGAGGGAATGTTTTTTGGGTTTTGGCCAGGTAGTAGGGACTTGGATTGGTCATCGTGAGAATGGGCTTTTGGGCTTGGTGGGCCATTGGTCAGACTCAGTAAGGCTATTCTTATATTCTTATCTAAAATAGGCATTGAGGACACTGTACTAAACTGGTTCAAAGACTTCCTACAGAATAGGAATTACCTCATCTGCAAAGATGGACTGCTTTCCAGAAGCTGGCAAGCATTATGTAGCGTTCTTCAAGCAAGGATCTCCACTCTTCCCAATACTTTATAAACTTTTCATGAGTTCCCTGGGCCACATTAACTTCAACAACGATGAATGCCTCCTGTTATATGCAGATGACATTCTTCTTCTCATCCCGATCAAATGCAACTCTACTAATACCTCCCAGAAAATATCAGACAACATTGACAAAATACATGCTAGGGCTACATTCAATAAAATCAAAGTACTATGGTTTCACAGTGCCTCACAATCACCCCCCACAACCATCACACTACTCTCAAGAACAACTCTAGACATTGACAAAACCTCAAAAATACTCAGAATCATACTTTACTCTACCTTAACCTATGAATCCCAAATCTCCAAGCTATGGAAAAAATAAACCAATCCAAAAAGCACATCTACAGCATGAGACAGTTAAGACTAATCAGACGGTTCTTCCATGATCACCATTTTGACATACTGACACAAATGCTGGTGCTTTCCCAATTAGACTATTGTAACTTTGTCAATGATGGATTAAAGAGTTTCCTTTTCTGCAAGCTACAATTAATACAAAACACAGCAATAAGACTAATATTCAAACTGAAAAAATTTGACTCCCATCTCACCTTACTTCAGCAGACTATACTGGCTACCTATCAGTGCGCGCATTACCTATATGCAAACTCAACTGAACCTCTTTTCATCAACTCTTGGTTAACATCAACTAGGAGCCTAAAGCCACTTTTACTGATCCTTCCTTCTCCCAAAGAGGTGAGCTAAATATATGCTTGTATTTCACATCTCATGGCACAAAGACGTAGAACAATCTTCCAATGATTATCAAGCTGAACCTAACTACCTCAGATTTTATAAGAAGCTAAAGACTCTTTTCTTCGAGAACATATACACCATGGACACTTAACAATTATTTCCAACCTTGACAAATTGCATAACATTGCATCATTCAAGTATTGAATGAATTTATTTCTACCTTTATCTCACTCAACTGGATTGCAATTGAAACTACTGTATGTCTGATGCTTTCATTATACTTCCCGCTATGATGGATTCAACTTCTTCCTATCTCCAGTACATATCAAATACCTCATTTACAGTATTTCCTAAACATCCTGTGTAACTCCTGAATTGTAAGTCACCTTGAACCTAGACAGGTAGAGTAACCTAGAAATTGTAGATTAGATTAAATTAGCATTCATATTAGTAGTCTGCATATTTGAAATACCTCTTTATCAGTTCATTAGTTATAATTATCGGTATGAAGTAAAAGTTACAAATGTGTTTAATTTAGATTGTATTAAATTTAACAATTTTAGTTTGCCTGCTTTCCTCTTCTCTGCCTCTGATGTGCACTCTTGAAGTGCATTAGCAGTGACTTTTAGAACTTGTAACCTGACACATGGTTTCTACTGGGTGACTAATAGCCAATACTAATACTGTACATTCACGTTAATGAAAGAGATGAAGCTTTTGAAAGCTAGTCACAAAGGTATTAGGTTAATTCATTGATAAGGTACTGCCTAGTTCCTACAGCTTGTTTGTTGACCTGGCTTTCTGGTATCTAAGTGGATGAACTTAATAAACATACTAGCATCAGGGCTTATGCAAGAAACATTTTAAGATCATTTTGTTCCCTCTAAAAATCAGTAGGTGTATACAGTTTTTTGAAATGATATTAGAAATAACTATGATGTTTTTATGCCATTTTGTTTAAGTGCAATAGGTGTTTGCACTTACCATACATTAACAGCCAAAGTTAGTATACAGTAAGTACAATCGACTCCAGCTAAGTGTACGTTGGTTATCCGCATGTGACCTGCACAGTTCTGTGTTTTTTACATTAAAGTAAATGGACATAAACTCTGGATAATTGCACTTCTGATAAGCACACAATCCTCTTACACGCACAGATGTTATAGGTCTAACCGCCATTCTCTCACGTCACATTCACTCCAGTTAACTGCATTCACACGTTCTAACAAGCCAATCAAACCCACCCTTGTACACACGCACGCATTCGTACATATTGGATGAGCCATGTGTTTCGGAACTACAGCTTAGGACTAGCCAGGTGTTCAAACTTTCAGAACCTACAGTACTCTACTATGGCGTCGCGTTGGCAAAAATCATTGCCTTTGGCTGAAAGTGTCAATGTATTAAAGAGACTTGACCAAAGGGAGAGTCAGGTCTCTATTGCAAAACACTACAGCGTTCATCCTAGCCAGATTATTCGGATTTACCCAAAAAAGGAAGCAATATTGAAAGACTGGCAAAACAACAGCAATCCTACCAGAAAACGGAAAAGATTTGGGAAGGCTGGAGATGTTGAACAGGCGTTGCTGCGATGGTTTGCAGAAGCTAGAAGTCGACAACTGCCAATCAGTGGACCTGAAGAACTGGGCGTAGAAGATTTCAAAGCAACAAACGGATGGTTAGAGAGGTGGAAAGTTTGTAATGGCATAAAATTTAAGAAGCAGCATGGTGATAAACAAGATGCAAATGAAAATGGGTCATGGAAGTGTTGCCATCAGTCATTGGTGGATATGAACCATGTCACATGTTCAACGCTGATGAGAGGGGCCTCTACTGGCGTGCCATCCCTGACGGAACATTAGCCTTCAAATGCAGCGAAGCTGTTGGCTTCAAAGTGCCAAAGGAACAATTGACATAGTTGCTCAGTTGCAATATGGATGGTAGTGAAAAGCTTGAGCCAATGGTGATTGGGAAGAATCAAAATCCTCGGTGCTTCGAAAACATTAAACGTCTGCCTGTTGAATATGAAAGCAACAAAAACGCATGGATGACAGCGACATTGTGGATTGAATGGTTACAGAAGCTTGACAATCTGCTGAGAAGGCGTAGGAGGCACATTGTAATGCTGTGTGATAACTGTGCAGCATACAGCAATGACGTAAGATTAACCAACATCAAACTCGTGTTTTTGCCGCCAAACACGACCTCTTTGATCCAGCTGATGGACCAAGGGATAATCGCAAACTTCAAACGTCATTACAGGTCACTCGTCTTACGATATGTAATGGCAGTGATTGATGCAAGCCAGGAAGCCAGCTGGTGAGAAAAATGACGGCGCTCGACTCTCTTCATATGGTACGGGAGGCATGGAGTCGAATCTCATCATCAACAATTTCAAATTGCTATCGACGGGCAAGCTTCGTTCATGCATCTGATGAGACAGCTGAAGCAGACGCTTCGTCCATTGAACTCCCAGTTGGACTCTTGTCACAAGAGTTTGAGCTGTATGTTGCCGTTGACAACGATCTGCCCACATCATATGACAACTCTAATTCCGATATCTGTTCAGTCATTAAGGACACTGCAGACAACCAAGAATCTGATGGTGATAGAGATACTGCTGCTGTCATCACAACTAATGAACTATCTGCAGATATTGTTTCCTTCTCGGACGCGCTTGTCCCTATACACGTTACGTTGTTATCTGGAGATAAATGGTTGTCACGACTATGGACAATTTTACAGCATCAGTAGTCAGATACACAGCCTGAATCGTGCAATCTGTGTGCAGAAAACAATGACTGATTATTTTAGTAAAATGTAGAATGTTGGGATGGTTGACAACTACTGTAGTGTGTTTTTTGTTTTAAAAAAGTTTTATTGCATTAGACTGAACAGTACTGTTTCTACAACTGTATCGTATTACATTATATTCGGTTGAATAAAAGTTTTATTGCATTTGACTACAGTGTACTGTAATTTTTCATGACTAACAAGTGGTACTCCATTTAAGCGCACGTGGCGATCCGGTCCGAAGAGCGTGCAGTTAGGTGGAGTCGACTGTATTGGGGTAGTGTCCAGCATTCCCCCTGCAGTTTCACTACCATGTGTTACTTTCAAACCCAGTTAGCACAGATGGCCCTGATGCCGTCTCTTGAGGTGGCATTTGGTGTCCTAACTGCACATTTGACATCACATTACTTACAGTGTGCTTGCTGCAATGTGTAGTTCATGTTCTATCTCTGCCTTTACCCCACTCAATTTCCACTTTTTCCCACACTAAGGAGTTAGCATGAGCTATTTACCACAATGGCTATAGTGAAGAGGCGGGATACTTCTGTTTACTGAATCTTTCAGAGGTTTCAAGATGCAGGGAGCTGCTTTGCTTCTGCTGTCATGACAACAGGGAGGCTATCATGCCTACTGTGCGGATTTGTCCCATTGCCAAGAGCATAGAACTACTATTGGCTCTTTTGAAATATTCAGAGTTTTTTCAAGTTGTGTAAAGGGAGAGAGAAAGCAGTTGGAATGAGAAGGGGAAGGGAGCAGTTTGGAGTAGGGAGAAACAGCTTGTCCCTCTGGTTAATAGTTTGGTGGAAGCTGGCAGAGAATTTCTCTAAGTGGCTGGCTACCTCTATACCAGTGGTCTCAAACTCAAACCCTTGGAGGGCCGCAGAAAAAATAGTTAGTGTCTTATTAAAGAAATGACAATTTTGCATGAGATAAAACTCTTTATAGTTTATAAATCTTTCCTTGTTGGCTTGTTTTTATGTGGTTTTCTCTTGGAAGTTTTTGTTTGAAAATGGCCCTTAAAAAAAAGCTGAGCACAAAAATGTCTAAAGTAGAGCAGTTTTCAAGCCAAAAAGATAGACGTTTTACTGGTTCAAAAATGATCATGTTTGGCACTGAATTTTTGGATGTTTTTTGTAAAATATTTTCAGATTTAAATGTCATATAAAATGACTCTCTACATATATTATTTAGAGGTGGTAATGTATCTTCTAGAAACCTCAGAACTTCTCTCAGATATTTATAAGACAAATCCTTTGGTGACATAGAAAACACTTGTAGAAAATTTAAAATCCCGACATTCAAATGTCTAGCTATATTCTCCATGTTTTTTAATTTCCTATGTATCATATTTCTATCCAACATCCAAGAAGTTTGTATTGCTTTAACAGATTTCAAATCCTGTTCCATTGCATAAACTTATTAAATTAAAGCACTAGACTCAGACTCCACTGCTTGAGGTTTCACCAGTGTTTGTCTTGGATGTATGGCAAACTGTGTGAAAAATGAACAGAGTTTGAGCATAGATGCTACTGCTGATCACACTTCTCTATAGTTATTACAGGAGGCTTTACCATCCATCTCCTCCAACAAATCTTCCTACTTCTCCAGCTAGTGCAGACTTACCAACTTGATCTGAAAAGTTAACTGAGGAAGGCACAATCACCTGGTCCTCGTCCTCCAGGCTTTCTCTTTGGGTTACCTCTCTCCCCTCCGCAGGAAAAGACATTATTGCCATTTCTAGCAGTTGAGGTGTTTGCGAGTCATGGAGTGGTACAATGGGAGAAATGGGGCTCAGTTAGTATATTGCTTGCAGTTAGTATATAGTCTTGCAGGGAGCCACTCCCTGAAGTGAATGGGAAATGCTGGTAAACTGCTGGATTGACTGCAGGCTCTGCTTTAGAGGTAATTGGGGGCATCTTAGCTTTTCTCTTCCATTTCGTCATCTAAATGTAAACCACTACTTCTCCTGTCATGCTATTTGTCTGCATCTTCTCTCTGCTTTTACGAGGGGTCGCTGAACAGTTGCCAGCCGAACCAATAAAGTCTCCATCAAGGGCTATACACTTAGTCCAGTGATTTTCCACTTTTTTCATTCCATATTTCTCCAATGTTTTTCACTCCCACTTGGTCCCAAAATTTTATATGTTAAATAGATAAAGGTTTCTGAATGTGGTTAGATTCTATAGAAAAATGCAAATCTGGATCATAAATTTTTTTCTCATATTGGGGGACATGGGGTGTGTTTCAAATGAGCATAAATCAAACTGTATTTTTGACCTTGCACTCCCCTTGCCACTACTGAAAAAGGTATGAGCTAAATTCAGATCCTGTAAATCTTGCTTTGTTTGGCTTGCCCTGTAACAACAGATATTCATCTATTCTAAAGAAGCTGCCCTTTATAGACTTCTAATATTCTGTCTGCCTAACCAAATATGTAACATCTTCAACCCGTTCCTTCCTAAGCATTTTGTCCATGCATTATGCTGGCTTAGGCAGTGGTTATAAGACTAGTTTCAAGTTTACTGTACGTGTCTAAGTGGTATTTTCAATGAATTATTTTAACAGTATAGACAGCATGCCATTTATATGGCTGTTTGAACTGTATTTAAAATAGCAGCTGTTGGAAGTATGGCAGTGCTTCCACTTAAGCATGGACTGTCAGTTTCTGTGAAGAATGATCGCACAGTGTGTGTCCCTGTAATCTCTTGTGTAATCAAGCATGAAGAAGAACTCTGTACTGCTCTATTCTTGGTCCATCCTGTTTGCCACTGCTGGAGTGATGTAGACACTGATCATGTATCTTTAGTGGACATGGAGGAGTCAGGTCTGTAATTTAAAGTGACACATGTTTTATTTGTTTTTACATAGTTTGCATGTGTCTTTGTATCAGTGGATTTCTGATTTTATCCCTGGAAAATCTGCTTTCTTTCCCCTTTCAGAATCACATATTTATTATATGCTTGAGTACCTGAATGTAAACCACTTGGGCAATAAGTGGTATATAAATACAGTACTTAAATGGTTCATAGACAACGGCGCGAAAGACAAAGGTGCGCCCGGACAATTGAGCGCAGCGTGGAGGTGCGCGCCGCTCAAAATTACTGTTTTTAGGGACTCCGACGGGGGGGGGGTTGTTGGGGAACCCCCCCCTTTACTTAATAGACATTGCGCCGGCGTTATGGGGGGTTTGGGGGGTTGTAACCCTCCACATTTTACTGTA
Organism: Geotrypetes seraphini; assembly: GCF_902459505.1. Classification (NCBI taxonomy): domain Eukaryota; kingdom Metazoa; phylum Chordata; class Amphibia; order Gymnophiona; family Dermophiidae; genus Geotrypetes; species Geotrypetes seraphini. The sequence continues at coordinate 67,022,659 of NC_047093.1, read as the reverse complement.
AACTTAACTTTTTCCCTAAAAACAGGGAAAAAGTGAAGTTTTCAGTAAAATGTGGGGGGTTACAACCCCCCAATCCCCCCACAACGCGGCGCGATGTCTATTAAGTAAAGTAGGGGGGTTCCCCCCACGCCCCCACCCGTCAGAGCCCTAAAAACAGTAATTTTGAGCGGCGCGCGCCTCCGCTCTGCGCTCAATTGTCTGGGCGTGCTTTTGACCTGACACCACTTAAATAAATATAGTTTTCCAAGTTGGGAAAGCCTCAGCTGCATTGGGGAAAAGGCTGATGATGCCCAAGAGAACCTGCAGTGTCAAAAGTAGAGGTGACTGCATAGTTTCAAAACTCATCCTAGCAAAACTGAAACACACCAGTACTACTTAAAGAATATAACATCACTTTATTCTTCTATACCGCCATAACCAAACAATTTCTAGGCGGTTTACACAGAAGAAGGCTGGACAATCAGCAAAATACAAATAGTTAAAAATATAACAGTTACTTAGATATACTCAAAGTAGAGTCTTGCTAACAATAGTACCCACGTTTAAGAAATAAATTTGTCAAACAGCACTGACTTAATTTCTGTACAAAATGCATCATAAGACAACATAGCTTAAACCAATGTATTTACCCAGCCAAAATTGCTGTTTACCCGCTTGGAATGCGAGAGTCTTATCCAAAAAAGTCTTGTATCTGCAACCAGTAATTTTTGGATAAGCAAATAAATGTGAATTCCTAGTTTTCCTTCTAGGACTATACAACACGAAATGAGATAAAAGATGGTAATAGTATGTCTCCAAAAATACAAAAAACAAAGCAGGGTTGAATAAAGGACTTCCAAGCAGTAGCAAATGATTCCACAAGTCATGCATTTGGGCTGCAGAAACCCGAGGGAACAGTACAGTTTAGGAGGTGAAGAACTTTTGTGCATGAAAAAGGAATGGAACTTGGGTGTGATAGTAGATGATGACCTTAAGGTGACCAAACAGGTTGAAAATATGACAGCAAAAGCTGGAAGAATGCTTGGGTGCATAGGGAGAGGAGTGGCCAGTAGGAATAAGGAGGTATTGATGCCCTTGTATAAGACTGGTGAGACCTCATTTAGAATATTATGTACAATTCTGGAGACTGCACTTTCAAAAAGATGTAAAGAGGATGAAGTGTGTTCAGAGGAAGGCAACTGAAATGGTTGATGGTCTTTATCAGTGTCTCGCAAACTTTTTTGAACCGGGGCACACTAAACCCTATTGTCCCCGGCTTGAAACACCTGGAAGCGCGCCAGAGTCGGCGGGATGATGTCATGTGCATGCGTGATGGCAGCGCGCCGATGTCAGCGCATGCTCAAAGGCCCTTCAAACAGGCCTTGCGCCGAGAGGAGAGAAGGACCAGCAGAGAGAAGGACCGACAGAGAGAAGGACCGACGGAGAGAAGAGCTGGAGAGAAGGGCCAGCAGAGAGAAGAGGTGCCGGCGTCGGGAGATTGTTTACAGGACGTGCCTCTCTTCGTGAGAGGCACGTCCTTTAGACAGTCAGCTGATGCCGGCATCTCTCCTCTTCCCCAGTGTACTGTGGCACACCTGAAATCTCAGGGGGCACACTGGTGTGCCACGGTACACAGTTTGCAATACACTGGTCTATATTATAAGGCATATGGGAACAGACTTAAAATCTCAATATGTAGGAAAGATGGGAGAGGGGATATATGATAGAAATGTTTAAATACCTGTGTGGCCTAAATATACATGAGGTGAGTTTCTTTCAATTGAAAAGAAACTCCAAAGTGAGAGGTCATAGAATGAGGTTAAGAGGTGATAGGCTCAGGAGTAATCTAAGGAAATAACTTTTTTTATAGAAAGGGTGATAGATAAAGTGTGAGACAGGCACCTGGGATCTCTTAGGGAGAGGAGGGGATAGTGGATGCTGCGGATGGGCAGACTGGATGGGCCATTTGGCTTTTATCTACTATTACATTTCTGTGTTTCTGTGTTTAGGTGGACCCAACAGGGCACTGTGTTTTGATGCTGAAAAGTGCTTGCTTTGGGTCAATGCACTACAATAAATATATGGAAAAAGAAAATATAAGCAAATCATTTAAAACATACCGTATATACTCGAATGTAAACCAGTTTATATTCGGGCCAGCATCCCCTTCCCAGACTTATTGCAGGCCCCTGCCAGGCTCTGCACCCTGCCCCCCCTCCCTGCCCTCTCTGTCGTACCTGTTCTGCCGATCCCTGGTGATCTAGAGGTGCAGCGGGCAGGAGCGAGATTTTCACGTTCCTGCCCCATTGGTAACCTGGTAAGTTGGGAGCTGCTACGAGTTCTGATTTCTTCAGCCGCTGAGTGGCACCAAGCAGGAGCACGCTTTGGCGCTGCTGCTTGACGTTGAGCGGCTTCCTGACTGGCTCCTGTGAATTCTCATGAGAATTCACGGGATCTAGTCAGGAAGCCACTCAGCACCGAGCAGCAGCGCCAAAGCGTGCTTCTGCACTGTGTCGCTCATCAGCTGAAGAAAACAGAACTCACAGCCATGGCAGCGACCGACCGACCTGGTTAGCAGCAGGGCAGGAGTGCAGAAAGCTCGCTCCTGCCTGCTGTACTTCTGGACCACCAGGGATCGGCAGAGGAGGTATGACGGACAGGGCAGGAAGGGGGGCAGAATGCAGAGCCTGGGAGGGAGGGAAGGAAGGGGAATGGGTGCAGAGCTTGACAGGGGAGGGAGGGAGGGGGGGAAGGAGGCTGGATGCAGAGCCTGGCAGGAAAGGAAGGAAGGGGGATGGGTGCATAGGCTGAAAGGAGAGGGAGGTAAGGGGGCTGGGTGCAGTGCCTGGCAGGGAGGGGGCTGGGTGCAGAGCCTGACAGGGGATGGAGGGAAAGGGGCTGGGTGCAGAGCCTGACAAGGGAGGCAGGGGGCGCTGGGTGCAGATCCTGGCAAGGCAGGGCACTTAAATATTAAGCCACCTGACTTATATTCGAGTCAATCATTTTTCCTCCTTTTTTGGGGTTCCAAGTCCCTTTCTCTAGACACCCTTTTTTTTGTTACTTAAAGGACAATTGTGTTAATCACAAAACTGGAACTTAGAACGCCCAAGCTAAGTGTTTCTTCAATAGACAAAAAACAAACAAAAAAACAACCAAAAGCTGGTATATGGTATGCGTCTATCTGATCTGCTTTTTCTATGAAAACATGAGACTTTCAGTTTTTTTGTGTGGAGAAAGAGAGAGGTTTTTTTTTTCCTGTAGTTTTGTTGTAGTGCCTCATTCCCCTCCCCAATGTGGTGTCCATTCAGCTCTGTTTCTTTCTTAACTCAGTCAAGGAGCTAATAGGTTAACACAGCCAGAAAAGTTGAAGTGCTGTCAGTTTGATGTGGGGGTGGGGGATGCCAGAAAACAAGCGTAGCATTGGTTGACTGTTGGGGATGCATTGAGAGAGTGGATTGGAGAAACTGACTTCAGCCAGTGGGGATATTTTTCTGCTATCTCAGTGTAACATTCCTGCTAGCAGTTTGGTATCTTCTGGGGAATTTTTTTTGGTCTGCTGCAGAGCCAGTTTTTGTGGGAAATGCTGCCATTTTTTTATGTTATCCTGGTAGTTTCTGGCTGAGTTGAACTGCCTTCAGGTGCAGCTTCTTTTGAGGTTGGCAAATTAAACCCATCCAGGATCCTTTCCTAATGTAACTTTTTGTAGAGATAAATTGACCTGTTTAAATTATCAAGTGTTAGCAGTGCTTAAGATTTTAGTGGACTATTCAGTTGAGATGGTTGCTTCAGATGATCATCTTTTGATTGTTATTAGGAAATCTACTAAGTCTTTTCCTGTGCACAGAGCTTTTGGTGATACAATATCTTTAGGATGAAAAACTCCGGATGTAGAGTTTCACATCAAGAAGCTCATGCCTAGGTTATATCTGGCTTTGTTTCCAGATAAGGACAGATTTATAGCCCGTTCTCGTTATTTGTGGTAGTATGATTCCTAAAAATGTTCACAAACCATGAAATTGCGAATAACAAAATGAGTCTATGGGAAAATAGAGGTTAGGTTTCAGCAGTACATGTTGCACCTCAGAATCACGGAAAGTGAACAATGGATTCTATTGAGAAAATAGGGTTAGTTTCCTGCATGGGACAGCAATGTATATGCTTGTAATTCACTCTCTGGACACCTGGGGACTATATCTTAAATAACGGTAAAGCTGTTTTTTTTAGAGCAGGTCTGTGAATACATGAATACAACAGGATGAATGGGGAATACTGATCACAATAGATGCAACTGCGAATTTGTGCATTGGGAACATGTGAATAACAAGAATGGACTGTAAGTGACCTATGATGCCATGGTTTCTGTGGTGGCTAAAAAGACTACTGTCCTGGTAGAAGGAGGTGCAGCATTGAAGAACCCCAAGGATCATAGGATGGAGTCTTTGTTACAACAAGCCTTTGAGATTTGGACCTTGGCATTACAAATGGCAGTTTGCAGAAATTATGTTACTTGTGCATGTATTAGATCAGGGGTGCCCAAAAGATCGATCGCGATCGACCAGTAGATCGCTAAGGCAACGTGAGTCGATCGTAGAGCCGTGATAGACTCGCGTTACCTTCCATTCTACCTGCTTCCCGACCCTGTAAAGAGGACGCTGAAGCGCCTGTCCGACCAATGTTCCTCACTCGACGTCGTCAATTCTGACGTCGGAGAGGAAGTTCTGGGCCAGCCATTCGCTGCCTGGCTGGCCCGGAACTTCCTCTCCGACGTTAGAATTGATGTCAGGTGGGGAAGGTTGGTCAGCGCTTCAGTGTCCTCTTTATGGTGGCGGCCTGTTCCCTGATGGCGGCAGTGGCGGCCTGTTCCTCGATGGCGGCAGTGGCTTGGGGGAGGGCAGGGAGACAGAAAGACAGACAAGGAGACAGACAGAAAGGGCATGAAGAGAGAAAGACAGGGAGACAGAAAGAAAGAAAGGGGGCATGGCGAGAGAAAGACAAGACATACAGAAATAAAGGGGGGCAGGGAGACAGAAAGAAAGATGTAGAGAAAGAAAGAAAGAAAGGGGATGAGGGCAGGGAGAGAGGAAGAAAAAGTTGGGGGAGCGAATGAGGTCTGGAGGAGAGGAAGCATACAGGAGGCTGAAAGAAGGGAAGAAATATTGGATGCACAGTCAGAAGAAGAAAGTGCAACCAGAGACTAATGAAATCACCAGACAACAAAGGTAGAAAAAATGATTTTATTTTCAATTTAGTGATCAAAATGTGTCTGTTTTGAGAATTTTTATCTGCTGCCCCCCTTTTTATTAAACCGCAATAGTGTTTTTTAGCACAGGGAGCCTATGAGCATCGAGAGCAGTGCAGTTCCCTGCACTAAAAACCGCTATCGCAGTTTAGTAAAAAGGGAGGGGGTATATTTTTCTTTTTTTTTTATAGTTGTTACTGAGGTGACATTGCATAAAGTCGGCTGCGGAATATAAATGATAATTAACATTTTCTCTGCGTACAGTGTGCTTTGTGTTTTTTAAAATTTTATTGTTGGTAGATCATTTTGACTTGGCCATTTTAAAAGTAGCTCGCAAGCCCTAAAAGTGTGGGCACCCGTGTATTATAAACAAATAATGGAGGTTTGCATACAGTCTTCATTGTCAGTGGTTGCTATTTATGAGTACTTGGATATACACTCCCCCCCCTCCATATTTGTGTGTTTAGGATTCACGAATTCGGTTATTTGTGAGTCTCTTAACCACCCTGTCTCCCTTCTGCCTCCCAGACCTCTCCACATCTTACTTTTAAAACCTAGTGGTCTAGCAGTGAAGCGGGCAGGAGCGATCTTCCTATGCTCCTGCACCGTGTAGAGCAGCGATTAAAAATGGCTGTTGTGAGTTCCCATGCTCTTGTGAGACTACAGCGGGAGCTCATAGCAGCCATTTTTGTTTGCGGCTCTGCATGAGGTAGGAGTGGAGGAAGATTCCTTCTGCTCTTCTTCACTGTTAAACCACCAGGCTTTAAAAGTAAGGTGTGGAAAGATCAAGGGCATGGGAGGGAGGCGGGGGTGGTTCAGAGTTGGCCCTAAAGTTATTCAGAAAAGTTTTCTTATTTGTGAAGGGGCTGTTCCCCTAACCCCCACAAATATGGAGGGGGGAGTGTAATGTAGAGTTCACATAGCACATACCTGATAATGATCTGGTTAGAGCTTTGGCTAAGAATGACACTTTTGGCATTGGCTTATTGTGGTTTGTGATTTATTAAATTAATCTGTTGATTCCACTTCTAAAACATACCTCAGCAAGTTACCCTTCAAGGGGAGAAATCTTGTTTAGAGATGAGTTGCCTTTGTCTTATATAGTTTATTCAGCAATAGTAGTTTATGTAGCTATTGACTAGATCATAAAACATAAGATTTTTTTGTTAGTTTTGAGGAATTGAATGAAAAATAAAATATAAAAAATAATTTAGATATCCAATGATATCAAGTTTGTTTCAAGTTTATTTAAAAATTTGATTAAATCGCAATATCATATTTCAAAGCGATTTACAAGTATAAAATTAGGGTTTCAATAAAACATAGGGCTCCTTTTGCAAAGGAGCGTTAGGGCCTTAATGCGCGGAATAGCGTGTGCTAAATTGCCATGCACGCTAGCCGCTACCGCCTTCTTGTAAGCGGGCAGTAATTTTGTTGGCTAGTGCGCGCTAATCCGGTGAAAGGAGTCCATAGTGTATATTAGAAACTGACAATACACAACAAACTTAGGGCAGGCAGGTTGAACTACAATGTATATAAAAAAAGGAAGAACATTTAGGGTTAGAACATTAGGGTAGGGAATTGTTACCCTTTAATTTTCTTTTATAAGATTAGTAGATCTCTGATGAAAGCTGAATAAAGAGGAATCCGAAAAACCAGATTTTAGGATTCAGAAGCATCTTTGTAGAGCCAGCTTTTTAAAAGTCCTTTGAACCTGTCAAGTGATTTTTCTTCCATAAAATATATTGGCATTGAATTCCATATTTGCGGTGCCATGACAGAGATGACTGTGTCCCTTCGAGTGTAGATGAACCTTAGAGAAGGGACTGAAAGAAGATATTTATCCTCAGATCTTAAGGATCTAGTGGGAGTATATGGAATCGGGTATCTTTCTAAAAATGCAGGAGCTTTATCCATTAATATTTTATGTGTCAGTAATGCTAATTTATCAACTGTTTATATAAATATGTAAAACCTACTGTTTCCTATAACCAGGTGTTTTCCATTTTCATAGGAATGCAATGATTGTGAATACTGTAGAGAGAATATTGTCATATTTGTGTAATTAATAAACAAGTTATTGAACATGTATATGCCAAGATTAGAGCATCCGTTTCAGTTGGATATTAGGAAAATGCACAATTGAATTTCAGTTTGAACCCTGTGAGATATTAGAGTAGCATTTTGACAACAAACAATTAAAAGAATGGAGGCTCCTAATTGCAGCTAGGATTCTGTTCCACCCCAGTAAATTATATGCTTACAGACTTGTCGGAGTCAAAATAGTTCCATTAATATTTATTAATGCACCATTTACTTTCATGGAGCATACCTGGTCCTGCAGGCAGCTAGAGCACGTCTGTTTGTTCTTCATTATTGTTCATTGTGCTATGGCTTTCTGATTTAGCTATTGAGTGGAAATATGAATCTAAACACTTATAGGGGTCGATATTTAAAGCAATTTAACTGGTCAGAATACCTCCCGGCCAATTAAATTGTTTTTGCGTAGCTATTTGCTGATATTCTCTGGCATTTAACCAGTTAGTGACAAAAGTTATCACCACAGACCACTAAAGTGAAAGCTGGCTATTTTGTGGGTGGTCTGGGGTGGAGTTGGTACTTAAGTGGTTAAGTGCTGAATATCGGATATTAACTGCATAAGTTAAGCAGCCAAATTGGATCTCATAAAACTCAGTTCTGTCTTTGTGTGGTGCTGTTTAGGTGGTTAAGTGTGGAATATCACTCTTAACCGCATAAAAGAAAGCAGGTCGCATAAACTCAGATATTCAGTGCCAGTGCCTGGACATGGCCTGGCATTGAATATCCGTGAATGGTAGCAGTGGCTAAAAAATGCTTACTACCGCCAGGTGACTACTTCATAGTGTTTTGTGCTGCCCAAGATGGTTTATGGTTTATTTAGGGGTCTTTTATCAAGGCGCGGTAGGGGTTTAACGCACGGAATACTGCGCGTTAAACCGCCTGCCGCGCTAGTCGCTAACGCCTCCATTTACGAGGCGTTAGTATTTTGGCTTGCCGCAGGGGTTAGTGCATGATGAAATGTCCCCCGTAGCCCACCGTAGCCCCCGTAGCGCACCTTGACAAAAGGAGCCCTTAGTTATATCCCCCCCTTTAACAAGGTGGGTTACAATACCACATTCGCAATAAGCATTGCAAACAGCCATAAGACACATGTATACATTTAATCAACATTCAGGTATCATACAATTTACTCAGTGAAAATACTCAGCACCCATCCTTCATTTTGCAAAAAAGATGTCTCTTCAAAAGCCTCTTAAAAACAGATAAATTCATTGTTTAGAAAATTCCATTTTGTACTGAACATTAGTAGTCCTAAAAGGTTCTACTTGTAATGTTAAATGATACCCTTTTTATTTATGTTTATGAAAAGAATATGAGAAAACACAGGCAGTGGTTTATATGATTTCTTTTTGCATTATTTTCATAATTTTAAGTGTACATGCAACTTATGTACTGTGTGATCTCCTGAGTATATATATAGGAACCCTGAACTCCAATTCATCATATACCGCAATAATATGGAAAACTTAAACATTTGAGTTGCAGTGGGATGTGCCCTTGAGTTTGCCCCCGAAGAAGGATACGAAATGGGGGACTCTGTAGGACAATCACCTGTGGCACCCCTTTAAAGGAATTATTGGACATTTGCGGATATCATCAGATAAATTTCCATCGATATTGATTTGTGACTTTAAAAGGAGGAGACTGGTTTTTATTAAGATAAGTGGACGTAAACGATTTTTGTGATTTTGCACTTGATTTTTTCCCCCTCTCTATTTTGGGGAGTGTGTGGCGCAGTGGTTAAAGCTACAGCCTCAGCACCCTGGGGTTGTGGGTTTAAATCTACACTGCTCCTTGTGACCCTGGACAAGTCACTTAATCCCCCCATTGCCCCAGGTACATTAGGTAGATTGTGAGCCCGCCAGGACAGACAGGGAAAAATGATTGAGTACCTGAATAAATTAATGTAAACCGTTCTGAGCTCCCTGGGAGAACAGTATAGAAAACTGAATAAATAAATTTTTACCTTTTTACTCAGCACCTTTGGTATTTAAATAAAATAAAAATATAAGTAAAAACAAACAGATTTTCAAATATGGGTTGGTAAGAAATGATATTTGTGGGCGCACGTGCACTGTGGAGATAACCAGGTGAACCTCTTAAATCACTGATAGGAGGTTCCCACAGACTGATAACCTCCCGTTATAAAATCTTGGATAAGAGGTTTACATGTATATGAGTTAACTTGGTAAATAAGGTTCTGGGTGCAAAGCAGAGTCGGGAGTAGGTCTTTTTGTTACAGTACTGTGTTCCTGTAGTTCCGATTTAGGTGATGTACACACAGTGAGTGACCTCCAACAGCCTTACGCCTTAACTATTGCCAAGTCTTCTTGATTTGGAAGAAAAGATATGTTGGTTTTGAAGTACAGTGTTCCCCTGCCAGTTCATGAATCGCAGACTCACTCATTTACGGTCTGCTCCGACTGCCTCTTCCTGTAGTAAAGTTGGGCTACACCAATCAGGAGCTGGCATGTCAAAGCAGCTCCTGATTGGTGTAGCCTGACTTTACTACAGGAAGAGGCAGTCGGAGCAGACCGTGAGTGATTTTCTTCACCCGCCGGCGCTCCAGCTGCCCTCTCCTGCTTCCCCCTGCCTTTTGACAGGCATTTTTTGAAGTTTGCGGGGGTTCATAGAACAGAACCCCTGCAAATTTCAGGGGAGTACTGTATATGGTCCATCGTCATGCCAATGCTAAGAAGACTTAGGGCTCCTTTTACGAAGCCGCGTTAACGATTTTAGCGCATGCAGCTTTTTAGTGCGCGCTAAACCCGCACTACGCAGCTAGCACTAACGCCAGCTCAATGCTAGTGTCTAGTGCGGCCGGCAGTTTAGCACGCGCTATTACGCGCGTTAAACCGCTAATGCGGCTTCGTAAAAGGAGCCCTTAGGATCATGGTAGCACTCAATCTTGCATCCCTTTAATATGTTCAGCATGTTGCCATTGCCAGAAGGGTGTGCCTATGTATTTCAAAATAATTCATTCTTGTTTGTGCCATTCCATAGTTGATATCACCAGAATAAATAAGGATAATATATTACAGCCTGTGGTTTATAACAATGGGGAATAATATCATTCTTGCCAATTTTTTGGCAGCACAGATCATGTATAAATAGGTCCCTTGATACACATAGAGCTTTCTGTTCTAGTTGTAAAAATGCACAGATTGCAGAACATTGAAGGTCAGCAAGGTGAGTATAAAAGAAAGTTTGTTCTTTTGTAGAAAGATCTGAGTAATAGTAGTAATTCCTTATGGAGGAACAGCTGATCAAGTACAGCAGAGAATAATAATTTAGAATGTATATGAGGAATTTGTATTCCTTAGTCACTGCATTCCATTGAGTTTAAGTTAACTCAGCTGACAAGAATTGTGTTGCTTCTAGATTTCTGCTATCACCTTGCTTGATGCTCAGATATAGTCAGAAAGCCATTATTTGACTGATCCTAAATACAGATATGCTTCTGGTCTTCTAGGACCAGAATTGTTTATTGCATTATTAAGAAATCTATTCTGAGGATAGCTGTACTTCCACCTAAGACCTTTGATAACATTTTTCCTTCACTTACATTTCAGTTTCCTTTGGGTCGACGTCTGCCTTGTGACATTTATTGGCATGGTATATCTTTTCATGACAGTGAGAATATTTTCTCTGGTCAAGTCAACAAGTTTCCAGGTAAAGTTTTCTCCTAACAGTTTTGTGATCTGTTTTTAAACTATGGATAGCATGAAACACCTTAGCCCTAATGTAGACTTGCATCTGATTAGCTTTCAAGGAAAATTTTAAACACACTGTTGTATAGTGGTTTTAAATGAAAAAAAATATATAGATAACACAAATCCTGGCATAGTCACCACTATGTGGTCATAAAAAACCAAAACTCACAACTTTAATCACAGCCTTGTAAAAGGGTACCTTAGTTGTTATCACCTGACTTAAATAGTTTCAGCTGTTCAAGCTTTTCATGTGCAAGAAATTTAAATGAATGGCCACCATACGTTTATCTACTTGGATATCTTCTTTTGTTTAGATACAGTCAGAAGAACTGTAATGATTCAAACTGCTATGCATTTTTCTTCTATTAAAGTTTGCAGTATTAGTACAAGACCTTTCTTAATTGTCCATCCTTCTACAGATGCTTATCTCATGTGTAAGAGCAGGTCAGTCATTGATAATAATGTATACCAAATTGCTGCAAGTTTTGAATTAAGTGTCTTTAAAAGTTTTCATTGTAATGAACTAAGAAAATAAATATTTTGAACTGGAGGATGCTAAGCAGTTTGACGATATAACTAGAGATTTAATGGCTACATAGCAGATAGGTGTATTAGATTTCTACTCAATGTTTTTGTCAGATTTGAGTTTGTATACTGACTGCTACCTTTTAAGTATATCTACCATGGTGATTACAAGAGCAGACCTTAGATATAAAGGCCCTGATTCTATAAAGTGTACCTAAAGTTAGGCACCTATATTGGCACTGATTCTATAAATTAAGGCACCCATTCTATAAGTTAGGCACCCATTATAGAATCATGCTTAGTGTCACCTAAGCTTTCTTAGGCAGTGCTTAGCATCCTAACATTTAGGCATCCCCAATTTATGCCAAGGCTTTCTATGCCTAAAGTTAAGCACTGATATCGAAGCCTAATGGCACCTGATTCATTCACAAAAACACACTCATGATCCGCTCCTAACCATGACCACTTTTAGTGGTGCTTTGGGCTAGGCACCTAGTTTTTATAGAATCAAGGTTTTCAAGTTAGGAACCTAACTTTCAATTAAGTCCAATCAAAGCCGACTGAGGTGTTGAGTGCCGATATTGACAACGATTAAGCCTGTTGCTCAATTAAGTTAACTGCTGATATTGGCACCTATTTTTAGGTGAACTTTATAGAATCAAAGCCAGATTGCCTAACAGGTCACATCAGTGCAGTACTGTGCAATTCAGATTGCAGGGAACTTCCAGCAGTTACATCAGTATTCATTTGCCTGATGGTTGACTGAGTTCCAAGATAACATTTCACACACCACATGAAGACATTGGTGGAAGAGCGCTCAATATCTCCCAAATTAAATTTTCAACAGGAATGGCCGATATGGTGCGAAAAATTACCCTGAGTCGAGCCATGCGAGCCATGCAAGAGCTGTTCCCAGATGAATATAACTTCTATCCCCGTTCTTGGGTTCTGCCAGATGAGTTACAGTTCTTTGTTGCACAGGTAGATCACAAAATACATTTTACGTATACATCCTACAATATTGTATGTATAGAAAAATTCACTGTAAAATAGTGCTGTCTGCACAATCATCCAAAACAAGAGAAGCCTCTAACAATATTTGATGTGCACACCTTGTTAGTGGGTTTTTGAGCTATTACAGTGTTGTTTGAAGCATATTAATGACATCATCTAATATGTGCTTGTCCAAATACAGTCCCAAAGGCCAGATTTTCATTGGATCTACGCCAGTGTTGGCGTAGATCCAAGATCCATGCCTAAACTCGTTAATGATCCATTGGATGAATTTGGACAAGCATATATTAACAATCAATAATTAGTATTAATTGGCAATCATATAGAGTTACACATGGATCTGCCTGTACCCTATTGTATAATATGCATGCCTAAATTTTATGTAGCACACAGTTCAAAAGGGAGTATGGCCATGGAAGGGGCATAGGTGGGTCAGGGTGTTGTGGAATTTAGGCACAAAAGCCCAGATTCTATAAAAGATACCTACAGTTAGGCACCTAGCTGATCTAGTGCCTAACTTAATTATTTAACAAGCTTAATTGTTGCCAATAATGAGCAATTAGAAATTCATAATTGCCTTAAATTAAAATTAATTGCTTTCTAGATCTCTAACTCGCTAGGTGCCTAGTCCAAGGTGCCTGCCAGAAAGTGGGTGTGGTTAAGGGTGGATCATGGGCATGTTTTGCATGTAGACACCTAAATTGGACATAGGTGCCAGTATTAGGTGCTCTTAGGCATGATACTATAAATGGCACCTAACTCATGATTGACATGCACTATGTGCTGCATTCCTCGGCACCTATGTTTTAGGGACCATTTATAGAATCAGGGCCAAAGTGATGGAATAGTGCCATTAGTTACATGCAGCATTTACACTAGGTTACAACACCCTTTTGCAGAATACTAGCTTAGTTCAGATCTTCCTGGGACCTAACTTTGGGTGCTATTTACTGAATGCCCCCTATATTTCTAATGATTGTACATAAAAGATTTACATACCCACTTGCGCATTGAAGCATAAGGGATATCCTGAAAATCTGACCCATTTGCAGCCCTCAAGGATTGAACTTGGACAACCCTGTTCTTAGGAGTCAGAGGATACAGAACAGCTCCTATGATTTATTTAGGACAATTCAATAGATTTTTATTCACACTAAAACTGAATGGAGAAAAAAAAGCTGTAGTGGGTCAGGTCCCATGTGAAGCACAGTGCATTATCCATTGCTGTAAATTGAAAGATCAAAGCAAAAGAAGTTGGTCCATGTGAACCACTTTAATTTGCACAGCAGGTCTTTATATTGTATTGGCAAAAGTATGTAATGCTCCATTAAAAAAAAAAAATATAATCATTTGTGTTATAACACAGAAGGGGAATATAGTAACTATTGATGGTTATCATGCTTCTCCTGCATGTCTTGAAATCTGGGTCAAATAGTATTTTGGTCTGTAATGTCTGCAGGATGATTAAGAAACAAGGTGTATACAAGTGGTGGTAGTTTTTTAATTTTCAGTGAATAGCATTACTTGATTTTCTGGATGCAAGGAAACTTTCAGGGGCAGATTCTGTAAAGGACACCTAACTTTAGGCGTCCACGATTTGGATGTCCACCGGCTTAGGCGTCCAAGTAAAGTGGATAATAAGCCCACTTAATGAGTTTAACCAGCATTAATTGGTACTTAGACGTCCAAATGCTAGACTCGATTCTACAAATAGACATCCACAATTTTATGGACGCCCATCGGAAAAAGCTGCGCCTAAAAAGTGGGCATGGCATAGGCTTGGCATGGGAGAGACTTCAATGTGGACGTCTCTAGCATATTTCTGAGCACCCGAGTGCGTCTACCTAATGTCTACATTGTAGGCGATTGAAAAGCAGGTCTACTTTTGAGTGTGTTATCCCAGGACAAACAGGCAGCATATTCTCACATGAGCATATCCATGGAGTGCTGGTGTGGACAGCTGCAAAAGTGCACCGGTACTTTTAAGAACTTTAGAAAGTTTGCGACTGACCGCACTGCACATGCGCGAGTACCTTCCCGCCTGACGTAGGCACGCAGCTCCTCAGTTCTATGTTTTCTGTAGAGCTAAGAAGTCGTCTTTTCAAACGCTCTTCGTTTTTGCCTTTTGCCTTCCTGCTCACTCTTATTTTATTTTATTTCTTTTTTATTCTGTCTCTCGTTTTTTTCTTCTTGTAAAAAAAACAAAAAAACAGAAGAAAAATGACGAGTCTTTTATTTTTCTCCGACTTACTTTTCCTTGGGAGCGCTTAGTCGGTGGGGCCTTTTGACATTGTCTCAGCCTTGTATTCAGGTTGTTTTTTTTTTTTTTTTAGAGCAGGTCTGTGAATACATGAACACAACAGGATGAATGGGGAATATTGATCACAATAGATGCAACCGCAAAAACGTGAAATTGTGCTTTGGGAACATGCGACTGTAAGTTATCTAAGATGCGATGGTTTCTGTGGTGGCTAAAAAGACTACTATCCTGGTAGAAGGGGATGCATCACTGGTCGCCGTACATGAAGAAGGACACAGTACTACTCAAAAAAGTCCAGAGAAGAGCGACTAATATGGTTAAGGGGTTGGAGGGGCTGCCGTACGGCGAAAGATTAGAGAAACTGGGCCTCTTCTCCCTCAAACAGAGGAGATTGAGAGGGGACATGATCGAAACATTCAAGGTACTGAAGGGAATAGACTTAGTAGATTAAGGACAGGTTGTTCACCCTCTCCAAGGTAGGGAGAATGAGAGGGCACTCTCTAAAGTTGAAAGGGGATAGATTCCATACAAACGTAAGGAAGTTCTTCTTCACCCAGAGAGTGGTAGAAAACTGGAACACTCTTCCGGAATCTGTCATAGGGGAAAACACCCTCCATGGATTCAAGACAAAGTTAGACAAGTTCCTGCTGAACAAGGACGTACACTGGTAGGGCTAGTCTCAGTTAGGGCGCTGGTCTTTGACCAGAGGGCTGTTGCGTGAGCGGACTGCTGGACATGATGGACCACTGGTCTGACCCAGCAGCAGCAATTCTTATGTTCTTATGATGGGCTCCGCGATCAACTCATGTTGCCTTCATGCTCTATTGGTCAATCACGATCGACCTTTTGGGCACCCCTGGTCTACAACATTAATCACCGCACTAAACATTTGCATTAAATTGTATTAGGGGAGTGGGGAATGAACTTGAATTTGGAAAAGGAGAAAAATAAATCTAAAAATGCAAAATCAAATCCAACACGGCCAATAATCCAGTGTAGTTAACTTACTGTATTTTTCGCTCTGTAAGACGCACTTTTTCCACCCCCAAAAAGGGGGTGGAAATGTATGCGTCTTATGAAGCGAAGATACAAATTAAGTCTACTGCCGCCGCAACTTTTAATGCCTTCAAATAAATCTCTGTCCGCTTCTTCTGCCTGTGAAGGTGGCTTATATACCACATTAATATCTAATCTAATCTAATCTCCATTTTATATACCGGATCATTCCAGCAAAGACTCGAGCCGGTTAACAAAGTTTAAAAGAATATAATATAAAACAATAATGAAGGTAATAGAAAAATTTTCAATAAATTAGATCAGTTAAGAATCTCTGAAAGAGATAAATTTTCAGATTTTTCCTAAAAAGTGATAGAGATAATGACGTTCTGATAATCGAGGGAAGATCATTCCAAACTTTTACCAAGGAATAGGCTAAGGAATTTGAGAATTTACCTAGGGTTTTAATCCCTTTAACAGAAGGGAAAAGCAATTTAAATTTTTATGTATTCCTGGTAGTGTGAAACTGAAGAGAGTTAAATAATAGAGGTAATAAAGGCAAAAAAATTCCATGTAAAATTTTAAAAATTACATTGGTACATTTAAATTGAATTTGCCAGTAAATAGGAAGCCAATGAAGTAACCTCAACAATGGAGAGGCGTGATCATATTTTTGTCTTCCAAAAATTAATTTGGCTTCAGTGTTCTGAATAAGTTGTAGCCTCTTTAGATTAAATTTAGTTAATCCTATATACAGGGAATTTGCATAATCCAGATGTGCCAAAATAATCACTTGAACCAAAACCGCAAAATGATTTTGATAAAAATAACCTCGAACTCTCCTCAACATCCGTAAACTAAAATAGCACTTTTTTGATAAATTGTTAATTTGATTATTTAAAGAGGAATCTAAAATAAAATCAAGGATTCTAGATGAAAATTCAATTGTTAAGGAGTTTCCTGATTTCAATGCTATAACCTGAGGTAGATTAACCCACAATGCCCCTTTCTTACCCTATAAAACCTGCAATTCTGTTACCTTAATAGTATCTTTAACATAATAATTCCTCCTCCTTTCTCTTTCTGTCTTTCCTGAACAGATATCTCAGTAATGGTTCTCCATGAACCAAGTTTAAATCCATACCCTGGTATTCATGTCAATCGATACCCAGATGTGCTGTCCTGGCTTACCTAGATAGTTATCTAGATCAGTGGTTCCCAACCCTGTCCTGGAGGAACACCAGGCCAATTGGGTTTTCAGGCTAGCCCTAATGAATATGCATGAAGCAAATTTGCATGCCTATCCCTTCCATCATATGCAAATCTCTCTCGTGCATATTCATTAGGGCTAGCCTGAAAACCCGATTGGCCTGGTGTTCCTCCAGGACAGGGTTGGGAATCACTGATCTAGATACTCATTGAGAACTGGCAGCATTGGGATAATTTCTGGCTCTACCCAGGACTGCCCTGGCACTACCAGCATAGTGTTGACATATCTGATGGCTATAGTGAGTTGCATTTATGCAGAAGAAGCAACTCCTGTCAGGATAAGTGATGCTGAATTTTGGGTACACAGTAGAGAATGACACGGTGACAGAATTCATCACCGTTCCCGTCCCCACGGATAACCGCGGGAAACCATGTTCATGTCATTCTTTAAGGAGAGAGAAGAATCAGAGTACGAATGGCCACAACCACTGACCCTCAAGCTTTGCTGTGAAGAATGCTGGTGTAGAAGGACTGAGGTTGAAATAGACACTAGAAAATGGCATGAGATTATTTCCCGCGGTTATCCATGGGGACGGGAACGGTGATGAATTTTGCCACCATGTCATTCTCTAGTACACAGCATTCTAATTGCTGTGATGCCAGAATTGTACAGAAATATGGAAACCAAGCTGGCTTGTTGGATATATGTTTGGCATATATGTGTGTGTATTTATTTATTCATTCAATTTTCTATACTGTTCTCCCAGGGAGCTCAGAATGGTTTACATGAATTATTCAGGTACTTAAGCATTTTTTTTCTGTCTGTCTCGGAGGGCTCACAGTCTATCCAGTGTAACTGGGCAATGGGGGAGCAAGTGATTTGTCCAGGATCAGAAGGAGCAGCGTGGGTCTGCACCCACAACCTTAGGGTAGCTGAGGCTACAGCTCCAACCAAGGTGCTGCATTCTCAGACATAATATGGTAAAAGATAGCATGGCAAACATTTACAAAGCATGGCAAAACATAATATGAGGTCTGTTCAAAAAGCTCCAGGATAGTTTAAATTGCACGCCAACGGGAAGTTCTTTTGAGACTCACTAGGAAGCACTGAGTAGCTTGAAACCTCATGAGTAACCTCCTTTTTTCCATTTGTTGATATCTGTTTTCATCTCCGAGCTACAGGAGTTGTTGTGAAAGTGTGTTTTTATGATTGGCTATTTTTCATCATGTGTAACCTCATTGAGCAGCGCTGCAGCGTGAAGTTCTGCTTTAAATTGGGAAAGACTGGTGCAAAAACATATGAAATGTTGAAAGTGGGTTATGGAGAACTTGTCATGATTAACTGTTAGAGAATTGTCAGAGGAATGCAACATCTCCATTGGTTCATGCCACTACATTCTAACAGAGAAGTTGGGGATGTTTCGCATTTCGACAAAGTTTATTCCATGGTTGATGACCGATGACCAGAAGAACAACTACAAATTTTGCGCAAAAAACACGATGACAATTCTTCCCTGGCCACCTTACTCTCCTGACTTAGCCCTGCTGACTTCTTGTTTCCTAAACTTAAATCCACGTTGAAAGGAAAGCAATTTGACACCATTGAAGATATAAAGCAAAATTCGACTCGGCAACTTTTGGCAATTCCTAAAGCTGCGTTTAAGGAAGGTTTCCAAAAGTGGAAACGTTGGGAAAAGTGTATACGTAGGGAAGGGGACCCAATGGAAGAAATTGTAAGATTGTTTAATACATTTTTATAAAATCAGTCCTGGAACTTTTTGAACAAGCCTCGTATGATAAAACATGATATGGTGAGCATAG
This sequence comes from Geotrypetes seraphini, assembly GCF_902459505.1. NCBI lineage: Eukaryota > Metazoa > Chordata > Amphibia > Gymnophiona > Dermophiidae > Geotrypetes > Geotrypetes seraphini. The sequence continues at coordinate 67,003,803 of NC_047093.1, read as the reverse complement.
TTCTGCAAAACATAGCACAACAAACATAATACAAAGCATGGTTAATATAGTATAACATGACTTGGCAAAAATGGTAAGGCAAGCATGCATGATGCAAAATAGCATGGAAGACATGGAATGGCAAACATTGTGTGGTATTTTCTTAAGATTTCCTTTTGGAATCATTTTATTTTATTTATATATTTATAGAATTCAGCAGACACTTTTCCATTGTTAGGTCAAGGCAAATTACGGTGTCAGGTCAAAAGCGTGTTGGGACAAAGGCACGCCCAGACAATTGAGCGCAGCACGCACCGCCGTGCCGCTCTAAATTACTGTTTTTAGCGCTCCGACGGGGGTTTTTGTTGGGGAACCCCCCAGTTTACTTAATAGACATCGCGCTGTGTTGTGGGGGTATTGTGGGGGGTGTGGGGGGTTGTAACCCCCCACATTTTACTGAAAACTTCACTTTTTCCCTGTTTTTAGGGAAAAAGTTCAGTTTACAGTAAAATGGCGCGATGTCTATTAAGTAAACTGGGGGGGTTCCCCAACAAACCCTCCGTCGGAGCCCCTAAAAACTGTAATTTAGAGCGGCGCGGCGGCGCGCGCTGCGTTCAATTGTCGGCGTGCGCTTTTGTCTTTCGTGCCGTTGTCTATGAACCCAAATTACAGTCAGGAACAGTGGGTATTTTCCTGTCTTCAGAGAGCTCACAGTCTATTTATATATGAAGATGGTTGGAATGGCAGTGAATAATCTCATATTTCAATCTTGCTTGTTCTCCTTCCAGCAGACTTTCTTCTTCTCTTCCTTTATGCAAATAATTTTGAAATCTTAAAATTAAAGCCATACCTGCAGTTTGATTGCCATTTGCAAAATATTCAAGCCTCCTATTGTGTGATTTATGTCATAAGAAGATCCTGCATACAATTTAAACTAATTTATTAGTTTAATTGAGGTGTCTTGTTTCACACATGTCTAAGGAGTAAATCATACATAATGCTTAATTGCATTTTGTTTCTTTGGGCCTGTAAATTGGAATCCCAGTTATTCTGCACCATTTTCAGCATTAGGAGGAATGAAAATACCTTTTCTTTCCCAGTAGATGGCACTCCAGGAAAGCAAATAAGGTGTTTACAGGTCTGACTACATTTTCGTTATTGGTAACATACCAAAAAGAGCATATAGCCAACAAAAGATGTGGTAACTACTGCTAGCACAAAGAAAGGGAACTACAAATACACAAAAAGACAATTACATCATAAAAAGTGTACAAGTCTACAGAACTTGGATTTAATGTTCTTTATTCTACAAATAACCAACACTGTCAGTGTTTCGGCCTGCGTCAAGGGTCTATAATAACATACACAAAAAAGTTGTGATTAAAATAATGAAATGCTTTAATTAAATAAATTCCCATATTATCACGCTAAACTCTTCTATTTATGGATTTCTAAAGGTGCTTCCTTGATAAAAATCAATCTACGACATGATTAAGTTTCTTTAATATGACTCTTAAGTTTAAATATCCTAAAAATAACACAAATTGAATTGTTCTAAAAATAGGCCAATATATGTATATATATTTTTTAAACTCTTAACACATCTCTCCCTCCATCACTATGTCCAACATCCCTCTCCACCACAATATCCAACATTTCTCCCTCTCATCCTTCTATTCCCTATTCCTCTAACTCACTCCTCTCTCTCTCTCTATGCCCAGTTTTTCTCTTTCTTCCTTTCCCCTTGTGTACCATCTCTTTCCCTCTCACACGCTCATGCCCAAGAATTCTCCCTTTTTATTCCCTCCCTCCTATGTCCCAAGTTAGTGCCCCCTTCCTCCCTCACTTCTGTGTTCCATGTTCATGCTCCTTTCCTTCCTTCGGTGTCCCGGGTTCATGCCCCCCTCCCTGCCTTCCAGCCTATGTCCCAAAATCGTGCTCCTCCCATGTCCCAACACGCTCCTCCCCCCTTTCTCCCTTTGTCCCAGATCATGTCCCCTCTCTCCCTTACTTGTTCGAGCTGCATTCACTCCTTCTGCCTTCAGCGACTCTCATTGCAGGAACACTCAGGCAGCGATTTGCACGTGGCTGACTTACAAGCCTTCCCTCTGACGTCAACTACGTGAACCGCAGCCTGTGCATCCTTGCAGCGAGAGCCGCTGAAACCAGGAGGTAACTGGAAACCCCCCCACCTGCTGACCTGGAAGGCTTTCCTCTGACGTCAGCTCTGACATCGGAAGGAAGCCCTCTGGGTTAGCTTCGGTGGAGGGGACAGGCAGGAAGAAGGGATCCCTGCCAGTGACTTTGATGGAGGGTGCAGGGCAGGAAGGAGGAATCCCTGCTGGTGGCTTCAGCAGGTGGGCAGGCAATGTCCTCGGCGGCAGTCAGTGCCGGGTACCCCCAGCAACCCCTAAGGGTACGCATACCACATGTTGAAAAACACTGTTCTAGGGTACTTGGAGTCATATTAAATTTAGCTCTGACAATGAAACTCCAGATTAATCATCTTACTCAGAAAACATGAAACAACTTCTCCTTTTGCGCAATTATTTTCTTCCTAGTCATTTTAAGATTTTGGTCCAGTTAACTAACTTTGTCACAATTGGACTGTATTCATTGTATGTAGGTATTATCCAAGTTCAGCTCACTAGGTTACAGCTTATCCAAAACATTGCTGCAAGAGTAGTCTTTCTTAAGTCAAAATTTGTTCATTTTTTCTTCTGCTTGTTGTTCTCCATTAGCTCCCTATTAGCTCCATTAGCTCCCTATTAAATTGTGTTGTTTAACTTTTAAAAATCTTGAAGGGCATTACTCCAGCTAAGTCAACATTTACTATACTGTACAGATGCTATGGATTCATAGTTATACTATTCTGTAACTATCTTGCTTTGCAATATCCTGGCCTCAAGGGGATTAAAAAGTTATTTTTATGGGTATTGGGTTTTGACTATTCAAAGGGGAAGGAGCAGGAGATAAACCATGGCATATAGTACGCTTAAATTTGTTTCTTACAATGTGTGAGGGTTTAATTCATGAATGGAGGACTCTCTTTAGGGAATTGGTAAGGGATCGGGCCTCGATATGCTTTCTATAGGGAACCCATCTTTTACGATCTCATGAATGTCTTTTGCGAAACTCTAGATTTCCATTAATCTACTGGGCCTCTAAAGTGGGTTCATCTAAGAAGGGAGGAATGGGAATTATTTTTGCTAAGTGACTTACAATGGCTGTTCATAGTGTGGTGCGGGACCCACAGGAGAGATACCTTCTTAATGGTGGTGGATTTTAATGGGGGAGACTCACATTGGTAAATATGTATGCTCCCAATTTACATCAGAGGGAGTTTTTCCATCACATGGCTTCCTGAATTTTAGGTCAGAAAGAGGGATCTCTCCTAGTGGGAGGGGACTTTAACTTAGATAACTCGGGAGGAGGGGTTTATATGGTAGGAAAGAGGGTGCTTGATCCAAGTTTCCAAATTAATTAAAATGTACTACCCCGAAACTAGGGATTACCTCCAGAGCAGCTTACAAGCTAAATACATTTAAAATGATAAAAATTTATTTATTTATTTATTTTAAAAATTTATATACCGTCTAAAATTTAAAAGCATCAGAAAAATTAGGTCAAAGGTGAAGAGGAGTGCCTGTGTTTGGCCAGTGGGCCAGTTCTCCCGGGACTGACGGCAACCATTCAGTAAGTGGTGCACACCCACGCAGCAGCGGCTTGTGCGCCGCTGGCCCTGACATACCGGTAATCAGCAGGCAGCCGTCCAGTGAAGCACCAGCGACCACCACAATTAGGAAGTGTCGTGGGCCCAGGCATTAGCGCACTTGTGCGCTGCTGGCCCTGACATAATCAGGAGGGAACTGTCCAGCGACCACCACAATTTAAAGGTACCACCGGGGTGGGTGGGTTGTATATTCGCTTCATAAAAAACACCCTTATTTCCACCCACTTTTTGGGGAAAAAAAAAGTTTGTCTTATGGAGCGAAAAATACAGTAATTAAAAATAGTAGAAGTGGCAAAAGGTTTTTGTTGATGCAATCTGTATCAGCATAAACTAAAATTCTTTTTTAGTTTTCTTACTGAGATTAGGTATACGAGGTCAGCAAGAAAACTTGTTTAGAGCTGTGGTTTTGCTGAACACTGTTACAATATGACAAAAAGCTTTCCCTCCCTTTTACAAAACTGTGCTAGCATTTTTAGCGCTGGTTGCCGTGGTAACAGCTCTGATGATCATAGGAATTCTGTGAGTGTCAGAGCTGTTACCACGGCAGCCGGCACTAAAAATGCTAGCGTGGCTTTGTAAATGAGGGGGTCTATCAGAGACTGGCAAGTCTTCATCTGGTCTCACACAGTTTATCACAGTTCTGTCTGAGAGATGCTGTTCTGGTGTGTGGTTTGACTTGATTGGCTAATAATTCTAAAAACAACCTACTGAAATGAACATAAGAACATAAGAAAAGCCTTCACCGGATCAGACCGAGGTCCATCCAGTCCGGTGATCCGCACACACGGCGGCCCCTTTAGGTACTCCCGAATGGAGACCCAGATATACCGTAGCCCTCAATATGATTTGCAAGAAGGTGTGCATCCAACTTGCGCTTGAATCCCAGAACAGTAATCTCTGTCACAACATCCTCCGGGAGAGCATTCCAAATTCCCACCATGCGCTGTGTGAAAAAGTACTTCCTGATATCCGTCCTGAACCTGCTGCCACTCAGTTTCAGTCTATGACCTCTTGTCCGTGTCACATCCGAAAAAGTTAGTAACGCTGCTTCTTGGTCTATTTTATCAAAACCTTTTATTATTTTAAAAGTCTCTATTAAATCCCCTCTCAGTCTTCTCTGCTCGAGGGTAAATAGTCCCAATTTCCTAAGGCGTTCTTTGTAGCTCAAATTCTCCAATCCCTTGACAAGTTTTGTGGCTCGCCTCTGTACCCTCTCCAGCAGAGTTATATCTTTCTTGAGGTATGGAGACCAGTGTTGTACACAGTATTCCAATTGCGGTCTGACCATTGCTCTATAAAGTGGCATTATTACATCTTCCGATCCACTCGTGATCCCCTTCTTAATCATGCCCAACATCCTATTTGCTTTCTTCGCCGCTGCCGCGCATTGAGCCGAAGGCTTTAGGGTTCTGTCAATCAATACCCCCAAATCCCTTTCTTGTTCGCAATTTGCTAATGTCACCCCCAACATCTTATACTCGTGTTCTTTGTTTTTTTTCCCTAGATGCATCACCTTGCATTTGTTTATGTTAAAATTCATCTGCCACTTAGTTGCCCACGCTTCTAGCTTGTTCAGATCCTTCTGGAGTTCCTCGCAGTCCCTTTGAGAGTCAACCGCACGACATAGTTTTGTATCGTCTGCAAACTTTATTATATTACAAGTTGTTCCCTCTTCCAGATCATTTATAAAAATATTGAACAAGATAGGCCCTAGAACCGAGCCCTGAACAATAAGGAAACATGTTAGCAATCTAATTAGCCATGAAAGGGCTTCCATGTTTATAGGAAATATTTTTTATGAACTAACTACCTTACTATGTGGAGAAAATATTGGCTTACATAAATTAAATGCCATCCTATGGAGCATGCCACTGTGGGATAAATTTATACCTAGGGAATTAGAACAGATTTGTTGATATCTGAGTAGCCAAATGAAATTCTCCTTATCACATTAAGCATGGAGTTCCTCTACAGTGCTGTGCATGTCCTATGGAGCATCTTGCTCTAATTGGCAATCATAATTTACAGTCTTTATAGTCAAAAGAAAAACCTAGTGGGTTAACATAGAATGCTGAGCTAAAACCAAATAAATCACATGTGTACAAAACTTTATGCAGAAGATGGTGAGTTTCTCCTAGTGTCTCGATATATATTCTTTACATTTTTTTCTGCTTAAAATACTTATTTAAAAGCTTATAAAAAATGTTTATTTATATGCTTGTTAAAGTCATTAAGGACTTGATTCTAGTAATGGCGCCTACATCAATCACGCGTATGATTTTTTAATTGGTTTATGTGACGTGGTCAATTAATGTGCTGATTAACACCAATTAAAACAAGGGCCCCTTTCATCAAGTTGCACTAGAAGTTTTTAGAGTGAGCTGATGTGGTAAATGCTCTGATGCTCATAGAATTCCTATGAGCATTGGAGCATTTACCTCACTGGCCCATGCTAAAAACCTCTTCCGTAGCTTGAGAAATGGGGGGTAAGTTAGGTGGCAGTTGGCAGGGATTAATTTCATAATTGAACACGAAACAGTGAAAGAATGAAATTGTATATAGACAATCCCGTGTTTCAAAATTACTAGAAAAAAATATAATATCTTTCTTATGACAGTGCTAAAACATATGCTCAGAAATCCTTCAGACCCTTTGAGATAAGTCACTTGTTTTTTGATATTTTGTGTAAAAAGGATAACAAACTTATGAATACCACCTGTTAGATATTTATTGTTTTTGATCATAAGCATTACACATATGCGATGATTGGGAGATGAGTCCTTAAACAGGGATATGTCCCTAGGAGGGCTCCGTGTTTCTGAGTATATGTTATAGCACTGTCATAAGATAGATATATTTTTTTCTAGTAATTTTGGAACACGGGATTGTCTATGAATATTTTCAGTAGGGAACCTACCGCCACCTAAATTACAGCACCATTACTAGAATCAGGCCCTAAAGGCTTAAAAAGGCCTTTCAGTTTCAATGCTTAAAAGCTATTAGTTGAAGTACTTGTTTCCTCTGCAACTATATAGCCTTACAGTATAGAGATAAGCATTCTGAAAAGAAGAAAAAAGTTTCAAGAATTGAATATACCTGAAGAAGTCTTGATCTATCCTTGACAGTGCTGTAGCATTTTCTTGAGTCTATCTCCTGTAACTTATCATGAGCTTACTGGAAGAGTAGAGAACATTTGAAAGAAATCTCAAACTGCGCAAGAAATGACTGTTTAAAGACATTTTCACTTTTTGGTGCTATATAACACTATATATTTTAATAATCTGCAGCCATATACCCTCGGGTATAACATTTCAGTCAGCTAGGTTGAAATGCTCCGTTAAGCAAATTGAATTTTGAGAGTGCATTCTTGAAAAGGTACATCAACCTAGTTGATTCAAAAAAATCAACCGCACTGAAACGTTACCTGTGGGTTTAGAAGAGCTAAAATGTATTACTCTAATCTCATGAGGGCATCACTTTTTAATTTAAAAAAATTGCTTTTCTTTGTAATTTGGGGCTTGATGCTTACTTAGAGAACATTTCATCCTTTCATGATGATACTCTAAGACTGGAATATTTTCACACAGTTCTATGATCGGGAAGTTGTTTTCTCAGCAGGGAGTTAGAAGACATCAAGATGAGAATCCTGAGATTACACAGAACATAACTTTTCCTTTTCCAGTTATTTTCTCTCTGAAAACATATATCTTATAACGTGCCTTTTATAAGATCAAAAACTATTTACAGTATCTTGTAAAATTCTTCATACCCTTATATTTTTTTCACATTCTGCTGTCTGAAAAGTACAGTTCAAAATGCATTAAGGTAGGAGTTTGTTTCACTGATCTACAAAACTTAATCTACATGTTTGATGTGAAAAAAACAATTACAGAAATATTCAAAAAGTGGTTAATAAAAAACCAAAAAAGTATTGATTGCATAAGTCTTCAAACCATTTGATGCAATACTTGGTGAAAGTATCTTGTGCAAAAATAACAGTTATAAGTCATAAAGGATAAGCGTCTACCAACTTTTACACAGCAGGATCCTACAGCTTTTGTCCTTTCAGCTCAAATTCTTTCAGGTTAATTAGAGATTATCCGTGGACTGCAGTCTTGAAGTCTTACTGCAGAATTTCAATTGGATTCAAGTCTTGTCTTTGACTGGGCCTCTTGATAACATTCACTTTCTTCTTGCTGAACCACTTAGCTTAGTGCATAGGATCATTGCCCTGCTGTAAGGTGACTCTTCCTCCAAGTACCAGATCAGTAGCAGACTGCAATAAGTTTTTCTCTAGAATCTGTCTCTACCTTGCACTAGTGCTGCCTGATTCAGGAAAAAAAAATTCAATTCGATTCAGCATATTGAATCAATTTTTCGATTCGATTTTCCTGCCCAATTGGGTGGTGGTGATTTTTTTTTTTCAAACATCCTGGTGGGTTTATTTATAGCCTCTTCACCCACCCCACCCCCTTTGCCCTCTCCTATCCACACTGACGCTGTGGTGTAAACAATTAAACAAAAAAGACTTTTCCTCACTCTGTTAAATCCTAGCTCACGTTTACGGTCTAACACCATCTCTGTCAGGATACACATTTCAAACTGACATATTGTAATCACAATAAATAATCAAAATAAAATTATTTTTTCTACTTTTAGTTGTCTGGTCATTATTCAAATCATGTTGGTCCCTTGCTCTGGTTTCTGTTTGTCTAATGATAGCTCGCTTGCCAGGGTCTCCTGCCCATTAGTCGTTTTCTTCTTTTTCCATGCTAACCATCCATCTTCCATCTCTGTCCTCCCCTTCCTTTCCCCGGAGGTCTGGCATCTTTCCTTTTTTTCATTTCTATCACTATAGCTGCAGCGATGCACACCACCATCCCCAGATCCACCATCTCTCCTTTTCTCAACTACCCTTTCATCCAACATCTCTCCCTCCTTCCCCACCACCCCAGGGTCCACCTTCTCTCCCTTTCTCTTCTCAACTACCCTCCTATCCAGTATCTCTTTCTCCCTCTACACCATCCCTTGAGTTCAACTTCTCTCCCTTTCTGTTCCTTCCCTCCCTAAATCCCATTGTCCACCATCTCTCTCACTCTCCTGTTTTTAGAACCATTATTTCTTCCCCCCCCCTCTCAGTCTGGCATATGCACGCCTCTTTGGACATCCCCTTCCTTCCCTCCCTCTGTCTGTGTACTTCTACACCAGGGCCTTCCCCCCGTGTACTTCTACACCAGCCCCCCCCCCCCCCGAAGGCCTGCATGTTTCCCCCTTCTTTGTAGTGTCCTCCGGCTTCCCCCCGGTCTCACTTTCAGCTAATTAAGGCAGCCTGCAGAGGATCGCTGGTGCTGTAGCGATCCTAGCAGGCTGCTGTTGGCCTCCGCAACACGTTCCCTCTACTACAGTCCCGCTCATTCTCTGACATCAGGTGCAGGATTGCGGCAGAGGGAATGTGTTGTGGAGGAAAACGGCAGCTTGTTTGGATCGCTACAACACCGGTGATCCTCTGCAGGCTGCCCTAATTAGCTGAAGGTGAGACAGGGAGGTTAGAGGGGAAGCCGGAGGACGCTAGAAAGGCCTATTCAGCACTTCCTGACTGGCCCTCCCCCCTTGCCCCTTAAAGTAGGAGCGGCAGCAGCAGTGGACGGCTAACAAGAGGTAGTGCTGCTGCTCCTGCTTTAGGAGACCTTCAGGCATGTAGAGGAGGGTTGGTCAATGAATCTGCGAGCCCAATTTTTTTTTTATTTTTTATTTTAAACAAATCAGTTCGAGTCGATTCACCAAAGTGAATCGATGAATCGTGCAGCAATACTTTGCACTATCCAACATCTCATCGATCTGCTGCAAAACATCTCAACAAGATAATGCTGCCTCCACCATTCTTTAATGTAGGATTGCACGATCGGTGTGGCTGGGACTTGGCAAGGCATAGTGCCACCTCAGAATCAGGTGCTTATCATTTTCCTAGTCCTACTGCTAAGCATAGGCTAAAGACTAGAATTCCCCAGGAAGGGAGAAATAGCCTGAAACTTGCAGGTTTAATACTGCCCTTTTAAGAGACACCAGACCAGAGTTCCAGTATGAAAGGGAAGGCCCCTTTAAGAAAGCAACTGCTATGAGCAAAGGGGAGGGATGAGGCCAGAGGGAGCTTTTTTCCCTGGCAAGTTGGCTGAGAAGCAGAGAGAGCCAGGAACTGAAAGGGAGTATGTGTACAAACACCAGCCATGCTCAAATGATTGGGACATAGAAGAGGAACTGAGTGCAGAGGGAAAGCACCTGGACAAAAGTTTTCCTCCAGACCATTACATGTAGTGCAGCGATCTCAAACTTGCGGCCCACGGCCACTTGTGGCCTCCCGGGTGCTATTTTATGGACCGCAGTCTAGTACCCGATTCTGCACTCTGGTTTATAAACCCTTACCTCCTGTTTTTTCCCTTTTTTACCAAACCCAATATTGTAACTTTTTAATTTCTTTCCTTACCCTTCATGTACGTTTTTAATGTAATTATATTGTTAATGTGTTAGTTTCTATGTTTTCTTTACTTGGACTATGTACATCGCCTAGCAATTCTAATAGGCGATTCATCAAATGCTTAAATAAACTTGAAACTTGAGAGGTGCCGGTGTCAGCTGACTTGCAACTGCCTGCTACCGTTGCGTATGCTGGGATTCCTGCCTTCACGTATCTCCCAGAAACGCGAAGGCAGGAGTCCCGGCATAAGCGACTAGCAGCAGGCATCTGCGAGTCAGCTGATGCCGGCGCGATCTCGCACACTGGGCAGGAAGAGAAGCTCCGGAGTCAGTGTCAACTGACTTGCAACTGCCTGCTACCGTATTGTATGCCGAGACTCCTGCCTTCGCATATCCGGCAGATACGTGAAGGCAGGAGTCCCGGCATGTGCGACAGCTGCAGGAAGTTGCAAGTCAGCTGATGCCGACACCGGAGCCTCTCTTCCTGCCTAGTATGCGAGATCGTGTACAAGACCAGCTGCTGCTGGACAAGGGGAGGAAGAGGTACTGATGGAACTGGCAGAAAGGGAGGGAAAGGAAAGGTGCTACACACTGGAGAGGAGGGTGAGATGGTGCATGGGGAGAGAGCATGTTGGGTTGGGAAGGAGGGATGCCATTGAGGGAAGAGGCAAGGGCAGAGAGAGAAAGCGTGCAGGAGGCAGAAAGTGTTGGACTCATGGAGAGGGCAAGATGGATGGAGAGGACAGAAAGGAGGGAAGGATAAATGTTACTCTGGGGAAGGGGGATAGGGCAGAGTGTGAAAAGTTGGACTCATGGAGGGAGCGAGAGAGATGTTGTTTGGTTGAGGAGGAAGCATGGAGGAAGAGAGAAGTAAGTAGGAGGAAAAGAGAAAAAAATGTTGGACTGGTGGAAAGGAGGGAGAAATGTTGGACTGGGAGGGGAGCAGAAAGGAGGAAGGGAAGTAAGATGGACTGCAGGGGGCAGAAAGGAGAAAGAGAAATGCTATACTGGGGGGGGGAAGGAGGGAAGGAGAGAGATGTCAGACCATGGAAATAGGGAGGGAAGGAGAGAGAGATAGGAAGGGAAGATAAGACATGGAAACGTTGATTTTGAGAAGAAAGCAGAAAAATTGAATGTTAAGTTAATGCCAAAGATGGATGCAAGGCAGAAAGTGAAGACGGAGAGAAAAGCAGTCAGTGGACAAGAAGGCCCTGGGAACAAAGTCACCAGACAACAAAGGTAGGGAAAATTATTTTATTTTCAATATAGTGATTGAAATGTTTCAGTTCTGAGAAAGGAAAGATGTTAAACTTTAATTGTGAGGTCCGCAGAAAAAATAGTTAATGTCTTATTAAAGATATGACAGTTTTGCATGAGGTAAAACTATAGTTTATAAATCTTTCCTTTAACAGATAAAGGAAAGATTTATAGACTAAGGAGTTTTACCTCATGCAAAATTGTCATGTCTTTAATAAGACATTAACTATTTTTTTTCTGCGGCCCTCCAAGTACTTACAAATCCAAAATGTGGCTCTGCAAAGGGTTTGAGTTTGAGACCACTGATGTAGTGGGATGATTCCTGTGGTCCCTAGTTGCTGGCTGAGGATACCATGGATATCAGCTGACTGCCCTAATACGAAGGTTAGAGTAACCTGAACTTTTAAACATTATTTGAACATTTTGTTTTTTTCTCTGAGGCTGCTAGCAGTGCTGGCTGGGTGTGGCTCCAGCACAGCCATCTGAAACTTTGAAATCTTATTGCCTAAAGCAGTGGTCGACAAACTGCGGCTCGTGAGCCGCATGCTGCTCTTTAGCCACTTGAGTGCAGCTCTGCCAGTAGCCAAACTTTTCCTGCACAGAAGGGCCCCGACACAGCAGCTGATCTCACAAGCTGGCGGCTGCCCCGAAGTTTTCCCTCTGCCGCAAATTCCCATTTCTGACAGGTAGATCGCCGCAGAGGGAAAGCTTCGGGGCAGCCGCCGGCAGTTTGTGAGAACGGCTGCATCAGAACCGGATTAAAAGATAGGGCCCAAAATGGTCAGGGGGGCCCGCCGGTGTGGTGCTTTAGGGCCGTTTGGGCATCTCCCTCACCCTCGCTGGATTTGCAGCAGAGTCATTGCCTGGCTCCCCCCCAGCATCATTGCCTCGGGCCTTCCCCCAGCATCATCATCATCTCGGGCCCTCCCCATCGCCCCTCCCACCATGAGAAGACCAACAAACCTCCCTCCAGCACTCGTCGGCAGCTGCAGCACTCTAAACAGGCTGCTTCACAGTTCGCGGCCTTCTGCTGGTGATTCCCTCTGCAGCGTCACTGATGACATCATCAGTGATGTGGCAGAGGGAATCACTTGTAGAAGGCCGTGAACTGCGAAGCAGCCTGTTTAGAGTGCTATGGCTGCCGACGAGTGCTGGAGGGAGGTTTGTCGGTCGTCTCGGGGTGGGTCGGAGGGGTTCGCATGGGAGGGAGAGCTAAATGTTCCTTTTCAGAGGAGCCCCGGCTACAGTGAGAGAAGCGGTCTGCTCTGGATGCTCCAAGGCCTGGCATCTTTAACTTTTTCGGGCAGCAACAGCATTTACAATTAGCTGCTGTTACCGACTTTGGGCCTTCCTCTCTGCTGAGTCCTGCCTACTTCCTGTTTCCATGAAGGTAGGATCCAACAGAGAAGAAGGCCCGAAGCTGGCAACAGCAGCAAATTGTGAATGCTGCTGCTGCCTGAAGAAGTTCATGACGCCAGGCCTTGGAGCACTCACTTAGGGGCTGCACTGCCGACCGGGGATGGGGTGAGAGAAGGAGGAAAGGGAGCAGAGGAGAAGAGACTTGCTGCATCCAACTGGAGGGAAAGGAAGGAATGAAAGGAGATGCCAGGGCTTGGAGGGAATGGAGGGAGGAAGAGATTCAAGGTCATGGAGGGAAGAGAGGTTGGGAGGAAGAGATGCCAGGGCATGGGGGAAGAGAGGGGAGGAGATATGCCAAGACATGGAGGGAAGGAGGAAGGTATGCCAGACCAAGGGAAAAGGAAGGAGGAGATGTCAGAGCATGGATGGTAGGGAGAGATGAAAGGAAAGGAGAGAGATGCCAGGGAATCGGGGAAGGGAAGGAGACAGATGCCAGACTTTGGGATGGGAAGGAAAGGAGAAGAGAGATTCTAAAGCATAGGGAAGGGGGTGGTGACAGAAAAATGGAGAGGTGGCAGAACTGAAATGAATCATGTATAAAGGAGAGAAGGGGCACAAGATAGACAGTTTATGGAAGGAGCATAGAAAGAAGGAAGATGCCATATGGAACGGGTAGAGGGCGGACAGTGAATGACAGGGGCAGAGAGAGGGCAGACATGGAAGGGGCTGATGCTGTATAAAAGACAGAGGTCTGATGCTGGATAGAAAGAAGTGAGTAAAGACAAGATAATTAAAGCAGAAATGAGAAAAGGTAGAAAAAGATTTTTTTTGTCAATAAATAAAATTATTATTATTATGATATCAGGTTTTATTTAATATTAGTAGCTAGTTTAAACCGACTCCTAAAAACATGGTTCTTGAAAAGAAATTTGGCTCTCAAAAGAAATCTTAATCGTTGTACTGCTGATCTTTGGTTCTTTTGCCTAATGAGTTTGCCCACCACTGGCCTAAAGGAACTGTTTGAGAAAACTTTCTTTTTAAATGTGATTTTGGTTCCTGGACTTTACAGAGCATTAAAAGACAATGCTATTACCAGAGATTGGAGGGTTTCTGGGCAGTGACTGCAACACTCTCACAGTGAGTACAGTGCTGTGGTTTGGGATGGGATGGGAGATTACAGCTGAGGGCACAGCTCTCCCTAACCCCAACTGACTGGTGAATTGGGCTTGGTACCAGTTCAGTTAAAATAAGAGCCTCTGCTACACAGTATAGATGAAGGAAAATTTTTCTTTTTTGGTGTGAAAGACAAACCTGAGGAACTAGCATGTTAATAGTATCATGTGGATTAACAGTTTTTTTCTTTTCCTATTTAAAAGACAAACCCGAGGAACTGAAATTCTCATGGTAAGTGGATTACAAATTGGGTGTGAATTGAAATGGCCAGTGCATGAGGTATCCTGATGTGAATAAGAAAATGCACGGTGAAGCCGGAATAAAAAAGAGTGGTTCCCCCTCCCCCCCGATGAATAGTGTTTTGCTGTTTTCTTTTACTGAAGACTAACGAGACACTTGGGGCTAGATTCACTAAGGCAATGGATCCGATCCGATCTGTGAGGGATCTGATCTGATCCGTGTCCAGAGGGCCGATTCACGAAGCACCCTCATGCAAATGAGGGCGATCGTAAACACGTCCCCAACTGACTGCACAGATCCTCTGAGAGCGATCCCGATCCATGCGCAGACCATCTATAGTATTTCATCATGATAAGGTGGTCCTCCACACTCATCCTAAATTCCTTCCAAAAGTGGTCACATAATTTCATCTGAATCAATCTATTGTGCTGCCAGTATTCTTTCCAAAGCCTCATTCTTATCCTGTTGAAACAGCTCTTCACACGTTGGACTGTAAACATGCCTTGGCTTACTACATACAAAGGACTAAGCCACACAGGACATCACCTCAACTGTTCAACTCCTTTGATCCTAGCAGATTGAGAAAGTTTGTAACCAAAAGGACTATTTCTACATGGCTGGTGGCCTATATTTCTTTTTGCTCTGCTCAGGCTGGGCTGCAGCTTGAGGGACGTATAACAGCACACAAAGTCCGAGCTATGGCAGCATCAGTAGCTTTTATATGTTCCATTCCCATTGATGAAATTTGCAAAGTAGCTACGTGGTCCTCAATCCATACTTTCACATCTCACTACTGTCTAGAATTCTGTTCCCGATGAGATGGTCATTTCAAGCCAAGCAGTATTACAGAATTTATTTTCTTCTTAATGGCCAACTCTCCCTCCATCCCATTATCTTCAGCTAGGGAGTCCCACATGTGAGAATATGCTGCCTGCTTGTCCTGGATAAAGCACAGTTACTTACTATAACAGGTGTTATCTGGGGACAGCAGGCAGATATTCTAACATTCCTCCCACCTCCCTGGGTTGGCTTCTTAGCTTGCTTACCGAACCAAAGTACCGTGAGCCTATGTCGGGCGGGAAGGCTTTGACACATGCATGGTGTGGGCAGTCGCAAAGTTTCTTAAAACCTAAAGTGACAGTTCACTTTCAATGCTGTCTGTACCGGGCTCCGTGGATGATATCACCCACATATCTGAGAATATCTGCCTGCTGTCCCCAGATAACACCTGTTATAGTAAATAACTGTCCTGAACATATATATATATATATATATATATATATATATATATATATATATATATATATATATATGTATATATATATATATATATATATATATGTATATATATATATATATATGTATATATATATGTATATGTGTATATATATATATATATATATATATATATGTATATATATATATATATAAGCATGGATATATGAGATAAAGTTAACATGGATTTAGTCCAGGGAAATCTTGCCTC
Organism: Geotrypetes seraphini; assembly: GCF_902459505.1. Lineage (NCBI taxonomy): Eukaryota > Metazoa > Chordata > Amphibia > Gymnophiona > Dermophiidae > Geotrypetes > Geotrypetes seraphini. The sequence goes on along the minus strand of NC_047093.1, from coordinate 66,988,105 downwards.
ACCAATTTACTGCATTTCTTTGAAGGGGTGAATGAACATGTGGATAAAATTGAGTTGGTTGATATTGTTTATTTGGATTTTCAAAAGGCATTTGACAAAGTACCTCATGAAAAACTTCTGAAGAAATTAGAAAGTCATAGGATAGGAGGTAATGTCCTATTATGGTTTAAAAACTGGTTGAAGACAGAAAACAAAGATAGTAGGTTTAAATGGTCAATATTCTCAAAAGAGAAGGGTAAATAGTAGAGTTTGCAAAATCCACAACAACCCCATGAGACGATTTCAAACTCTGTTTGGAGAACACAGGAGCAGCATTAATTGACTTGAAGAACCACTGGTTCAGCATTATAAGGAAAAGAACCATCATTTCACTTTATTGAAGTGTTGCATAGTGGAAAGCATGTATGACAGAAGCAGAACTTTGTTAAGACGTAGATTTTTTGCCACAGTGTCAGAAACTGCTAAAAACCTTGCTAAAGACAGAAATAAGCTGTTTTGATAATCACTGCTAAAATGCATGCAGGCTAAACGGTCGGAAAACAGTTTAGCAATGGTGTTAAAGTTTTAAGAATCTGGGCCTGAGTGTAGTGGAAAGGGTAGATGTGATTTGCTTGTTTACTCTTTCAAAAAATACTAGGACTAGGAGATACTGGGGGAGAGATTGTTAGTGAGACGGGAGGTGAAGTATCTCGGCATGCTTGTGGAGTCTGGTTTTACCATGAGAGGACAGGTGTTAGCAATAGTTCGGAAGGTTTATTTCTATCTTCGGTTAGTGAATGGACTCAGGCCTTATTTGGCGGCTCCAATGTTTAGGATAGTGTTGCAGCCCATGGTATTATCTGGTTTTGATTACTGTAGTATGATGTTCTTGGGAGTACCTGAGTCAGTTTTGTGTGCGTTACAGGTGGCCTAGAATTCGGTGGTAAGATTGTTGTTCAAACTGAGTAGACATGAACATGTGACAGATTTTTTAATAAAGTTATATTGGTTGAAGGTAAGGGACAGGATACGTCACAAGTTATTTGTAAATGTCTTCATGTGCCTTCAGAAGTTGGCCCCCAAACATCTGGTCCAGAGTATCATATCACATGAATCAGCTCACTTGCTTCGGGCTTCTGAGCACTTTGACTTGTTTGTTCCATCTGTGCGGGACTTGCGGCTTTCAACATCCAGGAATAGTGTTTTCACTGCATTGGCCCTAGGGAATGGAACAACTTTCCAGAATATATCCACCACCAGCAGAATTTACAGAAATTTAAGAAAATATTGAAAAGACATTTGTTCTGTATGATAAAATATGGGGTATGAGAGTGCTTGAGAGAGGAATAGTGGTGACTGTTGAGTGCAGAGTGCGGGTCATTGATGTATTCCATGGTCTGTTCTGTTTTACTGGTTTTAATGATAGTTGTCATGATAGTGACTTGTATATCATAGGCATTTTTATATTTTGATGTTTACCAATACTTGCTGTTTAACGATACTTGCTGTTGAAGCAATTTGTATGTTACTTGTATTTTTATACTTTGTTTGTATGTGTGTATTTTGGTTAAAGTGATGGTTGTGTTGATGTGATTTGTGTGTTAAATGTAATGTATTATTTTGTATGTAAAAGTGTTACTCGCCCTGGATAAGGGCGGGAGATAAACAAACAAACATGCGATTTAGAACAAACCAGAGAAAATATTTCTTTGCACAATGTATAATTAAACTCTGGAATTTGTTGCCAAAGAATGTGGTGAAATCAGTTAGCTTAGCAGGGTTTAAAAAAGGTTTTTGTTGATGCAGTCTGTATAAGCTATTATTGAGATGGCTTGGGGAAATCCACTGCTTATTCCTAGGATAAGCAACATAATTTAATCTATTCTATTCTAGGATTTATGGATCACTATTGCCTTTAAAGGTTCAAAGTGATTTACAATTACATTTGAGTACATTCAAACAAAGGAACGGTTACAATTACTTATGAGCATTTTCAGGCATGGAGAACTACAGTAGAAGTCACGGTAGAAGATTGTAATAAAGGGGCTCTTGAGACAAGAGCCAAATATGCGAGGGGAGCTTACAGGCAATTGCTTTAGGGATCTACTTTCTCCGAACAATAAGGGAGTAAGAAGTCATTTTTGAATGATGGAAAGCGGTGCTCGATAGCTTTGGGAAGTCTTTTGGATCATCCTGCTGATAAGTGATTTTCATAGAGAAATGTTTTCAGTTTTTCCCTAAAACGCAGGAAATTGTGTTCTGATCTCATGACTAAGGGAAGTACATTCCAGTTCTTTGTTGCGTTTTTAGTGAACAGTGAGTTGAATACAAGTTTGTATCTGATGCTATTCAGTGAGGGGAGGGTCATAAAATCTGGTACTTGGGACCTGGATTGGCTACTGTTGGAAACAGGATACTGGGCTTGATAGACTTTCAGTCTGTTCCAGTACGGCAATTCTTAAAAGGCACACCATAATAGAATTGCTTAAATTGCAGATTTTACAAATAATCTGTTAATGTTTTTTCTTGACTTGCAAATTCTTTTGAACATCCCATCAATGGTTGACAAAGTGGCATGTGAATAAATGTGGTGGCTGCCTGATGAAGTTGTTGTGGGTGCATGAAAGGTAGCAAAAATATGCTTTTCTGGAACCCAGAGGTGTCTCTATGGGTGACCATTAAAATGACCTTGCAGGACCTTGTGGGCGCAAAAGGTTGACCAAAACATCGCATTCCTCAGTGAGATCTCGCATATGTGGCCAATCCACCTAGAATTGTCATAGATGCAAACTGAGAAAGACATGGGGGAAGCCACTGCTTGCCCTGAATTGGTAGCATGGAATATTGCTACTCTTTGAAATTTGGCCAGGTATTAGTGACCTGGATTGGCCACCATGAGAATAGGCTACTGGGCTTGGTGGACCATTGGTCTGACCCAGTAAGGCTATTCTTATGTTTTTATGACCAAATACTGGACACTTGAAGGGCAAGAAAATATTCATGGTCTGGAACACTTGAAGAGAATGAGGTGGCATCATTAGAAATTTTTGCAAATTCATATTTTAATTCCATCAGTGAGCTTGAATTGAGGATTTTCCCTTGTCCCAGCAACTTTATGACATTTGCTAAACCTCTCATCTTAAACAGGATTGATTAATTCAATGTCCTCCTTTAGGATAAAGAAAAAATTGATACCAGGGACATGTAGCATTCAGAACGACCATAAATCCCAATATTACAAGGACCTAATTCATTGTTAACCTCCATAAGATAAAATAAATGGTCATCTATAGATAACAATAATAAAAGAAATATGAAACGAATCAAGGAAAACATATAAGGACACAAGTATTTTATAGAAGGAAATAGGATGTCTAAATCATAGTTTAAGCAAGATAAATAAAACATAAGGATGGGCCAGAACCTGTCCATCAAGGCAGCCATTGTACCATAAAGAGCGCAATGGTGTCACAGGCCAGGGCACATTCCCAAAATCTCTGCCTCAACACACTGTTAACATGACATTTTGGTATGACATCAGTTTCTTGCAAAGGTGATACTATTACATGTTTAGGCTTGCATGCAGTAAATAATACAGCACAACTTAACATCCCTTTTGAGAGGTCTTTTATAAAAGTACATGGCAAAGCAAGATGTGTTATAAGCTAAAAGCATGGCAATTGGGCCTTAGGTGCCTGGACCAATCAGGCCCTAGGATCTTGTGGGTTGGGCAGGGGAGGGGCGGGTCCGCCTCATTTGGACGGAGGCAGGCCTGCTGGCTGGACGTGCGAGGAGCCGTCTGGTCTAACTTGAAAGTAAGACCAAGGGGGGAGTTCCGGGGTGGGGGGTTCACTCAGGGGGGGTCCGGCAGGAGGGGTTGGGCACCCTCCTGCCAGCGATCTTAGGGGGGGCGTTGGGGGTGGTGGCGGCAGGAGGGGTTGGGCACCCTCATGCCGGTGATCTTAGGGGGACCATTGGGGGGGTCGTCAGGAGGGGTTGGGTACCCTCCTGCCGCGATTGTCGGGGGTGGGCGGGTTCTGTCGGCAGGAAGGGCTGAGCACCTTCCTGCTGGCGATTGTCGAGGGGGTGGGTTCTGTCGGCAGAAGGGGTTGGGCACTCTCCTGCCGCGATCGCTGGGGGTAAGGGAGATCCTTGCCGTGATTAGTACGGCCGCGTCTACTTACTATGTAGGCCAGCATTTTGCTAGCCTACATTGTAAGCGTCTCCCGTTCTGCTAGGGAGACGCGTAGGGCCGACTAGGTTTGCTTAAGGCTACCATCTAGCCTTAGGCGAGCTTAGGCGGGCTTGTGGGCCTCTCTAGGCTCCCTGGAGGTGCCTTCAATATAGGCGGCCTACCTGGGGAGCATTTTTTTTTTTTTTAGAAGTGCCTTCCGATTGGCTGATTAGACTGCTGTAGGACGCCTACAGCTGCCTACAATTGGGAACACTTTGCAGAATCAGGGCCAACAAGCTTAGCTGCATTGTAAAATGTTACATCTCTAGCTCATTTGCTTGCTATACAATAGGTTGCTAAAGATGGCTTTATATAATAGTGTATCCATGCATTCAAATGACGCATTTTTTGGGACCTTAATTCTGACCAAAACAAGGCTGGGTCTGAGATGAAATAGGAGAGGGGGCATCTGGGGAGGGGGTCTAAGGCTCTGATTGGCCTAGGAGCCTTAACAACCTGCACCAATCAGAGCCTAAGGCCTCTCCCTAAATGCACTGGGGAGGGGCATAAAGCTGTGATTAGCCTAGAGGCCTAATGTCCCTCCCATAGGAGGGGCTTTAAGCAACCTGGGCCAATCAGATCCCTAAGCTCCTAACCGGCACATCCCAGATGCACCAAAGAGGGGAAGGCCCGCCATTTTGAAGAGGCGGGCCTGCTGGCCAGAGGGGGTAGGCATCCCTCCGACTGGACTTCGTAATCAAGGTAAGGAGAGTCAGGGGGATCGTCGGCATGGTGGTGGGAGGGAGTGGGCATACCTTTCGCTGTCAGGAGATTGCTTGGTGGCAGGAGAGAGTGGGTATCTTTCCCGCTGCCGGGGGGGGGGGTGTTGGGAGTTGTTGCATGGAGGTGGGAAGGAGTGGGCGGAGTCTCGAGCAGTTCCTCCTGCAGAGATTTGTAGAGCATCTACTTGGTCTACTCTGCATTCTTTTTCCAGATTTTCCAGAGCACAAGAGGATGCAGCTTTTGGGTCCTCGGTCTTGCAGACAGGCTCATCTATCCTACCCTCAGATGTAAGCCATTGCTTTGGCACGTCACCATATGTATGGACTCCGGAGGAGAAGTAACAGAATGTAAGATTAGGTTCTTACCTGGATAATCTTTCTGTTAATCTCCTCAGGAGTCCATATTGCCCACCTTCAGTATATTCTTTTGCCTGCTTTCTGCTTTGGATATTTCTAGATAACAGGCTTGGAGCTCTTCTGTCTGCCAGATGGCTAGGAACAGAGTGATCCTGTGGAAGTATATTCCTCAGCCTCTGGCTCCCTTAATGTTAGTGCCATTTGCACATAGCAGGTTGTTTCTCTATGGTTGTTTTGAATTGCTATGCAGTCTTGTTTTAATTCTTATTTTGTAAGTTACAGAGCAGAACAGAATTATGTAAATGTATGCTGGGAATTTCCTCGTGCCTCTCCTTCTTTGTATTTTATTCAGTGGAGCTCAATTGCTTTGGGACTAGAGAATGACATGGGGACAAATGTTTCCCTGACCCCGTGGGAACTCATTTTCCCGTTCCATCCCAGCAATTTCTATTCCTGTCCCATTTCTGAAAGCTCTGTCCTCATCTGTACAAACTTCAAACAGTTTAAAATAAGTGTTCTAGGCTTGTGCAGTTTATGTAGAGCTTACAGGAATGGGATAGGGACAGTGACAAAACTCGTGGGAATGGGACGGGGAAATTGAGTTCCTGCGGGGATGGGAAAAAATTTGCCCCCATGTCATTCTCAATTTGGGACTTAACTGGGAGGGACACTGTGCTCCTCCTCTATATATTTGATACTCCAAGGTTTCAACATATTACTCCAGTTCTAAGAAAGTTGCATTGGCTTCCAATCCCTCAGCAAATATACCACAAGGTGCTTTCATACACGGAACAGGTGGTATATTCTTCTGCTATAATATGATGTTTCCAAAATCTTAATCATCCTAATTATAGGTTATGATCTGAGGGTTGTATGAGGCTTGCAAATGATAAGGAAACTAGGATCTACTACAAGAAAATAAGAGATATGTTTTCAGTAGTAGAAGTACAGCTCTGGAACCCACTTCCTGGAGTTAAGAGACTATGTAAAGAGATCATACATGTTTCATGAAACAGTTGAAAACTTAATTGTTTGTTGATGCATTTATGTAATATGTATAGACTGACCACTAAATAAATCTGGCATTGCAATGTCCCTATGGGTTAATGTAGTAATATCGCAAGATGAAGTAAGAACTCCAGCTTGATAAAGTTTGTTCGATGGACATTTGGTTTGACTTTATAATATGTATGTCATTTTGTACATCACTTTGATTTTAAGCAGTTAACAAATTTTTTTAAATAAATAAATATATGAGAGGTACTCAAAGCTGTAAGTATTCTCACTTTTGCAAGTTCAGTTTGCGGGAATGGATTGATCACCATATGTACAGACTCCAGAGGAGATTAACAGAAAGAAAATTATCCAGGTAAGAACCCAATCTTACATTATGTTCCTGTATTCTTCTGTTCTAGGCTGTGCTTTCCATTCTTATGCTGGATGTACACATAACAGCCAAATGACAGTGCACAAAAGCCCTTCCCCCTCCCCTTCCAAATAGGGTTAAAATTCTTCCCTCACATTTATTTTTTTTTTTTTTACTTCATTAATAAGGCCATACATTTTCCTGAAATAATATTGCAGACTTTTGCTGTCCAGTAGCTGTTTGCATCAGAGATTTTTGCTATAGTAACAAGGTAATTTTAAAGACCTTTGCAGTTTTTACTTCAGTATCACACCCATCCATGTTTGTCCCAGTACTGTGTATGCCTCAGTAAGTGACTCTGGGTCATTCTAGTACCAGCTCTAGAACAGACCTGCATGACAAGGAGCAATTGTTACAGTGTCACATAAATTTTATTTATTTATTCAGTTTTCTATACTGTTCTCACAAGAGAGCTTAGAACGGTTTACATTAATTTATTCAGGTACGCAAGCATTTTCCCTCTCTGTCCCAGTGGGCTCACAATCTATCTAATGTACCTGGGGCAATAGGGGCATTAAGTGGCTTGTCCAGAATTACAAAGTGGTGGTGTTCTCAAAAAATGCTGATTCTTAATTCAGTCTGATCTTTGTCTTTCAAATTTTGTGAACATTTTTCTAAATTTCTGCACACTGTAATCGGTTTCTGTAATAAGGTGACTTTCTAGAGCTCATTAAGGTAGATTGTGAACATGGCTACTCACAGAGCTGTTCCATTTTAATGGTCAGCTAGTCTGTGAGGAATGCTTCCTGTCATCTGAATATCTTGCCTTGAAGATGGATTTTAAAATGCCTGTGGATATCCTTTTTAGTAGTTGAGAACATTAAGGTCTCATCTATGTGGAAATAATAATGTCTGAATTTCTTTTACCAGTCAGAGCTTTATGATTGATCTCTTTAGAGGAATAAAAATAAATGAGAGCATGTGATTAAATGTGTTCATAGTAAATTCATATAGGCTATTAAAAGTGGCCCAAACAAGCAATACCAAACTCTTGACTACAAAGGAGCTGTGAAAGGACGGGTAGGAGATTCTTCAAAGCATTTTAGAATTAGCTGGAGGAACGTCATCACTGGAACATCTACTTTTTTAAATGTAGGGACTGAGCATATGGCTCAGGCTGTAGTGCTTTGCAATGTGGTTCAAGGAGTCTAGTTTTGGATCCTTATCCATCTGGATTAATTGAGACTGGGTGGGTATATCATGCAGGTGGTGCTGTCAGACCTGGGATGGGGAGGGAGGGAGGGAGGATGTATACACTACTGCTCTTTCAAGTTAATACAAGCAACTACTGGCTATAAACTTTCAATAACGTTCTATCTTAAGGCTGAAGTTACACACATCACAATCAAGAAACCTTAAAGTAACTCACTCAAGGACTTCAGCGGTGCAGCTATTATGAGTATTAAACTTTTTCACATATGGCATATCAGCACCAAAATCCGTCATTGGTCTCATTTGTTTATCTTTTATAAATATGCTTTAAATATAATTTCTTTAAATAGTTTAGAGTAGAAAAAATACTTTTAAAGTAAAACTGTACTCATCTTAGTCTACGCAGATGGGGGGTTGTCACTCCGACATAAGAGTTATGTTTCACCTATACAAGGCTGTATCAAATCCCCCAGCAAATATATAACAACAATATTAATAGCATGCTTGATGAATTCCCCCCCCCTTAGAGATGCTGCACATATATGAGAGAAAGTTTTGTGGTCTGATGAGAACCAAAGTTCAATGATAAGCATTATGTGTGGCATAAAAACACAGCTCATAATCCTGTTAACATCATCCCTATAGTAAAGCATATTGGTAGCAGCATTATGTTGAGATGCTTTGTGGCAGCAGAGACAAAAAGGTGCATGATGGCTGAAGGAAAGATGGACAGAGCAAAGTATAGACAGACCATGGAGGACATGGCTACCAACCTATCATAGGCCTGGGGCTAGGGAAGATTTACCGTTGATCCTAAATGCAAAGCAAAAACAACAATAGTGTGCATCTTGGAAAGATTAAGGTAAGTCTCCTCAAATGACCTGGTCAAAGTCAAGATTTGAATCCAATAGAAAATCTGCAGCAAGACTTGAAGACTATTGTCCACAGATGATCCAATCCTCAGTCAACTTGAAAGATCCTGAACTATTTTGCCCAGAATAATGGGCAAAAGCTCCACCATCCCACTGTGAAAAATTGTTAGATGTTATCCTAAACAATTCATGGATTTTTTTATATTGCAGAAGGTACTTGCACCAAATAGTGTGGTTTTTTTTGTTTTTTTTTGTTTAAAACAAGTTTTATTGAGTTTAATATACAAATATTAAAAAAATAAAAAAATATATATATATTGTGTTAAGGGGTTTGAAGACTTATCAAATCAAGAAATTTTGGTTTCTTTCACTTTTGAAAATTCCTTAAATGGCTCTTTTAACATTGAGAGTGTGGAGTATGTTGTGTAGATGTGAAATAAACTCCTGTTTTAATGCATTTTGAATTGTATTTTTTTAGACAGCAGTGGCAAATACAAGTCAAAATTACATGACATCATCTCAAAACAGAAGATAAAATTTCACGAATCTGCTGAATTTCATTCCTTGTTCAGTGACATAGACCCCACCTGATCTTGGTTTTTCCTTCAATTCTTTATTTTTAGGGATCCTCAAACTGCCTTATACAACTTCACATTGAACTTTTATTTGAGATAGATAGCAGTGAGTCTAGACTCCTCTGAAGTGTTGAAAGTTGCTGCTAATTTAATACTCCTTTGCATTTTGAGGAAACTAGCACTTAAAGTGTGGAAGGTGCTAGTAAGAAAGCACAGTAGGAGATGCTACTTCAAACTGAATTTAGAAATACATGTTTTAAAACTTAATTGAACCTCCAGTATTATTCAGGCAGGTGTGCTGGCAAAAAAGCATGCAACACATGCTATTAATAGCCACAAAATCATTATAAACTGTGTTTTCACAAAGTGAGAACAGAACTTGCACCTCAAAACTATGTGTTTTAAAGCTTTGTTAATTTAGCTCTCAACATGATCTGAATAACCATTTTGATATTACAGTTGTTTAGACTGGAAATACCAGCTAGCTTACCATAAGATTTTTCTATGGCATGGTCTCAGTCTGAACATTTGTACTTGATTTTCACTTCTGACAAATGATTTCAGCAGCAGGAAACAAATGCTAGCTTTTAGCAGTGGAAAATAATCCCTTGTGTCATGCCTTTAGCTCCTGAACACGTTCACCGTGGAGATGAAGTGCAGAGTTTAGTAGCCCTGTTGATCCTGGGGAATGTTAAATTCTATGCAAGTTGTGATGTCTTTTAAAAGAATTAGCCAAAGGCTATACATAAGCTTCCAAGACTGCATAGAATCTGTGAGATTTGGAAGCTTGGACATAGTATCTATGTAGAATTGTACAGTTCTGGTATTATTTGTAAAAAGAGAATTATTGTTTAATGATATGTATATGTCCAGAAGAACCAACTTGGACAGCAATATGATGTTTTGTCCTGTTCTTGAAAGACAATAAAAGTCTATGCTGCCTGACTGGTCGATGGTGGTACAGAAGCTTCTACAGTGGCAGCATATGTACCAACTCACTGCTTTTCGTCAAGGCAAGTGTCATGGCTATGCTCATATCTGAGGAAAGTTTATGAGGCGGGTGAAATAAGGGGGCTCGGGGTAGGTATTATGGGTCCGCTTAGAGAATTGAGGTTTTTTTTCTCTTTCTTTCATTGGCTTTTTCATTAGCCTCTTTTTCTTTTTGCATATATGTGGGAGCTTATGGTGGTGGTTTTGGGATGGGGAGGGGGAAAAGTTATCTGATTCTTGTTGTGCTGTTATGCCACATTTATTTAAAAATTTTTATACTGCCAGAAACTCAGTGCTTTACAAAATTGACATACATAAATATAAAACACAAATACAGTGAACAAAAACTCAATCTCAACATACATATAACTATAACATCAAATGTCGCCCAAGGCGATACTATCATTAAAACTCTATGGCAGTAGCCAATAAAGCAGTTTCAGATTAATAACTATTAAATGATGTCAGAAATAGGTGTCAACAAATAACTTTGTCTTTGTAATTTCTTAAAGTCAAATGCTCAACACATAACCTTATTTGTTCAGATAGCTTATTCCACAGGGACATCCCTGCAATCGTAAACATACTCTTCTCTGTTAATACATAATTTCATAATACCAGCAGATCGTAAATCTTTGCCAGGTTTATATATCTCCCATAGACCTTGAAATCAACAAGGTACATTCAGATTTAAAGTTTGCACTAGAGATAGTACTTTAAAATAAATCCTTTGTTCAGTTGGCAATCACTACAGTCTTTTTAATACAGGAGTAATATTCTATTGTGGTGCTGTACTGTTGGGTGTGCACAGCTTTATTGAGGTGGGTTTTTATTTCTCATAAAATAAAAACATTATTAATTAAAAAAAAATAAAACAGGGTGATTATGTGGAAAAATGATGTGATTTGCTTTTGAGATATTTACTAAGTAGTGTTTAAAGAATAAAAGTATGTATGCAAATGCAAAGTATGCAGGGTAGAAAAAAATGGGGTAAAGGGGTTATGGATTTCATATACCACTACAGCTCACAACCTTCTTACCATCCCCTCATTGAAACATATCAGCACAATGAGAACTACAATTTTCTCCGTTAGTGCCCCCTCTCTTTGGAACAGTATCCCAAATTACTTATGTGAAAAAACAATTCTTGCCAATTTTAAGTGACTTTAAGACATTTCTCTTCCTTGATGTTTTTGTAACTTAAACTGTCTTTTTAAGGACGACTTAGATTCAAGAAAGGTTTTTACCTTCAGTTCTCCTTCCCTTTGTTATTCTTCCCCTTGTGTGTTCTCTTTCTCTCTATCAATTGTAGTTCTAACCCTTCTTCCCTTTTGTTCCCGTTTGTCAATGTCTTTAAAAATTGTCATTTCCCCTGGTTTGTTTCTGTTTAAATTGTATTTTATTTGGCGCATTGTTTTGGTGTTTTTGTACACCGCCTAGAAGGCTTGATAGGGCGATATAAGAAATTTTAAATAAACTTGAAACTTGGTTTACATTTATTATAGACAGGTTTTTTTCTCTGTTCCTAGCGGACTTACAATCTAAGTTTTGCACATGGGACATGGAAGTCTTAGAAAGTTGATGGTAAAGGGCTGTGCACTTCTTCACTGAGGGTGCAGTTTAGCTGCCTAACAGCAGGGGGCACTAAACTGACATAGCAGGTCTTGAGTCAGAGGGGCAGGACTCAGAGGCAAAGAAGCTTAAATGCCCTGAGAGAGTGTAGAACCAGTGAGATCCCAAAGCAATAGGGTTTCCAGAATGAGACCCCGAGGCTAGAGGATTCTGAAAGGAGAGGTCCTGAGGGCAAAGATCCTCCCAGCATGTCTTTTTAGCTGCAGTAACTAGGGAAGATTTGGTAAAGTGGAGTGGCCTTCAGTAGATATTGCTACCCTGAGTTTGTGTGTAGAAGAGGTTCCAGTAAGGTAGGAGAAGTTCCTTGGAACCTAAGTTAGGAGATTGTGAGAGCTGTATCTGGGTCAGCCTATAAGAGCACTGATTCATGAGCAAAAACAGTATACTATATTATAAAGAGAGCAATAATTGTATGTTTGTTAGATCTTGAAAACAACTCTAAGGATTTTGATGAAATGGGGAGCGATTACATTTTAGGGTACCAGAAATAATTATAAAAAATAAAATTGTGGAACACGTAGACAAACATGATTTAATGAGAAAGTCAGCATGGGTTCAGCCGAGGGAGATCTTGCCAATTTGCTTGACTTCTTTGAACTTGTGAATAAACATGTAGATAAAGGTGAACCAGTTGATATAGTGTACTGTATTTAGATTTTCAGAAAGCTTTTGATAAAGTTAAAGAGTTGTGGGATAGTTGGCAAAGTTCAGTTGTGGATTAGGAATTGGTTATCGGATAGAAAACAGGATAGGGTTAAATGGTCATTTTTCTCAATGGAGGAGAGTAGACAGTGGAGTGCTTCAGGGATCTGTACTGGGACCAGTGCTATTTAACTAATTTATAAATTATATGGAAATTGGAACGACGAGTAAGGTGATTAAATTTGCAGATGACACAAAACTATTTAAAGTTGTAAAAATGCATGCAGATTGTGAAAAATTGCAGGCAGACCTTAGGAAATTGGAAGACTGGTGTCCAAGTGGCAGAAGAAATTTAATGTGGACAAATGCAAAGTGATGCACATTGGGAAGAATAACCCAAATCACACTTACCGGATGCTAGGGTCCACCTTGGGGGTTAGCACTCAAGAAAAGGATCTGGGTGTCATTGTAGACAATACAATGAAACCTTCTGTCCAATGTGTCGTGGTGGCCAAAAAAGCAAACAGGATGCTAGGACTTATTTAAAAAGTGGTTGTAAACAAGACTAAGAATGTTACAATGCCCTTGTAACACTCATGGTGTGACCTTATCTTGGGTATTGTGCTCATTTCTGATATCATTATCTCAAGAAAGATATAGCGACCTAATTGATAAGGGGATGGAAGTCCTCTTGTATGAGAAAAGACTAAGGAGGTTAGGGCTCTTCAGCTTGGAAAAGAGACAGCTGAGGGGAGATATGATTGAAGTCTACAAAATCCTGAGTGGTGTAGAACAGGTACAAGTGATTGATTTTTCACTCTGTCAGAAATTGCAAAGACTAAGGGACACTTGATGAAGTTACAGGGAAATACTTTTAAAACCAATAGGAGGAAATATTTTTTTCATTCAGAGAATAGTTAAGTTCTGAGGTTGTGGTAAGAGTGGATAGAGTAGCTGGTTTTAAGAAAGGTTTGGACAATTTCCTGGAGGAAAAGTCCATAGTCTGATATTGAGAAAGACATGGCGGAAGCCACTGCTTTCCCTGGATTGGTAGCATGGAATGTTGCTACTCCTTGGGTTTTGGCCAGGTACTAGGTACCTGGATTGGCTACTGTGAGAAGGGCTACTGGGCTTGATGGACCATTGGTCTGACCCAGTAAGGCTATTCTTATATTCTTAAAGCAATTTAGCTAGGTGTCAAGTTTGGGAAAAATTTATTGGTGGGGGGGTTGCCTTTATGGGGTTTGAAAAGACATTTGGAATGGCATCAGAATGAGGCTTGGAATGCACTGAGGAAGATTTCAACACTCAACCTGAGGAAATAGGCATGAGGAAAGTTTGGCAGATAAAATCATCAGGTTGGGCACTTGGAACCCCCCTCCCCCAAAGGTCACAAACACAAAAGAGGGGGGTTTCTCCACAACCTGAGAAAAATTAAATACATGATAAGGTTAGGCACTTCACAAACACAGCGGAAGTAAGTTAGGCTGTGACGCTTCACCTGCTGGAGAAAACCACGAAGCAGCCTGTTTAGCTTGCTGCGGCTGCCAATGCTACTGGAGGGAGGTTGTCATCTCGCTGGGAGGGTTGGGAGGGAGAGATAGGAGGGTCAGCGGGGCCCGAGCGGTGATGCTGCTGAATCCAGGCTGCGATCCCCTGTCCCGTTGTCCCCACTCACCGCTTCGGGACGCCCTCTCTGAAAACGGGACATTTCGGCGTCCCGAAGCGGTGAGTGGGAACAACGGGACAGGGGATGTGAAAAAGGGACTGTCCTGTTCAAAACGGGATGTATGGTCATCTTAAGCATGAGGCATTCAGCACAGCTCCCTGCGCTTAAAAACTGCTATCGTGGTTTAGTAAAGGGGAAGGGGCTATATTTGTCTATTTTTGTATAGTTGTTACTGAGGTGACATTGCATATTTTAAAGATCTACCTTGACCTCTTTGAAAACCCCCCAAATATAAACGATAATTAACATTTTCTCTGCATACAGTGTGCTTTGTGTTTTTTTTTTAAAAGTGTGGGCACCCTTGTTGTAAGGGTTCAGTTTCTTGGGCACAGGTAGTTTGCTGAAGACTGACATACAAAAGGGGTAGAAGAGATGCGATGTAATTTTGCTTTGCTATTATAACTGAAATGTAATAAAAAAACATAGGGAAGAATAGCTGAAATTATAGCTCCAAAATACTAGGTTCTACACTAGAAGTCATAACCCTGGAAAGGAATCTAGGAGGTCAATGTTCAAAGCAATTTAATTAGGCAGGAGAGGCCTCTGGTTAAATTGTGCCCAATAAACTGTCCACTGATATTCAGTGGCATTTAACTACATGCAGTGCTGCAAAATATTGGCTTAAACTGCACAAAACAAATCTGAGCATTGAAGGGCATTCTAGGAGTAGAATCATGAAAGAGATGTGAGAACTGGTGATATTCAGTGCTGGTGATTATATAGTAGTAAGTTGAGGCAGGCATGGTCCCCCTCCACTCCTGTGCTGCCTGGCTCTAGGTGCAAAATGGTACTTGCTGAGCCTTGTCAATAGTCTTCCATAATAAAAGTGATTTGGTGGCATTCTGTAACCCGTTCTGAGCTCTTTGGGAAAAAGGGGATAGAAAATGGATTAAATAAATAAGTAATGTTGTCCATATGAAATTAGTATAGTATAAAATATAGTACAGTATAAAATATCAGTAAAATAGTAGCACAACTCAACATAAGCTGTAAGGCAAGGAACAGAAAATGTACCAAAATCAACCTAATTAAAGAACTTGCATTGCATGGACAGCTCTTACCATCTTCAAAGAAACCTGATACTCGGAGATCTAATTTTAAAACCCCACCTTTTATCTTCTTGTATAAATAATAGTTATCCAGATATGAGCCTTGCTCAAAAGACCATACTTTCAACTGCTTTTAGAACCTTAGGTAAATTTCTGCTCTTATTTTCCATGGACCTGTGTTTTAGGAGCAAATGAGACTGGTATGTGGCAGTTTTGCCACTGCTAGTGCTGGAGGCCGGTTCTATTTGATCTGAATGCCCAAATAAGCAGGCAGAAACTATTAATCTAAATTAAAAATATATACATAAGAAACCAATAGTAAGGGTATATTTTGAAAAAAAAAAAAAAAAAGTAGTTGCCATTTGTGTTTGCATTTGTGAAGAACTTAAAAAATACAAGAAGTTCTTTTTTAACCTTTTGCAATTGCATAGAGTTATACACTGCACGTGAACATTTTAATATGGCCACTCTGCTTCCTGTAAGGCTTTATTCTCACAATTACTGTATATTGAAATGTTGGTTTAAATCACTGACTTTCTCAAGGGAACTATGTTGCATGCTAAATTAAGCTTACTTTTTCTCCTTTCTTCCTCCATTTCTATACAGATAAATAAGATGAAAGAAAATGACCCATCCTGGAAGCCCACGTTCATTGTAAAACCTGATGGTGGGTGTCAAGGTGATGGAATCTACCTCATAAAAGATGCAGGTAACATTCGAGTTATGGGAAATGTGCAGAACAAGCCATCTGTGATTCAGGAATACATCAGCAAACCACTGCTTATTGACAAACTGAAATTTGACATTCGTCTGTATGTTATACTAAAGTCTTTAGAACCACTGGAAATTTATATAGCCAAAGAAGGATTGTCAAGGTTTTGCACAGAGCCATATGAAGAGCCCACCCAGAAGAATCTACACCATGTATTCATGCACTTAACCAACTATTCGCTGAATATTCATAGTGGCAAATTTGTGCACTCTGACAATGTAAACACTGGCAGCAAAAGGACTTTTGCAAGTATTCTTCACAGACTGGCCTCCAGAGGGATGGATATTAAGAAACTCTGGTCAGATATTGTTTCACTGGTAATTAAGACTGTTATTGCACTGACTCCAGATCTCAAGGTTTATTATCAAGCTGACATACCACCAGGGAAACCTGGACCTTCATGCTTCCAGGTAAGTTGGCAATGTTATTTCAAAGCTCTTCCTTATCACTGATTAATAAAATATTCAAATAATCAGATAGGTAATCACAAGGACATAATTCTAATAGTATTTGTTATGTACATTCCAGCAGATGAATGATTTCATAGAGCTTTTGAAAGTAGATTAGTGCGCCATTTACTGACTCTGAATTGGCACATGCTCATGTGGAACTAGGAACTGTTCAGACTGAAATGCACTTTCCCTCTAATTCTTATAAACTTAGATGCACAATTTTTTAACTAGTACACAAAATTGTGTGCACAAGTTATAGACTAGTGTCTAACTTACTCCCCTCTTTTACAAAACCGCAAAAGCGGTTCTTCGTGCAGGCCGGTGTGCTGAATGCTCTGCGCTGCTCCCAACACTCCTAGAGTTCCTAAGAGCGTCGGGAGCATCACGGAGCATTCAGCGCGCTAGCCTGCACTAAAAACAGCTTCCGCAGTTTTATAAATGGGGGGTTTATTATTTAAGTGGGTGCCAATTGGCTTTAACTGTGAATAATGACCCTTAAGTGCCATGAATTAGCTATTCTATAAACTTAGCACCTAAGTTCTATAGCGTGTAACTGCAAAGGGGGGCGTTAACATGGGAGGGACATGGGTGAGTCAGTGGCATGTCAGGCACTTACATGTTAAGTTTATAGAATATCAGTATTTGGGTGTAAGCCTATACCTCTACCTTGACAAGATGCTCGAATATCAGGTTACACTCATATTCTGTAATGGCTTCAGCATCCAACTTTGCCAATATGGAATATTTACTTAGCACTCAATTTTTTTTGCACCAAACTTTTTGCACCTTTTCTTGAATCTTCCCCTTTATTAATACCACAGTATTATTGGTAAATTATATTATTACACCTTGCTCCCTATTCGGTCATGTATTTTGAAGTGTTCTGACAGTGCTTTTCTCACCTTTCAGAAATATCCACGGTATATTTACTCACAAATAACATATTTACTGCTAAATCAGGTGTTTTGTGGAATGTGATACCTGTTATAGCACCCACAAACAAGTTTACTGCATAGGCTCTGAAGTATTATTGCTTGGGGTTGAATGTACTTGTGAAATGCTGCTCTCCTTTGTAAATAAAGTGTAAAGAGGCCCCAGGGAAACCCTAAAAGGAAAAAAAAAATCTTAGAAAAAAATGTTGTGATTTTTAAATATCCCTGTTTTGGAAGTTGGTGGTAGTAGCAGAGTGACATGGCTATCAGTCAACCAGGCAACACTCTGGGGAAGTTAGGCAAATGGATCCTTTCTTTCTTTATTCAATTTTCTCTACCGTTCTCCCAGGAGAGCTCAGAATGGTTTATATGAATTTAGGCAAATGGATCCTTTATTTATATATTTATTCATTCAGTTTTCTCCACCGTTCTCCTTGGGGAGCTCAAAATAGTTTACATGAATTTATTCAGGTTCTCAAGCATTTTTCCCTGTTTGTCCTAGCAAGCTTACAATATATCTTATGTACCTGAGGCAGTGGGGGGGGGGGGGGGGATTGAGCGACTTGCCCAGGGTCACAAGGAGCAGCGTAGGTTTGAACCCACAACCTCAGGGTGCTGAGGCTGTAGCTTTAACCATTGTGCCACACTCATCTTTGTCTCTAAGAAAGCAATTTATTCAGTAAATGCATAAGGATTCATTTATGCACCTAGATTCAAAATGTGTTACAACTCAGGGAATCAACAATATCTCTGCCTGGGTTTTACCTTCCTCCTTGTTTTTTTATTTTATTTTTTTACAGGTAGTTTTCAGGGCTGGTTAGAAAAGAAATTCTTAAGTAAAACTGCAAAAAACCCTAGCAGAAGCCTTTTTCATTATTGAAATAGTAATGCCTCATGCCATTAAGGAACAGAGAGCTCAACTGAACACACTTGCTGCTCATAGAAAGCACAATTTTATTTTTAAATTATAAATATGGTGACCATTGAAGTGAAAGCTCAAATTACCCCCAGCACATGCATTCATTGCAAGTAAGCATTAACCTGTAAGCTGTTGAGTTCATATATCACTACATTTGCGATGTGTAGGCATCTTGTTAGACAAAAGTATAGAACATGAAAGACTCTGTATTGCTGTTAAGAATGGAAAAGTTTGAATATATTGGATTTTATGTGGCATGTTGGATGTTCACACTGGTCAGGAGGTCCTGACCAGAGGAACTATGTTAGCAGTGAGCCTTTGCTGTTCCATAAATTCTGACTGACTCCCTCCCCCAGGTGCTACTTAATTAAACCCAAGCACACCTGTGACTTGTTCCCAGGTTGAGGGAAAAAACAGCAAATGAGAGGAGGCTGCTGCCCTGGGAATACAGTACAGAACTGAACTCTAGTAAACACTAAAAAAAACTTGATAACAGTATGCTACCCTGTCTCAAGGCTAATAACTGG
The DNA here is from genome assembly GCF_902459505.1 of Geotrypetes seraphini. Taxonomy (NCBI): domain Eukaryota; kingdom Metazoa; phylum Chordata; class Amphibia; order Gymnophiona; family Dermophiidae; genus Geotrypetes; species Geotrypetes seraphini. Next base: position 66,969,144 of record NC_047093.1, on the reverse strand, counting down.
TCTTTGATGCTATCAGACTTCATGCAAGAATACACATAGTTCTCATAACATTTAGTGCACTTCTGATTGGAAGAATGTTGATAGAGGTTCTTAAGAACGATTCTAAGCATATGTAGTCAAGGATTCTTGCAACAACACTGTTATCTGCTTTCTGAAAACTTCTGTTTTGGATGCTAAGAAAAACTAGATTGTGACTTTTTATTGCTTAATGGCATTTGAAGGCCCTACTGTAGTTAAAAACCAATAAAATATGAAAAAATGTCTGTAGCATCTAACTTTTAAAAAACTTTTATTAATTTATAAACATTGATTGGAACAAAGGATTAACTTAGTTGTTAGGATATCAGACTGAAATCAGGAAAACAGGGGTTGAAATTGTTTAAATTCTGCTTTTGGTCCTTGTAATCTTAGGCAAGTCATTTGACTCTGTTGCCTCAGGTGCAAGTGGATTGTTTCAGCCTTTCAGCAGATGTACCTGATTATAACTCACCTTGAACTGCTACTCAATGTCTGTCAGATATAAAAATAGAAATGCCATTGTCTTTTTGCTTAATTGTACTAAGCTTGACCTAAAGCACAGTTGAGAATTTATTTTTTTAATTTACAATTTAATCATAAATGAAATAATAGTAATCTATGGCTTATGCAGATTTTAGGCTTTGACATTCTTCTAACAAAAAACTTGAAACCTATGTTACTTGAAGTAAATGGGAATCCGAGCATGAAAATTGAGCATGAACATGAGGTAAGAAATTTCAGCTGATTATAGAAAGTTGGAACCTAATCTTTTTCTCCATTGTTTTTATTCATTTTCTCTTAGGAAATGTTACGAGTTATGTGTATTCTGTGTAGGGTTGTCCAGAAAAACCTAAAGTTGGAAAAACAGTATGAATTAAAGTTTTTCCCATGAATTAATCATGCTTGATCAGAAACTAATTTTAAAAAAATTGCTTGAAGCCACTGATTACCTAAAGCTACGTTTTTCTTAACATTTGCTATTATTTTTGCTTAATTGAGCAAATTTCTTGGTATAACTATAACTTTTATGTTTTCACACTCTGCAATGATACATTGATAAAAAGACATTTTATGCAAAAATTCTAGTAGTATTTTATTAAATAAACCTTTAATATCTGTACTTTATTTTGGAAAATAACAGAAATTTAACATACTTCACAAAAAGCTACCAATTGCGTTCCAAAAAGTAAAGCATTCAATGTCTTCTTGAGATAGGATAAAGGCCTCATGTGTACCATGAATCAACAAAAGGTTTATGAGTGGGTAAAAAGGTTTAAAATGGGAAGAACAGGTGTACCGTATTTTCACGCATATAACGCGCGCGTTATACACGATTTTACAAACCGTGCATAACCATGCGCGTTATAAGCGTGAGTGCGTTTTACAACTTTTTTTTTTACTTAGTTCCCCCCCCCCCGGACGTCCGATTCACCCCGCAGGACCGCTCGCACCCCCAACCCGAAGGACCGCTCGCACCCGCACCCCCACCCTGAAGGACCGCTCGCACCCCCCCAGCCTCCCCACCCCCCCATCATGGAGAAGCTCCTACCGTTGTCCTGCTGCTTCCTCTGCTGGCGGTCCCGGCCCTTCTGTGAGCTCTGCGTCTGCGCTGCTTCCGCTTCTGGCGGTCCCGCCCTTTCTCTGACGTCAGAGAAAGGGCGGGACCGCCGGAAGAGGAAGCAGTTCAGACGCAGGGCTCACAGAAGGGGCAGGACCGCCGGCAAAGGAAGCAGCAGGACAAAGGTAGGAGCTTCTCCATGATGGGGGGGTGGGGAGGCTGTGGGGGTGCGAGCGGTCCTTCGGGGTGGGAGTGCGAGTGCAAGCGGTCCTTCGGGGTGGGGGTGCGAGCGGTCCTGCGGGGGGGTGAATCGGACGTCGGGGGGGGGGGCATCAGGCTTTCAGGGTGGGGACAGGACTTCAAGGGGGAGAGGAGAGTCGGGGCAGGCAAAATGAGAGTCGGGGCGGCCAGAGGAGAATCGGGGCTGGCGAAAGGAGAGTCGGGGTGGTCAGAGGAGAGTTGGGGCGGGCGAAAGGAGAGTCGGGCGGCGACGGGAGAGTTGGGGCGGCATGCGCGGTATACGGGTGTGCGCGGTATATAAAATTTCTTTACATAAATTACAGTTTCCCGCGCGCTATACTCGTGTGCGCGTTTTACACGGGTGCGCGGTATATGAGTGAAAATACGGTAACTGACGAAGGTCGTTCTGGTCGCCCATCAATATTGCGCCTTGGAGAGGGGGCGTGTCAAGATTGCGGCGATGTGAGGAGCAGTGAGTGACGAGACGAGATCTCTCCGAGTTTGCATATGTTTAATAAATAATTATACCTCGATGCCCCATACGAAGAGGAAAGGGGTGGTTAGGGGTCCTTCCTCACCGGCCCTGGCGTCCACCCCACTCCAGCAAACCATGGACCGCTTCTTTTCTGCTCTTCCGGCACCAGCATTTTCCGGAGTGGAGAGTCTGGCTTTGGGCGGCGAGTTTAGGGAGTCGCTTGCCCTTTCGGGTATTGAAACATCCTTGTCTCCTCCGGTTGCCCTCACACCTCCGTGTCCAGCGACCGCCAAGGCGCTGGGGCGGGAGGCACGCGATCCCGGAAGTGGAGGCGCGGGGTCTCCTGGTGGGGGTACGGCATCCGAGTTTGGTCAGCTAATGGAAACAAGCAAGAGTGGGGAGAATTTGTCTTCACCGACGGAGGTTTCCTTACACAATATCTGGTCTTTGCTTCAACGGATGGAGACAAAAATGGAAAAATCTTCGGAGGAGGTAACTAAAATAGTGGAGAACTTAGACTTATTGACTAAAACTGTGGAAACAATGAAATTGAACTCTGTTGCTCAAACTAAGCAGATGCAGGAGGAGATACTGCATTTACAACAGTTTAAGGTGGCTTCTATTAAAGATAGTACTTCTATACATAAAAAATTAGAGCAATTTAAAATTTTTAATAGACGCTTGAACCTCCGTATTTTAAATTTTCCCCAAATTCCGGGTATATTGCCTTTTGACTTATTGAAAAGAAATTTGATTGAAAATTTAAAGATTTCCTCAAATTGTATTCCTCCAATAAACAAAATTTACTATTTACCAAATAAGAAGATACCTGGAAGAGAAGGAGGAGAGAATGAGATTGAGAAAGATAGAAAAATAAAAAATAAAGAAATAGAATTTGCTGACGTGACTGCTCTTCTTGAACAAACAATAACTGTTGACACTGATAGAGCTACGCTCTTAGTATAATTTGTTTTTGAACAAGATGTGAACATGATTATGAAATTGTTCTTTAAAAACTCACAAAAGTTATTTGGGGAACAGAAAATATGGATATACCCTGACGTCGCAAAGACTACACAAGAACGGAGGAAAGAATTTCTTTTTATGCGTCAAGATACCATTAATTTGGGAGCAACGTTTCTTCTAGCATACCCTTGCAAATGCTTGGTTAAGTATTTGGGAGTCAAATACACTTTTTTTTCTCCAAACCATCTGAAGGAATTCCTAGATGTGAAGAAGATCATCAAGGACTGAGGGATAACGAAACTTTAATAGCTGGTGCTTAGATACATTAAGCCTATTTGTTAATTAAATTCTTCTTTAATTTTTCTCTCATATATTTTCTTGAATGACCACCCCCCAAAAATTGAGGTCTAAGAAGGGGATAAAGAAATACTTTTTATTTTCATATGTATGAGTTTACAATTCTTCTGTGTTGTTTGCCTCCCTGTGTTCATTGTAGCAAGATGTATTCTTGTAAGTTTTGTTGAATATAGAAATAAACAATTTAAAAAAAATATTGCGCCTTGATTAGAGAAGACCGATGGTGTCTCAAATGGCTGCATATTTTTATATCAGCTATGGATCTGCATTTGCCATAATGCATGATGACTTGGTATACAGGAAGGTCTTCGCACAATGGGTTCCCAAACAGCTTAGTGACCTGCATAAGCAACAATGTGTGGAAGTTGCGACCCAGTTCCTGAGACGGTATGAAGAAGATCTGAGTATTCTGGAGAGAATTGTCACCAATGACAAGACATGGGTACATTACTGCAACCTGGAGAGCAAAAGACATGATGAAATAAACGAAGTGGTGCTCACCTGATTTTGGGAGCAGCCAAAAACATCTCTGCAGGAATGCAGGAGCTAGTTGAACGATACAACAAATGTATCATCTTGCATGGGAATTATGTGGAAAAGTGATATGTTCAATTGCTTACATTACTTCTATTAAAGCCGTTAAATGTATTTTTCCTTTACTTTTTGATTTACCCTCGTGCATAGTGTGACAGGGAAGCGCCTGTCAGCAGTTTAAACCCGGTTTTAAACCCTGCCTTGCAAAGGGCTGCCCCTATTCCTAAGCCCAGGAAGCTGCCCAGTAACCCTGTTCCTATCACCAAGAGCCAACAGGCAGGGCAAGGCAGAGAGAGAAGGGCAGGAACCACAACATCTGGTTTAGGGCACTATAATCCCTTTTATAACTCCTTGGGCAGTTCTCCAACAAAACCCCTAGTAAAGAAAACCAGCACAGGCATGGTTAATGAGAGGGGTAGGGCTGACAGGCAGGACGAACCCAGAGGGAGAGTGGGAACAAGCCTGCAGCATAAAATCAGCACAGCTGGGAACACTCGAGAGAATAGAGGAGAGAATACAGGGAAGAAGACAGGGGAGAATTCAGGAGGGAATTCAGGAACTGCTAGAACAAGAAGTGCCGTGCTGAGCAGGAAGGAGCCTGCTAGGAGTTCTCTGTCCCAGACCAGCGCTAAAGCACAGGCTGTCTTACAACCCTCCCGAGCTAACAGACTTCTGGCTCCTAAGCAGAAGTTCAAGGGAGGAGAAAGGTTTCCAGGGCAGGGCTGGCCGTTAGCTGCCCCTGAAGGGAGTTCTTACCTGGTCTCAGAAAGCGAGGAGTCCCTAATGGAATTAGAGGGAGAGCTATCTGGAAGCAGTGAAATGGAGTGCGATCTAGCAGCCTGGGATCTCCTGTAGAATCACAGTCAATAAGGTATGAATGGGGGAGGGGAATGAAAGTGAATGTATTTTGTGTAGCGTTCTCTCTCCCTTAGGCAGAACTGTAAGCATGTGTGAACGCATCAATTAGAGCCTGAGAGAGAGGCCTTGTAGATAAAGGGAAGGAGGTGAGAACCCTAATTAACTTTCCCGAGAAGCTTGAACGGAACTCAGAGACCTGACATCACGTAACCCTGAAGCAGGGAACTTTTGGGAGGGGACTTACACCAGTTGTAAAAGGTTGGGTTATATAAAGTTCCCTAGCCCCTACCCCGGAGCATAAGGGTAGTGGGGGGCATTGGACTTCAGGTGTGTCGGGTAGAAAAGCTTCCTGAAGTATCTGCAGACAAAAGTAGTAAAACTCAAGAGAAAATGTTTTGGTTTATTTTTGGCTTTTTGCCTGAGCAGCAGGCTGGACTATATTATAAGGAAGAAGCCTTGTGAATGTATGATTTCTGTTAAGTCCACTCAGCCAGAGGGACTACTGGAACCCCAGTGCTTGGAACTAGGGGTAATAAAGATAAAAGCTGAACTTTACCCAGAAAGCAGTCTAATAATTATTCTACTGATTATCCAGTGGGAGTCCTCCTGGGAGCGCTCCGTCCTACGCCTGGGGCGGGAGCCGGTTTGCCAGCGCTAGGCTTATCCCTGGCCCCGCCACAGAGCGAATTATGGTGGCAGTGATGGGATGTAGCGCCACTCACAGGCTACTGCTGGAACAGTGGAATTTTTTTTTTGCTTGCTTTTTCAAAATTTTTGTTTAAAGAACTGACTATGGCTGTGGAAAGCACATTGCTTATTGATATTGCAAGTACTATTGCCTAACTGGGAGGAATTGCAATACTGCTTGGTGCAGGTTGTGAGTGCTGCACAAATACTGGAAGACTGAAAACAGTAACTTTAAATTTCCTGTGGATTACAGTTTTTTTTTTAGTTTGGACAGTGAATGATAAAGTCTCAATTTTGGTTGGAGTATTGGTGGAGTCCCACAGAGGTGTTGCAGGAGTGCGTGGCTACTAGGCCGGAGATCCGGGTCGGCGGACGGAGACCGGAGTGAGCCAAGCTGCATCCTGGTGGAGAGGCGACCGGAGGAACAGTGTATGCGGAGACGGAGATCGAATCCTGGGGAGGAAAAAACCCAAAGGCGCAGACTCATCAGTGCCTGAGGTAAGGGTACCTTAGGGTGCTGGTGAGGGATTCTAAGTAAAAGGTTTCCTGTTTCTGGGAAGGGAGAGGGGAAAGGTGCTTAAGGAGCCACACTTGGTTTGTGTTCTCGTTTCCCTTTCCTTCCAGATGGAGTCGGTCAAGCCTACAACAGCGTGGGAGGTCAAGCGGCGACAGCTTGCAGAGGCGATGAGAGAGTCGGTACGGACACAGATGGACTTGTGGATAGCCGATCAGAGTTCCCAACAAACCCGCCATGCCGAGCTACTTCACATGCTTGGGGAACAAGTGCATGCTAGGCATAAGCTGGCACAACGGCAAGTGACTGAACCAACCACCAGCGCCCCGGTAGGAGCTTCCTTTGGGGAGCCTATTAGACTGAATAAGCTAGCACCGGAGGACGATATTGAAGATTTTTTATTAGCTTTTGAGCGGGTGGCTGGGGCATCTCACTGGCCTCAGGACCAGTGGGTGATAAAACTTATTCCCTGCTTAGTGGGACGAGCGCTAGAGGCTTACTGAACTTTGAATGCTGAGCAAGCCTCGGACTATAAGTGCTTAAAAGAAATCCTATTAGAGTATCTTGGACATACCCCAGAACAGTACAGAATGCAGTTCAGGGCCTTAAAAATGAAGCCTGGAGAGAGACCCAAGGCCCTAGCGCAGAGGCTTAAACGTCTCTGTGAGAGATGGTTAACCCCTTTTCTTCAAAGTCTCCCAGCCGTGATAGCAGAGCTGGTGCGAGAACAATTCATGGAAGCAGTTCCAAGCTCTTTACGAGACTGGTTAGCCAGGCAGGGAGCTCCAACCCTGGGTCAAACTGTTGCTATCGCTGAAGCCTTCCTGGAGGCTCAGGTCCCCTCTAGAACCCAATGGTCTAGGCGAACACCCTGGGAGGAAACCTCACGAATACGGGGGTCTAGTCACACCACCCCGAGTAGGTATAATCAAAGTACCTCCAGGGATCGAACCTTTCGCTGTTTCTCCTGTGGGAAAATGGGTCACCGGAGCACACAGTGTAAAGGGAAGCTGAACCTGGCTAGTAGGAAGGAATCCCCAGGCCCTAGGGAAGGGAGGGAATACTTTCTGCCAGTCAGGGTAGGGGGAGTTCCGGCTACTGCTCTATTAGACTCTGGGGCGAATCAGTCGAGCGTCTCTCGGGCCTTGTGGAGGGCTATACGGAATAAGAAGGGAGGGCAGGTAGATAGACCTAGAGGCATATCTAGAATTCAATGTATGCACGGCACGACCATTCCGTATGAACTCTGAAGAGTATAGTTGGAATATGGGGGGAAAAAGCAGCCCCTAGAGGTAGTAGTAATGCCCACACCTCCCTATGATCTTATATTAGGGAGGGAATGGTCAGGTTTCCAGGAATGTATGAGGAAGCGGGAAGAGATGTCTAATGAGGGGTGGACACTACAAGGACAGAGGGAGCCCTGAGACGAAGAACTGGGGGAAATCTTTCCTTGGGAGGATGAGCTTATGGGATCCCCCTCACGGAAAACTAAGAAAACCCGGGCAGAAAGGAGGGCTGACAAAGTCACATATTCCCAAGAATTAAGGTCAGGGGGAGATCTGTCTTGGAGGCCTTGGCAACCATGGGAGGTGATGCGGAAGTTCCCGACCCTAAGACAAGAACAGAGAACCGATCGGTCCTTACGGTACATCTGGGCACAAATGAGGCAGCCGGGGAGAAGGTACAGACAGTTCCAGATAGAAGGAGGTCTATTATATTACATAACCTGGGATAAGGAAATGGGGAGGCAACATAGACATCTGGTAGTGCCCCAATCCTTTAGGAGGAGGATGTTTTGGGTCGCCCATCTGGACCCCAAGACGAGTCATCTTTCGGAGGCCCAAACCCTGAGCCAGGCGAAGGCTCAGTTTTATTGGCCTTCTTTACCACAAGAAGTTAAAATCTGGTACCACGAATGTAAGCCCTGTCATTCCAGATCCGTTCCAGGAGAACAGTCAAACGGGATCCGGGACCAGGAGGAGAGGGAAAGAGTGGTAGATCTGGGGCTTGTTGAGAAGGAGAGCTGCGAGTTAAGATTGAAATTTGTGCGGCTATCTAATAGGGCGAGATCTCCCTATAAGGCTACGAGCCAAGCCGCAGGTTTTGATTTAAGCAGTGCCCAAGAACTGATAATACCCAAGGGAGGCCGGGAGGTCATAAACACATATTTACAAGTATCTTTACCCCCGGGTTGCTACAGGAGAATAGCACCTCGATCCGGATTGGCACTTAGGCATGGGCTATGTGTAGGAGCAGGGGTAGTGGACCCCGACTATAGGGGGCCCCTAAAAATAGAAACATAGAAACATAGAAAGATGACGGCAGATAAGGGCCATAGCCCATCAAGTCTGCCCACACTATTTACCCACCCTCTTAAATCTACTGACCCCCTAAAGAATAATTGTAATTATACTGTCACTCTACTGACCCGCTCATTCAGTCCTAGTGACCCTATCCCTTGGCATGACCTCGTAGGGATCCCACATAGGTATCCCATTTGTTCTTGAAGTCTGAGATGCTCCTCTTCAATTTAGGGGAGGAAGATTATAGGATAAGGGAAGGAGAGCGAATAGCCCAATTAATTTGTGAGAAGGTTTTCCTTCCAGATCTGCAGGAGGAAGAGAGGTTAGAGGAAACAGGTCGAGGAAACCAGGGTTGGGGTTCCACGGGGGTGGATGAAGCTCAAACCTGGGGAAAGCAGAACATGGACATTCTATCACGACGGGAGGAAGGGGTAAAACCCCTGCCCAAGGATAAAAGGACTGATAGTGTTTTGAGGGGGGGGGTATGTGACAGGGAAGCGCCTGTCAGCAGTTTAAACCCGGTTTTAAACCCTGCCTTGCAAAGGGCTGCCCCTATTCCTAAGCCCAGGAAGCTGCCCAGTAACCCTGTTCCTATCACCAAGAGCCAACAGGCAGGGCAAGGCAGAGAGAGAAGGGCAGGAACCACAACATCTGGTTTAGGGCACTATAATCCCTTTTATAACTCCTTGGGCAGTTCTCCAACAAAACCCCTAGTAAAGAAAACCAGCACAGGCATGGTTAATGAGAGGGGTGGGGCTGACAGGCAGGACAAACCCAGAGGGAGAGTGGGAACAAGCCTGCAGCATAAAATCAGCACAGCTGGGAACACTCGAGAGAATAGAGGAGAGAATACAGGGAAGAAACAGGGGAGAATTCAGGAGGGAATTCAGGAACTGCTAGAACAAGAAGTGCTGAGCAGGAAGGAGCCTGCTAGGAGTTCTCTGTCCCAGACCAGAGCTAAAGCACAGGCTGTCTTACAACCCTCCCGAGCTAACAGACTTCTGGCTCCTAAGCAGAAGTTCAAGGGAGGAGAAAGGTTTCCAGGGCAGGGCTGGCCGTTAGCTGCCCCTGAAGGGAGTTCTTACCTGGCTCAGAAAGCGAGGAGTCCCTAATGGAATTAGAGGGAGAGCTATCTGGAAGCAGTGAAATGGAATGCGATCTAGCAGCCTGGGATCTCCTGTAGAATCACAGTCAATAAGGTATGAATGGGGGAGGGGAATGAAAGTGAATGTATTTTGTGTAGCGTTCTCTCTCCCTTAGGCAGAACTGTAAGCATGTGTGAATGCATCAATTAGAGCCTGAGAGAGAGGCCTTGTAGATAAAGGGAAGGAGGTGAGAACCTTAATTAACTTTCCCGAGAAGCTTGAACGGAACTCAGAGACCTGACATCACGTAACCCTGAAGCAGGGAACTTTTGGGAGGGGACTTACACCAGTTGTAAAAGGTTGGGTTATATAAAGTTCCCTAGCCCCTACCCCGGAGCATAAGGGTAGTGGGGGGCATTGGACTTCAGGTGTGTCGGGTAGAAAAGCTTCCTGAAGTATCTGCAGACAAAAGTAGTAAAACTCAAGAGAAAACGTTTTGGTTTATTTTTGGCTTTTTGCCTGAGCAGCAGGCTGGACTATATTATAAGGAAGAAGCCTTGTGAATGTATGATTTCTGTTAAGTCCACTCAGCCAGAGGGACTACTGGAACCCCAGTGCTTGGAACTAGGGGTAATAAAGATAAAAGCTGAACTTTACCCAGAAAGCAGTCTAATAATTATTCTACTGATTATCCAGTGGGAGTCCTCCTGGGAGCGCTCCGTCCTACGCCTGGGGCGGGAGCCGGGTTACCAGCGCTAGGCTTATCCCTGGCCCCGCCACCATAGTAATGAAATGCATGAAACTCTTTTTAATGTATGTGTGTTAATTATAGAATGCTTTATCTCAGCTAGCAGTTTCCTTTAGCCTTTTTGAGAGTGGTTAGAGTAATGGTCTGAGACCAGGAAAGGGAGCATATCCTGCCTTCTGCCACTGTGATACTCTGTGACCTTGGGTGAGTCATTTTATCTCCCATTGCCTCAGGGACTCACTTAAGGCCTGAATCTCAAAGATTCACGGTAAAGGAAAACTCTACCGCACGTCTAGCATAGAAAAATCACTGCAGCATACTCAGAATAATGAGCATGCAAACTAATGTCACATTGAAATTGCAACATTAATTAGTTGCTTGGTACTTTGCTTTAATTTTCCTGTCAATACCTGAGTGCTGATTGGCTCAGACACTGATAGGAAAGCTGATATGAGGGGGGGGGGGGAGAAGAAAGCATGCTGCAGCCCCTTACCTGCAATCCCTTTCCTAAATTTTAAAAAATAAATAAATCTAATGGCTTCCTGAACCTACCCCCTCAAAACTAAGAAAGGGTCCTGGTGGTCTATTGGTCTCCAACTCCCTCTGAGTCCCTCCCCCTCGGCAAGGCCAAACCAGCCCAGCCCAGCTCTCTGACTTAGGCCTTCCTGATGGTGTGGTGGGTAGCCCAACCACCTCACCCCACACATTGTATCTTAAAAGTTGGAAGCAGGAGTAATGACCTAATGGCAGCACCCAACCCAGCACACTGCTTATATGGCATTTAAGCCCTGCCCAGCACATCCCAGGATGCACTGTACTGGGCGGAGACTGCCATTTTCAAGATGGAGGTCTAAGAAGCAGGAACAAATCAGCATCGCTTCTGCTTCAAAACTTTTAAGTGACTTAGGGAGCCTTTGGGTGTGCTGGGCCTGGCATAACTTAGTTGGCTGGGCTGGGCCTGGCCCTGCCTAGCTGTGTTTGTGTTGGGGGGGGGGGGGTTCCTCTGCACCATCAGGTTTTTGGAAGAGGCATGCATGTCGGGAGAGGTGGTTTTGATGAGATTTGAAAAAACAAAATCAAAAGCTAAGTGGTTTAAATTGACTTTTATATGAATTGTTGCACAACTAAAAACTTCACAAAAAATAAAAAAGTTTAAAAGGATGAAGAAATCAATTTATAGATATTTTCAATAAAAGTTGGACTGATGAAGACTTTAGCAGTTGGAAGGACTCAGTGCCCAACTGCATTCTGAAGGTTCATACAAAAAAATTTCATACACTTGGAGCTGCTATATGTTAAGCAGTTTACATAAAGCTGTATGAAATTGCAATAAGATTGCAGTATGTAAATTAGTACTCTCTATTGGAAGGTATTGTTCAGTACTAATTAAGTGGCATTGAATTACAGTACCTCTTAGAGGGAGCATTGATCGAGGTCACCGGACCATCGGCTTTTTTAGGGGGAGGGGGAGCCTGTTCTGAGTAGAATGCTTGGGATGGTGGGAGGAGACTCTTCTCTCAAGCAACCCTTCCAATGCTGTCCTGGAGTTAGGATAAAAACTTGTATTAAAAACCTTGCACCATAACTATGGCAAATTGTAACCTGTATATTGTGTATATTAGTATTAGATCTCTTGTATGAGTCGAGTTAGGATAACAACTTGTAACGAAAAGCTTGTGCAGTAACTATGACAAACTGTAACCTGTTAATTATATATTATGTATGAAGTCTGTTAAAAAAGTTCCAGGACACTTTGAATTGCGTGCCAGTGGGAAGTTCTTTTGAGATGCACTAGGAGCGTTGAGTAGCTTGAAACCTTATGAGTAACCTCCTTTTTTCTGTTTGTTTCCAAGTTTATTAATATATTTGATAAATCGCTTATTTGAATTACTAAGCGATGTACAAAGTCAAAATATAGTAGAGTAAAAAGAAACAAAGAATTTAACAATACATTTTCATATAAAACAGACATGAGTCGGGAGGGAAAGAGTAAAAATTACAATTTTCAGTTTATGGTAGAAAGTGGAAAAAACAATAGGGTAGGGGTAATTAAACCACAGCATGTTGATATCTGTCTTCTCCAAGCAGTTTTTGTGAAAATGTGTTTCATGATTGAACAGCCTAACAGCGTGAAGTTTGTTTAAATTGGGTTAGACTGCTACAGAAACTTATGAAATGTTGAAAGTGACTTATGGTGAACATTTCATGAGTCATGGAAGGTGTTTGAATGCGTAAAAATTCACAAATTTTGCGTAAAAAACACGATGACAGTTCTTCCTCAGCCACTTTACTCTCCTGACTTGGTCCCTGCTGACTTCTTGTTTCCTAAACCAGTGTTCTTCAACCACCGGTCCATGGACCAGTGCCGGTCCACAGAAATTTCCTGCCGGTCCACAGGGCCAGCACGTGCATCAGGCCCAAAACAGTGTTCTTCAACTGCCTGTCCACGGTGCGATCGATGCGGCGTTATCTTCAAGCCAGCTCCCTCTTCCTCACTGATTCAGTGCACAAAGCCACGGACAGCAGCTTCTACGGGCATCCTGTGCCTGAACCGGAAGCCTTCTCTCTGACGTTGCAACGTCAGGGGGGAAGGCTTCCAGATGAGGCACGGGATGTGAAAGGTGCAATTAGTATTATTATGGGGACGGGGTCTGGGGTGGAGATTGGGTAGAGATGGGGGGGGGTCTGGCCCACGATTAAGCCCAGTGTTCTTCAACCGCCGGTCCATGGACCGATGCCGGTCCACAGAATAATTCTTTTATTTTTGCTGGTCCATAGGTGTAAAAAGGTTGAAAAACACTGTCCTAAACTTAAATCCACGTTGAAAGGAAAGCGATTCGACACCATTGAAGACAACCTGGGCCAATCAGAGGCTGAAATAAAGCACTTTTCTGTTTGCAACTTTTGGTATTCAGAGTGTTGCTGAACTTAACTGAGAAAACCCCTACCACCGGTACTCCAGAGAGATGCAGGATCTAGCGCCTGTGGCGGGAGCCAGGGAATATCTGGTGGCCTCTCACAGCCCTGCCACAACTTGCAATTTACCTGCTAAGAAATGTCATCATTCCATCATCATTGAAGAAGCCCCTAACACTAAACAATTACCGTATTTTCACTCATATACCGTGCACCCGTGTAAAACGCGCACATGGGTATAGCGCACGGGAAACTGTAATTTATGTAAATAAATTTTTATATACCGCACACACCCCTATACCGCGCATGCCGCCCCGACTCTCCTTTCGCCCGCCCCGACTCTCCTCTGGCCAGCCCGACTCTCCTTTAGCCCGCCCCGACTCTCCTCTGGCCAGCCCGACTCTCCTTTAGCCCGCCCCGACTCTCCTCTCCCCCTTGAAGTCCTGTCCCCCTTTGAAGTCCTGTCCCCACCCTGAAAGCCTGATGCCCCCCCCCGACATCTGATTCACCCCCCCGTAGGACCGCTCGCACCCCCACCCCGAAAGACCGCTCGCGCTCGAACCCGCACCCCCACCCCGAAGGACCGCTCGCACCCCCACAGCCTCCCCATCCCCCCATCATATAGAAGCTGCCTACCGTCATCCTGCTGCTTCCTCTGCCGGCGGTCCTGCCCCTTCTCTTAGCCCTGCGTCTACGCTGCTTCCTCTTCCGGCGGTCCCGCCCTTTCTCTGACATCAGAGACCGGCAGGACCGCCGGCAGAGGAAGCAGCAGGACGACGGTAGGCAGCTTCTACATGATGGGGGTGGGGGGGTGGGGAGGCTGTGGGGGTGCAAGCGGTCCTTCGGGGTGGGGGTGTGGGTGCGTGTTCGAGCGCGAGCGGTCCTTCGGGGTGGGGGTGCGAGCGGTCCTGCGGGGTGAATTGGACGTCGGGGGGAGGTGTAACTATGTAAAAAAAAAAAGGGGGATAACGTGCTCACGAATATAATGCGCATGGTTATATTCCGGGGGAGGGAAGGGAAACGGAAGGGGAGGACAGAGATGGCAGATGGATGGTTAGCACAGAGAAAGAAGGAGACCCTGGCAAGCAAGTTATCAGAAGACAACCAGAGCCTGGGACCAACAAGATTTGAATAATGACCAAACAACAAAAGGTAGAAAAAATAATTTTATTTTCTGTTTTGTGATTACAATATGTCAGATTTGAAACGTGTATCCTGCCAGAGTTGGTGTTAGACCACAAATGTGAGCTAAGATTTAACAGAGAGAGGAAAAATATTTTTTATTTGTTTATTTTGTTTATACCACAGCGCCAGTGTGATTAGGAGAAGGCAAAGGGGGCGAAGAGGCTATAAAATAAACCCACCAGGATGTTTGAAAAAAACACCCAATTGGGCAGGAAAATCGAATCAAATCGAATTGAAAAACCAATTCAGTAGGCTGAATCGAATCAAAATTTTTTTTCCTGAATCAGGCAACACTATTTCACACTCTATTATGGACTTTTTTTTTGTCCTGACTAGTGAACAGTGTTCCCTTCTCTGCCTAACTCAGCTATTTCCCTTTTCCATTTTCAATTCTAGCTTTGCATTGCCTTCAGAGTTGTTCATTCTACATAGATGGATGGGCACCTGCCTTTCTTTGTATTTTACTTAGGTTTAAGCAGATTATAAATGAATAAATCATAACCATCGTGCATATTGCAAGTATGCCATATCTTAATCCTTTTTACTTCATTTCCTTTGCCATACTCCATTTCTGTCTTTTGGACTACATTTCTCAGGAATCTTCTGGTGCATTCCCTTCTTTACTATCATATCAATTCCCGTTGTATCACAATGAACTGGGGAGCAAGGAGTCCTTTCTTTCAACATACTCATGGTCTTGGTGCTACAGAAGCTGAAAAAAGGGCAAACAACTTAAGACACCCCCTCCAGTTTCATAGGGAGATTCTCTTCCTTCCATTCCTATTTGTGTTATGCTGCATCTAGTAATACTTTTCTGCTAGCAGTTATTTATAGTTAATTCTTCCCTAGTGGGCCACCTCTGGTACTGCCTTCTTTGTTCCCTACTGTAGAGTATTGTTTCTTGTTGATATTGCTATGATGTATTATGCATAATGCATCTGTTAACCTAATGGAAGTATTGCATGTCTATGCCTACCTGGTTAGTAGCTGAAAGTGGTGTTATGCCTCAACTATTCATTATGAAATGACACTGAGCATTTTATGGTTACATAATTCTTTTAAGGGAAAAGCATATGGAGCTACTTTCTTGCTCTGTCTTTATCTGCTGGTTGATGGACATAACATGCACTTGTTCTGGACTTGTCTAGTATGACTAAAGGAAAAAAATTATCAGATAAGACATAATTTTTCCTTACACATGTACTCTTCATCCCCTGACAGACATGACAAAATAAGATAGGTAGTTTCAGCTTCATTGTGGGAAAGCAGTTTTCAGACTGATGATTTGTTTGGGTAAATACCGAAATGGTTTTAAAAATTCCCCTTTCTATGGCTCCTGAATTGGCCTATTTTAAAATTTATTACAGCTTGATGCCTAACGTTATGCTCCTGATTTTACTAGGCTTCTAAATTTAAAAGCCTACAAAGTGGGTCACCACAGAGATGCATTTTAGGCACCTAAATTAGGCTTCTAATTCTGAGCAAATGAGTGGCAATCCTAAATTTAAGAGCAAAACTTTTTAGGTTTCTAAATTTAGGTGAACTTTTAGATGAAAATAGGAGACAAATTTAGGCATTTAACTTGGGTGCCTAAATTTAGGAATCGGCTATGTTGAATATCAGGCCCTTAAAGGGTAGAATTTCAAGAGGCTATGGACGAACATTATGTGCTGAGGAATTATAGTATAGTAATTGCTGTACTGTGTTCTTCTATAATTTGAAGCTTTCCCCAGGAGTGGTCGAATATATTCCAAGTCTCGTTGATGAAGAAGTGAAAGTAGCAGTTATCCGAGACACACTCCGTCTAGTGGATCCCATGAAAAAAAAGAACATTCAGAAACAGTGAGTATTGATACCATGCACCCCAAACGTAATCAGAAAATTATGTTTTTATATTGTTGGCGCCTAGATTTTGCTAGGCTTCTCAAAAGAAAATAAAAAGATCTATATTTATAGAAAAGAAAATGTTCACTGATGCATGTTTATTATATTAATTTAAAATATTCTGGCCTGCGGCTCTCTACAGTTCTTGGCAGGGAATAATATAATATATTATATAGTAACACTTTCAATTACAATTGATGCTTGATGTCCAGTAATATAATGTAAGAACAGCAGAGGCTTTACAACAAATTAAAACAGAAAGAAAAAGCCTCAGACAAGGGCCCTCCCACCTCCACAAAAGTGGTTTTCTAAAGGTGGTTGAGCGGTCACCTCATTGGCAAAAGAAACCTTCAACAAAATTTAAAAAAGCTCTATGCTGTGCTGTGCTACGGAAGACACAAAAAGATAGAAGAAAAATATATTTCCATTTATCTTCAGCTGATCGGTATACCGATGGTGGCCAGTGTTTCACAAATCTGCTGCCTCAGGGTGTGCATCAGGAAGCTCCTAAGGCTCTGATTGGCCTGAATGCCTAAGGCCCCGCCTATGGGGTGTCCAGGCCAATCAGAGCCCTAGGAGCCTTCTTGATGCATCTGAGGAGGGACCTGAAGCTCTGATTGGTCCAAGTTTTTTAAGGCCTCTCCTGCTGCATCACAACACAGATGAGTTTTCTAGCAGTTTCTGACACTGACCGGCACTCCTTGACTAGTCGCTTTTTTAGTCACCAAAAGTCGATGCCACTTAAAAAAAAATGGCTCATCATTTTTTAAGAATCCACTGGAGGGCTCTTTTCAGTGTTGAAGAGCCCATTTGCATGTCAGTGTTGAAGATTGCTAGAAACCTCCTAAAGATGGAGATAATTTGTTTTAATAATCCTTCACTAAACTGCATACAGGCTAAACCGCCGGAAAACAGTTTATCCCAGGACAAGCAGGCAGCATATTCTCACGTATGGGTGATGTCACCGACGGAGCCCCGGTATGGACCACTTCAAAAGAGCATTGCCACTTTAAGTGTTTAGAAAGTTTGCAATAGCCCGAACCATGCATGCACAAGTGCCTTCCCGCCCAATGTAGGGTGCACGGTCCTTCAGTTTCTTAGTTTCCGTGGAGCTAAGTCGTCGCTCATCAATGGCTGTTGATAGTTTTCCGCTGCCTTCCCGCTCACGCGGCTTGTTTTTTTACTTTTATGCCTGGACAATCTAGGCATAACTTCCTATAGTTATGCGGATGACATTACCATTCTAATACCATACGATCAGCCAAAGGCCATAAATATACTACATAGAACACTAGAAACAGTTACGACCTGGATGAAAGATCACAAAATTAAACTCAACCCAGACAAAACCAAATTCATCCTCCTCGAAAATGACAAAGTCCATACTATAACCAACTTAGAACTAAACTCAATCAACTACCCCATCCAAACCACCATAAAACTACTAGGAATGACTATAGACAGATGCTGTACCATGCAACCGCAAATAAATAAGACAATATAGAAATCCTTCGCAATCATGAGAAACCTGAGACTAGTCCAGAAATTCTTTGAAAGAACATAATTCCAATTTATAGTACAATCCCTAATCCTAGGTATGCTGGACTACTGCAACATCCTCTTCCTTCCATGCCCAGCTACTATGACCAGAGCAAACAAACCAAAACTGCAGATTTGTACACGGTGCAGGCAAATTTTATTTTGACAAATAAATCTTAATTAAAAACCTTTTACCAGACGGGGGACCCAACACGGTCCGTGTTTCGGACAACCTTCATCAGGGGTCCATGGTAATAAAGGTAAAAAGAAAAATATCACAAAAAGAAGCCTGGAAAAATAGCGTTTGGTAGCACACCAGTGAATCTCCGAAATGCACTACAAGTTCGTCACTGTGACGAACTTGTAGTGCATTTCGGAGATTCACTGGTGTGCTACCAAACACTATTTTTCCAGGCTTCTTTTTGTGATATTTTTCTTTTTACCTTTATTACCATGGACCCCTGATGAAGGTTGTCCGAAACACGGACCGTGTTGGGTCCCCCGTCTGGTAAAAGGTTTTTAGTTAAGATTTATTTGTCAAAATAAAATTTGCCTGCACCGTGTACAAATCTGCAGTTTTGGTTTGTTTGCTCTGGTCTGTTTTTTCACTGCAGACGAAGTTGGACCTCTGGTTCTTTTGTTTTTCAGCTACTATGACCAAACAACTACAAACAATCCAAAATACAGCTTTGAGACTCATCTACTCATTAAGAAAACATGACCATATCACAGAAGCTTACATCAAATCACATTGGCTACCAATCCAAGAAAGAATTCAATTTAAATTCTACTGCATGTTATTTAAAACACTAAACGGAGACAGCCCATCCTATCTGAACGACCGCCTCATCCAAGCATCCACAACCAGACACAGAAAAACGCATTCCCCATTCATACCTCCCCCGATCAAAGAAGTAAAACGATCACACGATGGCCTCCTAGCCACTGAAGCCGCAAGGCTAGACAACCAGATCTCCAACCTTCTGATAACCACCCCAGACTACAAGTCATTCAAAAAAGAAATAAAAACAATACTTTTCAAGAAATTCCTGAAACAACCCTAACTCCACGTACTCTTAAAAACGCAAACACTGACAAAGGATCTACTCTTTACTACCCTAGTTATGATAATTTTGATTCCATTATAACCCCCTTTCATAAATCTCCTGTAAACCACCTCTAATCTTAACAATCCAAAAATTGTCAAAAGACCTACTCTTTACTACTCTAGTAAATCAATTATTCTCCCTTTGTAACCCCCGTTTATAAATCTTTTGTAAGCCGCCTTGAACCGCAAGGTAATGGCGGAATAGAAATCCCAAATGTAATTTAATGTATTCATTTTTCTTTCTTTTTTACAGAAAAAAAAAAATTTACTTTCTCGCTTTCACAGGTTCGGCTCAGCCTGTTCCACTCCTCAAGCTTTTAGCTTCGATTTTGCGAAGGCCATTTTTCCTTCAATGTCCCGTCCTCAAACAGGTTTTAAGAAGTGCGGATGATGTGCTCACCCTATTTCCATCACAGATCTGCATTGCTGGTGCCTCCAGTGTCTGGGGCCGGAGCACAGGGTGAATCTTGCACTCGTTGTTCCTCCCTCCAGAAGAGGACCCTTAAAAATAGTCAGATTCAGCAACGTCTCCTCTTTGGCCTTGTTATGGAGGGTGATTCGACACTAGCACCGGCATCGGGGTCCGCATCGAAGTCGACACTGCAACATCCGACGTCGATGGAATCATCTTTGGTGTCGCATAGAGTGGGTAAGCCAGCTAAGAAGCCTTCCCTCACTCTTTCCGGTCCTCAGGTTACTTCAGCAGTGAGCTTTTGGCTCCTATTGCGGTGACTGCCTCAACATTGGCCTCCTTATCGCCGGAGCACAGAGGTACTCCGACAGTACCGGCAAAAAAGCCAGCAGTACTGGTGCACACTCTCAAGCAGCAAATTCAAGAAGTGCTGCAGGAGGAGTTAAGGGAGCAATTACAGATCTTACTCCCTGCCATTGCATCGCCGGCTCCTCCATTGCCAGTCACAGTCAGGTCTGAGTCTTCCATATCGGCACCGACAGCTACAGACTCGGCACCGGCATTGCAAAAATCTTCATCGGTGCCGTCAAGGTTGGTTAGAGACTCGATGTTGGAGACAGCTCAGCACCCACCGTTCTTCAGAAACATCTCCCGAGAAGGTGTCAGGCAAATCGGGTAAGACCTTGAAGAAGATGAAACATATGGAACCATCGACACCCTGTGCTCGACACTGCCTTCCACCCACACGGGACTCTGATCTCTGGGGTGATTCTGAAGAGCCTGTTCTTTCTGATGATGAAGTCTCTTCCGATGAAGACTCTCAATTCCTATCTTCTCAAGAGCCTTCTCAAAAAAGGAATAAGTCTTCTTTCTCCAAATTTTTGAAAGACATGTCAGAGATTCTTTCTATACCCCTTGAAGCTGACTCAAAAAAATCTAAACAATTTTTAGATGCATTAGATTATGAGCAGCCACCTAAGGAGTTTCTTTAGCTCCCCCTCCATGACATCTTGCGGGAGACCTTTTCCAAGAATTTAGAAACTCCTTTGACCATCTCTGTGGCTCCTCGCAAGCTTGATTCACTCTATAGGGTAGTTCCCATTCCGGGCTTTGACAAGTCTCAGCTCCCCCATGAATCTCTCCTGGTGAAGCCCACACTTAAAAAATCTGCAGGAGCCAGTGTCTATGCTTCTGTCCCTCCTGGCAGAGAGGACAAGGCAATGGACCACTTTGGCAAACGATTATATCAAAATGCCATGCTCACCAACCAGTCCGGCAACTATGCCTTCCATTTCTCTTTCTATCTGAAACACTTGGTCAACCAAATAGCCACTTTTCAGAAATACTTACCTGATTTTTCAACATTACATCTCTGACTTGCTCCAGCTGCGCGAATACATGGTACGCTCTATCTGTGACACTTTTGAGTTAACATCTCATGTTGTGGCTATGTCTGTGGCAATGTGGAGCCTAGCCTGGCTTAGGGTATCGGAGCTTGATGTTAACCACCAGGATCAGCTCGCTAATGCTCCTTGTTTGGGCGATGAACTTTTTTGGGGCTTCCTTAGATACAACCACCCAAAAGTTATCGGCCCATGAAACCAGGTGGGATACTCTGGTGAAAACCAAGAAAAAACCTCCACTTGCTCGCCCTTTCAGGCAACAGTCTTCATACCAACGTTGCTTTGCTGCAAAGCCTATGCCGCCACCTCAGTCTCAACCTAGGAGGCAGAGGCAACAACAGCAACAGCCACGTCAACAACAGCAAAAGCAGCAGGCAGTAACACCTAAATCTACACAGCCTTTTTGACCTGTTTTTCAGGAGCATTGCCAATCTCAACTTCTCTCACACTGTCTCAGCCCATTGGAGGTCATCTTCAGTTCTACATCAATCATTGGGAACTCATCATCGGACCTCTGGGTTCTCAACATCATTCGTCAGGGTTACTCTCTAAATTTTCAGACTCTTCCAGCAGACAATCATAGAAACATAGAAACATAGAAATAGACGGCAGATAAGGGCCCACGGCCCATCTAGTCTGCCCACCTTAATGTCCCTCCCCTACCTTTGCCCTGTGAAGAGATCCCATGTGCCGATCCCATTTGGCCTTAAAATCAGGCACGCTGCTGGCCTCAATCACCTGTAGTGGAAGACTATTCCAGCGATCAACCACTCTTTCAGTGAAAAAGAATTTCCTGGTGTCACCTCGTAGTTTCCCGCCCCTGATTTTCAACGGATGCCCTCTTGTTGTCGTGGGACCCTTGAAAAAGAAGATATCTTCCTCCGCCTCGATGCGGCCCGTAAGATACTTGAACATCTCGATCATGTCCCCCCTCTCTCTGCGCTCCTCGAGCGAGTATAGCTGTAATTTGTCAAGCCGTTTTTCGTATGGTAGATCCTTGAGTCCCGAGACCATCCGGGTGGCCATTCTTTGCACCGACTCCAGTCTCAGCATATCCTTGCGATAATGCAGCCTCCAGAATTGCACACAGTATTCCAGGTGGGGCCTCACCATGGATCTATACAATGGCATAATGACTTCCGCCTTACGACTGACGAAACCCCTTCGTATGCAGCCCATGATTTGTCTTGCCTTGGACGAAGCCTGCTCCACTTGATTGGCAGACTTCATGTCCTCACTGACGATTACCCCCAAGTCTCGTTCTGCTACCGTTTTTGCTAGGATCTCGCCATTAAGGGTATATGACTTGCATGGATTCTGGCTGCCCAGGTGCATAACTTTGCATTTTTTGGCATTGAAGTTGAGTTGCCATGTCCTAGACCATCGCTCCAGTAGGAGTAGGTCGTGCATCATGTTGTCGGGCACTGAATCTTCGTCTGTTGTGCATTTGCCCACTACATTACTCAGTTTGGCGTCATCAGCGAATAATGTTATTTTACCTCGAAGCCCTTCTGCCAAGTCTCTTATAAAGATGTTGAATAGGATTGGGCCCAAGACTGAGCCCTGTGGTACTCCACTAATCACCTCCGTCATTTCGGAGGGGGTGCCGTTCACCACCACCCTTTGGAGCCTACCTCCAAGCCAGCTCCCAACCCATTTCGTCAATGTGTTACCTAATCCTATAGAACTCATCTTGCTCAGTAACCTGCGGTGTGGTACGCTATCGAATGCTTTGCTAAAGTCCAGGTACACGATGTCCAGGGACTCCCCAATATCCAGCTTCCCCGTTACCCAGTCAAAGAAGCTGATCAGGTTGGATTGGCAGGATCTCCCCTTAGTAAATCCATGTTGTCGGGGATCCCGTAGATTCTCTTCATCCAGGATCTTATCTAATTGGTGTTTGATTAGAGTTTCCATTAGTTTGCTCACTATCGATGTTAGACTCACTGGTCTGTAGTTTGCTGTCTCCATCTTTGAGCCTTTCTTGTGGAGTGGAATGACGTTAGCCGTCCTCCAGTCCAACGGGACGCTGCCTGTACTAAGGGAGAGGTTGAAGAACGCGGACAGTGGCTCCGCCAAGACATCACTCAGCTCCCTAAGCACCCTGGGGTGCAGGTTGTCCGGCCCCATTGCTTTGTTAACCTTGAGCTTTGACAGCTCACCGTAGACACTGCTGGGCGTAAACTCAAAGTTACTAAACGGGTCAACTGAGCCAACCCTTGTCTGTAGCTGAGGGCCGAGCCCTGGCGCTTCTCGGGTGAAGACTGAGCAGAAGTATTCATTTAATAGTTGGGCTTTTTCCGAATCCTTTTCCACATAGTCTCCGTCTGGTTTCCTAAGACGTACAATCCCGCCTGAGTTTTTTCTTCTATCACTGATATACCTGAAGAAGGATTTATCTCCCTTCTGGATGTTCTTTGCTAGAGACTCCTCCATGAGGAATTTAGCCTCCCTGACTGCTGTTTTGACGGCTTTTGATTTGGCCAGGTAGTCTGCTCTAGAGTCCTGCTTCCCTGATTGTTTGTAAGAGATGAATGCTTTTTTCTTCTCCTTGATCAGGTCTGAGATCTCCGCAGTAAACCACTGTGGCTTATTGTTCCTTCGCCGTTTACTTACTGATTTTACATAGCGGTTTGTTGCTTCTTGTATGGTTGCTTTCAAAGTCGACCACATGTCTTCCACGTTATCGGTTTCTTCTTGGCTTTGTAGCGCCTGGTGAACGAAGTCTCCCATTTCTTTGAAATTTGTGTCCTTGAATTTGAGGACTTTGGTTAGTGTAGTAGATTTAGTGAAACCTTTCCTGATATTGAACCATACCATGTTGTGGTCACTGGAGGCCAATGTGTCGCCCACCGAGACCTCAAGAGAGTCTGCTTTGGACCCTGCTCAGCCCTCCCTTCTTCTGCAGTAGGTGCAATCCCTTCTTCTGCTGTATGCTATTGAAGAAGTTCCCCTCAATCAGCAGGTCCAGGGATTCTACTCCTGTTACTTCTTAGTTCCCAAGAAGACCAGAGGACTGAGACTCATCCTGGATCTCAAAGCTCTCAACCAATTTCTAGTCAAGGAGAAATTCAGAATGTTATCCCTCGCCCTGCTTTATCCTCTCCTCAATCAGAATGACTGGCTATGCTTCCTGGTTCTCAAGGAAGCCTAGACACATATTCCAATTCATCCGGCTTCCAGAAAGTATCTTTGTTTCCAAATCAACCATTGTCATTAACAATACAAGGTCCTCCCCTTCGGCCTGGCATCTTCTCCCAGAGTCTTCATGAAGTGCCTGATTATGGTAGCCACATCTCTTCGATCACATGGACTTCAAGTCTTTCCGTACCTGGACTGCTGGTTGATCAAGGCTGTTTCATCTGAGGAAGTGATCCAAGCAACATCTCAGACCATTTCTTTTCTCCAGGTTCTAGAATTCGAAGTCAACTTCTCCAAATTACATCTCATTCTGACTCCATGTCTGCAGTTTATTGGGGCAATCCTAGCCACCACTCTCATGAGAGCATTTCTTCTTCCAGATTACCTTCAGGCTCTCATCATTCTGTGTCAGCAGCTGCTTCCTCTTCAGTCCATCTCTGCCAGACACATTAAGGTTCTTCTAGGCCACATGGCCTCAACTGTCCATGTAACACCACTGGCAAGGCTGCATCTTTGCACTCCTTAGTGGACCCTTGCTTCTCAGTGGTCTCAAGCGACGGATTGTCTTTCACAAAATATATCTGACATCATCTCTTCTGCAGTCGCTTCAGTGGTAGATGACCTCTTCCAATCTCTCCAGAGGTCTACTTTTTCACTTGCCCCCTCATCACAACGTCATTACAATGGACGCATCCCCTTATGCCTGGGGCTCTCTCCTGTTATGCCAGGAAGCCCAAAAAATCTGGACGGGCGACAGCTCGCAATCTCTTCTTGAAGGCTGTCTACATTCAGGGGAAGCAGAATTCCCTAGCAGACAACCTCAGCAGAATTCTTCAGCCTCACGAATGGACTCTCGACTGCAACTCTCTGGTCCATCTTTGCTCAATGGGGCACTCCTCAAATAGACTTGTTTGCGGCTCCTCACAATCACAAGTTGCTCCAGTTTTGCTCCAGACTTTACTCTCCTCTCCGTCTGGCAGTGGATGCTTTTCTTCTGGATTGGGCGGGTCTGTTTCTATATGCATTCCCTCCACTTCCTCTCATGTTGAGAATTTTGTTCAGACTCAAGAGAAAAGCAGCCACCATAATTCTCATTGCTCCACGGTGGCCCATTCAACATTGGTTCTCCCTTCGACTTCAACTCAGCTTCAGGGAGCCCATGCCTATTCCAGTATTTCCTACTCTGCTCACTCAGAATCAGGAGTCGCTTCTACATTCCAACCTGCAATGTCTACATCTGACAGCTTGATTTCTCTTGGGCTGAATCCATCTCTCTTACATCTTTCTTAGCCTGTTCGTCAAATTCTGGATGCATCCAGGAAACCAGCCACTCAGCAATGTTACCAACAAAAGTGGACTCGGTTCTCTTCCTGGTGTCGTCTTTATCATCACGATCCAATATCTTTGGCAGTGGAATTGGTGTTGGATTATCTTCTTCATCTGTCTGACTCTGTCTAACTCTGTCTTCATCTGTCTGACTCTGGCCTCAAAACTACATCTATCAGAGTCCATCTCAGTGCTATTACTGCTTTTCACATACCAGTCAAGGGAAAACCTCTGACTGCTCATCCTTTGGTCACCAGGTTTATGAAAGGACTTTTCAATGTGAAACCACCTCTCAAGCTTCCACCTGTCATCTGGGACCTTAATGTGGTTCTTTCCAGTTTGATGAAGCCACCATTTGAACCAATGGCCACAGCTCATCTCAAGTTTCTTACCTGGAAAGTGATTTTCTTTATTGCTCTCACCTCTGCCAGGAGAGTCAGTGGGTTACAAGCATTAGTGGCAGATTCAGCCTTCACAGTTTTTCAACATGATAAGGTGGTTTTGCCTACACATTCAAAGTTTCTTCCAAAAGTTGTCACTGAATTTCATCTCAATCAGTCAATTGTTCTACCAGTGTTTTTTTTCCTATACCTCATTCTCATGCTGGAGAAACTGCCTTGCATATTTTGAACTGTAAGCGGGCTTTGGCCTACTACATTGACCGGACAAATGTAATGTAATGTAATTTATTTCTTATATACCGCTACATCCGTTAGGTTCTAAGCGGTTTACAGAAAATATACATTAAGATTAGAAATAAGAAAGGTACTTGAAAAATTCCCTTACTGTCCCGAAGGCTCACAATCTAACTAAAGTACCTGGAGGGTAATAGAGAAGTGAAAAGTAGAGTTAGAGGAAAAATAAAAATAAAATAAACATTTTAACAAGACAGCATTGATCTAAATACTTTGGAAGGTAGAAGACAGGAGAGAAAGGAATAGAAGCAGAAGGGGGAGCCGTTGAACAGTAGAATTCTGGAGAAATTTAAATGATAGAAATAGAACAAAACAAAGACAAAAGGCAAAACAATAGATAACAATGGAACGTGATTTAGGAGTGATCATTAGCGACGATATGAAGGCTGCAAATCAAGTAGAGAAGGCATCGTCCAAGGCAAGACAAATGATGGGCTGTATCCGTAGGGGTTTTGTCAGCAGAAAACCTGAAGTCATAATGCCGCTGTACAGATCCATGGTGAGACCTCATCTCGAGTATTGTGTTCAATTCTGGAGACCACACTACCGAAAAGATGTGTTGAGAATTGAGTCGGTTCAGCGAATGGCTACCAGGATGGTTTTGGGGCTCAGGGAACTCACGTATGAAGAAAGGTTAAAAAAACTGCGGATGTACTCACTGGAGGAGCGAAGAGAGAGAGGGGACATGATTGAGACCTTTAAGTATATTACTGGGCGTATAGAGGTGAAAGATGATATCTTCAGTCTTATAGGGCCCTCAGTAACCAGAGGTCACCCGCTGAAAATCAGGGGAGGGAAATTTCAGGGTGATGCGAGGAAGTACTTCTTCACTGAAAGGGTGGTAGATCATTGGAACGAGCTGCCTCAGAGGGTGATTGAGGCCAGCAGCGTGTTAGATTTCAAGAGAAAATGGGATATTCATGTGGGATCTCTGAGAGAGTAGGAGTCAGGGGGTGGGTCATTGGTATGGGCAGACTCGATGGGCTGTAGCCCTTTTCTGCCGTCAATTTCTATGTTTCTATGTTTCTATAAGCTGGAAAGAAAAATAAAATAAAACTTTGTCTTCAATCCACGGTTTCAGCGTCAGTGATGAAGTGGAGCAAGTAAGTTTAGGAGGAGCGATTGATGTTTCCAGAAAGGGCTTCTTCAGGGAAGAGACTTGGCAGACAGTCCCAGGATGCCTATGTCTCCTCCCCTGCGATGTTCTCCCATCCATGCATTCCCTCCCAGACACACTGCCCGTGCCCCAGCCACTCCAAGGAGGCTGCCCCAGATGAGGCCCACGGTGAATGCAGGATTCTCTCCTCTGCGGGAAAGCCGCCCGGAGCCGACAGTCGATCTTCTTAGCGGATTGCATCAAACATCTCCCCAACTGTTCCTCTCTTTTGACCCAAACAAGTTGGGGCATCCTATATCCAAGAGAACGATTTCCAATTGACTGGCTGCCTGCATCTCGTTCTGTTATGCTCAGACTGGACTGGCACTGGAGAGTCATGTCACAGCCCACAAAATTAGAGCTATGGCAGCTTCTGTTGCTTTCCCTAGATCTACTCCCATTGAGGAAATCTGTAAAGCTGCCACCTGGTCTTCAGTTCATTCATTCACTTCTCACTACTGTCTGGAGTCTTTCTCCAGGGGGGATGGGCACTTCGGCTAATCTGTTTTGCAAAATGTATTTTCTTAGGCCAACTCTCCAACTCTGTTAGCTTGGAGGTCACCCATACATGAAAATATGCTGCCTGCTTGTCCTGGGATAAAGCACAGTTACTTACCGTAACAGGTGTTATCCAGGGACAGCAGGCAGATATTCTCACATTCCACCCACCTCCCCAGGTTGGCTTCTTAGCTGGTTTATCGAAACTGAGGGACCGCATGCCCTATGGGCATGAAGGCACTCGTGCATGCGCGGTTCGGGCTATCGCAAACTTTCTAAACACTTAAAGTGGCAATGCACTTTTGAAGTGGTCTGTATCAGGGCTTCATTGGTGACCACCCATATGTGAGAATATCTGCCTGCTGTCCCTGGATAACACCTGTTATGGTAAGTAACTGTGCTTTATTGACAGTGTTAAACTTTTGAGAATCTTGCCCTGGCACTAATTTTTTTTTTAATGGAGGTAAACAGAATGGTACTCAAAACAAAAAAATACAAAACACATACATCTAGAAGAGAACAAACTCAATTCACAGAAAAACAAAAGAGGGAAAGAAGCCTTTAGAAAAATCAGGTAGAAGAGAAAATTCCTTGATCAGTTGATCAAAGAAGAAAAAACCTCTGGACCTAAAATTACAGAGAAGGAGATTCTTGAATTTCTTTACCACTATTTAAAATAGTCTAAGGTGGTGCATAATATTATTATTAAAACCATTTTGAACTATGGCATTGATCAAGCAGGAGCAACTAGAGATCATTCCTGCTTCATGGACTTCAGCTTTTTGGGGGTGGGAAGGAGTAGGCATGTTTTTAAAGGGAATGCTCTTGAGACTAAGGAAGCTGCAATGAGATGTTCTGGCTGAGATTTAATCTATAATAAAATTATTCTGATAGAAGCCCAAACTCTATAAACTTATTAGTTCTTTATCTGCCTTGGGGATAATGTGCGAATGCAGTGTTCTTCAACCACCGGTCCGTGGACCAGTGCCGGTCCATAGAAATTTCCTGCCGGTCCACAGGGCCAGCACGTGCATCAAACCCAAAACAGTGTTCTTCAACTGCCGGTCCACGGTGCAATCGATGCGGCGTTATCTTCGAGCCAGCTCCCTCCTCCTAACTGATTCAGTGCACAAAGCCATGGGCCGTGGCTCCTACAGGCATCCTGCATCTGAACCGGAAGCCTTCTCTCTGACATTGCAACATCAGAGGGAAGGCTTCCAGATGAGGCACGGGACGTGCAAGGTGCAATTAGTACTATTATGGGGGCGGGGTCTGGGGTGGAGATTGGGTAGAGATGGGCGGGATCTGGCCCACGACTTAGTCCAGTGTTCTTCAACCGCCGGTCCACAGAATAATTTTTTTATTTCTGCCGGTCCATAGGTGGAAAAAGGTTGAAAAACACTGTGCTAATGGATGATTATCATATATCTGGATAGCCACCTCACATGGCAATCATTCATTGCTAAGCTAAAATAATAATATAGAGAAAATTAAATATTTAGGGCCTGATTCTCTAAAAGTGCGTCCCGATTTTAGGCAGCTGTAGGCGTCCTACAGCTGTCTAATCAGCCAATCGGGATGCACGTTTAAAAAAAAAAAAATGCTCCCCAGGCAGGCCGCCTATATTGAAGGCGAGGCCCGCAAGACACCTAGGCCCTGATTCTGAATAGGACGCCCGGGAGAGGCGTCCTATTTAGAATCAGCCTAAACTAAACCCCGATTCTGTAACCGGCGTCCATGTTACAGACGCGAGTTAGAGAAACGGGTTAGATTAGACACGGCCCGCTACACTTATCGCGGCAAGGGATCTCTCTGCCGCTATAAGTATAGCGGGCCGCGGCCCCCTGACCAGGAGGGTGCCCAAACCCTCTGCCCGAAGACGCACCCCCCCCCACTACCGACCGTCCCCCCCGACATTACCGATCTCCCCCCCTCCCCCCGACAATATCGATAGCTGGCAGGAGGGTGCCCAATCCCTCCTGCCCGAAGACGCCCCCCCGACACTACCGACCGCCCCCCCAACACTACCGACCGCCCCCCCCCGACATTACCGATCCCCCCCGACAATATCGATAGCTGGCAGGAGGGTGCCTAATCCCTCCTGCCCGAAGACACCCCCCTCACCCTCCTGCCAGCTATCAATATTGTTGGGGGGGGATCGGTAGTGTCGGGGGGGGGGGCGGTCGGTAGTGGGGGGGGTGCGTCTTCGGGCAGAGGGTTTGGGCACCCTCCTGGTCAGGGGGCCGCGGCCCGCTATACTTATAGCGGCAGAGAGATCCCTTGCCGCGATAAGTGTAGCGGCCGCGTCTACTTACAATGTAGGCCAGCATTTTGCTGGCCTACATTTTAAGCTTCTCCTCTACTAGGGAGACGCGTAGCGCCGCCTAGGTTCAGCCTAAGGCCCGCCTAAGGCCCTTAGGCATCTTGCGGGTCTCCCTAGGCTCCCGGAGGTGCCTTCAGGCTTGCCTGGGGAGCATTTTTTTAAAAAAAACGTGCATCCCGATTGGCTGATTAGACAGCTGTAGGACGCCTAAAATCGGAATGCACTTTGGAGAATCAGGGCCTTAATGTATACATGCCAAAATCTAGTTAAACCGGATGAAAAATCTTATAGGCCAATAATATACGATTATATTAATAGCAGTTCATTGTGTATATTCTTTTTTCTTTGCGAACCATTTTAATAAAGTTGTGTTGAACATGACATACTTTAGGCGGAGCTACAGCATTTTTTTCCTTCGGGCGGCAAATCGCATCTTATTTTTCATTTGCAACAGCGTATTAACATTTCAGTCTGTTTTACTGATCAATTTGGGTTCCTGAAGAAGGGGATAGTTTTCCTTGAATCCGAGCTCAGTATAAAATATAGCCGGCAATGGGCATGAAGTTATTCTTTCACTATTTAACACCTTTCAGCAGAACCAGTATAATCACAGTTTGAAAAAGACAACGGATGAACTTTTGAAAGATAAGTGCCTCTTTGACTGTCTTTCAATCCTTGACAGACTATTATTATTTCACAGGGAGCACAGTTTATATGCATATTCATTATAATACTCACCAATTTGATTTATATTCACACACACTGCTTATGACGGTGTGCGTCATAGGGTAAAACTGAGCCCTTTGGAAAATCTGAGCATTTGAAAGCATTAGAGCATCAGCTATCTTGGTGCTCTCATAGCTTATGTCTACACACGGAAGAGGAAATTGGTCTGCTCAGTGATAGTTATGGATAAGGGAGTGATAGCCTTGAAAAAACCGCTGTAGAACACATGGGTGAAACATGTCGGTTATCCCCCGTTCTGTACACTGAGACCACGAATTGAGCTGATGAAAAAGCTAAGTAAACTTGTTTTAGTCAGTATTTATATTACATTGAACTGAATAAGAAATATAAAGTCTGAAAATTAAAAAAGTATTATAAAAAGAAAATATAAGGATCCAATGACGAGTGGAGATGTAAAGCCGCCTACAATGAATACCTACTGAGTGGGGAGGTGGCCTCGTTGAGGATCATGTAATTTGAGAACATATTTGAATGAATGAGGCATATATACAAGGTTTACAGCTCCTTGTATATTGTGATTGGTACATATGGAGGATACAAATAAAAATTAATATTTATTCACACTAGTGTTTGATGGTGGGTTTTGGTTAATTAATGTGCCCCTTCTGAAATTGGTATTGTCTGTAGTTGTAAGGAACTTCTAATACAGTTGTTTGCATGTTCCGCAAATTGTTTTTTTGGTATGTGTGTGTGGGGGGGAGGGGGTTACATTAATAATATACAAGTAGCATGCATTCCTCTGCAGTTTTTGCTTTTAAGACACATTTTGATAAAAGGTAAAAAGGCTATATGAGAAATGCAATATCCTTATAAAATAGCAGGAGGAAGGCTATACCTTGAGAAAGTAGCAAGTGATCCTCAGATTTATAGTAGTCTGATTGCTGCTAGCAACAGAAACATTACAAGTGTTATCCAAAAACCAGGAAGCATATAATAAATAGAACATGTTAAACTACAAGCAAATCCCTACAGGACACAGAAAGACTCCTAGAAATATCAGATAACATTCAGAACTCGGGTTTATTTGACAGTCTGACAGCTGAAGTTGATGTGATAGTCTTTCCTAATCAAACCATTGATTTGCTTTATTGATTGAGAATTGTCTTTAGTAAGAGTTATGCCTTGATCTAAAAAGTTAATGTATTGCATGGGGGAGGGGGATCAAATTTTATAGTAGGTATCAA
This sequence comes from Geotrypetes seraphini, assembly GCF_902459505.1. NCBI lineage: Eukaryota > Metazoa > Chordata > Amphibia > Gymnophiona > Dermophiidae > Geotrypetes > Geotrypetes seraphini. The sequence goes on along the minus strand of NC_047093.1, from coordinate 66,937,284 downwards.
CCAAGCTTAAAGGTTTGAGAGCAGACATTTACCTGTCGGAAATATTGGAACTATGCCCATTAATGTTAGTTGAGGTTGCCTGTTGTGGCATGCACAGGCAACAGAATGGGGTAGGCCACTAGGGCCATGGTCCAACCAACTATTTTCCCCACATACCAACTAGAGAGCTTGGAGGTCAGGGACAGAGATTGATTTGTTTGGCATTCCCCAACCAAAAGGTTGTTCGCCCTTGATAGCGCATGTTAATGAGCTTTGAAAACTCAATTCCTATCTTTTTGTTTTTTCCATTCTTATGTTACTATATATCTCTTTAGGTTGAAATATACTACTCATGACCTTCTGGTATTAAAAACAATTGTATGTTATGGGAAAGAGCGGATGCTAGTTTCTGTTCTGAAATACACAAAATACTGTATTTAAGAATTCAGATAATCAACTATGAAGTCTCTACTATAATATACAGTAGTCTGAAAAATTAGTTATCTTGTTGCTTAGTCAAAATGTCACTGGTGGAAAATTCTGGATCAGTTCTAGTACAATATTTATTCCTTTTTAGTCTGTTACATTGGGGGGTTTTCTCTCTGTATTTGACAGTGTTAGCTGAGACCTAGCCTCCATGCTGGCATGTACCTGTTATCTTTTTTCTTTTTCTTCCCTGGTAAGTGGTGAGCAGTCTCTGAGGGTGCTGAAGGAACTTAGAGAAGTTCTGGTAGTTCCGCTGACTGAACTTTTCAATGAGTCTGTAGAGTCTGGAGTGATACTGGAGGACTGGAGAAGGGCGGATGTGGTCCCGCTCTACAAAAGTGGAAGTAAGGAAGAAGTAGGGAATTACAGGCCAGTAAGTCTGACTTCTGTGGTAAGCAAATTAATGGAAATGCTTTTAAAACAGAGAATGGTCAAGTTTCTGGAATCCTGTGGATTACAGAACTGGAGGCAACATGGATTCACTAGAGGTAGATCTTGTCAGACAAATCTGATCAATTTCTTTGACTGGGTGACCAGAGAATTGGATAGAGGATGTGCGCTAGATGTGGTGTATTTAGATTTTAGCAAAGCCTTTGACGTCTGATAAATAAACTGAGTGCCCTTGGGATGGGTCCCAAAGTGGCGGGCTGGGTCAGGAACTGGTTGAGTGGAAGGCGACAGAGGGTAGTGATCAATGGAGATCACTCTGAGGAAAGGGATGTTACCAGTGGTGTGCCTCAAGGTTCTGTTCTTCGGCCTGTTCTTTTTAACATTTTTATAAATGATATTGGTGAAGGGTTGTCGGGTAAGATTTGCCTCTTTGTGGCAAAATCTGCAATAGAGTAGGCACGCCGGATGGCATGAATAATATGAAGAAAAACCTGGTGAAGCTTGAAGAATGGTCTGAAATATGGCAGCTAAAATTTAATACTAAGAAATGCAAGGTCATGCATTTGGGCTGCAAAAACCCAAGGGAATGGTACAATTTAGGGGGTGAAGAACTTATGTGCACGATGGAAGAGTGGGACTTGGATGTGATTGTATATGATGATCTTGAGGTGGCCAAACAGGTTGAAAAGGTGACAGCAAAAGCTAGAAGGATGCTAGGTTGCATAGGGAGAAGCATGGCCAGTATGAAAAAGGAGACTCTGGTGAGACCTCATTCAGCATATTGTGTACAATTCTGGAGGCCGCACCTTCAAAAATATATAAAATGGATGGAGTTGGTCCAGATGAAGGCTACTAAAATGGTGTGTGGTGTTCGTGATAAGGCGTATGGGGACAGACTTAAAGATCTCACTCCGTATACTTTGGAGGAAAGGCGGGTGAGGGGAGATATGATAGAGACATTTAAATATCTACGTAATATAAATGTGCATGAGTCAAGTCTCTTTCATTTGAAAGGAAACTCTGCAATGAGAGGGCATAGGATGAAGTTAAGAGGTAATGGGCTCCATAGTAATCTGAGGAAATACTTTTTTATGGAAAGGGTGTTCAATGGTTGGAAGAGGTGTTGGAAACAGAGGCTGTGTCTGAACTCAAGAGGGCCTGGGATAGGCATATGGGATCTCTCAGAGAGAGAAAGAGATAATAGTTACTGTGGATGGGCAGACTAGATGGGCCATTTGGCCTTTATCTGCTGTCATGTTTCTATGTATGCTTGCAGAAAGAACTGTTGGTAAACAGTTATACTAAGTCTTCATTTTTTGCATCTATGTATGTGTTTATGCTCATTCTTTTTTAGTATCTTCATGGGTCATTATGATCACTCAAGCAGTTCACAATAACAGGAAAAAAAAACCTGATTTAAAAGCCTTTTGGCCACTTCACACTCATCCAACCCACCAAAGATCCACTGCTTGCCCTGGAATTAGTAGCATGGTTATGTTATTACTATTTGGGTTTCTGCCAGGTACTTGAGTGAAAAGGTGTGTTGGCCATGTTAGTTCACTCTTCAAGGTGATATGTAGAAATAAATCAAAAACATAAATAAAAAATATAATACCTTTTTTATTGGACTAACTTAATGTAGTTTATGATTAGCTTTCAAAGGTAACCTGTGATCTGATGAAGAATGGGTTATCTTCGAAAGGTAATTATAAACTACATTACGGTAAGTTAGTCCAATAAAAAAGTTAATATATATATTTTTCCTTTATGTTATTGTTTTATTTCTATATTGCTAGGTACAGTGGTACCTCAGTTTGCGAGTGTTTTGCAAGATGAGCGAAACATTCGCAAAATCGGCGCCTCGGAAACTGAGCGCGCCTCGATTTGCGAGCGCCTCTCCCGCGAACCGGCACCATCCCCCCCCCCCCGCAATCCGGCACCCCCCCGCTGCCATCGGACACCCCCCCGCCGTCATCGGGCACTCCCCCACCGCGACCTGAGGTCCCCTAACCCACCCGAACCCTCTTCTTACTTCAGTGTAGCCTCCACACCGGCACAGGCACCAGCATGTCCTGCCGGTGCCCGAAGATCTGCTTCCTGTGCTGGACCTTGAGCAAGTGAGTTTCCATTATTTCCTATGGGGAAACTCGCTTTGATAAACGAGCATTTTGGATTCTGAGCATACCACTGTACTTGTGAACTGGATTGGCCACTGTTGGAATCAGTATACTGGGCTAGATGGACCACTGGTCTGACCCAGTATTGTTATTCTTATAATCTAAAATACCTCTCCTACAGCAACAAAACAACAGAATTTCCTGTCTCAAGGCAAATTGCAATTTTCAGTTGCTTGCAGGCATTTTGGCCCAGATTCTATATATGGCAGCTGCCTTAAAAACAGCCAATGATCGCATGTCAGTCACATGATGGTGCTGTTTATAGAACTGGGCCTTTGGGAAAAGTAGGCGCTGGAAATGTAGGCCAGGGCTTTCAAGGCCTACATTTCCAACACTTACCTTTTATGTGAATCATGCCTACAAAGGCACTTTATGATACCTAATGCTACTTCCAGCATTAAAATTCTCAATAACTCACTCCCAGTATTTCTGTGTGAGTGCAATTAAATCACTAATGTCTTTAGGGATCCTTAAACCACTGCTCGAGCAGCCTAACTCGCAACGGTCCAAATCCTCATAAGTCCCAGTGACAATAATTTTAGTGATTATTTTTCATTTAAGTTATATTTTTCTCTTTAATTTATTTTAATTAATTTATATTAACTGTATAAATATTATTTAGCTTTTCTCAATTCATTCCCCTTGCTTCCAGCATTAGCCATGCCTACAGTGGCATTAGGTATCGTAAAATGCCTCTGTAGGCATTATTCTGCCACCAAAATTTTAGGTAGGCACTTACATTTTTCCTTTTAAAAGCTTTTTTTTTTGTTTTTTAAAAGTTATTTTCAACTTAAGTTAGGAGCCGCTAGGATGTCTCCCGGCACCTAACTTAAGGCGTCATTTACAGAATCTGGGCCTCAGTAATTAATTGGGTATATGACCATGAGCTCTCTTTACCCGCAGACTATGCACCTGGTTTGAAAATTATAGCAAGTGTAAATTACCAGAGTTCATAGATATTTCTTATATAACCAAAGGCAAAAATACAAACTGAAAAGAATACATTTGACTGAAACTTACATAACAGCTCATTAAAAAAACACCTCATATAATATATAAAAAGTGAAAACATTTTCCTTGGTTGTATCCTGGTTCAATGAATGTTCAGCATCTGGTTCAAAAGCCATTCTTGGTAAAACAGTGACCATTTGTGGTGTATTGGTAAGGCAATACTTGCCTTTGCTAATTCCATACTGACTCATTTTCAATAAGTAGTGTCTGTCTATATCGTCAGTAATTGTTCCATAGCACGCCAGATTTAGAATACCAAATGATTTGATCACCAGACTACTCTTGTTTTAAGCTATTGTCAGTAATCCACATTATCCCAGGACAAGCAGGCAGCATATTCTTAACGCATGGGTGACGTCACCGACGGAGCCCCGGTACGGACCTTTTTAACTAGAAAGTTCTAGTTGGCTGCACCGCGCATGCGCGAGTGCCTTCCCGCCCGACGGAGGAGAGCGTGGTCCCCAGTTTCTTCGTTTCCGTGGAGCAAAGAAGACGCATGTGTTTTCAACGGCCGTTGAAAAACTAATTTTTGCCTTCCCGCTCGCGTATTTTTCACTTTTTTTCCTTTTTTCTTATCGGATTCCCTTTATTTTTGTTTTCAAAAAAAAAAAAAAACTCGTCGAGTTTTCCTTATTTTTTCAGGCCGGCCCCGGCGGGGCCTATTGCCTCCATACAGGCCTCCGGGTTCGATTTTGCGGAGGGCGTGTTTCCATTCATGTCCCCTCAACTGGGTTTTAAGAAGTGCCAGCGGTGTGCACGCCCGATCTCCCTCACCGACCCACACAATTGGTGCCTCCAGTGCTTGGGTCCAGAGCATCGGGCTGACACCTGCACCCGCTGTGCTACGCTTAAAAAGCGTACTTTGAAAAATCGGCAGATCCATCAAAATATTTTGTTTGGTACCGGATCTGCCATGGAACCGGCTGCGACGTCGACGGCACCACAAAAGTCGGCACCGACGACATCAACACCACCGGACCCTTCCTCGGGGTCGTTGGGCCCAGGTAAGCCGGCTAAGAAGCCTCCCACTTCCCTTGAGCGCCCTCCTGCCACGGTTGCGACACCGGCCCTCCCGGCACCGCACCGGCCCCGCAAACGCTCCGCTCCGATCTCGGTGAGTGCCTCATCATCGGCCTCCTCATTGCCGGAGCGTAGAGCGGCACCTATGGTACCGAAGAAGAAAAAAGCGGTACCGGTGCCTCCCCTGGACGACCGCATCGCGGCCATACTCCAAACACAGTTACAGGAGCAGCTGCAACAACAGCTCCAACAACTGTTGCCGGCGTTGCTGGCATCGCACCTTCCGGTACGGGACCGGTCCGAGCCTCACACTGTCCCATTGGTGTCGACCCCCTCGGTACCGATTAATACTTCCATGCCGGTGCTCTTGGCAGAAACACCTACAATACATACCCGTGATGCTGCCGACCCTGTCCGGTCCCAGGAACGACATCGGTCTTCCTCATCCGGTACCGCCTCGGTGCGCTCAGGCAAATCTCTTTCAAAGACCCGCCATGCCGAGCCCTCCACACCGATGCCCAAACGTACGCACCCCGACGTTAGGGACCCAGATTTGTGGGAAGACTCCCCTCACGGTACTGAGGAGGACGCTTCGTCAACCGACGAAGAACCCTCCATGACCGACACCGTCTCCAAACCAGAGCAATCCTCTTTCTCCAAATTCCTTAGGGAGATGTCAGCAGCTCTTTCCATTCCCTTAGAGTCCGACTCTAAAAAGTCTCAGGCTTTCCTCGATGCCCTAGACTTTGAGCAACCTCCCAAAGAATTTCTGAAGTTGCCCGTCCACGACATCTTAAGGGAAACTTTCTATAAAAACTGGGAAGCTCCCCTCACGGTTCCTGGAGCCCCTCGTAAATTGAATAGCTTGTACCGGGTTATTCCAATCCCAGGATTTGATAAACCTCAATTGCCCCACGAGTCCCTCCTGGTGGAATCTACTTTGAAAAAATCTCAGGGTTCCAGTGTATATGCCTCCACCCCTCCTGGCAGAGAGGGAAAAACCATGGATAAATTTGGTAAGCGCCTTTTCCAAAATGCCATGTTAGCCAATAGAGCCAACAACTACACCTTCCACTTCTCCTTCTACATGAAGCATCTGGTGCAACAGCTCTCCTCCTTACAGAAATACCTTTCTGAACGTAAGGTCCCTTTTTTCCAGCAACATATTTCCAGCCTCCTCCAACTCAGGAAATTCATGGTTCGCTCCATCTACGACTCATTTGAGCTGACCTCTCGCGCATCTGCCATGGCGGTAGCCATGCGACGTTTGGCATGGCTGAGAGTCTCTGACCTGGACATTAACCACCAGGACCGCCTGGCTAACGCACCTTGTCTGGGTGATGAACTCTTCGGAGAGTCCCTGGACTCAACAACCCAGAAACTCTCAGCACATGAGACCAGGTGGGACACTCTGATTAAACCTAAAAAGAAGACTCCACCTGCTCGCACCTACAGGCAGCAGTCTTCATACCAGCGCAGGTTCTCGGCCAGACCTCTCAAGCCGCCTCAACAGCAGCCTCGCCGACCTCGTCAACAGCATCAATCTCAGGCTCGCTCACAGTCTCACCAACCTGCCAAGCCTCTCCCTCCGTCAAAACCATCTCAGCCCTTTTGACTTTTTCCTCCAGGGCATAGCCAGTCTCCCATCATCATTGCCTCTTCCTCAGCCTATCGGAGGTCGCCTCCAAATCTTCCTCAGCCGTTGGGAGGTCATCACATCAGACCAATGGGTCCTCAACATCATTCGCCACGGCTACTCTCTCAACTTCCAGACTCTTCCACCAGACAATCCTCCCGTAGAGTCTGCTTCTCACTCCTCCCAAACCCCCCTCCTCCTGAGGGAGGTCCAATCCCTCCTTCTTCTCAATGCCATCGAAGAGGTGCCTCCGGACCAAAGGGGTCAGGGATTCTACTCCCGCTACTTCCTAGTTCCCAAGAAGACAGGAGACCTTCGTCCCATCCTCGATCTCAGGGACATCAACAAGTGTCTGGTCAAGGAGAAGTTCAGAATGCTCTCCCTTGCCACGCTTTACCCTCTTCTCTCTCAACACGACTGGCTATGTTCCCTGGACCTCAAAGAGGCCTACACTCACATCCCAATCAATCCGACTTCACGTCGCTACCTACGGTTTCAGATACAGCACAGTCACTATCAGTACAAAGTGCTACCTTTTGGCCTCGCTTCATCGCCCAGGGTGTTCACCAAGTGCCTTATTGTGGTGGCAGCCTTCCTCAGGTCTCACAACCTCCAGGTGTTCCCCTACTTGGACGATTGGTTGGTGAAAGCACCTACGTCTCCACTTGTGCTACAAGCCACTCATCACACCATCTCTTTCCTCCATCTCCTGGGGTTCGAGATCAACTACCCCAAGTCACATCTGCTTCCCACACAGCGACTTCAGTTCATTGGAGCAGTTCTCGACACCACACTAATGAGGGCGTTTCTCCCCTCCGACCGCCAACGGACCCTGCTCCACCTCTGCCGCCAGGTGCTCCTTCATCACTCCATTCCAGCTCGGCAGATGATGGTCCTCCTGGGCCACATGGCCTCGACGGTCCATGTGCTTCCTCTGGCGCGACTCCACCTCAGGACACCTCAATGGACTCTAGCCAACCAATGGTCACAGATCACCGATCCTCTTTCTCATCCCATCTCTGTGACATCGTCTCTTCAGCAATCTCTTCAATGGTGGTTGAACTCATCCAATCTTTCCAGGGGTCTACTCTTTCATCTACCCCCTCACTCCATGATCATAACCACAGATGCCTCCCCCTATGCATGGGGAGCTCACCTGGGAGAACTTCGCACTCAGGGACTCTGGACCCCTCAGGAGCGTCAACATCACATCAATTTCCTGGAACTCAGGGCCATGTTCTATGCCCTCAAGGCCTTCCAGCACCTTCTCTACCCTCAGGTTCTTCTCCTGTGCACAGACAACCAAGTCGCCATGTACTACATAAACAAGCAAGGCGGCACCGGATCTCTCCTCCTCTGTCAGGAGGCCATCCGCATCTGGACCTGGGCCACGGCCCGCAGTCTCTTCCTCAAGGCTGTCTATATCCAGGGCGAACAGAACTCCCTGGCTGACAATCTCAGCCGCATCCTTCAACCTCACGAGTGGACTCTGGATCCCCCCACACTCCGCTCCATCTTTGCTCAGTGGGGCACCCCTCAGGTGGACCTCTTTGCAGCTCCTCACAACCATCAGCTGCCCCAGTTCTGTTCCAGACTCTTCTCTCCTCATCGTCTGGCCCCGGATGCCTTCCTGCTCGACTGGACGGATCGGTTCCTTTATGCCTTTCCTCCACTGCCTCTGATGTTGCGGACGTTATTCAAACTCCGCAGGGACAAAGCCACCATGATTCTCATCGCCCCTCGGTGGCATCGCCAACACTGGCTCTCCCTCTTGCTCCAGCTCAGCTCCAGGGAGCCCATTCCTCTTCCTGTGTTTCCTACTCTACTTACACAGCAGCATCAGTCTCTACTGCATCCCAATCTGTCCTCGCTCCACCTGACAGCTTGGTTTCTCTCGGGCTGACCTCTCCAGAGAATCTATCTCAGCCTGTCCGTCGTATTCTGGATGCCTCCAGGAAACCGGCCACCCTCCAATGTTACCATCAGAAGTGGACCCGGTTCTCCTCTTGGTGTCTGCTTCATCATCACGATCCCACCTCATTGGCGGTGGAAACCATACTGGACTATTTGCTCTCTCTCTCCGACGCTGGCCTCAAGTCGACCTCAATCAGAGTCCACCTCAGTGCCATCACTGCGTTCCATGAGCCTATCCTCGGAAAACCTCTCACGGCTCATCCACTGGTTTCCCGGTTCATGAGAGGCCTCTTCAATGTCAAACCACCTCTGAAGCCTCCTCCTGTCGTCTGGGACCTGAATGTGATTTTATCAGCCCTCATGAAACCCCCTTTTGAGCCTCTTGCCACAACTTCGCTCAAACTTCTAACATGGAAGGTGCTTTTCCTCATTGCCATCACCTCTGCCAGGAGGGTTAGTGAGATGCATGCACTGGTCGCCGATCCACCGTTCACTGTTTTTCACCATGACAAGGTGGTTCTGCGTACCCATCCTAAATTCCTTCCCAAGGTGGTCTCGGCTTTTCACCTCAACCAGTCCATTGTGTTGCCTGTCTTTTTCCCTAAACCCCATTCTCATTCTGGGGAACAGGCGTTGCACACGCTGGATTGTAAGCGTGCCCTTGCATACTACCTTGACCGTACCAGGGCTCACCGCTCGTCCCCTCAGCTCTTTCTGACCTTCGATCCTAACCGTCTAGGTCGTCCTGTCTCTAAACGGACGCTTTCCAACTGGCTTGCTGCCTGTATTGCGTTCTGTTATGCTCGGGCCGGTCTCTCACTGGAAGGTGCTGTCACGGCCCACAGGGTCAGAGCTATGGCTGCTTCTGTGGCTTTCCTCCATTCCACGCCCATCGAGGAAATCTGCAAGGCTGCCACTTGGTCCTCAGTTCACACGTTCACTACTCACTACTGTCTGGATGCCTTCTCCAGACGGGATGGACACTTCGGCCAATCTGTGTTACAAAATTTATTTTCCTAATGGCCAACCATCCCTCCTCCCTCTCTGTTAGCTTGGAGGTCACCCATGCGTTAAGAATATGCTGCCTGCTTGTCCTGGGATAAAGCACAGTTACTTACCGTAACAGGTGTTATCCAGGGACAGCAGGCAGATATTCTTACGTCCCACCCTCCTCCCCGGGTTGGCTTCTTAGCTGGCTTATCTTAACTGGGGACCACGCTCTCCTTCGTCGGGCGGGAAGGCACTCGCGCATGCGCGGTGCGGCCAACTAGAACTTTCTAGTTAAAAAGGTCCGTACCGGGGCTCCGTCGGTGACGTCACCCATGCGTTAAGAATATCTGCCTGCTGTCCCTGGATAACACCTGTTACGGTAAGTAACTGTGCTTTATTCTCACTTATCAAATGACTGTAAATGTTTGTCATTGTGAACTGTTAGTATCCCTAATAGCATAAACAATTGGAAGAGTAGCCTACTGGTTACAGCACCAGCACTACAAAAGAAGCCTGGTTTCAAATCCAACTCTGCTCCTTATGACCTTGCTCAAGTCACTTAACCCTCTATTGACTCAGATAGAAACATATTATGAACCTTTTAGGAACAGAGAAGTACCTAAATGTAACTCAGTTTGAGCTACTACTTAAAAATAAATTATAATTTCCTATTTAGAAATGATAGGATCACAAACAATGCTTTTATATAAAAAGTAAGACATAACAGAACCTGAATAACCAAAGAATTAATATAGGACATTTATATCAGACAGCATTTGGACATGTAGCAGGACACAGATTAAAATGATTTGCAGTTTATTTTCCAAGCAGTAAAATACTCACTCACTATAATTCAGTTAACACCGAACTATTCATATACTGTATATACTTTTCCCCCCCAAAAGAAAAAAAAAAGAGTGTGTGTTAATATTCAAGTGCTCTGCCCAGCTCTATACCTAGTCCCTTCCCTCACTCTCTCCCCTGCCCTGTCAGACTCTGCACCCAGCCTGCCCCCCCCCTCCTGCCCTGCCAGGTTCTGCACCCTGTCCTCCTCCCTCCTTCCCTGCCCTGTACCCTCTCACTCCCTCCCAATGCCTTGCAGGTCTCCACCAGGCCTGCCATAAGATCTGTTCCAGCTGACTCTAAAAACTTTTACTTCCTCCCCTCCCCTGCATAACTTTTGAATTTGTTGGCAGTCTTGCTTTGGGCTGGGACAAGAGGGATCCCTCCCACCTCCTGTCCCCGCAGACTCGGAAAAGTTTTACTTCCCTCCTGCCTCCCTCGCATACCTTTTGAATTCCCTGGCAGTCTCGCAGTGGGCTGGGAGAGGAGGGATCCTCCCGCATCCTGTCCTGGCCAACTTTGACAATTTTTACCTCCCTTCCACCTCCCCCACATACATTTCAATTCTCTGGTGGTCCAGTGGTGAACTGAGCAGGATCCTTCCTGCCACGAGACGGGAGGGATCCCTCCTGGCCCAGCCCATTTCTGGACCACCGAGTCTTACGGCAGGCCTGGCCTGCAATAGGCCAGGAAGGAAGGGCGGGTGGGTGCTGACCAGAATATAAGCTGAGATCCCCATTTTGGGCTATTTTTTTGGCCCCAAAATCTCAGTTTATATTTGAATATATATGGTATGTTCCTGTCTATATAACCAAAGATAAAATAAAAAAAGAAGAGATGACCAATCAATGAGTGTGGGTTGAATTAGTACAAACCAATGAACACATAAATCAAACACACATACTGTAGTAATAAAAAGGACCCAACATGAGCTATGTTTCGGTGCATCTGCCTGCATCAGGAGTCCATCATACGTTGTGAACAATTAGATGACACAATATATACCAATGTTATCAAACAATCGGAGAAATCACGATTAGTATTTGAACAATGGATATATTGACTGATAAAAGGCAAGTATTTTAATTATTATAAGTGTGTTTGAAGGACAAGTGGATCGATTTTTCACTCCGTCAAAAATTACAAAGACTAGGGGACACTCAATGAAGTTACAGGGGAATACTTTTAAAACCAATAGGAGGAATTTTTTTCACTCAGAGAATAGTTAAGCTCTGGAACGCGTTGCCAGAGGATGTGGTAAGAGCGAATAGCATAGTTGGGTTTAAAAAAAAAATAAAAAATTATTATATATTTATTTATCATTTTCATAATAAAACAAGCATAAACTTGTACAGAAAGCTTTAAGCATAAAGTAATTTTTTTAACAAAATAATACATAAAGCAACAATAAATGCTTAATCTAGCACTAGTCCTCAATTAACAGTTTTCAAGATTAAACTTAACAGAATCAAGAAATATGAAATGAAGAACTCAAGTTTTTGACTTGGCTGAAATCAAGTTGAAATAATCACCTCATTAATATCTCTATATTGGGCTTTAAATCATCTTTTAGATCTTAGTTTTCTTTCTCCAGTCGTGACAGCGATAGGAAAGATGTCAATTGAGCAGGCTCAAAAAATACATAGGGCTTTTATCAAGCCACGCTAGCAGGGTTAGTGCGTGCGACTTTTAATCATGCGCTAACACCCACGCTGGTCAAAAAACTGCCGTCTGCTCAAGCAGGCGTTAGCGGCTAGCGCGGCCGGTGGTTTAACGTGTGCTATTACGCGCGTTGAACCGCAAGCGTGGCTTGATAAAAAGAGCCTATACTTTTATGAAAGATATCACACTACACATTTACAAGGGTGACGTAGGTAAAAAGTTGCCCATAAGGCCAGAACCCCTGGTTTCAACAACAAAAATTCTTTCCTATGTTTTTGAGTGTCCCTGGCCAAATTCGGATACATTTGTACTTTTAAACCTAAAAAGGACTTCTGCTTACTCTTAAAGAAACACTTCATAAGCCAATTTTTATCTGGTGCCATTGCTACTGTAAGTAACAATGTAGCAGGTGTAACAGTTTCTCTATCAGAAAGCTCAAGCAATTCTGATATACAGTATTTAAGTCAGGAGCAATTCCTTGCTGCTAATCTTGAAGTTTTGCTTGTAGATAATAAACCTGGGATAAAGGAGGCAATTGTTCCTCGGTAATCTCCAAAACCTCCATCATAAATCTTTTTAACATTTCCCTAGGAGAAAAGACAGCACTTCTAGGGAAGTTAATTAGTCTAATGTTGTTGGAGCGTGACAGATTTTCCAAGGATTCCAATTTCCTCCTAATATTCAAATTATCTTTAATCAAAGTTTCTTGAATCTTTTTAGCCGAAGTCAATTCCTGATTCACTTTATCCACAGAATGTTTGGATTCAAGCATTCCAGATTGTAAATTTTTAACACCAATTTTTATTTGTGTTTTATAAGCTTTCTTTTATTAAGGCTGTACACCACTTAGAAATTTGAATTAGTGGTATAAAAATGTTTTAATAAACTTGAAACTTGATCATTTGCTTGAGCCTTTAATTAATTATCCATAAGTTGGAATTGAGGATTAATTAATGCAGGCAGATTTGCTACAAGGTCCCAAATAGAATCTAGAGTTACCTCTTGGGGTTTCTAGACTTGAGGAAAAGCAAATGGCCCCAAAGAATGCTGATCGGTTGTTTCTGTCCCACGCTGTACACCCTCCTGGGAAGATCCGTCTCTACGATAGGCTGTTACTTCAGGATCCAAATTTGGACTTCCCTCCACAAGAGACAAGTCCAGCACAGCTCCTCCGTCAAGGATTTCCCCGGCCTCACGGACTTGCAGCACCGGTGTTTCTTGGCGCTGCTCCATCCGTGGGGAGCTGGCACTCTGAGGGCATGGGGGCGGAGCCTGGACATGAGGACTCAAGGTGGTATCAGGTCCCAGGGAGACTGCCGCCGTTCCGCTTTCCTGGGGCGTCTCCAGCGGGAGCGTCTCCGATGAACTTGAACGAGTGACCTGCAAACGCCACAAAAGCCCCTCTATGTCGCCTTAGCCGGCCAAAGAAGGGCTACATGAGGCCCCTGCAGAGCTCTACCCTCTCCGCTTTGGCATTGCGATTAGAGGCGGAATGAGTAGGTAAGAAGCAAATATCCAGAGCAGACTTCTGATCGTGCAGCTCAGACAAGTCTAGCCATGGCCATCTTGGACCCACAGACCCCTCATAGCTGGTTTTAAGAAAGGTTTGGACAAGTTCCAGTAGGAAAAGTCCATAGTCTGTTATTGAGTAAGACATGGGGGAAGCCACTGCTTGCCCTGTATCGGTAGGATGGAATATTGCCACTCCTTGGGTTTTGGCCAGGTATTAGTGACCTGGATTGGCCACTGTGAGAACGGGCTTCTGGGCTTGATTGACCATTGGTATGACTCAGTAAAGCTATTCTTATGTTCTTATGACATCCTATTTGTGTTCACTAGTTTATATCAATTCAACCTACACTCATTTTTTGCCTGCGATAGGCCATTTCTGCTTTTTTTTGTGTGTGTTATCCTTTGTTTTTGCAGAGATTTATTTTCTCTTTTTCTGGTTGGTCTTGTCTATATGCCTACCATTATGTTGCTTTGGTTCAGATTTTCTTGAGGAAAATTAGGGAATATCAAAATTGCTTGAAATATGTTTTGTATCCAAGTCCCATAGTATAACTTAAGAAGAAAGATTTTAAAAACTGTGAAATACATAATTCTTTTTTAACAGAAATAGCTATCTAAACTTCCCATTCACACCAACTGCCTTGTCTCTACAACTCCTTCTTTATCTCTCAAGCATGTTTAGTGCATGTCCCATACTTTCTTGAATTCCAGTCAGTAGAGAGTCTATTTCAAAAGATCTGGGAACAGCTACAAGTAGGTCCCTTTCTTCACTGAAGCTTCCCTGTGTCACAAGAACCTCTTGGACAGAATTTATACCACTGAGTAAATAAATATTTCCTTGATTACTTCTGAGTTTGTCCCCTTTCATGCTCATCCTGTGACTTTGTATTACAAAGCCTCCTTTCATTGACAAAGGCCTGAGCATATATTTGTACTTAAATATCTTGCATCTCAATTTTTTCATCCTCCTGTTGCCTATTTTAGTAGCTGTCATCTGGGCTTACTTCGTCAGGTTTATGTCTTTTTGAAGATACAGTCTGCAGAATTGCACGCAGTACTCCAAATGAGGCCTCACCAGAGATTTATGCAAAGGTATAGTGGCCTCCTGTTTCACATTAGCCATTCCTCTCCTAATGTATCTAAGCATTACCTAATGCACCTATCATCTATCTCAGGGGTACCCAATACGTCAATCACGATCGACTGTTAGATCACGAAGGCAAAGTGAGTCGATCGCGGAGCCCATCCCGAACTTCAAGATAGACTCACGTTGTCTTCACAATCTACCAGGCCGATCAGCCTTCCTTTCCCTGACGTCAATTCTGCCGTCGGAGAGGAAGTTCTGGGCCAGCCAATCGCAGCCTGGCCCGGAACTTCCTCTCCAATGGCAGAATTGACGTCGGGGAGAGGAATGCTGGTCGGCCCGACGTAGGGAAGCAGGGAGAGCTTGAGGTGGCGGTGGCTTTGGGGCCTGTTCCCCGATGGAGGCAGCAGTGGCTTGGGGGAGGGCAGGGAGACAGAAGGAAAGAAGGGAAACAGAAAGAAAGGGGGCATGAAGAGAGAAAAAAAGAAAGGAAGGCAAGGAGAAAGAAAGGGCAGGGAGAGAGGAAGAAAAAGTTGGGGGAGGGAATGGGGTCTGGAAGAGTGGAAGCATACAGGCTGAAAGAAGGGAAGAAAGATTGGATGCACAGTCAGAAGAAGAAAGTGCAACCAGAGACTCATGAAATCATCAGACAACAAAGGTAGGAAAAATGATTTTATTTTCAATTTAGTGATCAAAATGTGTCCGTTTTGAGAATTTATATCTGCTCTCTATATTTTGCACTATGGCCTCCTTTTACTAAACCGCAATAGCATTTTCTAGCGCAGGGAGCCTATGAGGGTTGAGAGCAGCACGGGGCATTCAGTGCAGCGCCCTGCGCTAAAAACTGCTATCGTGGTTTAGTAAAAAGGTAGGGGGGTATATTTGTCTATTTTTGTATGGTTGTAACTGAGGTGACAGTGCATAGAATCATCTGCCTTGACCTCTTTGAAAAAACCCAGAATATAAATGTGTATAGTGTGCTTTATGTTTTTTAAAAATTTTATTGTTGGTAGATCATTTTGACTTGGTCATTTTAAAAGTAGCTCACAAGCCCAAAAAGTGTGGGCACCCCTGATCTATCTATTTGGCCACCCCAAGATTATCAGGTAATGATCATTCCCAGGTCTTGCTTTTTTGTGCACAGATGAACTTCACCTTCCCATGTTGTACCTTTACCAAATGCTTAAGAGCTTTAAAGAAGTATGAATACTTCTCTGATTTACATGCGATTTCAACTAACCTAAACTGGTATATTTCTCATATAAATTTTTTTAAAAAAAATTTGAAATGTTGCAGTCATTAAGAGCATATAATGGTATTAACTGAAAGCTGTTATGCTCTCTCTTACCTATGACACAAATGAAATAGGATAAATGGTTCCAAAGATTGAGAATGGTAGGGGTGAGGACAGATATACATCCTAGAATGCCTGGTTACTTACAGGAAACTGAGCTAATCAGGATTTGGAAGAGGAATCTATTCCTAACTCTGGCTGATTAAATAACCAGACCTACAAATGGAAGTTCAGTTGTAAAGAAACATGCATTGAGAAGCTCCAGTTCTATGTTGGTCAGATACTATGATTTTGTACTAGTCAAGATTTGTACAGTTCACTTTGCTTTCAACTGTGCTGTATCCTTTTCAAGGTGGTGTGCGTGAGTTGATCTTACAAAATGTGCTCAATTGCATGGACAGCTTAATGAAGCCAAGCGATACTGCCACAAATCGGCTTTACTTGTATAAACAGCACTTTAATTAAGATAATCACTGATGCAAGGTATAGCACCAACATCCGACTGAAAATAGGTTTCAAAAGCCTTTATAGGTGTTTTTTTTAAAGCAGTTTCCTTTTTTTAATGATCTTTAGTGCTTATTTTAAGCCTAGCTCTATTTCAAACAACAGTTACCAATTTGAACTAAAATGTTTAACTAATAATGATCATTTAATTGCTGGCAATTTATTCCTTTTAGGAAACAGATTAGATTAAGAGAGAATGTGCAACCTCTTTGCAGACTTGGTTTTAAATTTGTGCAGTAAATTTTGCATGTTCTCGTTCGGACGTTAGATGCACATCATTGGATTGGTGCTTAATTGGAAGCCATGTATATCATTTAAAGTTTATGCGTTCTAAATGTCTTTTGAAGATCATTCTGATTATTATGCTGCTTTCTTCCAGTGCTAATGATTTGCTTCCCTGTTGTGTAGAAAGGAAATATTTGAATCCCAGTTTAATAACGCTAATTAGCTTGAAGAAAATAAAAGAATTGCTTTTCATAAAATAGTTACAGTGGAGCATATTTTAGAGTTATTGTTTTAATTTTGGGGCTTACACTTTGTTCACCAGTCCAACTTTAGACCTCCTGGCATGTTTCTTATTTGCTTACTAAGTATAATATTGAATTAAATAATACAATTTTGTTAGGAATAGACTTTTAACAGGAGTTCATTTTGGGGAAATGAACTTTAACATTTTCTAAATTTTAAAATACTATTATCCTGCTCACTTAAATGCAATATGTGATAGATCTATAGGTTATATAACAGGGGTGTCTAACCTCGGTCCTCACCAGGTTGGGTTTTCTGGATTTCCCAAATTAATATGCATGAGATCTGTTTGCTTACAATGGAAACAGTGCATGCAATAGATCTCATGCAAATTCATTGAGGAAATCCTGAAAACCCAACTGGATTGCGGACCCTTGAGGACTAACATTGGACAACCCTCCTATAGTCGATATGAGAGGTGTGAAAATCCCTTTGTAATTATATAGTGGAGGACATTTACTATGGAAAATTATAAAAAACCATTTCAGGGAATAATGTACTAATACAGTGGAACCTTGGTTTACGAGCATAATTCGTTCCAGAAGCATGCTCGTAAACCAAATTGCTCGTATATCAAAGTAAGTTTCCCCATAGGAAGTAAGGGAAACTGCTTTGATTGGTTCCACCTCCTCCCCCCCCACGAGGCTACTGGCGCTGCTCCATTCTCCCCCCCTTTGAGGAATCCGACGCTGTTCCAAACCCCTCCCCACGATCCAGCTTCCCCCCCCCCCGCGAACCGGCATCCCCCCCACTCGCATTGCCCCGCCTCCACCGCGATCCTACTTTCCCCCCTCCCGAGCAGTCAATGACACCCTTTACCCGACTTGGCACCAGTGCCGGTGCCCGAAGATCCTCCCTCTTCTGGCGCGGCTGGGCGGTGCGTCGGAGATCCTCCTTCTGCTGGTCTGGGCTGGGCTGGACTGGCTTTGAGCATTTGCGCATGCTCAAAGCCTTCTGGTCTCACTCTCTCTGAGATTGAGAGCGAGACCAGAAGGCTTTGAGCATGCGCAAATGCTCAAAGCCAGTCCAGCCCAGCCCAGACCAGAAGAAGGAGGATCTCCGACGCACCGCCCAGCCCAGGACGCATCAGAAGAGGGAGGATCTTCGGGCACTGGTGCCAAGTCGGGTAAAGGGTGTCATTGACTGCTCAGGGGGGGGGTGGAAGTAGGATCGCGGTGGAGGGGGCAATGCGAGAGGGGGGGAGGGGATGCCGGACCGCGGGGGGAGGGCGCTCGTACAGCGAGGCAAACTCGGTTTACGAGGCACCAAATTTGCGAATGTTATGCTCGTCTTGCAAAACACTCGCAAACTGGTGCACTGTATGTGAGAGCACACATTTAGGGGGGATTTCATCAACGGACGCTAAGGAATATAATGGGTGTCTTAGTGTTCAGCTCATTCTAATCTTTAGTATGCCATAATGTGGTTAATGCATTCTAAATTGATTAGAAACAGTTGATGAATTCCCCCCTGTATGTATTTTAGCTTGCACTAGCAAGCCATTAATGCACTTAAATCCATAATTCTGGTAGTGGTAACATTAGTGTTAATTAGTGTGAAATCCTATTTTGACACTGCCCCCCAATGTACTTATGTCTTAATTAACTTAAAGTGGAAGGTAAATGCACATTATAAAATTGTTGTTAATGAGACCATTCTGGTGGCTCAGTGGATGTGCTGTACAGTGCAATATGGGAAGTCCTATTTTCAATTCCTTTATCTGCTAGGACTAGGGATACTTTTGAGGCAGCGTTCAATACCTGGGGGACAAGGAATCCTTATCCTTGTACAATGGTGCTATGGCTGCTATGGTGTTAGAGTCTAAGATTCAGGATTCTAGAAGGAGCTGTAGTGTAGAGTTCCATTCTAAGTTCTGTTGCTGTAATGACCAGACTGAGAACAATTTAGTGGGAAAACTACCAAATCTGGGAAATTGCAGTCAAAGACTCATGGCACCAAGATGCTAGTACTGGTTCCAAATGAACTGAAAAGAAAACTGAGCAACAACTGGGCAAGAAAACCAGGGTGGTACACTGGCCCCTAACTTAGATGAAATAATTATTTCCAGAACTCAGGGTTTCCAGTTCAAACTACAGTAGCTTTGTTTGAAAATATGGATAAATGCTCTTGACTGGGACTCCGATTATTTGGAAAAACTACCCCCATTGCTCTAATTGTGTTTTGTTTAAAATATATTGTTTTCTGAAACCATTTTCTTCAATATAATAGTTCAACAAATTAGAGATTACATAGTAACATACATATATGAAGTTGGATGAAGATCAATTAGTCCTTTTGAAACATGATGGCAGATAATGGCCCATCCAGTCTGCCCATCCACTACAAGGGGTTTCGTCAGTCGTAAGGCGGAAGTCATTATGCCATTGTATAGATCCATGGTGAGGCCCCACCTGGAATACTGTGTGCAATTCTGGAGGCCGCATTATCGCAAGGATGTGCTGAGACTTGAGTTGGTGCAAAGAATGGCCACCCGGATGGTCTCGGGACTCAAGGATCTACCATACGAAAAACGGCTTGACAAATTACAGCTATACTCGCTCGAGGAGCGCAGAGAGAGGGGGTACATGATCGAGACGTTCAAGTATCTTACGGGCCGCATCGAGGCGGAGGAAGATATCTTCTTTTTCAAGGGTCCCACGACAACAAGAGGGCATCCGTTGAAAATCAGGGGCGGGAAACTACGAGGTGACACCAGGAAATTCTTTTTCACTGAAAGAGTGGTTGATCGCTGGAATAGTCTTCCACTACAGGTGATTGAGGCCAGCAGCGTGCCTGATTTTAAGGCCAAATGGGATCGGCACATGGGATCTATTCACAGGGCAAAGGTAGTTGAGGTTCATTAAGGTGGGCAGACTAGATGGGCCGTGGGCCCTTATCTGCCGTCTATTTCTATGTTTCTATGTTTCTATGTTACATCCACTAGCTCCTCCTCTCCTGAAGAGATCCCACATGCCTGTTCCACACTTTATTGAATTTAGACAGTCTTCTCTCCACCACCTTTTTGGGGAGACTATTACACACATCTACCACCCTTTCTGTAAAAAAGTATAACTTAGATTACTCCTGAGCCTATCACCTCTTAACTTCATTCTATGTCCTCTAATTCTGGCGCTTTCGTTCAAATTTATGCCATGTAGGTATTTATGCCATGTGTCGTTTTTCCCCTCTTCTGCCTTTCCTCCAAAGTATATATATTGATGAAATCTTTAAGTCTGTCTCCATACGCCTTAGCTACACTGCAGGTTTTCTTCCATAGCCAGCCAGTAAGCTGCAGAGGATACTGGACCAATAGGTTGATATGTCATCCTTCAGTCCTGGTTTTCCGTGTAGCCTATTGGCTAAGCTTCTTTAGGAATTTCTATCCAATGGGCTGCCGAGAGAGTTGGGTGCAGCTACACAGATAGTGCCTTAGCAACCTGCAGTTTTGTATTTCTCTGCAGGCTATTGGCTGGCTAAGCTTCCTTGTCTGACCAATGGGGTACAGAGTGAGGTGGGAACATCTGAAAAATCCCCCATTTGATCCCCCAAATGAGTTTTGCCAAACTCCAGACCTAGCTAAATAGCTTTCTTGCACCAAAAAACGTAGAGTGATCCAATCTCCTGAAAATCCTTAGAGCCATTTTCAAGATCACAAAGATTGCTCACTTTATATAATAGGATTCTTAAATAAACCTTATCCAGTGTGCTTACCCCTCTTTTACCTCACCAAGCTTTGTAGTAACAAAATCTAATCCATTATGTAATATGACTGAACACTATTTAAAAAGGTTCAGGATCATATTCAGAAGCTTTTATCTAGATAAGTACCGCTGGCCAGGGTTATCCAGCAATTTTCAGCAACACTGTCTAGAAAGTGTCAGTGAG